>NW_026775580.1:86419902-87619902 GCF_030987335.1 Cornus florida | reverse complement strand
TAATTTCATGGTTTAGTCCTAATTTATGTTTATGTGTATTTCAGGGTAATAAAGTTAAAATGAGCTAATTTTGGTTCACTAAAGCCTTTTTGGAGTCAAACAAAGATATTCAGAAAAAACTCAGAAAATGGCAAAAAGGAGGTCGAAGCCCATTGCTCATATAGTGTGTTTATTCTTCAAAAGCGGTCAATCTCTGGCCTTTGATGATGTTCCCAAAGATGAAGAAGCAAATCAATGAGCTCGGGGCCAAAATGGAGCTAAATAGGACAAAGGAAATTTCCAACTCTTGGGGGATCAATCCCCCAAGGTGGGGGATCGATCCTCCAAGACTTGGCAACATTATAGGATTTTGTTATTGTTTGGGCTTATTTTGTGAACTATTGGGCTTTAATAGGGTTATTACTTATGGCCCAGTGAGCCATTAGTTTAGGGTTAGTTTTTATTTAATTGAAGTGGAAATTATTATTTTAATTATTAAGTTTTATATTCTGTATCGTATATTTTTTTTCTCTTTGGAAAAATACGGGAAAGAGGAGAAAAAACAAGAACAGGCTAAGGTTTTGAGAAGAAGCTCAAAGATGATGAATCCAAGGATGGAGATTGTTTTGTCTTCAACTCCATCAACCATGAGTGGTTAATTCTCCTACTTAGGGTTGGATAAATCCTAAGCATGTAACCTATTCTCTCTCTCTTTTCATACTTTTTGGGGATTTATTTATGTAATTGATGTATAGGCTTGAATAATATGATTTAATTCTTTCAATTGTTTATTCGTATTAATCTCATTTTGTTTTATGTGTTATTGATGAATAAACAAGCTATACACTTGAATTCCTTGTAAATTGATTCTTGTGATGTCTATGCGTGTGGTTAATTAGTTGTAATCGTGTTCAAATTGATGAAAAATTACTTCTATTTGATGGATGGCACTACATGTTTAGATTAATTTATTGTCTAATTAGTTTTAAATTCATGTTTAATTAGTTTAATTTAAGATTAATTAATTTAATTGCAATTCAATTATTAGATAAGTAGACCATCCATACTTATGTTTGAATTCTATATTTTTTTATCACAATTGCATTATCTTCTAGATTAATGTAAGCTAGAATTGTAACTTGAATTGATGGACCATTCTTTGGATTGGTGAATTGCACTACACTTAGTTTATTTGTCATTAGGTATGCAATTCAAGCTTGAAATTGATGCTTCATGCTTTTCTTTGCAAGTATTAGCTACATTATAATTACATTTAATTATTTCTCTAATTAGTTGAAAGTGAGTGAGTTAGGGAATGTGCTTAGTGGTGAATCCTACACCCTAAATCTCTTTCCAATATTTCATACTCTACTCTTTTTTTGCATTATTAAGTTTAAAATTAGTCTAATCACAAAACCAAACCTTTTTAGCAATCACATAAGCACTAAAGTAGAATTCAATTCCAAAAACTTATAATTGTTTAGATCTCTTGGGACGATCCTTGCTCACTTCATACTCCATAGTATAAGTGTTTAGTGGTTTTATAAATTTAAAAATATGGTGCCCACTTAACATTATTTCTAAACCTAAAGTGTTGTGCATTATTTTATGCACATGCTCGGTCGCACCAATGCTTATTGTCTTAATTGCTTATGTGATTTATTTGAATTAATTAGGTGTTTGTGTAGTTAATTAATTGGGTGTTTTATTTGCTAAATTGATGTGTGATTTAATTGTAGTTATTTATTTGGATTAAATTATTTAATTGTTTTATGTTGTATTTTATTTTAAAGGAGTTGGATATAAATAGTAGTAATGGACCAACCCAATAGGTCACATGGACTACTTGGATAGGAGTTGGTTGTGTACGAATGTTTACCTATGGATGGATGTACATATATATATATGAGTATATGTGTATATAATGATTTTATATTCATTAGTATTATAAAAAGTTAATAGTAATTTAACTATAGTCAGATATATATTATATATATAGTTAGAAGGTTATATGGTATATATATATGTATATATGCTTATTCACGTGAGTTTTATAACAGATTTATATATATATATATATATATATATATATATAATTATTTTTATTTTCCTTTTTGCTGATATTTTTCCTTAAGGCAGACTTAGGATTTGATTTGGATTAGGGTTATATTGGATCACTATATGTATAATAGTATAGGTCTGTGGGAGGCTAGGTTTTCATATACGTGATATATTTTATACTTAGAGGCAGAGAGATACATAGAGGAAAACGTGAGGGAAAAGAAGGAGGTTTTGGCCAAGGGTTCAAGGCCAAACCCTAGGAAGAAGAATGAGAGACTGTTCGTGGGGTTAGGACCGAGCAGCAAAAGGTTCGACGGCAATCAAGGTTGCCAGAATCAGAGGAAGAACACAGAGAAGGAGATTTGGGATTTTAAACCTGAAATCCTAAGACAAGTTCTTCTCTTACTCTCTCCCTTTGATCTGTGTTTCTATACATGCCTAGGATATTCCAGGAGACTTAAACAATTAAACTGAAGTATTATGCATGCTTAATTGAACTAAAACAAAGGATTGTATGTTTTTAGTTTCATATTTTTGTTTTGAATGATTCTGGAATTTTTGATGCATAATTGATATTTAAGTTTAATCTTTGCATGTTAAAACATCTAAAATAATTTAGTATGGACGTATGAGACTTAGGTTGAAGCTTAGAGGCTTTAACTATGGAGTTCGAGGGTTTACAGAGGCTGAACAGATGAAGAAGACGACTTCAGCACCAACTCAGCCGACTAAGTTGGAAACTCAACCGACTAAGTTGGGAACTCAGCCTGCTAAGTTGGGAACTCAGCCTGCTCAGTTGGACCGCGACTTGGATGTTGGTTTTAATTGCCCAGAATTATTTTTAACCTATTTTAATTAATTTAAATGGGTTAAAGGAACTTTGGAAGGTTCTAGAATGCATAATACACTTCATATGCTTAAGGAATTGGAGAATACGGATTTATAAATAATTTTTATAAATTATTTAATAGATGGTTAGTTATTTAATTGTTTTAATAATTGAATTAAATGTTTAAAGGACTTTATTCATGATTAGGAGTTTATATTATTTATCTGAAATGTAGGTTAATTAAGTGGAATGTAAGTTAACTACATGCTATTTAAATTGTTGTATTTGCTTTAATAAATGCAAATGGTTATGTGTATGATTTATATCATGCTAGGTATAGATTAATTGGTGTACTAATTTATTTGTGCATTATTTATTATGGATGGATGGATTGTATGCACCGGTATGGGACGGTGGCATACTAGGGATGGATTAGTTTCAAAATACTATATCCTACCTATACGGAATAAGTGAATGGATTATAAATATAGAATCCTACTTATATTTAGTCTGTGCAGTTGAACAAGCTGAACGACTAACTGGATGCTGTGTCAAGGCTTCCAACCCTCAGGCTTTGCGACTGCATTGTTCTTGAAGGACACTAAAACGCCTGCATTGTTCTTGAAGGACACCAAAAAGCCTCTGAAAGGTTCTCGGGGTGTTGAGAACAATCCTCGCCGTTTCATTCACCGGACAGTTGGTCTTGAAGATGTTAAGTTGATAAAGAATGCCATTAACATTGTAAGTTTTTATTTATTCTCGAAAAATTATATTTGCTGTAACAGACATCTTTTGCAATACTCAAAGCCAGGGACGGGAGCAAGAAAATATGGAGTATATATATATATATAATATAACAATTATAAAATTCAAAAAACAAAAGTAAAAAATTACTTATTCAAATATGCACGTTATAGAGTGCGGGCCAACTCAAGGGGCACGTGCCTCCAGGCCTTCATTGGCTTTGTCCCGGTCACACTCACAGTCTCTTGTGAGTTCATGAGGATGTGTCATATTTTTTATTTTTTTATTTTATGAATGTTGCTATTGTGGCTTGTGCAAGAAATAGAAGTACTCTTGATTTATTGGGTTAATTTTATTGATACGCTCTCAGGTTTGGCCAAATATTATATTGAATCATCTTTCAAAAATAACTAACATTTGCATTACAAATGTTTGGTCCATTTTTTAGGGGTACACGCGGTTCGGTTTGGACCGGATTGGAAGTATTTTGGGATAAAACCATTTATAACGGTTCCACAATTTTTGAAACTAGACCGAATCATAATGTCCATGGAACCAAACCAAACCAACCCACGAAAAATCGGTTTGGTTCGATTCGGTTTGTTTGTTTCAGTTGATTTCCTTTTATTTTATTTTAATTTAAGGGGGCAAAGTTTTTTTTTTTTTTTTTAAAAAAAATCAACTAACATTGATATAACAAGTAAAAAAAAAAAAAAAAAAAAAAAAAATTAAGAAGAAATAAAGGAAACAAAATTGAGATATATTTGAAAGGAAAGAATATTAAGATATATTTGAAAAGGGAAATTTGACTTTTTTAAGAAGAAATTTAAAGAACAAAAGAGAGAAAGGGGGCACATGTGAACTTTACTTGATTTAGGTTTAGGATATGATATATATATATATATATATATATATATATATATATAATATAGTAACGGTTCGGTCCGGGCTGGTCCGGTCTAGCACAACCCTAAACCAGGACCGGACCGAAAAATTACGGTTCCATAATTTTGGGTTTAGGATCGGACCAAACCGCTATACAACTAGCCCAAACCGCCCAATTCAGTACAGTCCAGTCTTGTTTTTCAGTTTAACTGATTTTCTGAACACTCCTACCATTTTTCACTTACACCCCAAAAGTTACTTTTTAAGTGTGTCAAATACCTTTTTGCATGTAAAATGACATTACTATCCTTCTAATTATATGTTGACTTAAAAAAGATTGAAATGACTTTAATACCCTTTGACCTTCATTATATAAATTTAAAATTATTCTTTATATATATATATATATATCATTTTTAAAACAAACCAAATTATAATTATAAATTTTTAATTATTTTTTAAAACCAACAAATTATAATTATAAATTTATAATTATTTTTTAAAACCAAATTATAATTATAAAATTATAATTATTTTTAAAATTATTCTTTATATGTATATTTCTCATCATGTACACCAAAATATATATATTTCTAGAGAAAATAGTTAGATGAAGAGTTTTGAGAGTGACAGAGTAATAAATGACAGCAATTTGGTTATTTCATGCTTTTGACATTGTTAATTTCACTGAGAGGGCATCAGTGAAATTAACCCTAATTTATTTATAATATTTAGCATGTTCAAATTCAATTTTACATTTTCTGACATGTTTGATCAATTATTTATTTCTTCTAGAAGGGCTTATTTTGTTGCATGTACATTTGCTCATGAATTTCCATACGATCAACGATGTGGTGGTTGGAGTCACACAAGCTGCTTTGTCTCGATATCTAAACAGGAGATATGGTAAGTTTTTGCACCTGTGTAATTCAAGTTTTTTGAAAACAATTCTCCAGAATCTAAAAAATTAGAAAAATATTTTTAAAAAACTGTCAAAAGAAAGGTACATTTTTTTACTTGAATGTCTTATTGGCACATGAACTATTGAATGGTTATCATAAAGCATCCCATCCACCTTGTTGCACCCTCAAAATTGACCTAAGAAAAGCATTTGATACTTTACATTGGCAGTTTATCCTTGATGTCCTGTCATTGTTTGGTTTTCCACACTAGTTTATTCATTGGATTGCGCAGTGTATTACCACTCCTTCATATTCCATATCCCTTAATGGATAGTTGTGTGGTTTCTTCAAAGGAAAGAGGGGTGTCAGGCAAGGCAACCCCATCTCTCCCCAGTTATTTGTTCTTGCAATGGAAGTTCTATCACTGGCCCTTGACAATGCAATCTCACAAAGCAATAACTTCAAGTACCATTGGAGATGTAGGAAGCTCTCACTTTCACACTTAGCATTTGCAGATGATATCATGTTGTTCTCCTATGGTGATGTTGCATCTGTTGAGGTTTTGAATAATGCAATCAACAATTTCCTTAAGTTCTCTGGACTCTCCATCAATTGCTCCAAAAGTCATGTCTTCTTTGCTGGGGTTAACGCCCAAACTAGGATCAGCATCTCATCTCTTCTACAGTTTGAGATTGGGACACTTCCAATCACATACCTTGGGTTGCCTTGAACCTCATCTGCTATCAATGCCAATGACTGTCAAACCTTAATTCATAGAATCACATCAAAAGTTAGTAATTGGACCTCTAGATTTTTGCCATATGCAGGAAGAGCTACTCTGATAAAGTCAATTCTTTTCTCCATTCAAGCCTACTGGACACAAGCATTTGTTCTCCCCATGAAAGTCATTGACCAAATCAACCAAATTCTAAGGAATTTCTTCTGGTCTGGAACTGACCTTAAAAACACTGGAGCTAAAGTGGCTTGGACTGCTATTTGTAGGCCAAAGAATTTTGGGGGTCTTGGATTTCCTTCACTTGAACTCACTAATAGATGGTCGAGCTTGAAGCACCTATGGAGACTATGCTCAAGAAAAGAAAGTCTTTGGGTTGCATGGACTTTCAGGTACCTTGTCAAGGCCAAAACCATTTGGACTGTCAAAGCTTCATCCTCTAGTTCAGGATTTTGGAGACGACTTCTCAAGCTGAGGGATATGGCTAGGGGCTTAGTTAGACACAGAGTTGGAGTAGGGGATTCTACTAGTTTATGGATGGATTTTTGGCTGCCAAATGGTCCTATTGCAACACAACTTGGGCTCACTGATGTGGAAATTCTTCAACTGGACTCTCAAGTCAAAGTTGATAGCCTAATTTCCAACAATCAGTGGGTCGTTCCAAGCTCTCTTCAGTATGTACCTTTTTTCCATTCACAAGAATTTGCCCTACAACTTCAAAGTATCCCCTCTCCATCAAATGAGATTGATCAAGTTCACTGGTTGCCAAGTTCAGCATTTGATTATTCACACAAGCTTACTATGGTGTATTTCTCCCCTCCCTCTCTGGTTTTTGCTTGGGAAAATCTTATATGGTTCAAATACCATATTCCCAAACATGGATTTATTGCATGGATGGCTCTTAAGGAAAGATTGGCAACATTGGATACCAAACCTATGCTAAAGAAACATTATACAAATGCTTGCCACTTATGTCTTGCAGAGAGTGAATCATTGGACCACATTTTCTTCAAATGCCAATTCAGCAACATTGTGTGGGATTTTGTTCAGCACGCAGCAGGGTTCTACATCAAGCCAGACACTTGGAAGGATCTTGTAGCTTGGTGCTCTTCAGCGTGGACTCAGGAGCATTTCATTACCCATAAGTTACTTCTCTCATGTGCCATCTACTACATATGGCAGGAAAGGAATTCAAGAGCTTTCAGGAACAAAACAGCTTCTGCTCTTCATATTATTCATCTCATCAAAGGGTATATCAAAGCAAGGTTTGCCTCACTCAAGTTAAGAAATAGTGCTGAGTTATGCAAAATCAATTCAGTGGAGGCAATGCAGCAACTCTTCTTGCAAGGATGTTCATTTGCGTCTGGTCAATCATGGTTTCTAATATGATATGGATCTGTTCTCAGTACAGGTGCTTGTAGCTCACAATGAGCTGCAAAGTCTTTTGGTTGGTTTTGTCTGTCCCATTTGTATGTAGTAACTGTTCTATGTTTGCTTGGTTTAGTCTTTGGTGCTTACCTTGGAGCTTGTTCCTGGGCTTTGTTCAATTGACTCTGTTGTTCATATTTTCTCTTTATTAAAGCTTACCCTTTTAACCAAAAAAAAAACCTTGAGTATATGTATTTTTTTTTTTTTTTTGAATGGTTATGAGTCGCACAAATTGAATGCTCTAAATTGTTAGCTTATAGTGGTTATGGTATATTGTATACTTTACATGATCAGGTGCCGGGGAATAAAAACACACACACACCCCACCAATGATATAGACACACACGAAAATACGAAATTCCATTCAACTGCATTTTACTCTACCTAATTAGTTGTTGTACTTATGCCACCCGCTACAACGCATGGATCATAACCGTATTATGTAACATATATCGTATCCCTAATAAATACTTTTTTCGATTTGACAGGTGAGATTATGAAGGAAAAGGGAGCAATGGAGAAGAAAAACTACCTTCCAAAGAACTTTCGCCTTAGAGCAACCTTTTTCATCAACATAAGACCATTCGTAGGGATTCATGTGAGTGCTCGTCCGACAAATATATATATATACAAATATATATATATATATATATATATATATATATATATATATAGTTAGACCTTTTACCAAGGAAATTTGGTACAGGAGTCCTGAATTTATACCTAATACAATACCTAAATGGGACAGTTGAGACTACTGATAAAGAGAGATGTGAACGAACGAAAACTCATTCATCGCTACTGATACTTGGTGATCTGGTCTAATTCAAACTTTTTGATTAAAAAAAAAAAAATTAGATTTTTAAGTGTGCACAATTTTATACAGTAGGTTTTATTTATTTATTTTATTTTATTATTATTATTTTTTTTAACTTTACCCTTCAGTTATTATACACATTATGGTTATCACCAACTCTATAATGTATTTTCATTGCAATTATAATTTAATTAATTTGGAAAATTGAATAAGAAACTCGTGCTAGACTCAAGAATTTGCATGCATGCAGGCTCTGTTTGATATGATGAAAAAGGGTACTAAGGTAAGATGGGGCAACACGATCGGCTATGTCCTCCTTCCCTTCACCATTGCATTGCTGGATGACCCATTAGATTATGTTCGTGAAGCAAAAAGTGTTATTGATAAAAAGAAAGCTTCAATTGAACCTGTATGCACATACAGAATTACTAAGCTAATTATCAAGTTCTTTGGCATTAAGGTACGTTTGGTTGAAATGCTATCTCATTATAAAAACAATATTTCAATTTCAATCCTATATATCTATATACACACACACAAAATTGTTAAGTACTTATCAATTCACTTTCTTCTTTTCCTTTTTGTTTTTTAGGCTGCAGGTGTTCTCAATTACAAAGTTTTTTCCAACACAACATTATGGTTCTCCAACGTACCTGGACCCCAAGAAGAAATTGCATTTTGTGGGCATTCAATGGCCTACTTTGCTCCCAGTTGTTTTGGCCAACCCAATGTAAGTTGTGCTTTTTAATCAAATTTTCTTTTTAATATTTACTCCATATAGCATCAAATTCAGTTATATATATATATATATATATATATATATATATATATATATATAATTTCATAATTGAGTTACATCACAAATTCATTTCAAGTGTTTTCAAATGTGGGTTGCAGGCATTGATGATTCATGTGGTGAGTTATATAGACAAATTGACCTTCATGATATCAGCTGATGAAGGAACAATTCCGGATCCACAACAGCTGTGTGATGATCTTGAACACTCCCTCAACCTCATCAAATCGGCTGTCTTAGCTAAAGATCGATCAGTACTGCATCAAGAATGAATGACTAGCAAGATCATGCGTGAATGCGCGAGTATGCATGCATGTATTCATATATCCATCACACAATTCATCGCATGTCGATCTACCTGCAAGCTGCATACATGCATGACTTCTGTTATATTAGATTATTTTACATGTAATAATTGTTGGAAATAAACTTGATTTTAGAATTTTAGTATTAATTAGTAGTATTTTAAAGTATTTGGTGTACTCATGTTAGTAGGGTAATAAATGGTCTTGATGGTGAAAGTTATATAAATCAAGAGGTGTGGGAATTAAACCTTATAAATACCATGTTAGTAGGAGTAGTGGGAGTTACGCATAATGGTTATGTTAGTGTGAGTAATTGAGCACTTAAATGTAATTGTTACACCTTTGTTCATGTGGATTATATATTCATGTACTCTAGTCAAATACTAGAATAAGTTGGAGAATAAGATGAAATAATATGAGTAGAATATAATATATTTCTAAGTGTTCTTTTCCTCAATTCCTCTTCCATATTATTGTGTTGTGTGTGTCTGTAGCCCGTCCACTATTTCCAACAAAGTGCTATCCGAGAAAAAACTAACAAAGTAGTTTCAGAGCCTAGGGGTGGCCACGGATCGGATTAGGCATCAATCCTAATCCGATCCGCTCGCAACGGATTGGGAGATTTTGAATCCGCCACCAATCCGTTAGTCCACGGTTCAGATCGGTGAAATGACAGATTGGATCGGATCCAATCCACGGACTGGATTTTTCAAATTAGGTTTTGATTTGGTGAAGGAGACGGCAGCAACAGATAAGATTTGTAAGTTTGTAAAAGTCCTTCAAGGATTCTCCAGGCTTCAAGAAACAATACATGAAAAGGCAATCAATTCAGAGACCGATAAGAAAGATTTTTTTTAGAAAAAAAGAAAAAGAAAAACGACATTCAAGTGCAAGAAAATTTCAATTCCTCGTGCAAGACCAAAGACCTTATGATGTAAAGATATTTACATACGATTCATGAATTGGAAATTAATATTTTTCTAATCCAAATCATATCTACAAAGAATAAAAGGAGGACCATAGGCATTCTCTGAGAATCAGAAAGGCCAAGACTTGCTCTGATCTCCAGGCCCATTTTGATTTAGTGAAGGAGACGGCAGCAGATCAAAAGAACTGAAGAAGAGTAGTGAGGCGGCCGCTTTCTCTTTGGCTTCTTTCAGTCTTTGCTCTTCTTTAGCTAGGTTTAGGTTTTATGAAATAAAAAGTCTGTATGTATAATACTTACCAAAAAAGAGAAAATAAAAAAGTAAGATATGTCACTTTATATATATATATATGTATATATATATATATATATATGTATGTATGTATGTATGTATATATATGTATGTATGTATGTATATTATATGCTGGTTACGAAAAATGGAAAAAGTAAAGATATAAGATATTATGTATGTATGTATGTATGTATATTATATGCTGGTTACGAAAAATGGAAAAAGTAAAGATATAAGATATTTACTTTTTCCATTTTTTGTAACCAGCATATAATATACATACATACATACATATATATATATTACGGATTACCCATGGATTGGTCACGGATCGGATCGGATTTTTGACAGCTTAATCTGTGATCCGATCCGTGAACTACGGATTCAATTTTTTTGAATCCACCACCGATCCGTGAGTCTAGTAATCCGATTCGATCCGTATGGATCGGATCGGATTCTCGGATTTTTTGCCCACCCCTATCAAAGCCTAGCTAGAGATCCTGAAGGTCTGACGAAGTTGATCCTAAAAGGTTCAACGTTTTGAAAAAAACATGTTTCTCCTTGATGATGATGAATCCTTGATGATGATGAAGATGAGAAAATGATGTTCTCTAATTACAAGAACATGAGAATCATTATGACAGCATACCTCAAAGCATGTGATTTGTGGGATGTAGTTGGAGAAGAGCCAAATAATGGCATGCCTAACAAGCTTCTTGAAAAGAAAGAAGAAAAGGCATTGGTAGTGTTGCAAAAGGCAATACATCAAGAAATTTGAGAATATTTTGGAAAGTCCAAAACTCTAAGTTATGTTTGGAAAATGCTCAAGGCCATCACTTCTAATCATAGAGGTGAATCACTACCCATAGAGTATTGAATACAATGTTTTGAGGATGATGAGTTTACGAAAGATGATGTAATACCCCTATATTTTGGAGGAATTATTTAATTAAATTAATTGAATTTAAGTGATTTATTTATTTTCTTGAATTCTTAATTATTTAATTGATTAAATGGTGTTTTTATGTATTTTGTATTTAATTGTAATTTGTTTAAGTGGTATATTTTTATTTGATTTGAATGTGATGGTTATTTCGTGATGTGGTGTGTTGATGTGTGTTTGAATGTCATTATTTGAACGTTTGGTGGGGCTTGTTTGTGTCTATTCTTGTATATATGTTATACTTTTAAAATTTTAATTGATTATTTATTTAAATTGGAATGGACTGGTTGTAGGGAGTTTGGACCAAAGAATGTGGTATTGGGCTTGATGAAGAAGCCTTGATGGATTAAATAATTAAGACCCATGCAGCTATTAATGGAGATATATATATATAAATTAAAGGGGAATTTATAAATATATATGGAGATATATATTTTTACCTATATTGGATACTGTCAGCTTTTTATAAGGATTAGGGTTAGGCTGGTGTGTATGTGTGTGTGTGTGTATATATATATCATAGAGGGTTTACGTGAGAAAAGAGAGAAGAAAAAGAAACAGCCGAGAGATAGGGAAGGGAGAGCCGAGAAAGAAAAGAAGAGAGGAACAGAAGGGGAAAAGGGTGCCGAAGGCAAAGCCGGTGAATCTTGCGGTTGGTTTCGTTTCGAAACCAGCAAGCGAGTTCTTTTCTATCTCTACTTTTAGAACTCATAAATTCTACACCTTTAGTATCAAGATCTTAGATTGTAATTATCCGAAAAAAAAGATCTTAGATTGTATTTGCATGTTAATCACCTAGACATAGGGTTACAAACATGTAATCGGACTGTGTGTGTATATATATGGAACATAATTTGGCTGAATCTATGTTTGTGTTTTTAGCTTGCGTTTGTATTAGGACTTCTTAGAATTAATTAGGACTGTTCTCATATGAATCAGAGGCAAAACGAGTGAATTACAGTCCACAGTGAGGAAGTTTGATCTTGGCTGAACACGCTCTGACCGCGATCTATATGGATGAGCAGCGTTAGAAAAGAAGTATTTATTGCAACAAGCAAGCTATTGGCCCCATTCAAAGTACGGATGAGTTTGTTTTCTTGTTATAAAAACATCCATACACTCTCATTCATGCGTCAGGATTGCGGTAGTCTTATTATGACTTATGGCAGGAAGAACCAGTATTGGGGAAGGCAGCCAAATCCAGCCGGCAGAGTTAGGGAAGAAGCCAACTGGTTGTGGAAGTGTACCTGTTACTACACTATTTGATCCTGTTCAAATTCTACACAATTGGTTCATCACTTATTGTGGTGTATCACGACATGTGGTTATATGCCCTATCCCGCAATTATTATAAATAATATATTATGACACGCGGTTATATACTCTATCCCACACAATTGTTACAGGCAACTTGGTTACGAGATTATTATATATATTTTTATCCCAAATTTATTAATACAAATTTTGGACAACATTATTACACGTATTATATCTTATCTCACAATTGTTATAAACAAGTTGGCTGTGTTAATTATACATTTTATCCCAAAATTTATTATAACCAATTTTGGATAATGTAATTTGTTACTTATTAATTATATATTTTTATTCCAAAATTTTTATAAATAATTTTGGACAAACTTAAATTATTTAAGTGTTAATTAAATAGGATTGTGTACACTTATATTAATGTGTTATTGATTATGGAGTCCTAGAAATGGTTATTACCCCTTCTACAAATGTAGTGGGTTTTACCGCTGGGTGAGAATTGGTGGGAATTAAATATAATGTTATATTGGGTTAATTGTGTAATTTACTTGTTATATAATACCATATGTAGGTATTAATAAAAAAATATAATTAAATCAATTAATACATTGTTCATTGTTATTTATCATGTGTAAAGGTATTGTATGTTGGTGGAAATCTTGGTAGGAAAATTTATATGATTTTATTCATTTTTAATTAATACATCCGTTTATTTATTGAATGATATTTTGTGTATTTATTTTATTGTGTTACGTGGTTGATTCGGAGGCATGGATGAGTTGCCAAATACTTAAATATATTGCCTTATGATTTGTATGAATAAATTACATACATGGGAAGCATGCATAGATGAGTTGCTAATTAACGGTATAAATAAATATACTTGTGGAGGCATGGTTTTGAATTGCCAATGTATAATAAATATATTAGTAAGGGCATGGTTTTTTTTGAAAGATAAAGATCAATTTCATTGAAAAAAGAGGATACAAGGCTAGCAATAGCTAACCAGATGGATGATGGGCCAAGCCCATAAGAACATACAAACATAAATAAAAGAAGAAGATAGCCCACGAATTATGCCCATAGTGGAGTGAGACCAAAACAATGGTAGACCATAAAGACTACCCCAAATTCCGATATAAAGGAGAAGAACTCCAATCAATTTATCATCACGGTGCCTGATCCGGTGGCTCTGGAGATGTCCCATTTTTCTGCAATCCTTAATGCATTTGGAGTATCTCTAATTGTGGAGGTGAGAAGTCTGCCCCTAATTGATTCCAGGGTTTGGTGGAGCAGAGCGTTGGCTGTGATGGCTTTCTTTTGAAAGATTCTTCTATTTCGTTCAGTCCTAGTGTGGTAAACTAGTGCTGCCATGCTCAACTTCGAAATAATGTGGCTATGGGAGTTTGAGATGCCCTTCCAGTGGTGAGCTGCCCAAGTGATAAAGCTAGACCATAATGATGGTTGAATATAGAACCCGCATTGTACTTGAAGAAATGTCCATAAAGGCTTGATGAATTGGCATTGGAAGAAGAGGTGATCATGTGATTCCAAATGTGTGTTGCAGAGTATACACATGGTGGAGTTTATATGGGTTGTACATCTTCTATTGAGTGTGGGAAGTCTCTTCTGGATTGCCACCCAAAGTGTGAAAGAATGCTTTAGAATGGAGGTTTTTGTCCAAATAAGGTGCTTCCATGGAAGGGTTGGGTGATGCATGTTGAAATGCTTCATTGTATTGGCTATGGAGAATTTGCCTTTGTGTGATGGAATCCACATAATAGTGTCAGTGGAGTTAACTTGTGGTGTGAGGAGGGGAGATGTGAGATAATTGTGGGATGATGGTGATTATGAAGTGTGGGAAGGACCAAGTATTGTTGGTAATGAAGTGACTTACCTTTGTTTTACTGTCAAAGCCAGAGTTGTTGATGGACTGGTTGGTTGTTAATAGGTGTAAAGGGCCAAGATTACACCAATTGTCATACCAAAAATTGGAGATGGAAATTGGAGCTAGAGCCATCTCCAATTTTTAGCTTGACAAGGGGTTTGATTGTCTCTCTCAGGCTAAGAAACTTCCTCCAATTCCAAGAGCACTGTCTAGGGGTCTTAATTTCCCAAATACTTCTTCCCTTGAGAAGGTATGTGTTGACCCATCTGACCCACATCATGTCTTTTGATGAAATAATGTTCCAGAAGTGTCTCATGACAGCACTCTCATTCCAATTGTGGAGATTTGGCAAGCCTAGTCCATCTGCTCTCTTTGGTAAGCTGTATTTCTCCCAAGCTATTTTTTGTTCCAGTCTTCTTGAGTAATGGTCCAGACCATAGGAAGGCCCCAGAGATACTTTCAAGCTCATGTGTGATGCTCATAGGCAGTATAATTTTGGAGCTCCAGTACATTTGGGTGGAGAAGAGGACAGCTTTAATAAGTTGTAATCTTCCTGCAAATGAGAGATTTTTGCTGGTCCAGTGAGAAATCCTTATTGTAATCTTATCAATTAGGGCTCTGCAATCCTGAGCTCGAAGCATGGTTGTAACAAATGGAACCCCTAAGTAAATGACTGGGAGCACCCCTTTTTCATAACTAAGGAGTGTAATGATGGAAGATTGTAATTGCTCATTCACCCCAGAGAAGTACACATGGCTTTTGCATTGGTTGATACACAGACCAGATAGGTTAGAGAAGGTGTCTACTGATTGCTTTAGGACCTGTATTGAGTTGAGATTTCCATAGGAAAAAAAGGAACAGATCATCTGCAAAAATCAAATGGGAGAGGGATAGGTTTTTACACCTCCAATGGAACTTGAAGTTTCCTTCTGAGATAGTTTTCTCCACAATGCTTGAGAATACCTACATAACTATGACAAATAAAAATAGGGAGACGGGGTCACCTTGCCTGAAGCCCTTAACACTTTGGAAGTGCCCATTGAACTCTCCATTGATGAAAACAGTGAATGATGGAGTAGAAACACATGCTTAGACCCAATTCAAAAAGTTCCAGGAAAGCCAAGAAGCTGTAAGGTGTCAAAGAGGAAGTTCCAGCAAACTGAGTCAAATGCTTTTTTGATATCAATCTTAATGGCACACTTTGGAAAACTACTAATCCTGTGGTAACCATTTACGAGCTCCTAAGCCAAAAGATTGTTGTCTTTAATAACTCTTCCCTGAACAAATACAGATTGGATTGGTCCAATTATGTGAGGGAGGATGGGATTAAGTTTGTTTGCAAAAAGTGTGGATATGCATTTATAAATGGTGGAATAACATGAAATTGACCTGTAATCATTCCATGTTGTAGGGTTAGCAGTCTGAAGGACATGAGCAAGGTATGTTGAATTAACTTCTCTAAGCAATTTCCCATTTAAGAAGAATTGTTTGATGGCCAGGGTTATGTCTGGTCCAATAACAAGCCAATCTTTCTTAAAAAAGAAAGCGTTGTACCCATCAGGGCCAGGAGCTTTGTCATTGTTAAGGGAGAGCATGCATTGCATGATTTCAGCATATGTAGGTATGGCAGTGAGTGATGGGATGCAGTGTTGGGGAACAGTTGTGTGAACAAATGGTTATAGTTGGTTAGTGCCAGGGTAAGGGTTTCCTAAAAGTCTGGTAAAATGAGTGACAAATTCCTATTTTATGGCTGGTTCAGTTTCAAGCAGAGCTCCATTTACTGCAGTAATTGAGGAAATTTTGTTTCTATTGAGTCTTGAAACAACAGAATTGTAGAAAAAAGAGGTATTTGAATCCCCCTCCTTGAGCTAGTGCACTCTGGATTTCTGCCTATATGTTTGCTCCTCTGCTGAACATAGCTTGGAATAGGTTGAGAGTAGGGCTTTCTCTTGAATTCTGAGGGCTGGATCATTTGGTAGTGAGTCAAGAGCAATTTGGCAGTGGGAAAGGGCATCCTTTGCATTCTGAACCCCAACACTTAGTGCATTAATAATAGTGGAAAACCTTTGTTTTAATGGTTGTTTGAGACTTTTCAGCTTGCTTAGGATTTGAAACATGGGATAACCTTTTACTGGTTTGCTCCAATGGGCTTTGATAAGTGGGATAAAGTCATCATTCATACTCCAAAAATTAAAAAACCTGAAGAGGATTCTCCTCACTGGCCTAGGATTACCAAGATTTATGAGCATAGGTGTATGGTCAGAGATGCCATGAGGCAGGAATATACAATGGGAAAGTGGGAAAATATGGTGCCATGAGTCATTTATAAAGACTCTATCCAGCTTCTTTGAAATATTTGTAACACCAATGTTTTTTTTTTTGTCCAAGTGTGAAAGATGCCAAAATAGTTAAGATCATCAAGGTTGGAGGTGTAAAGGCATTTCCTGAATTCAAGCATAGCAGTAATTGTCCTCTTTGAGCCCCCAAAATTCTCAGAAATTGATTTGATTATGTTGAAATCACCACCCAGAATCCATGGTGTTGAAGAAAATGAAGATGAGTGTCTCTCAATGTCACTCCAGAGAGATGACTTTTCTAAGTCTTCATTGGCTCCATAAATGAAGGGTGCATTGAAGGTGGTTCTGTAACTGAGGATGGTTACAGAGAATGGATTGCCTGCCTAATGCAGTAAAAAACTTGTAACTGGACAACAGAGGGATTCCATAATACCCAAACCCTGCCAAGAGGTGAGAAATTGTAATTGTGCTCTAATCTCCATGTGCTGGCAATGGCCTTGTGAATCCCATCAGCATTACATTATTGGACTCTGGTTTCAATGATAGCAGCAAGGTCCACCATTTTTTCTTTGAGAAGTTTTTTTACTTCTGTCTATTTCAAGGGGTCATTTAGACCCCTTATGTTCCATGATGTTATTGATACCATTTAATGGTATTGACAATGTTACCACTTAGGAGTAAAATCCCTTTCAAGTTCTTTGAGGATGACTGTACACACAAATTTTGTAAGTCTGCAATAGAAACAAAATATTGAGCAAATAATATAATTTTATTAATTTGGATAAATGGGGTACAATCCTTTGTAATATTCTTTACAAAGAAATAGAGTAAGGTCCTCTGATTCAATCTCCTTTTTGTTATTGGTTGGATCCAAGGGCTGTACGAGCTTCTTCTTGAATCGCTGTGGAATTTGGATGAGGAACAGCACGATTTAATGTGCTTGTTGTTGATTACCGTGGAATTTGATGAAGACCGGCACGATTTGATGTGCTTAGTGTTCTTCGCCTTTGGGTTTGGATGTTGGGGATGAAAGCTTCTGTATTTCTCTCTGGAATTCTAGATTTCTGAATTCAGAATTTATATCCCTTCCTTCTTCCTCCAGGCCTCTATTTATAGGCTTCTTGGATCTATAGGATGATGACACGTGTCCTCTTTAATAAGAAAAATATCATAACTGGGCCAGGCCGGTTATATTATGATAATTATCCTTAAAAATAATTATTCCAAATATATTTTATTAGGAATAATTATCTTTATATTTAACCATCTGGGCTGGGTGATAAGCGCTGAATATTGTATATTCAAGCGCCCTAAATTACATTAACAAAGTCTATTAACTGATTATTTTATGTAGATTAACTCCATTTGCATGTTTTTATGCATTTTCAGGTTAAAGTGCAAAAAGAAAGCAAAAATGATGCCTTGTGGAATTTTGAACAAAAAGGGTGCCATTTCTGAATTTCTGGCAGCAATGATCCTGACTTTTGTCGCCATTTTCGACCTAGCAAACTCAAGAACTGGACTTCCATCATAACATGAAAGATTTAGATCTCTGAATCAGCTTTCCAAATCTTCAAGCAGTTCATCATTCGGAGTTCGGAGCAGAGAGTTATGATCTTCTTAACAGAGGTTCGTAGAACTGCATGGCAGCACTGAAGTACTGCCTTTCTCCCCATTTTCGACCAACCAGACTTGAGAATTGGGTCTTCATCAAAACATGAAGTTTTTAAATCACTGAATCAGCTCTCCAAATATTCAAACAGATCATCATTCGGAGTTCGGGGCATAAAGTTATAGCAGTTTTACCAAAGTAGGTCAGCGCTGAGCAAGAAGAGCATGTTGCACATTACACTAATTTAGAGTGCTCGAGACCACTTTTCGAGTGCTCGAAAATCAGGCAGATTGCACTCGGAAATGGCTCAATTTCAGCCACTTGCACATTGGTTTCCTCAATGCCATCTTCCTTCTTTATAAAGTGGTTGGAGGTGTTCCTTGGAGGAGAGAGAGGGTTTTGTTGGAGAATAAAAGGCTACCAAAGGCCACACATTTGCTATCCTTGAATTTTGGCAAGAATAGAGGGGAGAGAAGAGAGCAAGGAGGAGAGTGTTCTTGAGTGCTACAGTAGAGCTCGAAAATGAAGTGGTATTATTCTTCTTCTTCTTCCATTTTTGTATCAATGGAGAGCTAAACCTCCATCTAGGGAGGTGATGAAGCCTCCTCTTTTGATCATGTTCTAGATTAGGCTATACTTTTGGGGACTATAATGTATAATGTGTGGAAGTTTCATAGTCTAAGAGCATATTCCTTCTTGTAATGAATTTTAATGTGTAAATGGTTGATGTAAGTTCATTGTCATATCTTTGATGATTCTTGGATCAATCTTATTGCTTTTATTTTCATAGTGACAATGAAAATATAGACTATGAATGTTTTTCAAGGCATGTTGATTTTGAAACTTGATATTCCATTGCTTAGGTACCTCCTCTGATGGTTTATACTTGATTCCTGCCTTCATATGCTTCACCATTTGATTGAAAGCTTGATGGTCTTTTGCTTGAGATAGTGTATTTGATTCTACACCTTAGTTTAAGTAGTTCAACTATGGTAGCTTTTGATGGATCATTCTTGTTTTGATTAAGTGAACTTCTTGATTATTATTAAGCAACGGAGTTGCTTCATATTTCTTGACCATTGCATATATGTTATTTATCCCCAAATGTAGACCTAATCTAGCATGTACTTAGGGTGTAGTGTGGATTCATCTCCCTAGTCGTTTCTACTTGTATCTCACTTCTTCAATTTCATTGGAATTTATTGCTTTATGCACTTTTAATTTCCTAGCTTAAGTGACATCCAACAAAACCTCTATAAACCCTTCATCATTCTAAGAATGATTCTAGACATTTAGGTTGTATTAGACTAGCGCAGTCCCAGTGGTTCAACTAACCCGACCAATAGCCCTATTTTACAATGATTCATGCTATTGCGAAGGTTGATGTATAGTTGATCAACCGATCAATTTTTGGCGCCGTTGCCGGGGACTTGCAAACGGTTTAGCAACCAAAGTTTAGGGTTAAATTTAGTTTGATTGTGCATATTGTGTCTTGTGAATATTCCTTGTATGTTTTAATCATCTTCGTGTTGTAAGATTCTAGGGACTCGAAGCTCGCCGTGGGATTGCTAGCAAATTGTAAGTCTAGAGGACCCCAGGTAAGTCTCGTGACTTCTAGTTTCGAATTGTGAATATCGTGCATGTGTTAAATTTAGTTTTAGTTTAGTTGTGAAGCCCTTGTTGAGGCTCTTATCCTGTTTTAATTTCGTGTTCAAGCATCGGTCCTTGTCGTGGCCATTTATTTTCTGTCTTGATAATTGAGGAGAAAGGGAACATCGTATGTGGAGTTGTGGTTGATGAATTGCTTTGTTGAGTATATGCTTTGTTGTTGATGTTCGGTCATAGGTCACTTTCCTTACCCACAATCGATTCTCCCATTGATATTAACTCTCTTGAAAGAACTCTTAGACGGAACCCTAGGGAACCTACTCTTACACGGGATCTTGAATCTGAATTTAATACAATGGGGGATAATATAGGAAATCCGGGGAATGAAAGGGCTGAAATTCCTAATATCGAGCCAATGACTCTTAGAGATCATTTCATCCCTACCACCTATGCCTCTCCATCTTGCATAGTGATGCCAAACATCGATGCAGCTCAATATGAGATCAAATCTAGTACCATCCAAATGCTTCCTTCTTTTCATGGTTTTGATAATGAAGATCCATATAAGCATCTCGATGAGTTCCTTAAAATCTGTTCGACCATCCGGTTGAGAGGATTTCCTGACAATGCACTTCATCTCCATCTTTTCCCATTCTCCCTAAAGGATAGGGCAAAATATTGGTTGAACTCCCTCGCTCCCAACTCTATTACTTCTTGGGCTCAATTGCAACAAGAATTTCTTAAGAAGTATTATCCGGTGAGTAAAACCAACCAAATGAGGCGTTCCATTCTAAGCTTTTCTCAAGTTGATGGAGAACAACTCCACGAGACTTGGGAAAGGCTACAAGATCTTCTTCGAAAATGTCCTCATCATTTGATCCCAAAATGGCAATTAGTGCTAGCTTTCTATGCTGGCTTGACCGAAACCCATAGATTCATGGTTGACTCTTCGTGTGGTGGGATGTTCATGTCCAAGAATGCGGATGAGGCTTGGACCTTACTTGAGAATTTGAGTGAAAATTCACTTCAACACAATTCTCGTAGGGCTCCGACCTCAACCACTCCAAACAACACCAACCCTTGTCAACCAAAATCAATAAGGGAGGAATCATCTCAAGTGGATGCCATCGCTCATAAATTCTACCAATTGATGGCACCACATCTTCCTCCTTTGTTGTCTCAAAATTCAGCAAGTTCAGTTTGTGCTTCGTGTACTAGTCCATTCCATCTCTCGGAAGATTGCCCCACACCGGAGCAATTTCCCAATCCCAACCAAGAGCAAGCTAATGCCATGTTCTCGCGGCCCGGGAACAATCCATATTCCAACACCTACAATCCGGGTTGGCGAGATCATCCGAATTTCTCGTGGCGGCAACAAGCCCCACAAAATTCCCAATTCCAAAACCAAGGGCGGCAAAATCAGCCCTTTTCTCAATATCAAGGTAGACCTTTCCAAGCCTCTTCAAGCTACCGTCCTCCTTACAATCCAAATGTCTCCAATCAACCTCCTGTGTGTCCGACTGACGAGATAGTAGCCGCAAATAAGCAAATAATGGAATCATTAAATAAGCAAATAATGGATGCCAACAAGCAACTCTTGACATCCTTGCAGCCTACTCTCCAAATGGTTCACTCTCATACTCAATCCATAGCTAATCTCGAAAATTAAGTGGGCCAAATAGCTAACTCGGTGAATCAATTGCTTCAAAAGGACAAGGGCAAGCTTCCCTCTCAACCTCTTGAAAATCCTAGAGGAATGCATGTGATTGACGAAACCCCTCCTCCGAGTGGGCCGACTCATGAACAAGTTCAAGCTATCACCACCCTTTGGAGTGGTAGAGTGGTTGACAACAAAGTCGATGGAGACAAAAGTGAGGAAGTTTCTCCTTTGAAAGATCCGAATCCAAGCTCTTCTAATCCAAATTCAAGCTCTTCTAATCCAAATTCTTGTCCAAATACCATTCACGGAACCCCCACACATGTCACCCCAAATGTGGAAACTACTTATGACCCAAAAGCTCCGTTTCCTCAACGTCTTCAAGCGTCGACACATTTTGGGAACAAGAATTGTAAAATTCAAGACATGTGGGAAGTTTTCAAGCAAGTGAAGATTAACTTGCCCCTCTTGGATGCTATCAAGCAAATCCCTCCCTATGCAAAATTTCTCAAAGATTTGTGCACTCAAAAGCGCACTTCTAAAAATCATTTGCCAAAAAAAGTGAGGTTGACCGAAAATGTTAGTGCTATCATTCAGCACAACACTCCTCCGAAGTATAAGGATCCGGGTGTCCCCACAATCTCTTGCGTCATTGGTGACAGCAAAATCGAGAGGGCCCTCCTTGACTTAGGAGCTAGTGTGAATTTAATTCCATATTCAGTCTACCTACAACTTGATTTGGGAGATCTTAAGCCAACTTCCGTGGTTTTGCAACTTGCCGATAGATCGGTCAAGCATCCACGAGGTATTCTCGAGGACGTTATCATCAAAGTGGACAAATTCTACTTCCCGGTAGATTTTGTGGTTCTTGATACGGAACCGGTCCATGACCCAAAAAAGCACATTCCCGTGATCCTTGGTAGGCCATTTTTAGCCACTGCTAATGCATCAATTAATTGCCGAACCGGGGTGATGGACATTGCTTTTAGAAACATGCAAGTCAAACTCCACATCTTTCATGCAACTCAACATCCCTCCAATGAGGATGATTGTTTTCTTGTGGATGTCATTGATGAAGTGGTCGAAGAATCTCTCCCCTTCATTCTAAGCAAAGATCCTCTTGAAACTTGCATGTCCCATTTTGACTTCTCAAACTTTGATGTTGATCAAGCCATTCAAGAAGTCAATTCCTTGCTTGATATTAGTGCTATCATGGATGTACCTCCTTGGAAAATTCCAAAAGAACCACTTCCCCAACTTTCCACCACTCCTCCGGTCCCATCATTGTTATCTCCGCCACAACTTGAGCTTAAGCCGCTCCCGGCCCATCTCAAGTATGTGTTCCTTGGTCCAAAGCAAACTCTTTCGGTCATTGTTGCCTCGGACCTTCAAAAAGACCAAGAGACCAACCTTTTAGCGGTGCTCCAAGAGCATAAAGAAGCTATTGGTTGGATAGTGGCAGATTTGAAAGGAATTGACCCCTCCATTTGTATGCACCGCATTCATATGGAAGATGACGCAAAGCCTACTAGAGAGGTCCAGCGCCGGTTAAATCCAAATATGAAGGAAGTGGTCATGAAAGAGGTGATCAAATTGTTAGATGCGGGAATCATCTATCCTATCTCTGATAGCAAGTGGGTGAGCCCCACACAAGTTGTCCCCAAGAAATCAGGTCTCACCGTTGTTGAAAATTCAGCAGGTGAGCTCGTGCCACAACGAACCACCACCGGGTGGCGTGTGTGCATTGACTATCGGAAACTCAATTCATCAACTAGGAAGGATCATTTCCCACTCCCATTTGTTGATCAAATCCTAGAAAGGTTAGCGGGCCAAAGCTTCAATTGTTTTCTTGATGGTTATTCCGGCTATAACCAAGTGGCAATCGCCCCCCTAGATCAAGAGAAAACAACATTCACATGTCCCTTTGGTACTTTTGCCTATCGACGCATGCCTTTTGGTCTATGCAATGCACCGGCAACGTTCCAAAGGTGCATGATGTCCATATTCTCCGATATGGTTGAAAAGTTCTTGGAAGTTTTCATGGACGATTTTTCCGTATTTGGCTCCTCCTTTGACTCGTGTCTCAAAAATTTATCTCTTGTGCTCCAAAGATGCAAAGAGACGAATCTCATTCTAAGTTGGGAGAATAGCCACTTCATGGTCCAAGAAGGCATTGTTTTAGGACATGTCATTTCTAAGCGGGGAATCGAGGTAGACAAGGCAAAAGTTGAGTTAATCTCTAATCTTCCTCCTCCGAATTCCGTTCGTCAAATCCGTTCTTTTCTTGGCCATGCCGGATTCTATCGTCGCTTCATCAAAGATTTTAGCAAAATCTCATGGCCTTTGTGTAATCTCTTAGCCAAGGATGTTCCGTTCAATTTTGATGACGCTTGTATGGAAGCTTTCATCAAACTTCACATTCTCCTCTAATCCGCCCCAATCATGAAACCCCCTAATTGGTCTCTTCCCTTTGAGATCATGTGTGATGCATCCGACTATGCATTAGGGGCGGTTTTGGGCCAACGTGTGGATAAACTTCCGCATGTCATTTATTATGCTAGCAAAACTCTCTGCGATGCCCAATTGAACTACACCACCACTGAAAAAGAATTGCTAGCTGTGGTGTACGCCTTGGATAAATTTCGCTCTTATCTTCTTGGCTGCAAGGTCATCGTCTTTTCAGATCATGCCGCTCTTAGGCATTTGTTAGCGAAAAAAGAGACAAAACCCCGTTTAATTCGATGGATCCTCTTACTTTAAGAGTTTGACATTGACATCCGGGACAAAAAAGGGACCGACAATGTTGTCGCCGACCATCTCTCTCGCTTACTTATTGAGAAATCTTCAGAATTCGCAGCCATCCGTGATTCCTTTCCGGATGAGCAACTTCTTCAAGTTTCACATTCTACTCTTCCATGGTTTGCGGATATTGTCAATTATCTTGCGGTTGGCAAAATTCCAGCCCATTGGTCCAAACAAGAGAGGGACCGGTTTTTCTCCCAAGTGAAGCATTTCTTTTGGGAAGATCCGGAACTATTCAAGTATTGCCCGGACCAAATCATCCGGCGATGCATTCCTGAAACTGAGGCCACAAGCATTCTAAATTTTTGCCATACTCTTGCTTGTGGAGGCCATTTCAGTGCCAACAAGACCACTAACAAAGTCCTTCAAAGCGGATTCTTTTGGCCTACCTTGTTTCGGGATGCATACAATTTTTGCAAATCGTATGAACGATGTCAAAAACTTGGATCCATGTCCCGAAGAGACATGATGCCCCTCACCAACATTTTAATTGTTGAAATTTTTGATGTGTGGGGGATTGACTTCATGGGACCATTTCCATCTTCTTATGGCTATGAGTACATCCTTGTAGCGGTGGATTATGTGTCTAAATGGGTTGAAGCCGAGGCTACCAAAACCGATGATCATAAAGTCGTGATCCATTTCATTCAGTCTCACATCTTTAGTCGTTTTGGTACGCCCCGAGCAATCATTAGTGATGGCGGATCTCATTTCTGAAATCGTTATCTAAAATCCGTCCTTGCTAGGTATTCCGTCATTCGTAAGGTTGCTACTCCTTACCACCCTCAAACGAGTGGTCAAGTAGAGATTTCTAACCGGGAGATTAAGCACATTTTGGAAAAAATGGTTAGACCGGACCACAAAGATTGGTCAGTAAGGCTAAACGATGCGATTTGGGCTTACCGGACAGCTTATAAGACACCCATTGGCATGTAACCATATCGACTTGTCTTTGGCAAAGCATGTCATCTCTCGGTAGAATTAGAGCACCGTGCTTATTGGGCCATAAAAAGGTTCAATTTTGATCTCAAACAAGCCGGCTCTAATCGTGCGTTGCAATTAAATGAACTTGAGGAATTGCGTAATGACGCGTATGAAAGCGCAAAAATTTACAAGGCAAAGACTAAAGCTTTTCATGACAAACAAATCGTCAAGAAGTCTTTTGCCCCGGGACAAAAGGTCTGGCTTTTCAATTCCCGCTTGAAACTCTTTCCCGGTAAACTCCGGTCAAGATGGGATGGTCCATACATTGTCACTACCATTTTTCCTCATGGAGCAATCGAACTTCATGATCCTGCAAGTGGATCACTCTTCAAGGTAAATGGCCAAAGGCTTAAGCCTTGCATTGACGGCACAATCCTAACCCGAAAAGTTAAGGAAGTCCTCTTGACGGATCCAATTTATGAGGATTAGTGCCTGCTCTATCTTTGTCTAGCTATCGACATTAAATTTAGCAAAGCAAGGGAAACAATTCTTTCAATTTCCAAGCTTCCTTCTCTTTGAAATTGCTCGTGCCTTCCCGGAAATTTCCATCGCTTCCTAGCAATTTCATCGGATCTTGGGAATGCTACTCATGTGCATAATATCTCATTTGTAATACATTTTTGAAAATTTTCGCAAAATCATCCATGCATTGAAATTCTTGCACTGTTAAAATTTTTCCATGCATTTGCAATGTTTGAAAATTTTTCAAAATTCCCCGTGCATTGTCCCATGCAAAATTTCAATTTCTTTCCATCATACAAAGCTTCAAAAATCCATCCATGCATTAGATTGGAATAATGTGCCAAGTTTCAAATTTTCCATGCATGGCTTGAATTTAGGACTGACATGCAAATTTTCAAAAATTCTCTATGCTTGAAATATTCATTTTTGAAAATTCCATCCATTTTGCATCATGTTGCAATGTATCAAGGCTTGGAAAGTTTTCCATTGCTTCATAAATAAATAAATAAAAATAATAATAATAATAATAATAATATAATAATATAATAATAATAATAATAAGTATTATTATTTTACGCCAACTTATTATTATTATTATTGTTCATAATAATAACAATAACGCCAATTTGTAAGGCTACAGTCCACAGTTTTCTTGCATGCATTGCTTTCATGCATCATGATACCTGCATTCAGCGCTCAGTGCATGCATTGCCTTCATTCATGCATGCAACTTCTATGTAGCAATTCTTGCATGCCTTAACCCCTTGCATGCATCGGACTCAATGTTACATGGCATGCCACTGTCGTCATTTGCTCACTGGCATGCTCACTGTCCCTCCATGGTTCAATGGTTTCAAGAACCAGCTTCATCCTCCTACCCAAGCCCCGATTGCTCAAGCTCACAACCTCTTTTAAACCACAGCATTCTGAGTGTACTGACCCACTTTCGAGCACTCAAACTCCAATTTGGAGTGCTCGAACCACCTTGCATTCTTCCTCGACCTCTCTGGCTTCATTTCGAGCAATCTAAGTTCCAATTTGGAGTGCTCGCAGTCCATGCATTAAACCATTGCACCTACTGCTCTCAATTCGAGCACTCACTATACCATTTAGAGTGCTCGAACTCCACATTCTTTCTCTCTCAATAGCCAACCCCACACCTCATGCATGCCATCTCTCGGCCACCCCTCACCTATCCACCATGCATGCCTCCACAACCCTTCCCATGCAACCACCTGCCGAGTGCTCGAGCACCCCCCACTAACCAGCCAACCTTCCCACTCTCAAGCTCTCGGTTTCCCCACCAACTCCAACCAAACCATCATCATCTCTCTCATCCAACCATCCCAACAACCTCTCCTTCACCACCCAAGACATCCATGCATGCATGCACGCTCCATGCATGCATGCATGCAAACCCACGCAGCTCTCCCCACCATATGAATATAATTTGCTACTTGCATGTCCTCCACATTGATACTTCCATCAGACGACTACATCAGCAAAGTGAAGCGAGCATTTTTGAATAAAGTATCCACTCATCACCACTCTCCACCAACTCATCACCACTCTCCAACATGCCCCTCAACCCCACACCACCAACCCCATCCATGCAAACCACAACCCACCTCCTCACCAACCCACCATCCACCACCCTCACTCTCGGCAACTCCACCCAACAAACCTCAGCTCACACTCCACCTCCCTCATCTCTCTTTCTCTCCCAACCCATCCCCAAGACATGCATGCATGCATGCAACTTCACCATCAAACCACCACCAACCTCACCACCCTCATACCCACTTCACCCCTCCCATGCATGCCCCCAACACCCAACCAACCCCCACTTCACTCACACACCACACCAATCCTCTCCACTTCTTTTAACCTCACCCACTGCTCTTATTTCGAGCACTCGAAGCCCAAGCTTCGAGTGCTCGACCTCTTCCTGCCCTTGGCCCGAGCCCTCTGTCCTTATTTCGAGTGCTCGAAGGGCCTCTTCGAGCACTCGAACCTAACCAACCCCTCACTCCTTTTAACCCCCAGCCCTCCTCTAATTCACTCCACCCCCAACAATCCCCACCTTTCACTCCCCCTCTCGGCTCATCTCTCTCTCTCTCCCTTTACCCACAACAACTCACCCAAACCTCACCTCTCTCTCTCTCTCTCAACCCTCACCACCTCCATCAACCATCACCACCTTTCCTCTCTCATCCATCCTCTCGGCAGCCACCCCCTCTCTGCAACCTCTCATCACCTCCCCCCACAACCACCACCTTTCTCTCCCCCATGCAATTCACCCTACTCACCCACCTACCCTCATCCACAACCACCACCCCATCATCTCCCCTCCCTCTTCCTACCATTCTTCTTACTCTAGGATAGAGTGCAATTCAGGTCAGTCTCTTTTACCTTTGTTTTTCCTGCCTTTGTTCATTCATGATGATTTTACAAGGAAGATGGGCTTGCAATGTTGGTGTTTTGTTGTGTTGATGGTTTGTTGATACTAACTCTATGCTAGAGCTTCGTTGCTTGTCAAAATTTTTGGGTTTGCTTCATCCACCCCACTCATTTTCACCCTCTCTTTTTTGTGGTGCACGCCAGGTGTTCGCTGAAATTCCTCAACCAAGTCCACCTCTCTAAATGTCTCGTGCCGGTCCTTCTCGCCCTCCTAGACCCTCTTCGGGTGCCCGTGCTGTCAATCGTGAGCGACCACGTGATCCTTGGGATCGCAAACAACTCAACTACGAACTCTCATTTCCGCTCACGGATGCCTTTGACATTCTATCCACTACTTCGTGGGCTGTCGCCGAATTGACTAACCAGAGTCTGCAGCACATTTGCGCACCCCTTGCCAGGGTTGCTTACCCCCGTGTAGTGCGCCTCTTCTACCAGAATCTCCAATGCCCTGAAGAGCCACCCATTTCTCTCACTACATCCATTGATGGCACCACCTATGCTTTCACTATGACTGACATCATTCAGGTTTCTGGTTGCCCCATTGAGTGCCCCGATGACATTGTCAATCGTGAGAATCTCCCTTTATATGAGGAGCCGGATACATTAACTGTGGAGCAGATTGCCGCTGCCATTTGCACTGTTGACGATCCTACTAGGCCCCGATCTTTTATCCGCAAAACCAATCTTCCAGAACGCCTGTGGTTCATTGACACTGTCTTCAAGCACAATGTCTGCCCTTTGGTGCATAGCACCGAGCGTCGGGGCCTCCTTTTGCAAGCCTTATATGCCATGGACCAAGGCCAATGGTTCTCCATCCCAGAGCTCATTTGGACCACATTTATTAAGTTTTGGCATGATGCTCATAATGCACGGGTTCCGCGAGTTGAAAATCAGAAATTGCCTTTGCCATTTTTCATCACTCGGCTCCTTCAGCACAAGGGTTTCATTGTTCCTCCCTATTACCCAAAAGGCGAAAAGATTAAAATTTTTACCCAGCGCCGGTGGATCAATGTTCTTAGCCATTCTAGTACCCCTCAGCCTGCTGCCCCCCTGTTCATCCATGCTCCACCTCCTCCTCCTTCTGAGGATGCTTCCACCATAGCAGCCGCTGCAAGGGTAGAGCCTCCGGTCGACTCTCACCAGGACCAGGCTTTCATCCGGGCTAGCTTTGCCGGTATTCATGAGCGACTAGATCGTTTTGAGAATTCTTTGTCCGCGTACACTCGGACTCTGTGTGAGACTTCTTCACGTGCTGAAGAAGATCGTCGTCTTGCTGCTGAAGACCGCCGTGTCGCCACTGAGGAACGTCGTTTGGCCTCCGCTGAACGGCGTAAGACTCAATCTCTCCTCCATTCCATCCTCGCTCGTTTACCCTCTGGACCGTAGCTTGTTGCGAGTGTTGGACCTTATCTTTTTGTTTCATATGTACCTATTTCTCTTGTTTCTTTTGTTTTCCTTTTGAACTGTAAGAATTTGCTATGTATAGGTTGCTCTAGTAGACATGATCCCTATACAGCTCTTTTTGTAATCATGTAAACTCTTTTTGTAATGCAAATTCTTTCTGTTCTGTTAACTTTCGGTACATTCTTTTTCTATATTTATGCTTGTGCTATTAATGCTGTTTGTGGTTGTTTCTTTTTGTTCTTCATGATGCTCTCCAGGTTGCGCAGTCCAATTCAATTTTGGGGGTTTTTGTATCAAGATGCCGTTTCCTCCCCCTGGGTATTGTTGTTCCTTTTTATACTCTTTGTCATTTTTGTCTCTAACTTACATCCATGTCCCACATTGAGGACACTGTGTAGTTTAAGTTTGGGGGTGCATCAAAGCATTCTTGGCATAGTTTTGGTATCATATTTTTGTAAAGCAATGATAGTGTAACTTGGAACTTGTCAGAGACAAAGCATATGTTTAATACCTTATGTATAGAAGCAATTGAGAAATTTTTGAAAATAAAGAAATTTGAATTTGATGTGATCATGCAAATACAATGTAGTCTGTATAAATGCCTCAATTAGATTCTTGCTGGATTTACACTCTTATAAGCTTCACAATGCACAGATGCACATTGGAAACTTAACTGTGAGGCATGCAACTTGATTGACCTTGACCTTGGCCTAGTTAATCTGATTTGATGAACCTGATAGATGGATACATTTGGCATGTTTCTATTAAAAATAAATAAATAAATAAAAAATTTGACCATTTGACGTTCGTAGCCTTTCCAACTCGAGCTATTAAGCCCTAGGAGTGTCTCTACACTTAGCACCCTAAAGCCGTCTGGTTTGGGAGTTGTTGGCCTAACGCTTGCTACAAGGGTTGGTTAGAAAGCTTAAGGGACTTAAACATTGCACGGTCATTCAAAAAAAAAAAATTGTAATAAACATGGTTCGTTGGAGTTCGTAGCCTTTCCAACTTGAGCTATTAAGCCCTAGAAGTGTCTCTACACTTAACACCCTAAAGCTATCTGGTTTGGGAGCTGTTGGCCTAACGCTTGCTACATAGGTTGGTTAGAAAGCTTAAGGGACTTCAGCATTGCACAACCATTCTATGTTTCGCTTATGAGTTGCAATAAATTGCCAACAAGCAACAAAAGTTGTCTTGTAAATAAAATCATGCCTTAGGGACCTCATTTAAAGGGGAATTCAATGATTTGAAAACTTGTGCTATGGAATTGGAAAAGAAAGTAAAAGCCGCATGTTGAGAATCCAATTCACTTTCACTAGAGTTTGAGTTATTTCCATTTAAGAGATGAAATTGAATTATTTATATGGACTATGATGTTGATGCATGCATGTTGAAATGGTTTTTCCCAATTTTTATATCAATGCTTCATATATGCAAGGTAGTCTTCCCAATGATCCCGTCTCCAGCTATTTATCTGTTTCAAGTTGTATTTGAGCTATGTTTATGTTTATCTTTGCCATGGTGAATATTTTTGTAATAGCATTCCCATGTTTTCATTCCATTGAGCTTTGCATTTTGGTTTTGCTAAGGGACTAGCAAAATGTAAGCTTGGGGGTGTGATAAGCGCTGAATACTGTATATTCAAGGGCCCTAAATTACATTAACAAAGTCTATTAATTGATTATTTTATGTAGATTAACTCCATTTGCATGTTTTTATGCATTTTCAGGTTAAAGTGCAAAAAGGAAGCAAAAATGATGCCTTGTGGAATTTTGAACAAAAAGGGTGCCATTTCTGAATTTCTGGCGGCAGTGATCCTGAATTTTGTCGCCATTTTCGACCTAGTAAACTCAAGAACTGGACTTCCATCATAACATGAAAGATTTATATCTCTGAATCAGCTTTCCAAATCTTCAAGCGGTTCATCATTCGGAGTTCGGAGCAGAGAGTTATGATCTTCTTAACAGAGGTGCGCAGAACTGCCTGGCAGCACTGAAGTACTGCCTTTCTCCCCATTTTCGACCAACCAGACTTGAGAATTGGGTCTTCATCAAAACATGAAGTTTTTAAAGCACTGAATAAGCTCTCCAAATCTTCAAACAAATCATCATTCGGAGTTCGGGGCACAAATTTATAGCAGTTTTACCAAAGTAGGTCAGCGCTGAGCAAGAAGAGCATGTTGCACATTACACTAATTTAGAGTGCTCGAGACCACTTTTCGAGTGCTCAAAAATCAGGCAGATTGCACTCAGAAATGGCTCAATTTCAGCCACTTGCACATTGGTTTCCTCAATGCCATCTTCCTTCTTTATGAAGTGGTTGGAGGTGTTCCTTGGAGGAGAGAGAGGGTTTTGTTGGAGAATAAAAGGCTACCAAAGGCCACACATTTGCTATCCTTGAATTTTGGCAAGAATAGAGGGGAGAGAAGAGAGCAAGGAGGAGAGTGTTCTTGAGTGCTACAGTAGAGCTCGAAAATGAAGTGGTATTCTTCTTCTTCTTCTTCCATTTTTGTATCAATGGAGAGCTAAACCTCCATCTAGGGAGGTGATGAAGCCTCCTCTTTTGATCATGTTCTAGATTAGGCTATACTTTTGGGGACTATAATGTATAATGTGTGGAAGTTTCATAGTCTAAGAGCATATTCCTTCTTGTAATGAATTTTAATGTGTAAATGGTTGATGTAAGTTCATTGTCATATCTTTGATGATTCTTGGATCAATCTTATTGCTTTTATTTTCATAGTGACAATGAAAATATAGACTATGAATGTTTTTCAAGGCATGTTGATTTTGAAACTTGATATTCCATTGCTTAGGTACCTCCTCTGATGGTTTATACTTGATTCCTGCCTTCATGTGCTTCACCATTTGATTGAAAGCTTGATGGTCTTTTGCTTGAGATAATGTATTTGATTCTACACCTTAGTTTAAGTAGTTCAACTATGGTAGCTTTTGATGGATCATTCTTGTTTTGATTAAGTGAACTTCTTGATTATTATTAAGCAACGGAGTTGCTTCATATTTCTTGACCATTGCATATATGCTATTTATCCCCAAATGTAGACCTAATCTAGCATGTACTTAGGGTGTAGTGTGGATTCATCTCCCTAGTCGTTTCTACTTGTATCTCACTTCTTCAACTTCATTGCAATTTATTGCTTTATACACTTTTAATTTCCTAGCTTAAGTGACATCCAACAAAACCTCTATAAACCCTTCATCATTCTAAGAATGATTCTAGACATTTAGGTTGTATTAGACTAGCGCAGTCCCAGTGGTTTGACTAACCCGACCAATAGCCCTATTTTACAATGATTCGTGCTATTCCGAAGGTTGATGTATAGTTGATCAACCGATCAATTTTTGGCGCCTTTGCCGGGGACTTGCAAAACGGTTTAGCAACCAAAGTTTAGGGTTAAATTTAGTTTGATTGTGCATATTATGTCTTGTGAATATTCCTTGTATGTTTTGATCATCTTCGTGTTGTAAGATTCTAGGGACTCGAAGCTCGCCGTGGGATTGCTAGCAAATTGTAAGTCTAGAGGACCCCAGGTAAGTCTCGTGACTTCTAGTTTCGAATTGTGAATATCGTGCATGTGTTAAATTTAGTTTTAGTTTAGTTGTGAAGCCCTTGTTGAGGCTCTTATCCTGTTTTAATTTCGTGTTCAAGCATCGGTCCTTGTCGTGGCCATTTATTTTCTGTCTTGATAATTGAGGAGAAAGGGAACATCGTATGTGGAGTTGTGGTTGATGAATTGCTTTGTTGAGTATATGCTTTGTTGTTAATGTTCGGTCGTAGGTCACTTTCCTTACCCACAATCGATTCTCCCATTGATATTAACTCTCTTGAAAGAACTCTTAGACGGAACCCTAGGGAACCTACTCTTACACGGGATCTTGAATCTGAATTTAATACAATGGGGGATAATATAGGAAATCCGGGGAATGAAAGGGCTGAAATTCCTAATATCGAGCCAATGACTCTTAGAGATCATTTCATCCCTACCACCTATGCCTCTCCATCTTGCATAGTGATGCCAAACATCGATGCAGCTCAATATGAGATCAAATCTAGTACCATCCAAATGCTTCCTTCTTTTCATGGTTTTGATAATGAAGATCCATATAAGCATCTCGATGAGTTCCTTAAAATCTGTTCGACCATCCGGTTAAGAGGATTTCCTGACAATGCACTTCATCTCCATCTTTTCCCATTCTCCCTAAAGAATAGGGCAAAATATTGGTTGAACTCCCTCGCTCCCAACTCTATTACTTCTTGGGCTCAATTGCAACAAGAATTTCTTAAGAAGTATTATCCGGTGAGTAAAACCAACCAAATGAGGCGTTCCATTCTAAGCTTTTCTCAAGTTGATGGAGAACAACTCCACGAGACTTGGGAAAGGCTACAAGATCTTCTTCGAAAATGTCCTCATCCTTTGATCCCAAAATGGCAATTAGTGCAAGCTTTCTACAATCCAAGCCTCTTCAAGCTACCATCCTCCTTACAATCCAAATGTCTCCAATCAACCTCCTGTGTGTCCGACTGACGAGATAGTAGCTGCAAACAAGCAAATGATGGAATCATTAAATAAGCAAATAATGGATGCCAACAAGCAACTCTTGACATCCTTGCAGCCTACTCTCCAAATGGTTCACTCTCATACTCAATCCATAGCTAATCTCGAAAATTAAGTGGGCCAAATAGCTAACTCGGTGAATCAATTGCTTCAAAAGGACAAGGGCAAGCTTCCCTCTCAACCTTTAGAAAATCCTAGAGGTATGCATGTGATTGACGAAACCCCTCCTCCGAGTGGGCCGACTCATGAACAAGTTCAAGCTATCACCACCCTTCGGAGTGGTAGAGTGGTTGACAACAAAGTCGATGGAGACAAAAGTGAGGAAGTTTCTCCTTTGAAAGATCCGAATCCAAGCTCTTCTAATCCAAATTCAAGCTCTTCTAATCCAAATTCTTGTCCAAATACCATTCACGGAACCCCCACACATGTCACCCCAAATGTGGAAACTACTTATGACCCAAAAGCTCCGTTTCCTCAACGTCTTTAAGCGTCGACACATTTTGGGAACAAGAATTGTAAAATTCAAGACATGTGGGAAGTTTTCAAGCAAGTGAAGATTAACTTGCCCCTCTTGGATGCTATCAAGCAAATCCCTCCCTATGCAAAATTTCTCAAAGATTTGTGCACTCAAAAGCGCACTTCTAAAAATCATTTGCCAAAAAAAGTGAGGTTGACTGAAAATGTTAGTGCTATCATTTAGCACAACACTCCTCCGAAGTATAAGGATCCAGGTGTCCCCACAATCTCTTGCGTCATTGGTGACAGCAAAATCAAGAGGGCCCTCCTTGACTTAGGAGCTAGTGTGAATTTAATTCCATATTCAGTCTACCTACAACTTGATTTGGGAGATCTTAAGCCAACTTCCGTGGTTTTGCAACTTGCCGATAGATCGGTCAAGCATCCACGAGGTATTCTCGAGGACGTTATCATCAAAGTGGACAAATTCTACTTCCCGGTAGATTTTGTGGTTCTTGATACGGAACCGGTCCATGACCCAAAAAAGCACATTCCCGTGATCCTTGGTAGGCCATTTTTTGCCACTGCTAATGCATTAATTAATTGCCGAACCGGGGTGATGGACATTGCTTTTGGAAACATGCAAGTCAAACTCCACATCTTTCATGCAACTCAACATCCCTCCAATGAGGATGATTGTTTTCTTGTGGATGTCATTGATGAAGTGGTCGAAGAATCTCTCCCCTTCATTCTAAGCAAAGATCCTCTTGAAACTTGCATGTCCCATTTTGACTTCTCAAACTTTGATGTTGATCAAGCCATTCAAGAAGTCAATTCCTTACTTGATATTAGTGCTATCATGGATGTACCTCCTTGGAAAATTCCAAAAGAACCACTTCCCCAACTTTCCACTACTCCTCCGGTCCCATCATTGTTATCTCCGCCACAACTTGAGCTTAAGCCGCTCCCGGCCCATCTCAAGTATGTGTTCCTTGGTCCAAAGCAAACCCTTCCGGTCATTATTGCCTCGGACCTTCAAAAAGACCAAGAGACCAACCTTTTAGCGGTGCTCCAAGAGCATAAAGAAGCTATTGGTTGGACAGTGGCAGATTTGAAAGGAATTGACCCCTCCATTTGTATGCACCGCATTCATATGGAGGATGACGCAAAGCCTACTAGAGAGGTCCAGCGCCGGTTAAATCCAAATATGAAGGAAGTGGTCATGAAAGAGGTGATCAAATTGCTAGATGCGGGAATCATCTATCCTATCTCTGATAGCAAGTGGGTGAGCCCCACACAAGTTGTCCCCAAGAAATCCGGTCTCACCGTTGTTGAAAATTCAGCGGGTGAGCTCGTGCCACAACGAACCACCACCGGGTGGCGTGTGTGCATTGACTATCGGAAACTCAATTCATCAACTAAGAAGGATCATTTCCCACTCCCATTTGTTGATCAAATCCTAGAAAGGTTAGCCGGCCAAAGCTTCTATTGTTTTCTTGATGGTTATTCCGGCTATAACCAAGTGGCAATCGCCCCCCAAGATCAAAAGAAAACAACATTCACATGTCCCTTTGGTACTTTTGCCTATCGACGCATGCCTTTTGGTCTATGCAATGCACTAGCTGTTGGGAAACGTGCAAGTTTTTAAAACTTTTTGAGGGATTTGCAATTATGGATCTTGATTCATCACATAGAGACAAGTTTTATGCAAAGATAAATAAAAAAAATGATGCCTAATTCAATAAACAGATTGAATACTTACATCAAAGGTCTGAGTAAACCTTTTGAACTTTCCTCTAAAGTAAATGTTCTTACTTATTGTAGATTCCTTTAGCAAGATCCTTTCTCCTTCTTTTTGATTATTATCTTCCCTTTAGGAATCACCAATATGCCTTGATGAATGACCTTGGAATCTAGGCTGGTGGTAGCCTCCTTTAGAAGAGAAACAAAACCCTAAAATCTAGAGAGAGAAAGTGTATTCCTTTTTCTTGTTCTCCAAGTCACACCTAAAATATACATGAACTCATGTATATATAGGCAAAATAAAAATAAGAATAAGGAAACAATAAATCATTCTCCATCTCTAATTCAACTTTCTCAATCCTAACATGACTCCAATATTAACTTGGGCTATTGGTGAGAATCCTTTTGGGCTTACTATTTTCTTGGCTCTTATAAATTAATAATTGGTCCGGTCCATTAAACCATGGACCCAATTCAATTAGTTCATAAATTAATTTCTACTCCACTAAAAGAAATTAATTGCACTCCAATTAAATAGTAAATAACCTCTAAGTCAATGTTGCACTTTGACCCCTCTATGCTTAATTATTTATCGGATAATTAAAGCCATCAATCCGACAACATAATTAATATAATTATTTTGTTACCTTTGATTATTTCCGGTTCGATCATAATAAAATATTTATTTGACAAAAAATAATAATAATTTATTAAATAAATATATATATAAAACATTTGTCTAAAACATACGAAGGCCTTCGAATTTAATTTGTGATCAACCATAATCAAAACAAAATAAATACAAATAGCACTGATGCAAATATTGAGAATATAGACCTCTAATTATTAATTACATAACTACCCAAAGTGTCGATCTAAGGATCCCGAGGTATCCGCCGAGCAAATCAAAGTAATTATTAATTAATAAAAGAGTCTATACTTCTCTCATGCTTGAGAGTCAAAAGCCATGACTGTGATAGAGAGCAATTGCATACGACAGCTCTCGCAATATATCTCAATCTATCGTGGACTCGGTTTAAGTCTTAACTAATTAAATGTCCATCTATAATTACCGACTTTAAACCATTTATGATTACTAATTTATATCATAGTATTAATTGCCATTACATACATATATAAATATATTTTGTAATCAAGCGGACACCATCAATTCCATAAAGAATCGAAAAATAATACATTCCATTCACCAATTGTATAATGCTTTAATAATAATATCCAGACAAGAAACCATGACTTTTACAATCCAAAATTAGAATTTGCTATGCTAGGGCACACATATCCTAACAGCTCCCACTTGCACTTATAGCCAATTCAAATCACATCTAACTCCCATGTTCTCCATATGACGATCAAACATCTTGATCGGTAAAGCCTTTGTGAATGGATCAGCAAGGTTATGTTCCGATGCAATCTTGGCCACAAGTATATCTCCTCGCTTTACTATATCACGAACCACATGATGTTTCCTCTGAATGTGTCTTGTTCCTTTATGAAATTTTGGGTCCTTGGTTTGGGCTATAGCTGCACTATTATCACAATGAAGCGTCATAGGCCGATCTATATGCTCCACAACCTCCAGTTCAATTAGAAAGTTTCTCAACCAAACAGCTTATTTTGCTGCCTCAGAGGCTGCAATGTATTCTGCTTCCATGGTTGAGTCAGCAGTACAACCCTGCTTGACACTCTTCCAACTAACTGCCCCTCCATTGAACTTAAACACATATCCAGATGTAGATCTCCTGGCATCTGGATCTGATTGAAAATCAGAATCCGTATATCCGACTGGAACCAGATCATCACCTCCATAAATGAGCATTAGATTCTTAGTTCTTCTAAGGTATTTTAAGATATTCTTCACAGCTGACCAATGATCAAGTCCAGGATTGGACTGATATCTACTGACAATCCCTACCGAGTAGCAGATGTCCGGTCTGGTACAGACCATGGCATACATGAGACTACCAACTGCCGAAGCGTATGGTACCCGCCTCATTTGCTCAATTTCCTTATCAGTCTTGGGAGACTGGTCATTAGAAAGAGCCAACCCATGTCTAAATGGCAAAAACCCTTTCTTAGAGTTTTCCATTCCAAACCTGATCAGAACTTTGTCAATGTAAGACTCTTGAGACAAACCTATTTTCTTTTTAACCCGATCTCGCATAAGCTTGATCCCAAGAATATAGCTTGCTTCTCCAAGATCTTTCATCTCAAATTTATTGAACAACCACCTTTTAACTGATGACAATGCTTCTACATCATTACCAATGAGCAAGATGTCATCAACATATAAAACGAGAATCATGATGACATTACCCTGTTTTTTCTTGTAAACGCAAGGTTCAAACACGTTTTGTTCAAAGCCAAATAATTTGACTGCCTGATCAAAACAAATGTTCCATGTGCGTGAAGCTTGCTTAAGTCCATAAATAGACCTATTCAACTTACATACACAGTCCTCACGACCTTTAACCACGAAACCATCTGGTTGCCTCATGTAGATGTCTTGTTCAAGATGGCCATTTAAAAATGCCGTCTTAACATCCATCTGCCATATCTCATAGTCATAATAAGCACTAATGGCCAAAAGAATGCGAATAGATTTAAGCATTGCAACTGGTGAGAATTATCCTCATAATCAATACCTTCACGTTGAGTGAAGCCTTTGGCAACCAGTCTAGCTTTGAATGTCTCAACATTCCCATCCATTCCTCTCTTTCGTTTGTAGATCCATTTACAACCAATGGGCTGAACCCCACTAGGAAGTTCTACAACATCCCAGACTTTGTTAGAATACATCGATTCCAACTCTGATTTCATGGCATCTTTCCAACGATTCGCATCTATATCGATCAACGCTTCCGCATAGCTTACTGGGTCCGACTCATGCTTATCGGGGACGGCCTCATAGACCTCACCCAAAAGTGTGAGTTTTTCGGGTTGGATGATAGTCCTCCCACTACGCCGAAGGACCGGGGCAGGAATCGATGTACTAAATGATGGTAATTCAACAGGGACTTCTTGTGTCTCATCATTCTCAGTATTTATATTAGGTGTGTCCACAGCGGGTATATCTGACGTGCCAACCATCTCCTCTAACACTATTTGGCTACTAGGTTTGTGGTTCATAATATAATCCTCCTCCAGGTAAACAGCATGAGTGCTGACAATAACCTTATTGTCCCTGGGATCATAAAATAATCCACCTCTAGTGCCCTTAGGATAGCCAACAAACAAGCATGCATCTGATCTTGCTTCCAACTTGTCTGCCTGTTTCTTTCGCACGTGTGCTGGACACCCCCATATATGCATGTGATTTAAACTAGGTTTACGTCCAAACCACAGCTCATATGGCGTTCCTGAAACAGACTTGGATGGAACACAGTTCAAAATATACATCGCTGATTCTAAGGCTAATCCCCAAAATGATAGAGGTAATGTAGCAAAACTCATCATAGATCTAACCATGTTAAGTAAAGTTCTGTTTCTCCTTTCTGCCACTCCATTCTGTTGAGGGCAGTCAGGTGCGGATAACTGGTGCACAATACCCTCATTGACCATATGATCCTTGAACTCCCCTAAGAGGTATTCACCTCCTCGATCAGATCGAAGTGTTTTGATAAGTTTAATTTACGCTCCACTTCCGCCTGAAACTCACGGAATTTTCCATAAGCTTCTGACTTGTGTCGCATTAGGTAAATATATCCAAAACGTGAATAATCATCAATGAAAGTGATGAAGTACTCAAACCCTCCTCTCGCTTGGGTGTTCATGGGACCACACACGTCTGTGTGCACCAACTCTAATTGTTCTTTGGCTCTATCTCATTTGGCTGAGTAAGCCCTTCGAGTCATCTTTCCTTCAATACAGGATTCACAAGTTGGCATAGGCTCCTCTGCCTCACCAGGTAATAAACCTTCTTTAACCAACCTTTGAATCCTATTTTGATTGATGTGACCCAATCGTAGATGCCAATGATACAATGAGTTTGGAGAAACTGCTTTTCTTTTAACATTCAATTTAGATGAAGTTGCATTTAATTCATAATTTTGCATTTGATATGAGCTAGGAGTTAAAACATATAGATTATCTTTCAATGCACCAGAAGTTATAACACAACCATTTAATTTAATTAAAACATTTTTTCCAAAAGTAAAAATATAATTTTTGCAAACCAACGAAGAAACTGAAATTAAATTGTGCCTAACATTTGGCGCATAAAGACAATCTTCTAAAATAAGACTCCTCCCACTATCAAACTGCATATGAACCACTCCCACTGCTTTAGCTTCCACCTTGGCATTAGATCCCATATGCAAGTATATCTCTCCTTCATTGAGGCTTCTGAACTCCTGGAATCCCTGCAATGAATTGCAAATATGATTAGTGGCTCCAGAATCTATGCACCAGGAATCTATAGATTCAACCACATTACATGCCTCAACAATGAATATACCTTTTCCTTTGCCTTGTGTGCGAAGTATTGGGCAGTTAGGTTTCCAGTGACCCAGTTGACCGCAATGGAAGCAGTTTCCTTCGCCTTCAACCCGCACTTTCTTCTTTCCCTTATCCATTTGGATTACTTTGTTTGGCACAACCACAGTTTTGGCACCATCCTTCTTCTTTTTCTTGCCCCTCCTCTTGGGCCTAGAAGTGGATGGTCCAGCAGACTGAGTGTAGTTGATAGATGCACCCTTGCTTTTGTTTATCCCTTCAAAGGTTACCATCTCTCTCGCTTACTTATTGAGAAATCTTTAGAATTCGCAGCCATCCGTGATTCCTTTCCGGATGAGCAACTTCTTCAAGTTTCACATTCTACTCTTCCATGGTTTGCGGATATTGTCAATTATCTTGCGGTTGGCAAAATTCCAGCCCATTGGTCCAAACAAGAGAGGGACCGGTTTTTCTCCCAAGTGAAGCATTTCTTTTGGGAAGATCCGAAACTATTCAAGTATTGCCCGGACTAAATCATCCGGCGATGCATTCCTAAAACTGAGGCCACAAGCATTCTAAATTTTTGCCATACTCTTGCTTGTGAAGGCCATTTCAGTGCCAAAAAGACCGCTAACAAAGTCCTTCAAAGCGGATTCTTTTGGCCTACCTTGTTTCGGGATGCATACAATTTTTGCAAATCGTGTGAACGATGTCAAAAACTTGGATCCATGTCCCGAAGAGACATGATGCCCCTCACCAACATTTTAATTGTTGAAATTTTTGATGTGTGGGGGATTGACTTCATGGGACCATTTCCATCTTCTTATGGCTATGAGTACATCCTTGTAGCGGTGGATTATGTGTCTAAATGGGTTGAAGCCGAGGCTACCAAAATCGATGATCATAAAGTCGTGATCCATTTCATTCAGTCTCACATCTTTAGTCGTTTTGGTATGCCCCGAGCAATCATTAGTGATGGCGGATCTCATTTCTGAAATCGTTATCTAAAATCCGTCCTTGCTAGGTATTCCGTCATTCGTAAGGTTGCTACTCCTTACCACCCTCAAACGAAGAGTGGTCAAGTAGAGATTTCTAACCGGGAGATTAAACACATTTTGGAAAAAACGGTTAGACCGGACCACAAAGATTGGTCAGTAAGGCTAAACGATGCGCTTTGGGCTTACCGGACAGCTTATAAGACACCAATTGGCATGTCACCATATCGACTTGTCTTTGGCAAAGCATGTCATCTCCCGGTAGAATTAGAGCACCGTGCTTGTTGGGCCATAAAAAGGTTCAATTTTGATCTCAAACAAGCCGGCTCTAATCGTGCGTTGCAATTAAATGAACTTGAGGAATTGCGTAATGACGCATATGAAAGTGCAAAAATTTACAAGGCAAAGACTAAAGCTTTTCATGACAAACAAATCGTCAAGAAGTCTTTTGCCCCGGGACAAAAGGTCTGGCTTTTCAATTCCCGCTTGAAACTCTTTCCCGGTAAACTCCGGTCAAGATGGGATGGTCCATACATTGTCACTACCGTCTTTCCTCATGGAGCAATCGAACTTCATGATCCTGCAAGTGGATCACTCTTCAAGGTAAATGGCCAAAGGCTTAAGCCTTGCATTGACGACACAATCCTAACCCAAAAAGTTGAGGAAGTCCTCTTGACGGATCCAATTTATGAGGATTAGTGCCTGCTCTAGCTTTGTCTAGCTATCGACATTAAATTTAGCAAAGCAAGGGAAGCAATTCTTTCAATTTCTAAGCTTCCTTCTCTTTGAAATTGCTCGTGCCTTCCCGGAAATTTCCATCGCTTCCTAGCAATTTCATCGGATCTTGGGAATGCTACTCATGTGCATAATATCTCATTTGTAATACATTCTTGAAAATTTTCGCAAAATCATCCATGCATTGAAATTCTTGCACTGTTAAAATTTTTCCATGCATTTGCAATGTTTGAAAATTTTTCAAAATTCCCCGTGCATTGTCCCATGCAAAATTTCAATTTCTTTCCATGCATGCAAAGCTTCAAAAATCCATCCATGCATTAGATTGGAATAATGTGCCAAGTTTCAAATTTTCCATGCATGGCTTGAATTTAGGACTGACATGCAAATTTTCAAAAATTCTCTATGCTTGAAATATTCATTTTTGAAAATTCCATCCATTTTGCATCATGTTGCAATGTATCAAGGCTTGGAAAGTTTTCCATTGCTTCATAAATAAATAAAAAATAATAATAATAATAATAATAATAATAATAATATAATAATAATATAATAATAATAAGTATTATTATTTTACGCCAACTTACTATTATTATTATTGTTCATAATAATAATAATAACGCCAATTTGTAAGGCTACAGTTCACAGTTTTCTTGCATGCATTGCTTTCATGCATCATGATACCTGCATTCAGCGCTCAGTGCATGCATTGCCTTCATTCATGCATGCAACTTCCATGTAGCAATTCTTGCATGCCTTAACCCCTTGCATGCATCGAACTCAATGTTACATGGCATGCCACTGTCGTCATTTGCTCACTGGCATGCTCACTGTCCCTCCATGGTTCAATGGTTTCAAGAACCAGCTTCATCCTCCTACCCAAGCCCCGATTGCTCAAGCTCACAACCGCTTTTAAACCACAGCATTCTGAGTCTACTGACCCACTTTCGAGCACTCAAACTCCAATTTGGAGTGCTCGAACCACCTTGCATTCTTCCTCGACCTCTCTGGCTTTATTTCGAGCAATCTAAGCTCCAATTTGGAGTGCTCGCAGTCCATGCATTAAACCATTGCACCTACTGCTCTCAATTCGAGCACTCGCTATACCATTTAGAGTGCTCGAACTCCACCTTCTTTCTCTCTCAATAGCCAACCCCACACCTCATGCAAGCCATCTCTCGGCCACCCCTCACCTATCCACCATGCATGCCTCCACAACCCTTCCCATGCAACCACCTGCCGAGTGCTCGAGCACCCCCCACCAACCAGCCAACCTTCCCACTCTCAAGCTCTCGGTTTCCCCACCAACTCCAACCAAACCATCCTCATCTCTCTCATCCAACCATCCCAACAACCTCTCCTTCACCACCCAAGACATCCATGCATGCATGCATGCAAACCCACGCAGCTCTCCCCACCATATGAATATAATTTGCTACTTGCATGTCCTCCACATTGATACTTTCATCAGACGACTACATCAGCAAAGTGAAACGAGCATTTTTGAATACAGTATCCACTCATCACCACTCTCCACCAACTCATCACCACTCTCCACCATGCCCCTCAACCCTACACCACCAACCCCATCCATGCAAACCACAACCCACCTCCTCACCAACCCACCATCCACCACCTTCACTCTCGGCAACTCCACCCAACAAACCTCAGCTCACACTCCACCTCCCTCATCTCTCTTTCTCTCCCAACCAATCCCCAAGACATGCATGCAACTTCACCATCAAACCACCACCAACCTCACCACCCTCATACCCACTTCACCCCTCCCATGCATGCCCCCAACACCCAACCAACCCCCACTTCACTCACACACCACACCAATCCTCTCCACCAACCTTCAACCAACCAAACACACCCCATCTCCAAACCCACTTCTTTTAACCTCACCCACTGCTCCTATTTCGAGCACTCGAAGCCCAAGCTTCGAGTGCTCGACCTCTTCCTGCCCTTGGCCCGAGCCCTCTGTCCTTATTTCGAGTGCTCGAAGGGCCTCTTCGAGCACTCAAACCTAACCAACCCCTCACTCCTTTTAACCCCCAGCCCTTCTCTAATTCACTCCACCCCCAACAATCCCCACCTTTCACTCCCCCTCTTGGCTCATCTCTCTCTTTCTCCCTTTACCCACAACAACTCACCCAAACCTCACCTCTCTCTCTCTCTCTCAACCCTCACCACCTCCATCAACCATCACCACCTTTCCTCTCTCATCCATCCTCTCGGCAGCCACCCCCTCTCTGCAACCTCTCATCACCTCCCCCCACAACCACCACCTTTCTCTCCCCCATGCAATTCACCCTACTCACCCACCTACCCTCATCCACAACCACCACCCCATCATCTCCCCTCCCTCTTCCTACCATTCTTCTTACTCTAGGATAGAGTGCAATTCAGGTCAGTCTCTTCTACCTTTGTTTTTCCTGCCTTTGTTCATTCATGATGATTTTACAAGGAAGATGGGCTTGCAATGTTGGTGTTTTGTTATGTTAATGGTTTGTTGATACTAGCTCTATGCTAGAGCTTCGTTGCTTGTCAAAATTTTTGGGTTTGCTTCATCCACCCCACTCATTTTCACCCTCTCCTTTTTGTGGTGCACGCCAGGTGTTCGCTGAAATTCCTCAACCAAGTCCACCTCTCTAAATGTCTCGTGCCGGTCCTTCTCGCCCTCCTAGACCCTCTTCGGGTGCCCGTGCTGTCAATCGTGAGCGACCACGTGATCCTTGGGATCGCAAACAACTCAACTACGAACTCTCATTTCCGCTCACAGATGCCTTTGACATTCTACCCACTACTTCGTGGGCTGTCGCCGAATTGACTAACCGGAGTCTACAGCACATTTGCGCACCCCTTGCCAGGGTTGCCTACCCCCGTGTAGTGCGCCTCTTCTACCAGAATCTCCAATGCCCTGAAGAGCCACCCATTTCTCTCACTACATCCATTGATGGCACCACCTATGCTTTCACTATGACTGACATCATTCAGGTTTCTGGTTGCCCCATTGAGTGCCCCGATGACATTGTCAATCGTGAGAATCTCCCTTTATATGAGGAGCCGGATACATTAACTGTGGAGCAGATTGCCGCTGCCATTTGCACTGTTGACGATCCTACTAGGCCCCGGTCTTTTATCCGCAAAACCAATCTTCCGGAACGCCTGTGGTTCATTGACACTGTCTTCAAGCACAATGTCTGCCCTTTGGTGCATAGCACTGAGCGTCGGGGCCTCCTTTTGCAAGCCTTATATGCCATGGACCAAGGCCAATGGTTCTCCATCCCAGAGCTCATTTGGACCACATTTATGAAGTTTTGGCATGATGCTCATAATGCACGGGTTCCGCGAGTTGAAAATCAGAAATTGCCTTTACCGTTTTTCATCACTCGGCTCCTTCAGCACAAGGGTTTCATTGTTCCTCCCCATTAACCAAAAGGCGAAAAGATAAAAAAATTTACCCAGCGCCGGTGGATCAATGTTCTTAACCATTCTAGTACCCCTCAGCCTGCTGCCCCCCTGTTCATCCATGCTCCACCTCCTCCTCCTTCTGAGGATGCTTCCACCGCAGCAGCCGCTGCAAGGGTAGAGCCTCCGGTCGACTCTCACCAGGACCAGGCTTTCATCCGGGCTAGCTTTGCCGGTATTCATGAGCGACTGGATCGTTTTGAGAATTCTTTGTCCGCGTACACTCGGACTCTGTGTGAGACTTCTTCACGTGCTGAAGAAGATCGTCGTCTTGCTGCTGAAGACCGCCGTGTCGCCACTGAGGAACGTCGTTTGGCCTCCGCTGAACGGCGTAAGACTCAATCTCTCCTCCATTCCATCCTCGCCCGTTTACCCTCTGGACCGTAGCTTGTTGCGAGTGTTGGACCTTATCTTTTTGTTTCATATGTACCTATTTCTCTTGTATCTTTTGTTTTCCTTTTGAACTATAAGAATTTGCTATGTATAGGTTGCTCTAGTAGACATGATCCCTGTACAGCTCTTTTTGTAATCATGTAAACTCTTTTTGCAATGCAAATTCTTTCTGTTCTGTTAACTTTCGGTATATTCTTTTTCTATATTTATGCTTGTGCTATTAATGCTGTTTGTGGTTGTTTCTTTTTGTTCTTCATGATGCTCTCCAGGTTGCGCAGTCCAATTCAATTTTGGGGGTTTTTGTATCAAGATGCCGTTTCCTCCCCCTGGGTATTGTTGTTCCTTTTTATACTCTTTGTCATTTTTGTCTCTAACTTACATCCATGTCCCACATTGAGGACACTGTGTAGTTTAAGTTTGGGGGTGCATCAAAGCATTCTTGGCATAGTTTTGGTATCATATTTTTGTAAAGCAATGATAGTGTAACTTGGAACTTGTCAGAGACAAAGCATATGTTTAATACCATGTGTATAGAAGCAATTGAGAAATTTTTGAAAATAAAGAAATTTGAATTTGATGTGATCATGCAAATACAATGTAGTCTGTATAAATGCCTCAATTAGATTCTTGTTGGATTTACACTCTTATAAGCTTCACAATGCACAGATGCACATTGGAAACTTAACTGTGAGGCATGCAACTTGATTGACCTTGACCTTGGCCTAGTTAATCTGATTTGATGAACCTGATAGATGGATACCTTTGGCATGTTTCTATTAAAAATAAATAAATAAATAAATAATTTGACCAGTTGACGTTCGTAACCTTTCCAACTCGAGCTATTAAGCCCTAGGAGTGTCTCTACACTTAGCACCCTAAAACCGTCTGGTTTGGGAGTTGTTGGCCTAACGCTTGCTACAAGGGTTGGTTAGAAAGCTTAAGGGACTTAAACATTGCACGGTCATTCAAAAAAAAAATTGTAATAAACATGGTTCGTTGGAGTTCGTAGCCTTTCCAACTTGAGCTATTAAGCCCTAGGAGTGTCTCTACACTTAACACCCTAAAGCCATCTGGTTTGGAAGCTGTTGGCCTAACGCTTGCTACATAGGTTGGTTAGAAAGCTTAAGGGACTTCAGCATTGCACAACCATTCTATGTTTCGCTTATGAGTTACAATAAATTGTCAACAAGCAACAAAAGTTGTCTTGTAAATAAAATCATGCCTTAGGGACCTCATTTAAAGAGGAATTCAATGATTTGAAAACTTGTGCTATGGAATTGGAAAAGAAAGTAAAAGCCGCATGTTGAGAATCCAATTCACTTTCACTAGAGTTTGAGTTATTTCCATTTAAGAGATGACAATTGAATTATTTATATGGACTATGATGTTGATGCATGCATGTTGAAATGGTTTTTCCCAATTTTTGTATCAATACTTCATATATGCAAGGTAGTCTTCCCAATGATCCCGTCTCCAGCTATTTATCTGTTTCAAGTTGTATTTGAGCTATGTTTATGTTTATCTTTGCCATGGTGAATATTTTTGTAATAGCATTCCCATGTTTTCATTCCATTGAGCTTTGCATTTTGGTTTTGCTAAGGGACTAGCAAAATGTAAGTTTGGGGGTGTGATAAGCGCTGAATACTGTATATTCAAGCGCCCTAAATTACATTAGCAAAGTCTATTAATTGATTATTTTATGTAGATTAACTCCATTTGCATGTTTTTATGCATTTTCAGGTTAAAGTACAAAAAGGAAGCAAAAATGATGCCTTGTGGAATTTTGAACAAAAAGGGTGCCATTTCTGAATTTCTGGCAGCAGTGATCCTGAATTTTGTCGCAATTTTTGACCTAGCAAACTCAAGAACTGGACTTCCATCATAACATGAAAGATTTAGATCTCTAAATCAGCTTTCCAAATCTTCAAGCGGTTCATCATTCGGAGTTCGGAGCAGAGAGTTATGATCTTCTTAACAGAGGTGCGCAGAACTACCTGGTAGCACTGAAGTACTGCTTTTCTCCCCATTTTCGACCAACCAAACTTGAGAATTAGGTCTTCATCAAAACATGAAGTTTTTAAAGAACTTAATCAGATCTCCAAATCTTCAAACAGATCATCATTCAGAGTTCGGGGCACAAAGTTATAGTAGTTTTACCAAAGTAGATCAGCACTGAGCAAGAAGAGCATGTTGCACATTACACTAATTTAGAGTGCTCGAGACCACTTTTCGAGTGCTCGAAAATCAGGCAGATTGCACTCGGAAATGGCTCAATTTCAGCCACTTGCACATTGGTTTCCTCAATGCCATCTTCCTTCTTTATGAAGTGGTTGGAGGTGTTCCTTGGAGGAGAGAGAGGGTTTTGTTGGAGAATAAAAGGCTACCAAAGGCCACACATTTGCTATCCTTGAATTTTGGCAAGAATAGAGGGGAGAGAAGAGAGCAAGGAGGAGAGTGTTCTTGAGTGCTACAGTAGAGCTCGAAAATGAAGTGGTATTCTTCTTCTTCTTCTTCCATTTTTGTATCAATGAAGAGCTAAACCTTCATCTAGGGAGGTGATGAAGCCTCCTCTTTTGATCATGTTCTAGATTAGGCTATACTTTTGGGGACTATAATGTATAATGTGTGGAAGTTTCATAGTCTAAGAGCATATTCCTTCTTGTAATGAATTTTAATGTGTAAATGGTTGATGTAAGTTCATTGTCATATCTTTGATGATTCTTGGATCAATCTTATTGCTTTTATTTTCATAGTGACAATGAAAATATAGACTATGAATGTTTTTCAAGGCATGTTGATTTTGAAACTTGATATTCCATTGCTTAGGTACCTCCTTTGATGGTTTATACTTGATTCCTGCCTTCTTGTGCTTCACCATTTGATTGAAAGCTTGATGGTCTTTTGCTTGAGATAGTGTATTTGATTCTACACCTTAGTTTAAGTAGTTCAACTATGGTAGCTTTTGATGGATCATTCTTGTTTTGATTAAGTGAACTTCTTGATTATTATTAAGCAACGGAGTTGCTTCATATTTCTTGACCATTGCATATATGCTATTTATCCCCTAATGTAGACCTAATCTAGCATGTACTTAGGGTGTAGTGTGGATTCATCTCCCTAGTCGTTTCTACTTGTATCTCACTTCTTCAATTTCATTGCAATTTATTACTTTATGCACTTTTAATTTCCTAGCTTAAGTGACATCCAACAAAACCTCTATAAACCCTTCATCATTCTAAGAATGATTCTAGACATTTAGGTTGTATTAGACTAGCACAGTCCCAGTGGTTCGGCTAACCCGACCAATAGCCCTATTTTACAATGATTCGTGCTATTGCGAAGGTTGATGTATAGTTGATCAACCGATCACTGGGCTAATTAAATAATTTAAGTAGACCAAACTTGAGCCAATTAAATAACTTATTTAAACATTAGGCCCATATTTAATAGGTCCATTTGTCAAAATCAAAGCCCACTAAAATTTTAATGTTTACAAATTGTCCCCACTTCAAGTCCCAAGTTTGACAGGACTTATCTCATTTTTCAAGTGCGATTTGAAGTATCCAACTTTTTCTTCCTTTTTTTTTTTTTTTTTTTTTTTTTTTTTTTTTTTTTTTTGTCTTCCTATCTAACTTTGGATTATAAAATAGGATTGTAAAGTTTCCTTTTTTGCTTTCCTATCCAACTTTGGAATGGAATTTTACTTTCCTATTTGAACTAAATTATACAAATCCCAGCACAAATAGGAGGTATTTTGTTGCCTATATATACCTAACCATGCTATAGGGTTAGACATCAATTCCAAGGCCTCAGACTACTTGTTAGATTGCAACCTTTGAAAATTATATTGGATTGCGGCATCTGCTCGAACAAATAATAGATATGACTATTTTTCTTTTCTTCTTCTTCTTTTTTTTTTTTTTTTTTTTTTTAAGGGCTTGATTGGGTAACAATTTTGCCAGCTGTAGCAGAAATTGAAAACCTCCTTCTAGACAACACCAATCGAGCTTTGTTATTCCATCATGGTGGTGTTCAAGTATTTCGCAAAGCAAAAGATGACTATCTTAGAAAGCGAAAATAGTCAACGAGTCCAAGGAACAACATTAAGTGTATATAACTCACTTTTTGGTTGTAATGCCATTCAAGTGCCTGATCCTGACAAAGAAACATTGGTCATCTCATTGGACATACACGGCCACATGCGAACTCACCAACTTTGATCTTGATCATATTAACGAAGAATCTATTGTCTCTAAAGCCTTGATACTAAATTCTTCACTTCATGAGAGAGTTGTCGAGGAAAACCAGTTTTCACTCTTGGGTCTCAATGTTCAGGCGAAGGAAATATCATGGAGTATTCCCTATAAACTTTCTGCTGAATTGTCATAGACCGAACTATACTGGGAGTGGTTAGAAGATGTCTTGGCGCATTTCTATGACTTTCTATCAAAACAACTATATGGTGCTCTATTCGCCTCCCTATTTTCCTATGATCACCATGAAGATGTATTCAAAGCATTCCTTGAATGTTGGTGCCCAGCCACTGATACTCTTCATTATTCTATTGGCGAGCTATCAATTTCCCTTTGAGATTTATATGTGCTAGGCTGTCTCCCTCATCAAGGAACAATTTATAATGAAGTTATTCCTTGCGTAGACAAACTCTCAAGAGCTGGCAACAACAAAAATTCTCTCCCCTTGAGTTCTCAATACCTATATATCTTTGGCCTTCCACAGACTTTCCAAGAAGCATAAAGGAGATCAGAATGTGAAGATATCTGACTGGATTAATTTTCGATTTAAAGGTGCATCAAGACATGTCAAACCTTCAAAGAGATCAACAAAAAATAAAGTTTAACGTCCTATGAGGACTCAAAACCCGTCTGATGTGATCCCTCATGTCCGGCTGATGTCCACCAAAGAGAAGGAAGTATTTATCAACCTTGGTGTAGATGAAGCATTGAGAGACACCACTTATTTATCTGTTTTTTTAGCATGTTAGCTTTGCAAATTTGCCTTGCCTGCACACCCTAGCAACATGATTCGTCCTGGGACTTTCAAGGTTGCAAGCATGTTAGCAGATGGCGGCAACATTTGTCTTTCCATCTCAGTTTTGGCTAGTATTTACAGAGGCTTGAACGAGATTGTTTCCTCACCAAATCCTGGAAGCTGCTTTGCAATATTTCCTATACACTATGTATTCAGATGGTTGAGTGAATATTTCAGAACTAATTTCACCGTTCCTAATATCAACTATTGGCCTAGAATGACATTATATACAGGCGAAGGAGGAGCAAGATACTTTGATGAATTTGAAGCACAAAATTTATTCAGATCATGTAAAGGAATAAATTTAACTCGTATGGCTAAACAATCTGCAAAACAGCGACTCATTGTGGATAATGGCAATATGATAAAGGCCGACTCTGACACCCTAATCAGTCTTTGATCATGTCATTTCACATTGTGCCAAAATGACCGTCTCATCATTGAGCCGTATAGTTTACATAGATTTAGCCAACAATTTGGGTGCTACCAAGATATTCCCGAAAAATTAAAGAATGACTTTCGTAGTTGCACTTTAGAAGAGTTTTTAAAGCATTGGAACTCATCCGTCCAGTACTCTTCTAGTTGTGATGCGTTGTATCCCTCAACCTCCAGCCACCAGAAGTCCTCAGTTACCAAAGCATATGCCAAATGGTGGTCCAGCATATATATTAATCCATTCAAAAATAAAAGACCGACCTCACTGTCAACCAAGCGTACAATTTCTCCAAAGGAACCGCCAAACAAAGTCAGAAAAGTTATCATTAATGGACCCAAATCGAATCCTCTTTGCAGACAATAAGTTATTACAAATCACAACACCAACAACATCATTGCAGGCACACCAACGTAGCAATTTCTATCACCGGCAGAATCTCGGCACCGTTCTCAATTATTAGTCCATTCAGATAAAGAAACTGAAAATGAAGACCGTAACTGGAAACATGTAGGTGTAAACAACTTCCCATATGATCGGGTTGTTATTCCTCATGATATAGACCGCTTGTTTGAGGGAGTTAATAGTAGTTCAGAACCCATCCAAGTAAAGGGTATATATATATATATTTTCATCTCATAACTCTTTTTTTTTTTTTTTTCTTCTTTTTTTTTCTTTTTTTCTAGACAAAAGGCAATGAAGGCTTTCTTGGAGAAGATGTTGTTATGGTTACTAATCCTGTATGCAGTAGGGAATCTACCTATGGACCATATGCATTTGATTTAGCAGCTAAAAGAAACTGTGCAATTACTCAAGATGAGAACAACTCTCTCTTGCAAGAGGTAGAGTCCCTTGAAAAGCAATCACAACCCCACGCCTCTTTGGTTGAGAAGGACATCCAAAGCCAACAAATGATTATGAACGTTGAAGAGATTCCTGTAACTATTACTGCCTTATCAACTAAGAGACATCACCTTGGGGATGCCCAGACATCTCACCGAATCACACCTTCTGCAACTACTTTTGACCCGAGGAGTGCCATCTCTGAGATTAAGCACACAGCGGCCAAAGCATTTGAGAATATCATTAAGAGTAAAGTGAAGTGTACCCCGCTTTCGAAGATTCCATCTCTTAAACCAAAGTTTGATGATATTTTTCTTGAAATTTCTAAACAATGTGTAGATTTTCCAGAGTTCCGCCATAGAATTAATGCATACATTCAGAATGGTGAAGAATATAACAAAGTTCGATTCAAGCATGATCATACCTTATCTGAAGAAGTACGCTCTCGAAGTCTAGCCGAAGTTGGTTCTCACCTTAAAGAAGCTTTTGCTTTAGATTGTACAGACGTGAAACAAGTTCAATCAGCTTAAGAAGCTCTATATAATTGTGAGAGAGAAGTCAAACTTTTGCATGCTTGTATGGAAAGACATAAAGCCACCATTGAAGAAACTAATAGTCGAATTCTCCAAAGAAAAGCTAACATTGCAAAATTCCAGGAAGAACAAAATTCAATCAAAGAAACCTCCGTTGTCACTAATAATGATATAAAAACCTTGAAGTTCCTGGAGAAATTGTTACAAAATGCTCAAAATGAAATTGAGGATCTCCTTTTGTTGCCTTAATGAGAAGTTGTTTTTTTTTTTTTTCCACATACCTTGTAATAAAATATCATTTTATTATGACAAAGCAATGAATTTGATTTGTTTATTTTGCCATTCATAGTTTATACTCTTGCGGGCCAGGAGTGAGTTTTTTTTTCCATTATACTGAACTTAGAATGAAATTCTATGCTACCTACATACCCTCAAACGAGGGATCAAGTCATCACGTAGTTCAAAAGAGACATGAATATTTTTTTTTTTTTTTTTGGGTCGTACACAGTTTTAGCTCATACGGGCCAGGAGCACAGTGCAATTTAAGCTCATACGATCAGGAGCATCATATATATATATATATATATATATATATATAAGTAAATAGTTTAAACTCGTGTTAATGAGTATTTTTTTTTCTTCAGGTAGATAGTTTAAACTCGTGTCAAGGAATGTTATTTTTTCTTTTTGGGAGACAGTTTAAACTCGTATAAAGTAGTTCTTGATTTTTTTCAAGTAGATAGTTTAAACTCGTGTCAAGGAGTGTCATCGACAGTTTAGGCTCGTATCTGGGAGCACCATCAACAGTTTAAGCTCGTATCTGGGAGCACCATCGACAGTTTAAGCTCGTATCTAGGAGCACTTCAACTTTAATAATTTTCTTCAACTTTACAAGAATCAGATGATAATCCAAACCTATGTTGAAGGGCACGGACTATCTCGTCGTCACTTTGAGGATTTTCTTCTTGGTTTACTTGACTTAATGCCCTTATGATTTTGCACTTTAGGTTAAAGTCATTGTGGTAGCATGGTGCGTTTCTTGATGCAAGTCTTTCGAGATGATGTTTATAATGAAATTAGAAGCTACTTCGTCATCCGAGTTATGAAGTATATTATTTTCTTCTTCGGACTCACTTCCCTCATCTTTCAGAGTCATTCTTATCTGATTGTACCCGGAGTAACAATCCATGAACGAGAGAGCTTCATACCCTGTGGTTACATCTACAGTTAGCTCGGGGGTGGGAAGAGGAAAATCATCTTTTGGGCATACCTCATTCAAATCCCGAAAGTCCACACATATTCGAATCTGTCCATTTTTCTTCTTTACTAGAATAATGCTCGAAATCCATGTCGGATATTTGACCTCACGGATGAACCCTACTTCAATTAATTTGTTGAGTTCTTCCTCTATTCTCGGAACTAGCTCTGGACTGAAGAAACGTTGAGGCTGTTTAATTGGACGTGTCCTATGTTTGACAGCAAGATTGTGCAATACAATTTTAGGGTCAAGACCGGGCATCTCTTTGTATGTCCAAGCAAAGACATCCTTGTACTCAGACAATAATTGAAAGTAATCATTTTCTTCTAAGGGGTTTAGGAATGCACTAACGAAAATTGGTTTGGGTTGATCATCAGTCCCTAAGTTGATTTCCTTGAGTTGATCGACAGTAGCCTACCCCCCATCTTCTAGTGTTAGTGGAGCTTTCTCGATTTTATCTGATTGTTCAGAGTCAAGTTCCTCTTCAACAGTGATGTGGTATGAAGTAACACAAGATGAGTCGCCAGTGCCTTATGTTCTATTCACTTCTTCTGATTGATTAATGAATACAATGGTTCGCCTTTGAACTTTTAGTGTAATATCATTGGTGACATCTATCTCTGTCTTACGTTTCATTCGCGAAGGCACCAAGCTCTGAACTTCACTATTGTTCACCATATTGATGTTAACTTTTTCTGACTTTCCACTCTTGCTGCTTCTTAGCGGTGCATCATTAATAGTACTAATTCAAGAAAATACTGGCATTCAAGATTGAAGTTGTGGTGACTTTCTTCCTTGGTCATGAAAGCTCATTCTGTTAAAAACAGAGGCACGAGGCAAACTGCTGACATGAGAACTTGAGACATTTGATTCCTAGCTTAACAACCTGTTGAATACAGATAGTCGATCACATGGAGCTCCTATACGGTTGAAGACCGATATTTGATGCATAGTCTGATGATCTTGTTCATCCTCAACTTCTTCAAACCCAATATATAAGGTGTTTGACTTCTTATCCTTTTTTGTAATTTGAATTCGAAGTGGCTTAGGTATTGCAAAATCGAGACTGGACTTGGGTGGAATGATGCTATGCCCTTGTTCCTTTAACTTTTTCTGTGTCTCATTAAGGCCATGCACTTTCTCACCAGTGACCTCAGAATTCAGTTTTCCAAGGCCTGTAGGATTTGTAAAATTATGCCCCGCTTTAGCTAAAAGTTGGTATGCTTTAGGATCGAATCCTTCATCAATCCTTTGTTTTGGAAGTGATCCATGTTCGACCAGAGATTGAGAAGGCCACATGAACCCTTTTAACGAAGGTTTGGAAGGCGAAGATTTTTTAATCTTAGTTAAAGGAAGGGTTAACTCTCCTTGCAGCTTTTACAGATCTTTTTCCTTCGTTTGTGACATCTTCAATTTAAATTCTTTGGTTTTAATTATCTCGATGATAGGTGCATGCTCTTCTTGTCGTTGAGATTTTGGAACATACTTTAAAATAGGTTTCGTCCGATGTGCTTTTATTGAGACCTATCGCGTTTTAGCTACCTTTACAATGTCTGTCACTGAAACATCTAATGGATCATTTAATGCTTCTTGAATCTCTTGTGTAGACGGACGGCTTGGGATGGGCACTTCCGAAGGTGTATCAGGATCGATATAGAACTTGGCATTGGCAAAATGAGATTCTATTTCTGTAAATGGTTTATGGTCCGCCACAACCGTTTGTATGCTATTCTTGTAGAATTTGAAACACTGATGAAGAGTCGATGGAATGACACCATTACTATGTATCCAAGGCCTTCCTAATAACAAGTTATAGGACATCTTTGCATCAATAACATGAAATAAGGTTTTAGTTTGGAGCTCGCCAATAGTTAGCTTCACTCGAATCATGCCAATAGCTTTTTATCCTCCTTGATTAAAACCTTGAATAATAAGACGGCTACGAGATAACTCATCGACTGTGATGCCAAGATTTTTCAGCGTAAATTTTGACATGAGATTCACCGCTGAGCCACCATCAACAAGAATTCGAGTAACTTTTTGTTCTTTTATGTAACCGGAAACGAAGAGAGGACAATTATGCGGCTTTGAACCCAACTAAAGATCTTTGTCAGTGAAAATAATTGGTGCATAACATGAATCAAGCATACCTCCGACTACTTCATTATCATCGGACTTTTCAATGATGGTTGCATCATTTGCATGGTTCTCCACAGTCTGGGCTTCATCTTGATCCTTGCTATTTTCATCATCAGGGCTCGTTTTCTCAGTTAAAACCATATAAGCTGTCACAACTTCGTCATCTCAATATCTTTCTGGAAAGAACTCTTGCAAAGTAATGGGCTTCTGGATCCCTTTACTTATAGAGACGTGTTTGGTTGACCATGTCTTCTTAACCCATTTTCTGTTATGGTTAGACTGCTTATGGCGATATTGAGGTTGCTTCTTCCTTTGCCCCCTGTCAGAATAACTAGTCTGAAAAATGTCAGCTCGTTGCTTCCATGGTTTCTTTATTGTTACCAGAGTCTATCATTCTTCATCATCCTGAGGAAAAACCCTTCCAAATGTTGACACGTCTGGTACACTCCCTTGGCCAAGGTAGATGGGGATTGGTTCCAAAGAGCCAAACTGGATGGTTGTGCAATATACCTCAGAAGTTGAAGGTTGAGAATGAGCATTCCCCACGATAGAGGTTATCAAAGTAACAGTAGTATGATTTAAAGTTACAACTTCGTCTGTATCCAACAAGATTTTTTCTTATTTTGCCAGATTCATCACCACCTCCTTGAAGATAAAACACTTCTCAATTGGATGACTGATAATACGATGAATTTACAGTATTTTGGGTCGTTAACACGTCCCATCTCTTAAGGGCATTTGCTTTCAGGGAGTTCTATAACTTTACTTTCGAGTAAACATTCCAATATGCCAAGGACATCGAAATTGGGGAAGGGGTATTCCTTTTTCTCTAACTTCTTTAGCGTAGGACGCTGTCTTTCCCTCCCTTTAAACTAGCGAGGCTTTTTATCATCCTTTTTCTTATCTTTAACAGATATCTTGATTGAGGTGGTTAAGATAGCCATGGAATCTTTAGCAATGATCTTTGATGACTTGTCGCCTTTCTTCCAATCCTTCTTGTCTTTGCGTGGTTCTATGGTCACCGGACCTTTGTCGTCATGGGATTTTATACTGATCTCCATGTCATGGGCCCACGTAGCCAATTCTTCGAATGTGCGAGGTTTTATGCCTTGGAGAATGTAAAGAAGGCCCCAATGCATTCCCCGCATACACATCTCCACAGTAGAGATTTCTGACCATCGGTCCTTGCAGTCAAGAGTGCTCGCCACCGATTAATGTAGTCGATTACAGGCTCATCCTTCCATTGCTTCGTGTTAGTCAATTCTATCATACTAATAGTACGATGAGTGATATAGAACCTATTCAAGAATTCTCGTTCCATTTGGTCCCAGCTATCAATTGATTCTGACTTTAGGTCGGTGTACCACTAAAACGCGTTTCCTTTAAAGGAACAAACAAACTATTTAACTAGTAAGTCCCCCTTTGTTCCGGCATTATTGCAAGTCTTGACAAAATGGGCAATGTGTTGTTTGGGGTTACCTTTTTCGTCAAATTGTTGAATCTTTGGAGGTTGGTATCCTACATGCATCCCATACTGTTGATTCTCCTTGTATAAAGCTTTGAGTACATGAGAGTGCTCTGTGAAATGCCACCGTATTGGGCTCGGATTGTATTCGTTATTATATCTTACAATTATTCGACAGATAATGAAAAGACTAAAGAAGAGGTATGATTAATTTGACCAATCTCCTGTTCTGTCACCGGCGTCTGTTTGGGGTCCTCTGTGCAAGTACCTTGTGTGGTAGAGTTGGGATTCTCCGTTGGCACTGTTGTAAAAGATGTTGGATTCCCAGACGGTGGTGGTGTGGAATATGCACGATTCCCAGATGGCATTGGTGATTCAACGAAGGTCTGAACTTCCAATTTGTTCATCAGTGTAGCAATTTGCAAGTCCTTCTCTTCAATAGTCTTTGTGAGGTTCTCAATGACATGAGACATAGTTGCTAGTTGTTCCTCCACCGTGGCAACTTAAGTCATCATAACAACGACCACATCTGAGTATGATAGGCCTTGAGAGTCAATGCTCCTTGAAGTGATTGATTACTCCAAAGTCTGACGTGGTAACTCTGGGGTGAACCGACACTAGAGTGAGCATCATAGACGGAATGAGGTAAATCTGGTGGCAGAATCTCCTCTGGAACAACGTCAGGGTTCTTAACATGTTGAGTTTTCACATTCGCCGGCTTTGCAGGATTGGTTTTCACCAAGTCTTACTGATGTTTGGATGACGTCATCACCTGGGACTTACTACATGTTATAGGGCCTGCCAAGGTACTTCTATCACTTGATTTGGCCTTCGTGCCACTTTTCATGGTGGCTTTGGCGTCGACCTTTGCAGTAGCGATGTTCTTTTGGGCTTTCTTGTCTGTCTGAGTCTTTGGGGGAGCCATAAAATCTGAAAGAGAAAAAACTTGATGGTAGGAGAAAAAGATGAAAGGCAAAGGAAGTCCCACCAGGCGTACCACAAATTTGTACACATAAATTTTGTAAGTCTGCAATAGAAACAAAATATAGAACAAATAATATAATTTTATTAATTTGGATAAATGGGGTACAATCCTCTGTAATATTCTTTACAAAGAAATAGAGTAAGGTCATTTGATTCGATCTCCTTTTTGTTGTTGTTTGGATCCAAGGGCTGCACGAGCTTATTCTTTAATCGCTGTGGAATTTAGATGAGGAATATCACGATTTGATGTGCTTGTTGTTGATCACCGTGGAATTTGATGAAGACCGGCACGATTTGATGTGCTTAGTGTTCTTCGCCTTTGGGTTTGGATGTTGGGGATGAGAGCTTCTATATTTCTCTCTGGAATTCTAGATTTCTAAATTTAGAATTTGTGTCCCTTCCTCCTTCCTCCAGGCCTCTATTTATAGGCTTCTTGGATCCATAGGATGATGACACGTGTCCTCTCTGATAAGGAAAATATCATAATTGAGCCGAGCCGGTTATATTATGATAATTATCCTTAAAAATAATTATTCCAAAAATATTTTATTAGGAATAATTACCTTTATATTTAACCATCTGGGCTAGGCTAATTAAATAATTTAAGTGGACTAAACTTGGGCCAATTAAATAATTTAATTAAACATTAGGCCCATATTTAATGGGTTCATTTGTCAAAATCAAAGCCCACTAAAATTTTAGTGTCTATAATGACGCTTTCCTCTTTCCTTTGTTGTCTTTCTTGTTTTTGGTGTGACTAAGTGCATTAGGAAATCTGGTGGTTGAATTAGATTCAGAACATGATGAACTCACAGGTTCAGCAGGTGAAAGATGTTGAGAAGATACAATGCAGGTTAATTTAGTTAGAGGAGGGTGGTCAATGAGTGGTGGTAATAGGGCTATGGATTCCATATATGTGGGTTTGTAAGAACTAAGGTCAATTATAAAGTTGTCATTTGGTTTAAAATAATGGGTAATGATGTTTTGGCCTGAATGTAATGGCACATTTGGTGGTAAGGTTGAGTCTGGTGGTAAGGCTAAGTTTGGGTTATATAGAGGGCTTGAGGGAGGATTAGTTATAGTTTGATTGATCCTAAGGCTGGACACATTTGTGATGTTGTGTTCTTGAAAATGATGATTTGCCAGTTTTTGTTTGGGCTTAGATGTTTTGATTTGGGAATTTTGGATGAGGATCCATGGCATGTTTTACTGGTATGGCCATAGTTAAGACAAGAATAACAGATTGAGGGGCAGTTTAGATACTCAACATGTACATCAACAGTAATCCCTAAGTTCATGTGAAGTTTAAGAGTTGAAGGGAAGTTAGAGGAAGCTGAAACATTCACACATACCTTAGCAAATCTTGTCTTGTGCTTAGAGATGGTAATGGAGTCTGCAAACAATGGGTATCCAAGGTTGCTCGAGATGTAGCTCAGTCCAGGTTCAGTCCAGTAATGCAAGGGCAAGCCATAGAGCTTGATCCACATTGGGATTGAAGAGTGCAACCATTTCTTGAAACCTGGCTGCCAAAGGTTAAGAATTAAAGGTTTGTTTGAGAATAACCAGGGGCCTTCAGAGAGGATTTGGTTGTATTGAGCAAGTGAGGAGAAGTGGAATTCAAAAATTCCTTTCTCTGAACTTGTGACTTTGTGGAGCCCTTTATCATTCCAAAGTTCTGTAGTTATATCCTTAACCATTCCAAAATGGAGGCTTTTGTGCACAAAGTAGCTTAAGAGACTGGTCTTTAGCAGGGAAAATCCAGCAAGTTCAATGTCAGGAGGTAGGGAAATGACGTTTCTTGTTGATTCTGGGATGTTTATGAGTTGTAGTAGATGGCGAAGAGGAAAGGGTTTTGACACAATGTTAGCCCATGTAGGTGAACCATTGTTGTCTCTAGTGTCAATTGAGGCTAGGTATGAGGTAATTGAGTGAACTGGTTTGGTTGGGTTTTAGGAGATTTGGTTTGTATTGGAAGTATAATTAGGATCACATAGGGATGATGTTGGTGTTGGGATTAGGATAGGTATGCTGGTTTGGTTTGGACTAGTGGTTAGAGATGGGTTTTGAAGTGTGACAGCTGGTTGAGGTGAGGCATGTTTTTTGTCAGTGGAATTGCCTAGTATGGGTCTATTGTGATGTTGATTTGGTGAAAGAGGGCATGGGTTAGTATCAGTGACGTCAAGTTGCACATTTGAATTCAAATTTGCACACTGAAATGCACTGTTATCAATGTAGTTTTTGTGGTGGCTCTGGTGGGTGGCAGTGGCAGTGGAGTAAGGTTGTGATGTAAGTTCACCATAGGTTGGGGAAGGGATAGGTGAGTCTTCATTTGCTTCAGTAAGATCATCCCACAGTTGTGATGGCAGCGGATGGTTTAAGGTGATTTGATCGCTGAGCAGATTTACCCTTGCACGTAGCATAGATTGGTTCTTCAAACCATCACCAATAATGTCCCTCAGCCATTCAACCTCTTCAAGAAGATACATATATTTGTAGTTGCTCTTGAACTGAATAAGCACCACACGCAGCCTATAGATTTCATCAATCATTGATTGCCTATTGTGTGGGTCAATATCATCTATGATATGATTGTGGTCATCAATAAATTTTGGTTTGTGTCCTTGCTTTGAGGGGGATGAAAAGGAGACTTTCTTTGTAGTTTGAGACGGCTGTTGATGATGTGAAGTTTTGGGATGAGGTTCAGCATTGTGATGAGTGGGCTTTTTAAGGATAGAGATAGGAGGAAGAGGTTGCAGGGGTGAGGGAATGGGTTGTACCTTGTTAGGGTGGGAGGTCAATTTGTGGTTTTTTGTTAACTGTTTGTTATGGGCAGGTGATGAAGGAAGAGATACTTTTGGGTTGCTATTTTTGTGGAGAGAAAGTGATGATGGTGGTTTGGGATGGTGGTGATGAACATGGGGAAGGATTTTTGCAGGTAGAAAGGGTGGCTTGAGGTGGTTGGGGTAGGGGTGCCGGCAGGATATGGGAGCTCTCATCTTAGGGGATCACGTGATGGTGATGATGTTTAAAGTTGTATTAAGAGGATTAGGGTTTTGTTAGAAAAAGAATTAGGGCTTAGTTAAAAATAAAGGTAAAAATCCATTGAAGAGAAAAAGTTCACGGAAACAAGAGGAAAAAGGAAAAAGAGATACGAAAGGAATTTTGTTGTGAAAGGGGAAAAAAAAAAGAAGAAAGAAGATTTAGTGAGGGTATAGTTGATTTGCCAAAGCATAAGTAAATTGTTGTGTGTATGAGATGATTAAATTTACATCTATGATTGTTGTGTGCATGAGTTAGAGGTGATAAATATTCTTGTATTAGAATAACCTAGTATTTAAATGTTAGTGTATTATTTTATTATATTAATAAAATAATAATGGTGAAAACATGGGCGATTTGTCAAGGCATATATCTTTGCTATGTGATTTAAATAAATAAAATCTTACATTGATGAGTATAGGGTTTTGGATTAAAGGAAACATTCATTGAATTATTGTTATTTATTATTTAAATGGTTAATTAATTATTTTTTTAAAAAAATAGAGTTAAGGTTAAAGGAGTTTTATTTTAAAAAGAGAAAGGTAATCGATGATTAGATTAGGTATAATTATGATTAAATCCTTACTTAATGGTTTTTTAAAAAAAAAAATTAATGAATCCTTAATGGATGTGACTGTTATATTAAAAAAAATTAATGAATCCTTACTTAATGATATTAAAGGTTAAAACTTTAATTAAGATGATTTGGTTAGAGATACTTTATTTATCGGTTTTTAGAGTCTTGGTAGAGGGAACTTGCTCGTGGGTCTAACCCATGATTTATTTTTCAAGTTATTAGAAGTTTCAGTCTCAAGGTTGAGAATCCGCAGCTGGGAGACTGTCATTCATTTACTCAACTTGTTTACTTTTAAGTAGTATTATTATTTATTGTTAAATGTTATGTATAAACTGGTGGATTGATAGTTTATGGTTTAGGAATCCTTGACTTATAGGATTCTTAAGTTATTTTTTAGAATTTTAAATTCATGGAATTTATTCTTGTAAAGGAGGTTTTGTTTTTTTAATAGAATTTCGTTCAGCGATTTATTCATTCTTTTTATTCTCCTTGTATTCTGTGTTCATTTAAATACTAAATTTTTTGATATCCCTGGGTCTTCGGGTGTGGGTCTGGCCAACCTACATGTGAAAATTCGGGGATATCACATATGATTATCAAATTCTGAAAGAAAAATTTGCGGAGAATGAAGAAGAATGCTGTGCAAATGAAGTTGACCGTTTTGAATATTCAAAAGTTGAAGAAGAACTTAAAATGGTGAATGAGGAAGATGTAAAGAAAGGTGTCGGAGAAGGATAGAAAAAGTGGAGGAGAATGAAGTGGAAAGAGAAATTAAAGAATAAGAAATTAAGTGTTAAAGAAGAGGCAAAAGTTGATGAAGTTGGTAAGTTAACATCTTTAGGTATGGTTACAAAACTCACCTTCAAAGAAGTTATATTTGATTTATTTGATAAAATTATGATATATTCATATTTATCTCAATTGGAAAACGAAATCAAATATTATGATAATTGTGTTACTGTGGAAAATGATGAACTTCTCTTGAAGAAAATTACTCTAAAAAAGTATGAGATTGAAGCTCAATATGATAAGAAATTCTCAAATTATTTTTAAAAAATAGTTTGGAGAATTTTGTAATTGACACAGGTTGGGTGAATATGGAATTATTTTTTTATTCTAAAGAAGAAGCACGTATAAAGTTGAACAGCCATACAAAATTTAAAAAGAAAAAATATAGATAGTACATTTGTATAAAGGGGATGATATATGATTATGAGAAAACATCAAACAAGTATTTGAAGACTATTCACAAGTTATATACATCAATGGAAATGGCAAACAAGATTGTTGCAATTGAAGGAGGTGGAACTCAAGATAAAGTAACAAACTATTGATTAAGCCCCCAAGATCAATAAGCTAGAAGTATACTTTCAAGTTACAAAATCAAGTTTAAAGGGGGGTGTTGAAAATAAACTTGATTTTAGAATTTTAGTATTAATTCGTAGTATTTTAAAGTATTTGGTATACATGATGCATGTGTGCATTTCATATTAGTAGGGTAGTAAATGGTCTTGATAGTGAAGATTATGTAAAATCAAGATGTGTGAAAAATAAACCTCCTAAATACCATGGTAGTGGGAGTAGTGGTAGTTAAGCAGAATGTTTATGTTAGTGTGAGTAATTAAGCACTTAAATGTAATTGTTAAACCTATGTTCATGTGGCCTATATATTCACATATTCTAGTCAAATAATAGAATGAGTTAGATAATAAGATGAAATAATATGAGTAGAATATAATATATTTCTAAGCGTTCATTTCTTCAATTACTCTTTCATATTATTGTGTTGTGTGTATCTCTAATCCGTCTACTATTTCCAACAAATTGGTAAAAATAATAATAATAATAAAAATAAACAATAATGAGGGTATGTAACAATCAAGGACTTTATTTATTTATTATTTTTTATTAGATACGTACCTTTTATGCCCAATACCATTTCATTTTCAATCTTTCAATCATAATTACTCTCTTCGATTCAAATATATAATGTACTTACTTACCTGCATGCAACTTCCCGACAAAAAATATATATATATATAGGTTTGCATTTTAAAGTAACTTCTTTAATGTGGCCACATGGCATGGGTGAGAAAAATTATTTATTATTTAAAAAAGTGATATTAGTTGAAGTTTATTAATTACTCTTGACCATGCTCCTATTTATAGAAAAAATAATAATAATAATAATTTCTTAGTTAAATGAAGATGGTGTGTGTAGAAACTTGTGAAGACACGTGTTAAGAGTTGAGTGGAGAAGTGGTACAACATAAATATGTTTGGTAGATTTGAAAATTAGAATAAGTATATGTTAGGATATGTGTGCCCTAGCATAACAAATTCTAATTTTGGATTGTAAAAGTCATGGTTTCTTATCTGGATATTATTATTAAAGCATTATACAATTGGTGAATGGAATATATTATTTTTCGATTCATTATGGAATTGATTGTGTCCATTTGATTACAAAATATATTTATATATGTATGTAATGGCAATTAATACTATATTATAAATTAGTAATCATAAATGGTTTAAAGTCGGTAATTATGGATGGACATTTAATTAGTTAAGACTTGAACCGAGTCCACGATAGATTGAGATATATTGCGAGAGCTGTCGTATGCAATTGCTCTCTATCACAGTCATGACTTTTGACTTTCAAGCATGAGAGAAGTATAGACTCTTTTATTAATTAATAATTACTTTGATTTGTTCGGCGGATACCTTGGGATCCTTAGATCGATACTTTGGGTAGTTATGTAATTAATAGTTAGAGGTCTATATTCTCAATATTTGCATCAGTACTATTTGTATTTATTTTGTTTTGATTATGGTTGATCACAAATTAAATTCAAAGGCCTTCATATATTTTAGACAAATGTTTTCTATATATATTTATTTAGTAAATTATTATTTTTTGTCAAATAAATATTTTATTGTGATCGAGTCGGAAATAATCAAAGGTAACAAAATAATTATATTAATTATGTTGTCGGATTGATGGTTTTAATTATCCCATAAATAATTAAGCATAGAGGGGTCAAAGTGCAACATTGACTTAGAGGTTATTTACTATTTAATTGGAGTGCAATTAATTTCTTTTAGTGGAGTAGAAATTAATTTATGAATTAATTGAATTGGGTCCATGGTTTAATGGACCGGACCAATTATTAATTTATTGGAGCCAAGAAAATAGTAAGCCCAAAAGGATTCTCACCAATAGCCCAAGTTGATATTGGAGTCCTGTTAGAATTGAGAAAGTTGAATTAGAGATGGAGAATGATTTATTATTTCCTTATTCTTATTTTTATTTTGCCTATATATACATAAGTTCATATATATTTTAAGGGTGACTTTTAGAACAAGAAAAAAGAATACACTTTCTCTCTCTAGATTTTAGGGTTTTGTTTTCTCTTCTAAAGTAGGCTACCACAAGCCTAGATTCTAAGGTCATTCATCAAGGCATATTGGTGATTCCTAAAGGGAAGATTATAATCAAGAAGAAGGATAAAGGATCTTGCTAAAGGGATCTACAATAAGTGAGAACATTCACTTTAGAGGAAAGATTAAAAGGTTTACCCAGACCTTTGATGTAAGTATTTAATTTGTATATTGAATTATACATCATCTTTTACTTGTCTTTGCATAAAACTTGTCTCTATGTGATGAATCAAGATCCATGATTGCAAATTCCTCAAAAGTTTTAAAAATTTGCATGTTTCCCAACAGTATAAAGTTTAAATCTAGTGGTGCATGTGATATTATGATATGTGGCAATTGGCATTGTGGCCTGACTAAGGGATATATGTATTAAAGTAATTCAATTATAAATGGGTTTTCAAAATCAATTTTAATGAAGGAAGAATACATCAATTATGGAAAGAAAGAAGAAGTGAGTTCAAAATCAAAAGTAATAGTTACCTACAACTCCTATAGCATAAATATGGGAATCATTAGACCAAACAACATATGCATTTTAATATGTAGTAAAAGTCTCATTTTTGTACATCCTACTTATGGAATAAAGATATATTGGACCACTTATGGAATAGAGATTGGCAATTTTTGTAAGTTTATTTTTATGGAATTGTTGAACTCTTGTTCATTATGTTTTGCTCCTTTCAACTATTGTTCTTTTATTGTTAAAAAGTACAGGAAATGGATAATCCTTACTTTTTTACACGAGCTGATGCAATTAAAAGATGGATTTTTTCACTCAGTCAATGATAATTTGGCTATCCTTTATTGAGTCAATGATAGTTTGGCTATCTTAAATTTTAGTCAAAAGACTCTGGCACCCCACTAATATGAAGAATATGAAAGGGTTTGGTAGATAATACTTTAGATTACAGTATATTAGAATATTTGAATATAAACATCAATGTTATATTTAGTTCGAAGAAGACTGGAAGAGAGGATGTATGAAATAAACATTCCTTGTTTGATTTTAAGGGAGAAGAAAACAGAAGGAGGAAGCAACTCGAGTGATGAACGGATGAAGCATCCCTTACAATGATCCCTACAAACATGTAATGCCCATTTAACATTTAATTACTTACAATGAACCCCCTGAAATTTTCACTGAAATTTTCACATGTATAAATTAGGTATATTGGTTTAAAAAAAAAAAAAAAATCACCATTTTTATTGACTCATTTCATTCAACTAAACAAAAAATGAGGGACACATATTTACTCTTCTAAAGATGTCATATATCTAATTTTACCCCTCCAACAAACTAACCAATCGAGAAGCATAAAATGATATTAAAAAAAAAAATACCTCGACATATACTAAAGATACTTTTGTTTTTGCTTTTCAAATTAGTTCTTGTTTTCATTTCCAAAAATTATGTAAAAAAAAGTCATGAAACTGCAACGAATAATTAAAGAGAAAAACCTATAGTAACAACTGCCACGGCCCTAACTTTTTGCTTGCTTCCATCCCTCACCCACCAACCACGGTTGCGTATGTGCGGTACTATGCAGCGTTGTACTTGTGCCAAATGCGTTATTGCGATTAGAACCTTTTAAATGGATATTGATGGAAAGAGTTCATTTTTATTGCTCACCTGTAATCCTAGTTAGTTAATTCGCGTATGATACGCGAATTAAACACGTACGTACAAATTTTGAAAAAATATTTCCGTTTGTCGATCAGAGTTCAAAGATACAGTAAAATACACGTTTTTTTTCCATCACCTCGTATCTAATGCGTTTATTCGTTTTGGTTGCTCCGTTTAATTCGTAACCTAATTATTATTTTTTTTCGTTTACGAACTTTATGTTTCTAATTGCGTATTTTTCTGAAACACAAATTATTGTCGTTTCTACCATCTTTTGCTTGGTATAGCCATTATTTTTGAAACCATCAAAATAATGTTATTTGTTGCGCAAACTATTATATTTTCTACCCTCTTTTACTTGGTATATTCATTATCTTTCAAGCCATCAAAATAACATGAAAGATATATATTATAATCTTGAAGAATCATAAGCTTTTATTGATATTTGTAGATATTTATAGATTTTTTATTTTGTTGTGAGATCTTTTAAATTTTGTTAATATTTTTATTATTATTATTATTTTAGAAGTTTGTAGATGTAGAATATCACATTATATACTTATGAATTTTTTTTATGATTATTGTGATAGTGTCAATTGTAATATATTTATTTCATTATTTGTTACATATTCTTTATTATCCTTACAAATATATATATATAAGAAAATAATAAGATGTGTATAGCCGAATTTTTGATCCCGAATTTTTAGAGTATATAACGTATTATATACGTATATATTCGTATTCGTATTTTTACGTCTCCGTATTTTTTTACTGAATTTTTTAAAAGTATTTTAAAAAAAATATTGACTTATACTCGTACGTTTTCGTACTCATATTTTTTCCGTACCGTATTTTACTAACTATGCCTGTAATACATAATTATTTGTAATAATTATTTTAGAGGAAAATCATTGCTCATGGATAACAATTGGATATTGATAGAGACAGTCCATTTTTATCTTTTATTAATCTATTTGTCTAACTTTGTTTAAGTGGTTTTGGATTTTGACTTCTAAGCCTTAGGTCCAGAAATGGCTACCACGGAGTTGGGACGGGTTTGACAAAATCCTACTCTGCCCTATTAAAAAATTTGTCATTCCAACTCCGCTCCTATTACCGGACGGATTTGTAATTGGTATACCATGTTCAACCCGCTCATACTTCAATAGACAAAGTTCCGTGTATTCCGTTTAATTGCGAGAGAGAAGCGGGTTATGCTGCTTTTATTACTTATTAAAAAAAAAAAAAATTAGTCCAAGGAGTTCAAATTGGGCTGATAAATTCTTTTAAATCACTAAGTAATGAATATTAATATATTAATTGACACTTCCAATAAAGTAACAAGGGTATTAAAAATATTAATTATATATATTATATATTAATAAAAATTTTAAAGATACCCGAATCCAAAATTTTTAAGAAGTCTTAGGCGAACTTTCAAATGCGATGCCTTTATACATAAGGCTTCACTCACGCAAAAAATTTGTAAAAGTGTTGAATTTTCATTAAAATGAAACCATCACCATGGCCGGCTCGAAATAATTTGGAACCTTAGGGAAAAAATAAAAAAGTGGCATTTTAATAAAATATTAATATTAAATAATATTTATTTAAAATTCATCCTTTTTTTTTTTTTTAGTTGAATGGGTAAGCTTTTATAAATAAATAAATAAAAAATCATCCTTCTTACTCTGTGAAATGCAAAATTACTAATTAGATTCTTGTATTTAAGTTTAGTAAAATATACAAATATATGAAATATATATAGACCCACAAATTTATAATAACAAAAGTTAATAAAACTAAAAAATAATAAACGAAAAAGAATAATAGAACATGATTTAGAATACCCCAATTCAATGCTCTAACAAGTTCTTCAACAGAATAAAAATGGATTCAAATTGAAAGTAACTAATATGGAGTAGAGAAAAAAGGAAATTATAAACTTGTAATGAGAAAGAAGGAAAATGACTTGTTGAGAGATAAGAGAAAGGATGTTAGGAATAAGAAAAAATATAAATAAATAAAATATAAAAGCTATATAAAGAAGATGAAAAGTTTTACAACTTTTCCAAACTACCATTAAATATGCATTTAATATTTACTGGTATACTACTAAAAAATGATAAATGAAAATGAGGGAGAGTGAAAATATATATATATATATATATATATATATATATATATATATTATTTAAGAATATTAATATTTGTGACCAATATTAAGATTATGTATGTGGAGAGAGAGGAAGAGATAAATCTTTGGGGGCCAATGTTAGAGTTTAATTCAAAGAGAGAGAAGAGAGAAAATAAAAAAAAGTTATTTTAGGATATAAAATTTTGAGGCTTAGTATTAAATGTCTTTATTGATTAGTCTTTTATAATATTTAGAAATAATTATAATATAACTTATATAAGGAAATTTAAAATTTTGAGGCCCTTTCAAATTGAGGCCCAAAGCGACCGCCTGGGTCGCCTATGCCCATGCCAGCTCTGTACATATATAATTGGGCTTGGGCTAGGCGGAGCGAGTTTATCATTAAATCTGCCTCTGTCCTAAATTCGCTTCGGATTTTTAATTTTTTTATCATACCCACCCCAAACCTAGGGGTGGCAAAGTTTGACACAACCCGCCAACACGATACGAGTTAAGCGAGTTTGGGTTGACCTTAAACGAGTTCGGGTCGTAAGTAGGTCGACACGATTATTATTCGAGTTACACGTGTAACTCGTTTAATAAACAGGTCGTGTTAATATTGAAGGTTCTTGAGACAATTATTATACGGCCGGTCATATTCGGATGAGCTGTTTAGTAAATCGAATACCGTTGACATGACACGATTATGATCCATGAATACAAATTGTCACCCCTAACCAAGCTCATTTAGGAGGCTACCAAATTCGCCCCATTAGGGGCAGGGTGGGGCAAAAACCCACTGGGTCGGGAGAAATTGCCATCCCTACTTACATCAATTTGTCCTAGTAACTTTGTGTTAGAGGCTTGTCCACCTAACATCTTAAGATTTTGGGTGGAATCGTGAAGCATATTACCCGTTACGGTTAGTATCAAAGTCAGATCTAATCCTTGATCTGATGTCATGCCAAGCTCCCAAACGGAAGGTGTCTGGACCCTACTTGGGTTGGCAGGGTAGCCCGTGCTGCAAAGAGGACGTTGTGAGTTCGAATGGAGGAAAATATTAAAGGTTTGTCCCACATCGGATCCAAATGAGAAATGTAATAGGGATAACAAGTTAGGTGTTAATTTCACCTAACAACTTAAACTTTTAGATCAAATCGTGAAACACCCTACCCTTTGAATCTTGACTCATAAGTCCCAGGTCAAGTTTCTTAGACAGTTCAAGAAATTCTTGGCAACATCATAAAGGATGCTGTTTTTTTTTCAACGATATGGTCATCCAATATCTTCTAAAAACATGAAAAAATAAAAATTATCTTCTAAAAACAAAGGATGCTTAAAATCGTTACATCTGGCAACAAATTTTACATCTATATTAAATAAAATCATAATTTTTCGTAAGAGTAATACAAGTCTGACCAAATCGGTTTGAGTTAGTTATCACAGAGTACGTAGTAAACACATGCATTCATAAATTGTCGCACTTCATCATTTTCATTCTAGTTATAGTATTATGATGTTTGAGTGATACAATAAATTGGCATCGGTAAAGAGTGAGGAAACAATAAATGACCGAGGATAGAGGTGGTTATATAAAGGAACGTACAGCTTCATTTCATGCAAGTCACACCAACAACGTACCAATCGATTTTTGGCTATAGATTTCAATTCAGAGATTCAATTTATTGACATGGATACAGGAATGCCAGGTCTCAGAACACTCAAGTGTATTCATGAGACTGCCAAAAGAGGAGAATGGACCGGTAACGGTGCCTCCGCCAGGAAGAACAGCCATTGAGTCCTATGGCTCGTTTGTTTCATGAACCTGGTTCAAATGTCTATATCATATCTGTGTTGGGCTCAACAACCAAAATCTATCCTGATGTTGTGAAAGCCAATTTGGAGCATACTCTCCTCATGCACCCTCATTTCTCTAGCTTGCAGGTAATAGTTTAACCTGTAATGCCATTAAAACCTAATAGTTTAACCCGAGAATTTTTTATTCTTTAAATGCATTGGATAATATTAAAGTTTTGACTTTATTCAATGCATCCAAAGGATAAAAATTCCTAAACTCTTATTCTCGGTTAGACTAATTATTAGGTATAAAAATCATTAATCTTGAGTCAAACATAACTTTAGTATAGTTAATATAACATTTTCTTGAGGTGAGGGATTGGAGCGCCATAATGTGAGTATTTGCAGGTGTGTGTGTATGAGTGAGTATTTTTCCTAACAAAGCATGGGCTTGCCACTTTTTATATGTGAAAATTATTTTTCAACTGCCTTTCACTTTCTCCTTATTCCAATGTTTCCCACTAGATCTGTTCCTTTCAGCTTGATCTCTCTCAAACATATTTTGACTAAGACAAGATATTATATGTATATATATATATATATATATATATATATATGCATCACAGGTTGTGGACAAAGAAAATGGTGGAGAGATGAAATGGGTTCCAGTAAATGTGAACTTGGACAACCATGTCATAGTCCCAGACATGGGCCCACCAGACAAGATTGTTGAGGATTACATCTCCAACCTCAGCAAAACCACCGTTCCGAAATCCAGACCTCTTTGGGACCTCCAACTCCTCAACATCAAGACCTCGGACGCCGAGGCATGGGCGTCTTGTTAGCCTTTTTTGCTATTAATGATCCAACACGTAACAATTGGAACAGAAAGAAAAATATACGTCAAGGCAAACAATCACGTAAATTACATTAATTTTTTTGATACATACAGAGTATATGATAACAATTACTTTCTTTAAATAAACAATAAATAAGCATAACGTAATCTGAATGATAACAACCATCATTCAAACTTTAACAACTTAAACATATTAATCATTTTATTTTAATTTCAATACTCTAACTGTCAAGATAATATTGATGATATCAATAAAGTTAAATTTGAATTAACTTCCAACACTCCCCCTTAATTCAAATTTTCAAACAACTTTAACAAATTTTAGGATAAGTCTTCAAATTTCTTCCACGATCTCTGCTAGTGTTTCTCTTGAATCTTCTGCCAACATTGTCGCTTCTTCCACGCTTTGTTTTGTTTGAAATTTCAGTCTTTTCAGGCTTGTCTTCCATTGGTTTCTTCTTTGTCTTTTGAATTCTCATTGTTTTTTCCTATAGTTGCATGTTTTTGCAGTGCATGCAACCACTTCTTTCTTCTTCTCATTATCCTTGAGCTTAGAAAAATCAAGAGGATAAATATTGTTATCAGACATTTTTAAAAATAATATTTATTTTTTATCTCTTTTGTTATACAACATGCATCTGTCATCTTGAAACATAATTGAACAACCTTTCTTGAGTAGCTGTCCCAAACTGATCAAATTTTGAGCCAAACCTAGAACATACAAAACCTCATCAATCAATTTTTTACCAAAATTTGTATTCACTATAACGGTTCCTTTGCCTTGAACTTGCACCCTATTGTCATTCCCCATACACATGAGACTTTACAGATTCATCAAGTTTAACAAAAATATATTTAACTCCAGTCATATGGTTACTACAACCACTGTCAAGATACCACATATTTTTTTCAGTGGCATTGAGGCAAGATATGAATAGATATTCATCATTAGCATTTTCATCTTCAAGTTTTCCTTCATCAACTCTTTCCTCGTGAAAGTTAGCTTGATTTTTAGAATTAAACCAACAGCCTTTTTCATTATGTCCATATTTTTCATAAAAGGCAGAACACTGAGGGATATTAGGATTCTTATTTTTGTACGTACCAACAATCCTGTTCAATATGACCCTTCTTCCTACAATGAAAACAAATAGGAATTTCACCATTACCTTTATTGAATTGTCTCCCTTTTCCATTGAATTGATTCCCTCTTTTGCCTTGAAACCCATAGTTTTTCCCTTTTCCATTTAAGCCTCTTTTAAACTCCAATTTTGTTTGTAAAACCTGCTCCACTTGACTTTCTGTAGACTTGTTTAATCTTTCTGCATGCGCATTTTTAGTGATCCCATCAATTGAGTAAAGACAACTTAGATAAAATTTTTGACTCCTCAATTGTAGCTACAATACTATTTAATTTAGGACTTAGACTTCTCAAAACTTTTTCAATGATTTTTTTATCATTCAGATTTTCACCAAGAGATTTTACTTGATTAACAATCGAAGTAACTCTAATTAGGTAAGCATGAATTGACTCAGAAATTTTCATCATCAATGTTTCAAACTCACGATGAATTACCTGACTCGATCCTTCGTACTCATTCTGAAGCAACTCCCATGCTTCCTTAGATGTTTTGGCTCCCATTATTCTTGGAAAAATAGTGTCATCTAACCCTTGTTGGATGTAGGACAAAACTTTGGCATCTTTCTTCTTGTTTTCTTTTAATTGTTGTTCTTTGTGCAGCAGTAACTCTCTCTTCCTGATTATCATTTTTTGCATAACCACTCTCAACCAGTTCCCACAAATCAAGAGAAATAAACATTGTTTTCATTTTAATACTCCAAAACTGAAAGTAAGAACAAATGGATGAGAGTTGTTATTACCTGTATCGTTTTTTATACCTCAACTTTTTTCACGCTTTTGTGTAATCTCGGTTGATCGTCGACTGCTCTGATACCACTGTTAGCCTTTTTGGCTATTAATGAACCAACACGTAACAACATGAACAGAAAGGAAAATATACGTGAAAGAAAACAATCGCGTAAATTATATTAATTTTTTGATACATATATGATAACAATCCCTTTCTTTAAATAGGTATAACTTAATTTGAATGATAACAACCATCATTCAAACTCTAACAACCTAAACCTATCAACCATTTTATTTTAATTTCAAAACTGTAACTGTCAAGATAATATTGACGATATCAATGAAGTTAGATTTGAATTAACTTACAACACGTCTTCCGCATCCACCACTCCATTGGCGATGGCATGTCTCTGATGTCTCTTCTACTCGCCTGCTGTGTCAAGGCTTCCAACCCTCGGGCTTTGCCGACCATTCCGGTGATGAAGTTGTCAAGTTCCATTAATGAGGGAGGGTTTTGGCCAGTGATTCAGCTGGTTTGGAACACTATCATTGGTGTTTTGATGTTTATTGCGACTGCATTATTCTTGAAGGACACCAAAACGCCTCTGAAAGGTTCACCGGGCGTTGAGAACAATCCTCGCTGTTTCATTCACCGGACAGTCAGTTTTAAGGATGTTAAGTAGATAAAGAATGCCATGAACATTGTAAGTGTTTTCCCTTTTTATTTTAAAAAAAAAAATTAAAATACAGAAGCTTGAATATTCCCCGCTAATTATTATAAAAGATTATAGTACATTATAGATCAATTGGAAATAGAAAGATTTACTTTGATTTTTATAGTAGGAAAATAAACATTTTTCACGAGTCAAAATTAATACTTAGGTGGTGGTTTGATAAGATTTTGTTTTTTGGTGTATATGTTTTAGATTGAGTATATTGTATTTTTTGGTAAAATATATTTTGTTTTTGTACGGCTCTAAAATATTTCATGAATATTGACAAAAAAAAAATAGAAACACAAATTTATAGATTACAAAATACTGTTGGAATTTAACTGAATCAACCCATTTTTGGTGTAACACTTTGATTAAGCATGTCCTAGGCTACTTAGCTAAGAAGGTATGCAACACCTTTAACTAGTATGTTCAAATTCAATTTTACATTTTGAGAGATGTTTGATCAATTATTTAGTTCTTCTGGAAGAACTCATGTAGTTGCATGTTGGGTTATCAGACAATCAATGATGTAGTGTTTGGAGTCCACGTAAGCGGCTTTGTCTCGATATTTAAAGAGGAGATACGGTAAGTTTTTTGATATTTTTGGTTTAGTTTTTTAAAAATAATTTTTAAGAATTTAAATATATATATATATATATTTAAATTCTTAAAAATTATTTTTAAAAAACTAAACCAAACATATCAAAAAAAACTGTGCAAATGCTACAATTTTTTTTAAATGAAAATTAACCAAATAAATTGTTCTACCATTTTATGATATTCATGAGTTCTATGAAAACAAAAGGTTGTCAAAAAATTGAAATACACATGATTTTTTTCCCCTCATTTAACTTCTCATGAGCATACACACACAAAACACACTGATACACACAACCCCAAATGGTTGTGTTGGTGCACCGTGATCCTCTTGCCAACCAAATTTTTTTTTTTTTTTTTCCGGAAGTTCTTTCCAACCAAATTGAATGCTCTAAATTGTCACCTTATAGTGTATATATATTATGTTGTATGCTTTACCTGATCAGGTGCCGGGAAATAAAAACATATAGCTATTGCCTATTATGGCACACACCAAAACATGAAATTCCATTAAAGTAACAATGTAACATTCCTAATAAATACTTTGACTTGACAGGAGAAAGTAAGAAGGAAAAGGGAGCAATAGAGAGGAAAAATTATCTTCCAAATAATATTCGGCTTAGAGCGACTTTTTTCATCAAGACAAACTGCAGGGATCCATGTGAGTGCTCCTCCCAACATTTTTTATTTTTTCAGTTTACAGTGTAAGTATATTTACAAAGGTGATACCTAATGCCTACACATAAATGGGTTAGCTGAGACCCTAGCTTGCATTTACTCACGTGAGTCTGGCAATAAGTGGAAAGATCAAGATACTTGAACAATGAATTATTAGATCACTCATAGTCCGTGACTTTGTTTAATTAAAACTTTTTTAATAAAAAAATATAGATTCACAAGAGTGTAATTATATATTACAAATTTAGACAATAATTTTGATTAGATTGAATGACAATATGGTTCAAAGTCCTGTTTGTTGTTTCTTTTTTGGGCTGCCTTTTTGGGTAGCTGTGTATTTGTCCGTTGTTTGTTTTTAATAAATTGATTTACCCAAAAAATATATATATATGGTTCAAAGTCATCTTATAATTTTCTCAAATACCCTTAACACAAAAAAATATATATTAATGTAAAAAATTAGGAATTTTTATAAAAATTGTTGGGAGGGTTTTATAAAAAAATTTGGCAATTTGTTACTAAATAATTTAAATTATAGAGATTTATAGGTACATACTAAATAGCAGTATGTTTACTTGCACATTTTTTATATATTAGACAGGTGATTTTATTTTATTTTATTATTTATTTGTGTGTGTGTGTGTAATTTACCCTTTGGTTATTGATACACATTATGTATTTGTCTTGGTAGATTGAATAAGAAAAAACTCATGCAAGACTCAAGAATTTGCATGGATGGATGCAGGCTCTGTTTGATATGATGAAAAAGGGAACTAAGTGAGATGAGGCAACAAGATCGGTTATGTCCTCCTTCCCTTCACCATTGCATTGCGGGATGACCCATTAGATTATGCTCGTGAAGCTAAGCGTGTTATTGATCAAAAGAAAGTTTCATTTGAATCTTTATGCACATACATAATTACTAAGCTAATTATCAAGTTCTTTGGCATTAAGGTACGTTTTGGTTGAAATGCTACATCATTATAAAAATAATATTTCAATTTCAATTACACACACGTACCATTGTTAAGTGCTTACAAATTCACACTTTCTTATTCTTTTCGTTTTTGTTATTTTAGGTTGCAGGTATTCTCAATTGCAAAGTTTTTTCTAACACAACATTGTGGTTCTCCAGCGTTCCTGGACTCCAACATTGTTGTTTTGGCCTACCTAATGTATGTTGTCCTTTTTAATCAAATGTGGGAATTGATCAACACCTGAGTGTAGAAATTGATTTTAATCTACGTGGATTGCAGGCATTGATGATTCATGTGGTGAGTTATACAGACAAATTGACATTCATGATATCGGCTGATGAAGGAACAATTCCGGATCCACTACAACTGTGTGATGATCCCTCAACCTCATGATCAAAGCAGCTGTCTTAGCAAAAGATGATCAGTACTGCATCAAGAATGAATGACTAGCAAGATCATGAATGCGTATGCATGTACCATGTGCACGCATGCATGACTCCTATTATATTTTACATGTAATATTAATGAGAGTAGCATGATATACCTAGCTTTCATGCATAATTACATTTCATTTTCAATCTTAGAGTTATAATTTGTGAGATTTTAATTTATTTTGGCAATTATCGTAGACATAACAAATCCAAGTTGCGTTGTAATTTAAATTATTTGTTGTACAAGTCATCGAGTTCGACAAGGACTACAGAACTGGGAAGGGGTTCAAACTTACCATACTTAAAGAGTTTGTGAAGAAAAGGGTAAGGGCACTACTTTAGGAAGGAATATGAACAAGGTTGGACATTCTACACTTACCAAGTTGGTCTGAAATTCCTGTAGAATGCAACAAGGCTGAAAGAATTCGAATATTCAGGACTGCCAACCTTGAACCGATTCAGCTTCCTTGAACCGGTTCAAGATGTCCTGTTTGCAATACAACTTCAGTTTCCTTATTCTGAATTATTTCCCAGTTGGTCTAGAATTGTACCAAATCATTTGCACGAATTTTTCCTTATTTTCATAAGGATTAGGTCATTCTATACTCTATATAAACCATGTCATATACATTAGTTTATTAACAGCTTTTAATCATTATTTATATATCATACAAAGCCTTAGAAAGTTTATCCCTCTCAGAAAAATCAAAGTTGATTTTTTTGTTGTCTTCCTAGAATATACACATATTCACCTAGTTAGGTTAGAGTTGTGGAGTTCGAATCCTGATCGTGATCATACAGTCGTATTAACATCGATCAGACAAAGCAAATCTTCTTCTACATCATTCAGACGATTGAAGAATAGAAGTAAACACAATCACACTTTAGAAGGGTTGGAGCATTCGCGGACTGTTGTCTGATCTACCTGCTACTCTTCTATAAATATCAAGTGTAAGCCTGAAGTCGAGTTGTTGTTGGACGGGAAGTCGCAAAGCCAGAAGATCGTCAGTGGTTGGTGTGGTGTAAAACGATAAGGTGTGAGCTAGAGTCAAAGTTCAGTATACTTTGTTTCAAGCATAGTGGATTGGTTTACATTAGATTGCACAAGTCCACGAGGTTTTTCCCATCACAGTTGACGTATTTTATCAACTGGGGTTTCCTCGCTAAAATCCTGATGTCATCTCTAACTTTATACTTTACTTTATTTTATCTGCATGTGATTAACTGTTTAATTGCTAAAATAAGTAAAGTTGGTAACGACACAGATCTGTTTTACAAAACCTAAAACTTTCCTAAATACATTCCGCTGCGTATGACTCACAAATTGGTATAAAAGCCAATCTCTATACATTGAGTTGATCCTTGTTGAAAAGTTTAGTTTTGTTTTTAAAGAAGGAGATAATTACAATTTTTGGAAATTAAAGATGAGAGCCTATTTACAAAATTCTGGTGGTAAAATTTGGGCGATAGTTGAATCTGGCTATACACCACCTACAGTAAATACAACTATGGATGGTAAAATAGTCAAAGAGTTAAAAAATACTTTTACTTTTACTGCTATTGAAACTGAGCGTAATGATACTAATGGCAAAGCTTTATATTCAATTATTAATTTTGTTGTTCCATCTGAATATGCTAGAATTTCTGATTGTAAAACTGCTAAAGAAGCTTAGGATATTTTGCAAGTTACTCATGAAGGAACGTCAAAAGTAAAGTTGCATGTCCAAAATTTAGTTGCTCTCTCATAAATTTGGCAACATCGTGATGAAAGAAGATGAATCCTTTTCTGATTTTTGTTCTAGTCTTCTTGAAATAATTTCTGAACTGCGTCACTTAGGAAAAAAAGTTAGTGATAAAAAAATATGTGTGAAAATCTTAAGGGCTTTACCTAAAAGATTACAGATTATGCTTAAAACCATCTCTGAATATTGGAATTTGACTACCTGTCAAGTTGATGAGATGGTTGGTTCATTAAAAACTTTTGAAATACAGAATTTTGATTTAAGTCAGAAGGAGAAAAATCTTGCTTTAAAATCTACACAGGTTGAGAATTCTGTGAATGATGACTCTAATGATGATATTGCATTCTTGTCAGGGCAATTCAGTCAAATTTTGCAAAGGTAACAGAGGAGAAGGAATAGCAACATGGCTAATCCTCAAAATTTTGACAAAACATCAAAGTTTAGGTTTAATGAGAAAAAAGTAGAAGAATTGAAAAAAAAATGAATTTACTTGCTGGAATTGTGGTGGCAAAGGTCACGCATCCAATGTTTGTCCTAGTCCTAAGAACAAAAGGATAAGAATAAAGGAAAAACAGTGAAAGTTTATATGATTAAAAAGTCTACTTTAAGTGATAGTAATTCTCCTCGAGATGATACTAATGATTTTTCTTATGTCGTTTTTCTTGATAGGGGTCCTCTTGTCGTTAATTTATCTGACTCTGACAGTTCAGATAATGAAGTTCATGATGAACAGATTGAAAAGGCTGAAAAGGACGACGAAAGACTAAAGAAGATGGTTAAAGAAACCATTGAGACCAAACAGGCAATCAATAAGCTAGCAAATGAGCTTATCCAAGCAAAAGGAGAGAATGAAGATCTAAAGAAATAGATTGCTAAAGGCAAAAGGAAGGCTGTTGAAAGCAAGTCTGTCATCACTAATCTTGAAAAATAGATCATCATTCTTGAGGATAAGGTAAGTGTTGCTAACTTATTAAAGGAATGTCTTGCTTTGAAAAATGATTATCTTGAAATTGAATTGAAATCTGAATAAGATAAACTGAGAGGGTTCAATATGAGTCAAAACAGTTTAAATAAAATAATCAACATGGGTAAGGATGTGAATGATAAAACGGGGTTAGGGTTTGTTAAAGATTCTTCTAGTAACCAAGGTAAAACAACTTTTGTTAAACCTGCTATTATGACTAAACCATGTTTGTCTGATGCATCACATTCTAATATGTCTTATGTGCCTAAGTTGTTGCATTGCACTTTTTATGGAAAAAAATGGACATAAGTATAACTCATACCTTCACAGGAAAAAGAAAGATTTTTCTAAAATTGATTCTCAAAATTCTCATGCTAAGAATAAGTTGTGTTCTAAAGGGAAAAAAAAATTGACACCTAAGGTTTCTAGAACTAAAATTTTGCCTAAGAAAGAGGTAAAGAGAGAAAAAGAATTTCAGGAAGTAAGAGTGAGAACTGTGTGGATCAAAAAGTCTTATTTGATCAATTATGTGCCTGTTGAGTCCTTGGAACAAGTTTCTAAGAGGACTTCACCTACAAACTGAGTCCTACAAAATTCAGTGATCATAGCTTGTGTTTAAAAAGAAAATTTTGTTACCATTGGATCACTTGTTAGGATTTGTTTTTCTGATCATAATCTTCTTTATATGCATGTGAAAATTCTTTTGAAGAATTTATGATCAATTTTTGAATGCAAATAGAGACACATGATAATTTGAATAAAAATAGATTCTTGGTCTGTAATCTATATAGTGAAAGATGATTTGCATTGTTTAGGGGATTTTTAAATTTGAATCTCTTAAGTTCATAGACTTTTGTGTACTGGTTCATCTTTGACAAATTTGGTTGAAAATCTTTTGATTTGTTGACTATGATTTATTGTTCACAAAAGGTATAAAGGTTATTGTTTAAAAAAAAATAGGAGCTAAAAACAAAATAAAAAATTAAATTCAGCTTGAAAAGAAAAGAAGAAAAAGTGCTGAATAAGTTGCTAAGGAAAAGGCTACCTATTAAGATTTGATCGAAAACTCCCATTAAACTGTGATTGAAGTGAAGAGTGGAGATAAGTTGAGTTGGGGAATTACTTACTACTCTTTAAAGTGAAAACCGCCTTGCTTAAAAAAAAAAAAAAAAAATTACTCAAAACAATTTTATCTTGATGATTTTCGATCAATAAAGTTTAGACAATGATTTGTTAAAATTCAACTGAAGATAGATTAGATTGGATTTCACACACATATATAAACTTGCTAAATTAATTTCTAAATTTTTTAGTAAAATTTGCAAGTTTAATTTCATATTTTGATTACTTTCTGAGATTTGAAATTATTTGAAAAATCTGTGGAGTCAAATATTTGTTCTCTGAGATAATTTTAAAATTCTCTGAAAGGGTTTTGAATCATGTGTTGACTGGATGATTTTAATTATTGGTGATTTTGTATTTTTGTTTTATTGATAAAAAGAAAAACAAGAAAAAAATTGAAAATTCAAAAAGATTTTGATTTTTAGGTTTTTAGTTTGTTTTTGTTGCTTGTGTTTATCACCGATCTGTTAAAATTTTCTGGATATTCATTGGAAAAGTTTTTTTAAAAAAAATACACTGTAATTTCAAGACTGGAGGTCTTGAACCGGTTCAAGACTGTAGAACCAGTTCAAGGTGTTGTGCATATTGCACATTGTCCTTCTTGAACCGGTTCAAGAACATGGGATTTGAGATTTAAATCATGCTTCAAGCCTCATTTTTGTATACAACACTTCATCTTTCTTGTTTTCCTTCACCCATATCAATACACAACTCACATATAGATACCTATACACATCATATTATCTCTTTGTCATCATTCTATGCTATTGTATTGCTCATTACATGCATTTGGGATTGAAGACAAGAATAGAAGATTGAAAGTTGCAAAATAGGTTTCAATGAGTTTTGTGGAGTTTGGGTTTAAATCTTAGAGGATTGGTTAAGTTGTTGAGTTAATTGAAGAGATTGATGCTTCATTGTGCTTGGGGATTACAAATTTGCATTTGTTGATTGATTTTGGGGTGAATTGAAGATCAAAACAAGTTTTTCTATTAACACTTTTGGGGTTACACACCAAGTGTTTGATAAAATTCCTGAAAGAGTTACAAGCTTCAAAGTAAAAAAGTTTCTAAAGGACACTCCTAAATTGACTAAGGAAGCTAAAGGGAAAGGAATTGCTAATCCTAGACCACCAAAAAGATCTCGAACAGGAATCTGCATTCAAGAACCTCAAAGTGGTTCACAAGCACCTAGCATGGCTCCAATAAGATATCCTTCAGTTTCTAGCACTGGAAGGATTGAATTTACAAAGTCACATTTTTACAATGAAGAAGCTTGGAAGGTCTATACCTCTGTTTACAAGGATGGGCCAATAAAAACAGAGAGAAATGTTAATCTTCAGAAGCTTCAAGACACTGCAGGACAAGCACTAATGAATTACATCAAATCTCATAATTGGTTTTTCTTCACTAGGTTTGACAAAGGCGTTTATTGTTCGGATATGATTTAGCTATTTCTATGCTAATATCCGTGAGGTTCATAACTCATACTTTATTTTATTGTTGTTTGGAGTTGATTATACAGTTGATGAGCAGGATATTGCCTCTATCCTTGGCCTTCCAAAAAATCATCAATTGTCGGGACATACTTTGCCTTTGACAGTTACAGGCCCTGATTTTTCCCGGATTGTGCCACAGATCTGTATGCCTAACTCCTCTGTGAATGTGATACCCCTCGGATCCGAGACACGGGTTGATCAGGCCCAGGCCCAAACCCGAGGGAATATCAAAACAATTAAAGTATTTTAAAACGAACACAGATGACAAAAAGAAAAAAATAAAGATAGAATAAAGCTGAAAGAAATAATAATAATAAAACCCTCCATGTATAACTGAAAATTGAAACTCCAATCCTCCAAAACTTCAAGGTTACAACTTGGGAATCCACTGATGGACCCCTAACCAAAAGTTTAACTGAAACTGAAATGCTAGAAACATCGAGAGAAGTCCTACGTAATCAGATGAAGGTGAGACTGTCCTAGACAAGCACGATCAAGCTCTAAGGCTGGAACCGTCCTGTACCTAAAAAGAATAATGAAGGAGTAGGTCAGACCCACGAGCAAGTTCTAATCTAACTGCAATCCATACAGTGACCCGATACGCAGATACACCGTAGACACCTCACAATATCTATCTAGTCCATACGTAAAAAATATATCCACACTAAGGGACATTCACTAGTCTATAATAGGGGTTTCAACCTGAATAGAAGGCAACATGCGAATACGCACCCAAAGGTGGGCATGAGTACCTAAACCTAACAGGGTACACCTTAACCTATTATAACCAGTTACACATCCACTGCATATACGCACCCTAACCAACGAGTCTGAGACTCAAGCTCAGCTCTTGGTACCATAAACATATATATAAAGTCCGTCCAAATCCAAGGTATGTAGTTCAAATATTTAATAAACTGACATACAACAAACCAACTGGTTAGACACTCAACTTATTCAGTTGATGTGACTGAACCACCGTCCATTAATCCAGGAAGCCACTCAACTTTGTTGCAGTTGATATGTCTTAACCAAAATTAGGATTCAACATTTACAAATCCATTCCTTAAATCCGTTAGGTTAGGTTTAGGCGTTTTGAGCTAAACCGTCCCTAGTATGTCACCGTCCCATACCGGTGCATACAATCCTCCATATCCTTGTAAATTACATCATATATATAACATTTTAGTAATTTACAATCCAAAACTAATAACCAAATAATTACAGAAAGAAGTTTAACAATCTAGCAATTAAAAACCAGTATTAATCCATGTAACTGCATTAAATAATTTAATATTTTAACAATTAACATCCAAAATATGCATAGTTCAAATTTGATATAACAATGACCCTATCATGTTTTTAAAATCAGTTCTATAATAATATTATAGTCCAATAAATCGCTAAATTAATCCAAGCGATTTAGTTCCTTCCATCCGGTAACAGCGTACTAAGTTATATACTTATTTTCTGTTTTACCCTTTAGCATCGGGCCACACACTAAGCCACAAGTCCAAATTATTAAATAAAAGACTTCATCATAAATCTAAAATTTAATTTAGAATCATATTATAGCCCCTTAAATTGTCAAATCAAAATTAGACAATAAATTTCCTTCCCGCCGTTAACTGTACGCAAAGTTGATAAATAACGCACTGTTAATTCCACTACTACCAAGAGGGTATTTGATGCAATTCAAGACCTTTGTTACATCATAAATTATTTATTAAAAAGCCCATTAAATTTTTAAAACTGTTCAAGAACCACAAGTGCCCAAACAGTAGCCAAAAAACACTTTACGCATCAAAAATGAAAGAGCCTGCTCTAGAAAAATAGAGCAGGCTCTAAATCAGCATAGAGCCGGCTCTACCACCACCTTGGAGCCGGCTCTAAATAGGTGGGAGCCAGCTCTTGGCATTTCAGAGCCGGCTCTCTCTCCTCCTGCGAGCTTCCCCTCCGTTTCAGCTTCGTTCTGACCTCTGTTCCAACTCCGGCCAGTTGCAATCTTTCTGTTGGTTTTTAAAACTAATTTAAGAGTCATATTTAAGCCTAATAGCATCCCCAAGATTTTATTACAATAATTTGAAACCAATTACAGAGATTAAACGAAGCCATTAAATTAGTATGCTTGAAGAACAACACTGAAAACTAATTTAAGAAAATTTCAGTTCTCTTCCAAACCCTCTGTTCCCCTTTACCACTGAACCTAAGGATCTTATATCAATCCCAATAACATCCCCATGGTTCATTTACAGAGATTAAAAGCAATTCCAAAGACTAAAGTTACAACAGAGCAACATGCTTAAAGAACAGAAAACTGAAACAAGACATGCATGAACTGTAACGGATTGATTTTCAACATAAACAGATCATTCACATCACATATATTAAACATATATCTTCCAGTTATTGATTGGTTAAACCCTAGAGATTATCTAGGTGCACAGAACACGAGCCAAAGAGAAGGAGAACGAGAAGAACTTGCATGTGATTTCAGTTATGAAATCTCGGCGTCGTCTTTAAGTTTTCCGGCAATTACTGCAACACTGTCTAGCCTCCTATAACTCCGTCTCTAAACCTTACTCAACCTCCTTGATCCTCTCTGTAAAATTCCCCTCAAGCCTTGTTATGTTTCTCTCACAACTGCTCTTTATTTCTCCCTCTATATCTTGGGTATGTGACAATGCTTTTGTATTCTAGAACCCTAAATCCATACACTGTTCTATTTATATATAGAGATGTAAAATAAACCCTATTGCCTATACGTGTAGAGACAGAGCCCTAATTATAATCCCCGTTGGCCCATAACAAAACCTACGTCGTAAAACAGTGTCGGCTACATACGAACTCCATTATACAATTAACACTATAACCTAATGCAATAAATAACACAAAACAAATAACAAATAATTAAACAAACAATCAAAATATAACAATTAAAATCATTAAATAAAACAAACAAAACAAAACAATTAACAAATAAGTCAAATTCTAATTAACACAATTAAACAATTAATTAAATAAAATGCAACCAATACTAAAATAAATTCCAGGAATATCCTTTAAAAATTAAGGGTATTACATTCTTCCCCCCTAACAAAAGGAATTCCGTCCTCGGAATTCGCTCTTACCTTCTTCCAATATTTCAGGAAACTGCGAGCGAATGACATCCTCCCGTTCCCAAGTGGACTCAGTCTCATTGTGATGACTTCACTGAACACGCACCAAAGGAATCACCTTATTACGAAGGATCTGATTCCGACGATCGACAATACGACATGGTGGCTCCAAATAAGTTGCATCCGGCTGCAACTCAATCTCCCCAACATCGATATGCTGATACCAATCCTCATTGCGCAGAAATTTTCGCAACATGGAAACATGAAACACGTTGTGAACGCGATCCAAGTTATCCGAAAGTGCCAACCGATAAGCCACAGCTCCCACTCGATCCGTAATCATGAATAGACCGACAAACCGCGGAGACAACTTCCCTTTCTTCCCAAAGCGCATAACACCCTTCATAGGAGATACTTTGAGAAGAACCTGATCCCCAACCCGAAACTCCAAAGCACGAGTGCGACGATCAGCATAGCTCTTCTGCCTACTTTGGGCAGTACGCATGCGATCTCGAATAAGAGCAAGCTTTTCAGAGGTATCCTTGATGAACTCAGGACCTAAGAATCGATTCTCTCCAACCTCCATCCAACAAACAGGTGATCGACACGGTCGACCGTATAACGCCTCAAAAGGTGCCATCCCAATAGTCTTCTGGAAACTATTGTTATAAGCAAACTCCACAAGTGGCAAATATTCCTCCCAGTGGCCCTTGAAATCCAGAACACACGACCGAAGCATATCTTCCATAATCTGATTCACCCTCTCAGTCTGTCCGTCAGTCTGAGGATGATAAGCAGCACTAGGTGTAACTCCGTACCTAAAGCCTGCTAAAAGCTCTTCCAAAATTCAGATACAAAGCTCGAATCCCTGTCCGATATAATAGACAATGGAATGCCATGTAGCTTCACAATCTCTGAAATGTAAAGCCTCGCCAACTGCTCCGAAGTATAGTCAGTGCAAATAGGCAAGCAATGAGCCGACTTGGTCAACTTATCCACAATGACCCATATGGAATTATGCCCCTTGAAAGAATTTGGCAACCCTTCCACAAAATCCATAGATATGCTCTCCCATTTCCACTCCGGAATTAGTAGTGGCTGTAGAGCTCCTGGCGGCCTCTGATGATCAATCTTAACCATCTGACAAGTACTACACTGAGAAACAAAAAGAGCAATGTCCCTCTTCATACCTGCCCACCAAAACTGCCGCTTCATATCCTGATACATCTTATCGCCTCCTGGATGAACAGAGAACTCAGAGTGGTGAGTCTCAGTCATCACATCCTTCCTCAAATTATCAGCAGAAGGTACCACTAACCGTCCCTTGTACCTTAAACCTCCATCAGCCCTAACATAGTAGAATGTAACCTCTCCGAAAACTATCTCTACGACCTTGTCGACACACTGCTGATCGGTATGTTGTGCTTGTAAAACCTTGCGAATGATGGAAGGTGTAACCACCATGCAAGCCATAAAAGCGTCTGATAACTCATCTACATTCTTCAAAGCATTCCACTCAGTAGTGAATAGAGCAGAAAGACTACCAACAGGTCGGCGACTGAGTGCATCCGCCACTACATTCGCTTTCCCTGGATGGTACTGTATAGAAAAATGATAGTCTTTTACAAACTCCAACCACCTGCGCTGTCTCATATTCAGCTCCCGCTGAGTGAACAAGTACTGCAGACTCTTGTGATCACTGAATAATCTGAAGCACTCACCCAATAGATAATGCCTCCAAATACGCAAGGCAAAGACCACTGCTGCCAACTCCAAATCATGTGTTGGATAATTAAGCTCATGAGGCTTAAGTTTTCGAGATCTATAAGAAATCGTCCGCTCCTCCTGCATCAATACACATCCAAGACCCTGCAACGAAGCATCTGTGTAAACAAGATACTCTATCCCGCTCTGCGGAGTAGCCAGAACCGGTACAAAAGTCAGCTTCCTTTTCAGCTCATCAAAAGCTCGCTGACAGCGTTCATCCCACACGAACTGTACACCCTTCTTGGTCAGATGAGTGAGTGGTCCTACTATCTTGGAGAACCCTTGGATGAATCTCCTGTAATATCCTGCCAGACCGAGAAAACTCCGAATCTCAGTAGGTGATGTAGGCAGTCCCCACTCAACCACCGCTGAAACCTTGGCCGGATCCACTGCTATCCCCTTTTCTGATACCACGTGACCCAGAAATTTCACCTCCCGCTGCCAAAATTCACACTTCTCGAACTTGGCATATAACTGGTGCTCACGAAGCGTCTGCAAGACTATGCGAAGATGTCTAGCATGATCGTCCTCCGACCGAGAATAGATCAAGATGTCATCAATAAAGACAATAACAAACTGATCCAAATAAGCCCGGAAGACTCTATTCATTAAGTCCATGAATACTGCAGGTGCATTAGTCGTCCCAAACGGCATAACACGAAACTCATAAGAACCATATCTCGTGAGAAATGCTGTCTTAGGAACATCCTGTTCCCTAACCCTCAGCTGATGATATCCAGAACGCAGATCAATCTTTGAGAAATATGTGGCTCCCCTTAACTGATCAAACAAGTTATCAATCCTGGGCAAAGGATACTTGTTACGAATCTTAACCTTGTTCAACTCCCTGTAATCTATACACAGACGAAGCGAAACATCCTTCTTCTTCACAAACAGAACCAATGCTCCCCAAGGTGATGTACTCCTACGAATAAAACCCTAGCGGAGTAACTGCTGAATCTGATCCCTTAGCTCTCTCATCTCCACCGGTGTCATCCTATAGGGTGCCCTAGCAATAGGCGCAGTGCCTGGAGCTAAGTCTATCACAAAATCAATCTCTCAACTAGGTGGCAACCCTGGAATCTCCTGAAATACATCCGGGAAATCCTGTACAATCGGTATGTTATCCAATGGCACAGTAATCCCCTCCTCATTTTCCTCCTCCACATGGAACAAATAGGTGCTACCGCCCCCTTTAGAACGTGGCATAGCTACTACATACATATCCTGACCAGGTATGGTAAAAATAATAGATCTATCAAAACAATCAACTTGAGCATGGTAGTGTGACAACCAATCCATCCCAAGTATCACATCATAAGTGTGCATGTCCAGGACCAGTAGATTGGCTAGAAATCTGAGTCTGCCAATATCTAATGTCACAGGCCCATCACTCTTATGTATAATAGCTGTATCACCCAATGGTGTAGAAATACCCTGAGGTCTAGTGCATACCCTCGTCCTCATCCTAGATAAAGCAACAAAAATCCTAGCTACAAATGAGTGTGTAGCACATGTATCAAATAAAATACGTCCATGCAAACCATGAATAGGAAACTTACCCTCAATAGTCTAAGGTGCCTGAACATCCTGTGGCATGGTGTTAAACACCCTGCCATAGTGCAACTGTTGTTGTGCCTGTCCCTGAGTCTGCGGCGGTGCCGGTAAGGCCAGATGTGTCTGTCCCTGAATCCGTGGAACCTGTGGAGCTGGTAGAGGCACTGGCGCCCTCTGTCCCTGCTGCACATACTGTCCCTGTCCCTGTCCCTGTCCTGCTTTAGGACACTGCCTGGTGGTATGACCATACTCTCCACAAGTGTAACAACTACCCTGGAAAGTACCAAATGGCCTCCTCTGTCGGTTAGCCTGTGGCTGACCTTGTCCTGCCTATGGTCTCCCATTCTGTTGCCTCTGAATAGGTGCCCCATTCCGATGAGCATCTGAACCACCCTTGTGCTTCTTCCAATGCTGTTGTCCCTGGAACTTGCCTTTGTCGTTCTGCCGATGACCATTGCCGTTCTCCTTTTCAGCTGACTGATTAGTAGAGTCTTTATCACCCCGCTTCTCACCACGAGCCTGTCTAATGTCCACAGTCAACTGATACTATTGTAGAGCGGTGTCTACCACTTGAGTATAGGTAGTATAGGCTGGACTACCTGTAATAGCTTTCTTGATAGACCACATCAGTCCCTTGACGAAACTGTTACGCTTCTTCTCCTCTGTATCCACCTCCTCCGGTGTAAAGAGAGACAAGCGTGTGAACTGCTGCTCATACTCCGCCACTGTCATGTTTCCCTGCTGCAGATTTAGAAACTCGGTCTTCATAGCTGCCCTGACTGCATAGGGAAAATATTTCTCGTCAAAGCGAGAACTGAACTCATTATAAGACAATGTCATCCTCTCCTCCGGGGTGGTAACTGACTCCCACCACTGTAGTGCATCCCCAACTAGCTTGAAAGTAGCAAGCATCTGCTTCTGAACCTCCGTGCACTGAACCAAACGAAGATGACGCTTAATGTCCTGTTTCCACTGGTGAGCTGCTCTCGCATCGGTTGAGCCTGAGAACACAGGTGGACTCCCCTTTGTGAAAGAGCTCTTAGCCTTTCCCCAAGAATCCGTCTGAACCACTGGTGCTGGTACAGGTGCCTGCTGAACCTGTGGTTGGTTCCGGAGTGCAGCTGTTACCCCAGCCTCTATATCCCGAGCAACAAGGTCATTGAGGTGTGGAGGAATCTCAGGATCTCTGACCCGACCCTGAGCTTGTTGAACTTCCTCTTGCTCCTCCTGAAACCCTGGCATTTGCTGCTCTTCTTCCATTTGTCGACGTTGTAGACGTTCCTGCTGTCTACGTGCCGCTCTCCTCTGTCGACTATTCATGTTCTGTCCTCTTCCAGTGTTAACCATGCTGTTAACATAGAAAGACAGACATCAGTACGAGTTTAAACGAACCGTAAAAGAATTCAACGAATCCTAAACATAAGCTCTATATAAAAAAAATGCTACGCGGAAGTCTTAATACGAAACGTCCTAGAGACACTTGAACCTGGAGTGCTCTGATACCAACTGTGATACCCCTCGGATCCGAGACACGGGTTGATCAGGCCCAGGCCCAAACCCGAGGGAATATCAAAACAATTAAAATATTTTAAAACGAACACAGATGACAAAAAGAAAAAAATAAAGATAGAATAAAGCTGAAAGAAATAATAATAATAAAACCCTCCATGTATAACTGAAAATTGAAACTCCAATCCTCCAAAACTTCAAGGTTACAACTTGGGAATCCACTGATGGACCCCTAACCAAAAGTTCAACTAAAACTGAAATGCTAGAAATATCGAGAGAAGTCCTACGTAATCAGATGAAGGTGAGACTGTCCTCGACAAGCACGATCAAGCTCTAAGGCTGGAACCGTCCTGTACCTGAAAAGAATAATGAAGGAGTGGGTCAGACCCACGAGCAAGTTCTAATCTAACTACAATCCATACAGTGACCCGATACGCAGATACACCATAGACACCTCACAATATCTATCTAGTCCATACGTAAAAAATATATCCACACTAAGGGGCATTCACTAGTCTATAATAGGGGTCTCAACCTGAATAGAAGGCAACATGCGAATACGCACCCAAAGGTGGGCATGAGTACCTAAACCTAACAGGGTACACCTTAACCTATTATAACCAGTTACACATCCACTGCATATACGCACCCTAACCAACGAGTCTGAGACTCAAGCTCAGCTCTTGGTACCATAAACATATATATAAAGTCCGTCCAAATCCAGGGTATGTAGTTCAAATATTTAATAAACTGACATACAACAAACCAACTGGTTAGACACTCAACTTATTCAGTTGATGTGACTGAACCACCGTCCATTAATCCAGGAAGCCACTCAACTTTGTTGCAGTTGATATGTCTTAACCAAAATTAGAATTCAACATTTATAAATCCATTCCTTAAATCCGTTAAGTTAGGTTTAGGCGTTTTGAGCTAAACTGTCCCTAGTATGTCACCGTCCCATACCGGTGCATACAATCCTCCATATCCTTGTAAATTACATTATATATATAACATTTTAGTAATTTACAATCCAAAACTAATAACCAAATAATTGCAGAAAGAAGTTTAACAATCTAGCAATTAAAAACCAGTATTAATCCATGTAACTGCATTAAATAATTTAATATTTTAACAATTAACATCCAAAACATGCATAGTTCAAATTTGATATAACAATGACCCTATTATGTTTTTAAAATCAGTTCTATAATAATATTATAGTCCAATAAATCGCTAAATTAATTCAAGCGATTTAGTTCCTTCCATCCGGTAACAGCGTACTAAGTTGTATACTTATTTTCTGTTTTACCCTTTAGCACCGGGCCACACACTAAGCCACAAGTCCAAATTATTAAATAAAATACTTCATCATAAATCTAAAATTTAATTTAGAATCATATTATAGCCCCTTAAATTGTCAAATCAAAATTAGACAATAAATTTCCAACCCGCCGTTAACCGTACGCAAAGTTGATAAATAACGCACTGTTAATTCCACTAATACCAAGAGGGTATTTGATGCAATTCAAGACCTTTATTACATCATAAATTATTTATTAAAAAGCCCATTAAATTTTTAAAACTGTTCAAGAACCAAAAGTGCCCAAACAGTAGCCAAAAAAACACTTTACGCATCAAAAATGAAAGAGCCTGCTCTAGAAAAATAGAGCAGGCTCTAAATTAGCATAGAGCTGGCTCTACCACCACCTTGGAGCCTGCTCTAAATAGGTGGGAGCCGGCTCTTGGCATTCCAGAGCCGGCTCTCTCTCCCCCTGCGAGCTTCCCCTCCGTTTCTGCTTCGTTTTGACCTCTGTTCCAACTCCGGCCAGTTGCAATCTTTCTGTTGGGTTTTAAAACTAATTTAAGAGTCATATTTAAGCCTAATAGCATCCCCAAGATTTTATTACAATAATTTGAAACCAATTACAGAGATTAAATGAAGCCATTAAATTAGTATGCTTGAAGAACAACACTGAAAACTAATTTAAGAAAATTTCAGTTCTCTTCCAAACCCTCTGTTCCCCTTTACCACTGAACCTAAGGATCTTATATCAATCCCAATAACATCCCCATGGTTCATTTACAGAGATTAAAAGCAATTCCAAAGACTAAAGTTACAACAGAGCAACATGCTTAAAGAACAGAAAACTGAAACGAGACATGCATGAACTGTAACAGATTGATTTTCAACATAAACAGATCATTCACATCACATATATTAAACATATATCTTCCAGTTATTGATTGGTTAAACCCTAGAGATTATCTAGGTGCACAGAACACGAGCCAAAGAGAAGGAGAAAGAGAAGAACTTGCCTGTGATTTCAGTTATGAAATCTCGGCGTCGTCTTTAAGTTTTCCGGCAATTACTGCAACACTGTCTAGCCTCCTATAACTCCGTCTCTAAACCTTACTCAACCTCCTTGATCCTCTCTGTAAAATTCCCCTCAAGCCTTGCTCTGTTTCTCTGACAACTGCTCTCTATTTCTCCCTCTGTATCTTGGGTACGTGACAATGCTTTTGTATTCTAGAACCCTAAATCCATACACTGTTCTATTTATATATAGAGACGTAAAATAAACCCTATTGCCTGTACGTGTAGAGACAGAGCCCTAATTATAATCCCCGTTGGCCCATAACAAAACCTACGTCGTAAAACAGTGTCGGCTACATACGAACTCCATTATACAATTAACACTATAACCTAATGCAATAAATAACACAAAACAAATAACAAATAATTAAACAAACAATCAAAATACAACAATTAAAATCATTAAATAAAACAAACAAAACAAAACAATTAACAAATAAGTCAAATTCTAATTAACACAATTAAACAATTAATTAAATAAAATGCAACCAACACTAAAATAAATTCCAAGAATATCCTTTAAAAATTAAGGGTATTACAGTGAATCAAGATACTATCCCAGCCCGATTTCTGACAGATGAAGCTATGTTCTTCAACTTGTTTGCTATGGCAAATCTGGGCTATTTCGGGAAGAAAGATGAATTATCTCTAGAGCGAGCACAAGTACTGCATTTTCTTGCCAACAATAAGGATATTTTGCTTAACCACTCTATTGTGCAGCTTATTATTGCTCATTACAAGAAAAATTCTTGCAAGTAATCTTCTCCATTTCCAATGATCATCATGGAAATTCTAAAAAAGAAGAATGTGCTGATTCTTCCAAGAGCTAATCATAAGCCGATAATGACTAAATTAGATCCTCGTGCTTTGAACAAATCAAAGACTACTAGGAAGAATGCTAGAAAGGCGAGGAGATCTGTTAATGAGGGACCGTCACAAGTTTCAGACATTACTCAGCTATTTACTCCGAAAGGGACTTTCATGAAAACTGATTCCAATATCATGTACTCCCATCTACTTCAGCATTAGAATTCGTTGTTTGAGAAAATAATGGTTGAGATTCGAGATCTCAAACTACAGATGACTCAGCTGAGAGGACAGCCATCTGGGGTTCCGGATGAGGATATTTACAGGCCTGTACCTCCAGATCCGTCACTGCAAGCTAACAATAAGGAAGATGATAAAGATGAGGATGAGTATACTGATGAAGATGATGAGGATGAGGATGAAGAAGAGAGTGGCGGAGACTAGAGATGATATTTCTTATCTCTAAGTGGTTGAGGGAACATGATGCTGCTTTTAATGTTAATTTCTCATGCATCATGACATCATGTTTTGTTTAATTATTGCACAACTTGTCTTTGTCTTTGGATATTCCTAGAATACGCTTTCATAGACTTCACTATGCTTATCTAGAATATGTTTTACTTGACTTCTTTGAATGGGAATTCTCTGTTCTATTTTTTGTCTTTACATTTTGTCAATTTGTTCCAAAAAGGGGGAGATAATATCATATACTCAATCTGATGTTAATGGGGGGATAAGATGACTTTCTTTCGAAATTTTTGGATATTCACTTCAGGGGGAGTTCGTATAAATTTTTATTTATTAAACTTCACTGGCAGTTGTTGCTTGATAGTGTGCAGGAAACAGGTCAAGCCTTGAATCCATGAAGAATAGCGACAAACAGTGTTCCTATTTTGTGTTTTGGATTTTAAGCAAATAATATAATTTATTTTTCTGCTTTGGGTAGATTGCAAAAATTATTTTTAGGGTTTTGTCACGAAATTGCCAAAGGGGGAGATTGTGAGATTTTAATTTATTTTGGCAATTATCGTAGACATAACAAGTCCAAGTTGCGTTGTAATTTAAATTACTTGTTCTACAAGTCATCAAGTTCGATAGGGATTACAGAACTGGGAAGGAGTTCAAACTTACCATACTTGAAAATTTTGTGAAGAAAAGGGTAAAGACACTACTTTAGGAAGGAATATGAACAAGGTTGGATATTCTACACTTACCATGTTGGTCTGAACTTCCTATAGAATGCAACAAGGCTGAAAGAATTCGAATATTCAGGACTGCCAACCTTGAACCGGTTCAGCTTCCTTGAACCAGTTCAAGATGTCTTGTTTGCAACATAACTTTAGTTTCCTTATTCTGAATTGTTTCCCAGTTGATCTAGAATTGTACCAAATCCTTTTCACGAATTTTTCCTTATTTTCATAGGGATTAGGTCTTCTATACTCTATATAAACCATGTCATATACATTGGTTTATTAACAGCTTTTAATCATTATTCATATATCATACAAAGCCTTAGGAAGTTTATCCCTTTTAGAAAATCAAAGTTGATTTTTCTGTTGTCTTCCTAAAATATACACATATTCACCTAGTTAGGTTAGAATTGTGGAGTTCGAATCCTGATCGTGATCATACGGTCGTATTAACATCGATCAAACAAAGCAGATCTTCTTCTACATCATTCAGATGATTGAAGAACAGAATTAAACGCAGTCACACTTTGGAAGGGTTGGAGCATTCGCGGAGTGCTGTCTGATCTACTTGCTACTCTTATACAAATATCAAGTATAAGCCTGAGGTCGAGTTGCTGTTAAACGGGGAGTAGCAAAGCCAGAGGATCGTCAACGGTTAGTGTGGTGTAGAACGATAGGGTGTGAGCCAGAGTCAAATTTCGGTATACTTTGTTTCAAACTTAGTAGATTGGTTTACTTTGGACTGCACAAGTCCATGAGATTTTTCCCATCATAGTTAACGTATTTTATCAACTGGGATTTCCTCGCTAAAATCCTGGTTTTATCTCTAACTTTATACTTTGCTTTATTTTATCTGCATGTGATTAACTGTTTAATTGTTAAAATAAGTAAAGTTGGTAACGACACAGATCTGTTTTACAAAACCTAAAACTTTCCTAAATACATTCCGCTGCATACGATTCACATAATTTTCTTATAAGAGCTGTGCACCGGTTGTAGAGGATGATGTTATACGTGCACGGTTCATCCGATGTAATACCATGTAGAGTATAATCATTAAATAATTTTTAACTATTTTACATGTACTTTACCAGTTTTTGCACAAGCTTAATTGAATCTTACAAGCATAATATATATATATATATATATATATATATTTCACCCCATGTCCGAAGATTAATTGAGTAACATATATATCTTTAACAACATAAATGCGAATGCACGTATATTTCACCCCATGTAACCCTTTACTGGGCTGGGCTTCAGTTATGGGTCCTCGGTGCCTTAGTTTATTGGATAACTTAAGTTGATTTGGTTTGCGTTCAATAAGATTTGGGTTGAGTCGTTGAGATTTCTAATCCGTAGCCAATTCTAATCTCAATTCTGCAAAAAGTTTTAAGCCAGACCCAACCCAAGCAAAGAAGAAGAAGATAAAAAAAAAGTGGTCCATATGGTTGAGAAAGGCCTTATTGTTATTGGGCCTGTGGAATTTGCTCTCAATATACAGTATAGAGTATTAATACAAACTCCATTAATACTGTAATATATTAATATCTGCGGTGGCGGTTGGTCCATTAATTTCAGCCATTCTCTGCCCTCCTCTCTTATTTGCCATATCAGGGCAGCCTCTTAACTCATTCTCTCTCTTGCTCTCAGTCTCTCAAAAGAGCTACAATGTTGCCCAACTCACTCACTACTCTTCAATTCAACAATGTCCCTTCCACTTCATCAATCTCTTCTCTCTCTACCTTCTCTCTTCACCCATCATCTCTTTCATCATTGTCTTCTTCTTCCTCATCTTTCCCCATGCCATCTCCTCTTTCCAAGCTGCATCTATCATCACTTCATGTCCATGGAAATACCCATTTCAAGACAAACCCTAAATTCAAGGTCAGAACAGTATCTTTCTAATTATGTATGCATATTTATGTTTGTGTATATATTTCTTAATGGGTCAGTATTGGCATGTTATAATCTTTTAGATTAAGGAATTAGAAGATTGGCGAAATTCTGAAAAGATTAGGTGATATTACTTTATCATATGATTCATATATATATTTACACATTTATTGCGTAATCTAATTTCAATTAGTACGACAATGTAATTGATCTAAGCTCTGCTCCTACTTTCTCTCTCTTGTGTATGTTTCTTAATTGGCAGGGTTTGAAAGTGTTGTGTTCGCAGAGTGAGCCATTAAAAGTGATGATATCAGGGGCTCCGGCTTCAGGGAAAGGGACTCAGTGTGAGATGATTGTTCAAAAGGTGAAATAACTTTCTTTTGTAGTAGTCATTGGTTTCTTCTTTACTTATATATTTTTTCAATAAATTAAATAAATATATAAATAAAATAAATAAAAAAAACACCCAATAACTGCTAGCTACCTTGGGTGTGCTACATTTAGCTATCAAGCTTATGTGTTCACTCCAGTCCCTTTCTTTTGGGATTAGGCTTGCTCAAGTGGGGATACCTGGTTGTTATATTAGTTGCCTTCTGCTTAATGTGTGTACAAGGAAAAATAGCTTATTGCTTGACATCACACACACACACATAAAAAATGTATATATATATATATATATATATTTATTTATTTATTTATATCTGAATTGATTTCTTGTAGCCCATGGAACTTACAGATTTACCTTCATTTGTGTGTGTGTGTGTGTCTCCCTAAGTGATTTGTCTTCTGCTTTATTGCTTGCTTTGCTCTTGTCACCAAAACTGTCTCCGTGTAGATAGCAAGTTATTGAGGAATCCAGCTTACCTTTATTGAGAAAACCATACTTTATCTTTGTGTGTTTTACATCCTTGCATGATTCTTTCCTATTGGTTCTTCAGTTTGGATTGGTGCACATATCAACTGGAGATCTGCTGAGAGCTGAAGTATCAGCTGGGACAGAAATCGGAAATAAAGCAAAAGAGTACATGAATGCAGGCAAACTGGTTCCAGATGAAATTGTGACCGCTGTATGGCGTGATCTCTTAAATTTATTAATCGTTTTCTTTTCCTTTCTTAAATAGGATAGGACATGAACACTTTGTTTTACAGATGGTGACGGCGCGCTTATCACTGAAAGATGCGAAAGAGAAAGGGTGGCTTCTAGATGGGTACCCACGAAGTTTTGCCCAGGCACAGACTTTGGAAAATTTGAAGATTAGACCAGATGTGTATATTGCATTAGATGTATGTCAGTATGACATTCTCTTATTTCTGCTCTATTATTGGATTTAGGAACTTGATTGAAACTAAAAAAATCTATTTGATAGTCTACCAAATTTTTTTATAACATATTGACTGCTATAGCCCTTCTAAACAATTATTCTTTTTGTGTATAATATTCTTCTCTATGTCTAGCATTACAAGCTGGTATATCACACTTTCATATAACAGATTTATCTCGAATCCTGTATTTCTATCTCACCCTCTTCATTGGAATCAGCCTTGTGTGATGTATATGTCTTGTGCACTTGTCTTTTATACTTATAAATGAGTTTATTATTTACTTGTAAATGTTGAAGTAATAGAAGGTAACAAGATGAGAAAATTTAGAAATGTTGATAGTTGTGCCCTTTGAAGGGGAAGTTAATAGATACAAACATTAAAAAATGTCTCTCCAAACCATAAATTATATTCAAAGTAGATATCGATAGGTGGTCGTTTGTGATCGTTTAACTATCAGCAAAAAGAAAAGAATAAAACAAAGGCATTGCTGCTCGACCAGAGCTATCTGCAACGTGACACATTATTATCTTAAATGGAATTCAGGCAAAATCTCTTGCCGATTCTACTCTTTCGGAAGAATAGCTTGATTACATTATGGTAAATGATTTTGGGACTCTGCAAGTTGTAAGTAATGGAATGTAATGTGCCAAGCATAGTATTTAGCAGCTGCAGCCTATTGACTGTTGGGAACATGAAAATATTGCAGGTTTATTGGTTCACGTTAAGGTATTTATTAAATTTCAATTACTCGTAGAAAAACTAGCATTTGTCTCAAGGCTAAACTCATTATGAGGATTTTGTGGATACATGATGTAGTTCATATTATAAGCTACAATTTACAAAAGGAAAAGTGGATAAAATGGTCTCTGTATGAAGTCAGGTTTTAGTTGGCTAGTGGCTGTAATTAATATGTCGCTTTAATTTGGAGAAATATTGTCTACAACCCTTGTACACTTTTGGAATTTATTCACAATAACTCAATGAAATTTTATTTTAGAGAAGATAGAGATAGGAATTTCACATTTCTCCTGCAAAATGAGTTGGTTCTTGAATATGTTGCAAGTGAGACCTAATGAATATATATTTTATACAACTGAGAACACAGCTCAATCAAAGGAACTAGTGTATTGCTACTGTTGCAAGTGAGGCCTTAATAAATTCAAGCCACTGAGAAACAACATAACTCTACAGTACAGATCCTTGTCTCAACTATTTAAAGTTAACTACTCTTCTATCTAGGGCCTTAAATTCAGTTAAAGTACATATTACAATGTTTTTCCTCACTATCTTAACCCACAATAATTTTTTTGGCACGCCAGTGAATGTCCAAACTCATCGGTCAAACTTTAGGTAGATAAAATTGCTCTGGTGTTCCAGTTGCAATTTATGAGCCATGAGTTATCTTAGCTGGCATTTGGAAAACCTTTCTTTAACATTGCAGTTTTTGTGGTCACTGTTCACAAACAATGCGTCTTGAAATGGAAGTCATACTGGATGCGGAAAGTACAGGCCCTATGGGGTGGTAGTTCAGTGTAACTCAAGTTTAAGGCTAGCAAAATATAAATCAAGAAAATTTCTAAAGGGAACATTTGATTTGGCCCCACGTTGGCACACATTTTACAAGCAGTAAATCGTGGTATTGCTTTGCATAGATTATTAGATATTTTTGTAAAATCTCATTTTTAATCAGATCATATCAGCAAAATGTGCTCTTTCTACGTCTACTTCATATGGAGTTTCATCTTTCATATATGATGTAATTGTAAATCAAAATTCATTGTAGCAGAACTTTGAGGTCACTTTGTTTTCATGAAGATCTAGTGACCATTTGTGTTTATAGTTTCAATTTTGTGTAGCCTCTGAAAGGTTTAATTCAATTTTCTGATACAACCTTTGCAATTTTTTGTACAATTATTCTTTACTGTTCATTAGTAGAATCTCCATAAGGAATGATCTTTACAGAGATTTTATTTCTCTATACTCAGGTTCCTGATGAAACTCTAGTCGACAGATGTGTTGGTAGGAGGATGGATCCTGTAACAGGGAAGATTTACCATATCAAAAATTTCCTTCCAGAGACTGAGGAAGTTAAGGCAAGGCTTGTAATACGTCCTGATGACACTGAGGAAAAAGTATGGTTGCCAAACCTTGATAATCTAGATTTATTTTTTTCGTACTCACTCAGTGCTCATGAATTCCGATGAACACATTGTCCAGTTAACTAGCAATATCTGATATCATTTATCTAATACCTACAAATCTTTTCAGCAAATAGACCTCTTATTATGTTCTTCTGAGAAATTAGATTATTATTTTTTAGATGATAGTTTCTTATTATGTGAACAGAGATTATAGTTTGCGGGAGCCCTTGGGATACAAAGTAGAACATCGTCTTTCATACTTATCCATCTTAAATTTAAATATTATGGAAAACATTTTTTAATGTGTGTACTTCAGCATTACATCAGAACTGTGACGAGAATATACATCTTTTTGGGAGCACAAACAATACCTTCATATTGCAAATTTCTGTTCTGGAACTCAGAAATCTATTTTGTGCATCTAACCCGATTTGCTGTGAACTCCTATGGTTTGCATTTCACATGCATTTTCTTTCGTTGTTTCTAGGTGAAATCGCGGCTAGAAATATACAAGCAAAATGCTGAAGCAATCTTATCAACATACTTGAACATATTGAACAAGGTGTTTGCATATTTTAACTATATTGATATTACTTATCTTTGATTCTCATCTAAGGATCCGTGTCAATAATATTTATTTGCTTCACTTTGTTTTGATACGCAGATTGATGGGAACCGTCCCAAAGAAGTAGTTTTTGAAGAAGTAGACTCTTTGTTGTCACAAGTGCAAAAAGCAAAAAGAATGAAATCAGGTACGAGATTTTAGCATTTCAAGCATTATGTATGTTCACACCAAACTTTTTGTTAATCATTTTAAAATATGAATGTTGCTCCATTGTGACCTGGAGGTTACGGGTTCAAAACAAGGAAATAGCCTCTCCTCATGCGGAAGTAAGGCTACGTACATCTGACCCTCTCCAGACTCCCCAATGGTGGGAGCCTTGTGCACTGGGTTTGCTCTTTTAAGAGGGAGAGCTTTGATGCAACGGTAAGGTTGCTCCATTGTGACCTAGAGGCACAGGTTCGATGCAAGGAAACAGTCTCTCTGCATGTAGAGATAAGGCTGCTTACATCTAATCCTTCCTAGACCCCGCAATGGTAGGAGCCTCGTGCACTGGGTTTGCCCTTGCCCTTTTATGTTAATGTTTACATGATCATCAAGTAGGGGTCCCATCTGCTTTAAATATCTTCTATCATTTGTGCCGCTATCCCATAGCGAGAAATGACCGAGTGAGGCTGAGGATTGTTAAGTTTAGTTTCTAGAAATTCATACCACGCCTACATGCAAAACTCAATGTCAAACTTAGATTGCCACTTTATAAACCATGTAAGCTCAGCAAAACCAAGGGAAAAACAAAAAGCTGCTGCACATTCCTTTTACAACTAATTTTACGTATTACTTTTGAGTGCTGATGAGTTTTTCAATTTTGGCCAAAAAACAAAATAGACAATAAATTCAAACTTCAAATTTTCTTTTTTCCCCTTCTATCCTTGTTCTATTAGCAAACAAATGGAATGCAAAACAACCGTTAAAAAATAACTGGATGAAATTAGGCAATAATGTTTAACACATGCACAAGTGTGTGGCGAACACTTCAAAACACTTGTAATGAAGCTCAAAATAATCTTCCCCGCCACATTTCCACACAAAGAAAATCATACTTTGTATTCTGCTACATTTTGCACACACAAACATATAAAAATAGTTGACCATGGCTATTTATACCTTCACACACCCATGCAAGAACTTAAAATTTGCTGAAAGTGTGGTTCTTTCTTGATACTTCAAAATATTGCACTACACTGTTAAGTGCATGAGTGAGTTATATGAAATGTAAAATCCTTTATGAAGTTCTCATCCAAATAGATGAAAAATTATCTTAAGAACCTGAAATTTCGTCTCTCCTTCTGGTTCCCATGAAAATGGAGGAGAATCATATTTGTTTAAGGGTGTTTGTGTGTGTGTGTGTGTTTTTTTTTTTTTTTTTTGCTTTAAAAGATAAATAACAGGTCAGCAAAATGTTTAACTCTGTGGAAGCTTTACCATTTCAGTTCATAAAACGATGATAAATCTATGATTTGTATTATTATATTGTTCTTATTGTCAATACTATTTTGCGTACATATATATAGAGTGGGGGAGACACAGAGAGGCAGAGCGGAGTAAAGTAAAGAAGAGAGAGATTATATGAAAACCAGATCGAATATAGGTTAGCCTTACCGTCAATATATGTCACAAACATGGACTGATCTGAGACCTGTTTGCTGGAGCCGATACTACATCAAAATTTTAAATTAATTTTCTTTGTTTTTCTGGTTGTAAATTAGCTGATGCCTTCTGTAAAGGCTTTCTTTTAGTTCCAAGGCCTATGAGTGAAGGCTCTAATACATATGTTTGTAAGGCTTCCTTGCAAAGTAGCCAAGATTCTCTGTTGGCTTTGCATTTTAATTGCTGTCTATGCCTTCTTATTCCTTCAGTTTCTATTTTTGCTGCTCTGACAAGTAATCAGGGACTTCTTTTTTGAAAATCGAGGGGCAATTTAGGCAAGATGGAAGTCAGGGTATGCCAGACCAGGCAGACCCAACTAGAACTTGAATTAGGATTATCTACTGGTAAGTAGTAACTACTTTTTACTTCTGTATTTAGTCAAGCTTCATTCAATTTCTTCTCTGTACCAGGAAATTCAGCGCTTCAAACTGACAGCAACACAAATTGGGCATCTTCAAGTCAGGTATCTTGCTATTTATTTAAATTGAGTCTTCGTTATTTCCTATCAAATTGATATGGGATGGGTTACAGAAAATGAAAAGGTAATTAGTAGCTTTAGGAATTTCCTTTTCTTATTTTGCTTTAGCCTTTTACAGGACGGTTGGAGAGGAATTCCTACTAGGTTGAATAACATTCCTCATTCTAGGGAAATCAGGGAATATTTCTATGATGATGTGCTGCAAGCGACACAGAGAGCCATAAAAGATGGAAAAACTCGATTAAAGGTCAGATATTCTTCGTAATAGTTCTTATTGAAAACTAATTCAATACAGGGATTAGCAAATCATGCCCAATGTGAAACCATTTTATTCTGTTTATAAATCTCTGCCATTACATTCATTTGTCATAAGTTATTGTTGTTTCTAATAAATCATTCCTTGGTCTCTTTGCAACAAGTATGGGACATCATATACAAAAATTGAGTATGATATAGAATCTTGAATGGTTTTTGAAATTCCTTCTTGATGGGTAACTGAGATATTTGTTAATGAACAATAAACAACAATAAGGTAACTTTTAATATTTTTATAACTTTATAGTTTTGTTGACAAGTAGAAGATCTTTGAATAACAAATGCTCATTATTTTTCTCATATGCTTATTTTTTTCAAATTTAGTAGGATGTGTTATTATGAAAACTGAGTACTGAGTAAAAGTCATTACAACCAAAACAGAAAAGATAAGATGCCCATTTTTCTACACTACATTAATGCATTGGTAATGGAAGGCCATTATTTAATGCGGTCCTCATTAATCAAGAGTTTTGGGAGGGGCAAATTGGGACAAATATAACCTTTAGCATTATTTGCACAAAGTGGCTGCCGTTTGACTCAAATCCACATTATCATATTTGACAGCGTGAACTTTTATCACTATAATAAGCAATCACAACCTGTTCGGCTCGCGAGAAAGTGCTGGTTCCACTCTCCGAAAAGCGTGGAATGGTGGATGGTGGGATAGAATAGTGTGGGTGTGCGGGCGTGCCAGGAACTCCTGTAGTTCCAAAGTAGAAATCCGAACAGTAATCCAGTTGGAAATTTGTAGGGATCAGGCGATTGTACGAAGGTCTGGAATGACCACCTTCGAAGGGTCTTTTTTGCCTTGAACAAGGACTTCAAACTATTCTATGGCTAATGGAAATGAAGACGGTATTGAAGGTGCAAGGCTGGAATTTAAAGTAATTTAAAATGCAGGACTGAAAATTTAGAGACATGGAAATGCAGTGCTCGGCTGACAGTAGCAAAAGGAGTGCTGGACTTAACTCAAGCATTACGAGAATTCATCGCATGGAATGAATGCTATACAAGATAGCAAAGTGTTGGACTCAACTTAAAATGATGTACATTCATTGCTGGAATGGAAATACATATACTAGCAAAGTGCTAGGTTTAGACATAGTGCAAAGTCATTGTTGAAATGAGAGATACATGAAAGCAAAGATGCTTGTGTTGAAGTGTTGTTTGGGCTGAGCAGGCAGGGTTTGCAAACTAGCCTTAAATGCTTTATTTATAGAGCTTTCCATGCATGCAGCAGCTTGATGTGGCAACTCCAGTAGTTTCCATGTGGCCAAATTTCAGACTGCCAAGTGCCCTATGTTCTCTTGGCAGTTGTAACTTCTTTTCTTCTATCATCTTCTTGCTCTTTATTTCCTTTGATGCACAACTCCAGCCATGTTCTCCACAGTCTTCCATGAACTTGTATCGTGGGTGGTTTTTGAAATGAATTTTTCACTTGTCTTCTTCACAAATTGACACACGTCCCACGTCTTTATGTTCCTCTTCCATCTCCTGCGAATTCCTTCTCCAATTTAGACACGATTTAACCATCTTAACCCCATCATCCATAATCTACGACAACCGTTTTCAGTTAGTGGTAGTAGTTGCATGAAACACCACCACTTTCAACTGATGCATTCGTGATGAGTCAAGTATCCCATGTTCCCTTGTGGTCTTTCCTTCTGCAGAGTCCTTTCTTCTGTATAATTTCTATATATATCATACATGTATATAGAAATTATACAAACATCCACGTTCCCTTGGCTTTAGGTAACCTCTTCTAGTTGGACTTACTTCCTTTCATGGCGTCGTGTCCTCCAAAATTACAGCGGCATCTTCTCATCGTGGATGTATATATGATATAACATATATATATATATATATATATATGTATGAATATATATATACATCCACGATATAAGTCATTGCCCATGTTCCTTTTCCTTTGCGACCCACACTTCCTTGACTTTGGTAACTTCCCTTAACCAAACTTCCCTTCTTGATTCTTAGACTCTATGACGCCATGAACTTCTAAATTTCAGCATGCTTCTCATTGGCGTCCTCAATTCCTATAACTTCCCTTCTTGAGACTTTCCTTCCAAGTTCAGAGTTTATGGCGTCGTCACGTCGTGGCTTCCTTCAGAATTTCAGTAACTCCTCTATCCATCGTGGGCTGTATAAATATATATATATATATATTTAGAAATATATTTTATATTTCTGGAAACAATCACCCCACTTCCTCGTTGCTTGATTTTGTCAAAAGTAGTTGTTGAAAACCCCCTAGATTTTAGGAGAAAATCCAGCCCCACGTCTTGCTTAGTCAACCTTGATTTCGTAATTAAATGGAAAATATCCATTTAATTGGTATCCTATAAGAATAGGATTTTCCAGGTATCCTATAAGAATATGATTTTCCATGAATCTTTAATAAAATCAACTCTTAAAATAATTGATCTACCGTGGCAAGTTCAGTAGAACTCGCCACGTGTTAATAAACCATTGGTTGGTTGGCCTTGACTTGAATATTTTATATGAGGTTGCACTCATGATAGTGACTCTATGCCAACTTTATGTACTTTTAGGACATTATATTCAAAGTTGGCAAGTCCTAACAGGACTCACCACTTTCTTTTAATTAATAATTCCATGTGGTGGAATTTATCTTGACCAAAGGAAATTAAAACCACGTAGTTTTAATATTCCAAAGGAAATTAAATTTTGTCAGAGTTACGATCCGGCGTGACAAGTTCCATTGGAACTCGCCATGTACCTCTTCTCTATTGGTAGACCATATCAATAATTCCATGTCACACCTTCCTCTTTTGGATATTTAGAGTACTAATCCAATGTGGCAAGCTTGTTAAAACTCGTCATTTGTCATCTTTCCATTGGGCAAAAATAATGGAGTAAACACAACCATAAATGCATGGGTAATATAATGTCAAATTCACACAGTACCATCTTCATGTGGGTAGGAATTTATGAATTGATAATAAATACACCATGCATTTATGGTTGTGTTTACTCCATTATTTTTGTGGGTAGGAATTTATGAATTGATAATAAATACACCATGCACCTTTATGCTGGTGTTGGATTTTGATGTGTTGAAATCTTGTTATGAAACATTCCTTTTGAAGTGATTAACGAACTGGATTCTCCTGTATAATACTAAAAGAAAGATTTGTTTCCTTATTTGGAACTCTTTTTTCTTGCCATTTAGTAGTATTAGGAATTTAGGAGAACAGGAGAATCAATTTCCCGGACTTTAAGCATCCGCTTTCACGACATCTTCTCATGTGTTCAGTTTTACTATCTTTCCCCATGACATGGTTTCTCTTATGAGCAAAATGCAGCAACATTTTCTGTTGCTAATCAGTAATCACATACACCTAACACTTGGGATTTATTTATGGTCAAATCAGCTCAACCAACATTTTTATGCAGATAAATAATGTCATAAGTTGTATATGATCAATTTGAATAGTTGCTGTCAAAAAGAGAATAGAGGGCATTTTTTGTGTTTGGGCGTGGGTGATGGGTTGCATCAGCAATTACCTGCAATATTTTTTCTTTCGGTTTGGTTCGCTGGATCTCTCTATGGATCTCGCACAGGAGAAAGTGTTAAGCGCGAGTATTAAGATGAAAGAAACGTAAACGCTACATGACCAATTTGTAAAGGAGCAAAATTAATGCCTGAAAGGAAATTTTAAAGCAAAAATATGTAAATTAACTAAAAGAGAGAGATGTTGATGTTATAGGACCAATTTTGCAATATATATATAATTAGATAAAATTAGCTAAACTATATAAGAGGAGAGGAAAGTACTAAATTCCAGTCATCTTTTAATTTAATGCAGAATAGTAATAAATCTCTGTTATAACAAACTAAGAGATAAATTAATTTTAAAAAAAAATTATGTCAAAGTTTAAATTTGTATCTAGTTTGTTGCTCCCAAAATCTTTTGTCTAAAAGGATTAACTCTTCTAACTTATCAAAAATAAATAAATAAAGGATTAACTCTTCTGACCTTGATAAATTGACTGGATTATTTCAAATTAAAACTTTTTCTTTTTTTTTTTTTATAATTTAAAGGTGTCTTTGTTGGGTGGGTTAAATTAAAAAGCAGTGTAAAATGACACCATTTTGCGTGATCTGAAGGTTTTTAATTTTGAGTTGTGTGGCCTCTCCACAGCCACCGGCTTGATCTATGGAAAATGGCAGTCCCATGTCAGTAGTGGAGAGGAGCCGGGTGTTTAGAAAGGAAAGACCACACGGGTATTTACTTAGGCATTAAATGTAGTGTTGATATATGTTTCCCTCTCTTTATTCAATTACATAGACCAAGTGAATCTTTACATGCACAAAAAGATAAAATAGGAGAGAAGGTTTCACATGCAATCTCAGTGGTCTAAGTTTATGGTTGAGTCTAAATATGGCCAAGGGTGTCCAAAATGGAGTGTAAACAAGTCCCTTCATACAAATCCTATTACTAGTTTTGTGAGACTTTAATTTTTTTCCTTTTAACTTTATTATATGTGAAGATGTTACACCCAAGGGTTGGGTTAATATTGATTAAATTGTCATTTCAAATTGCCAGGTAGAGATCAATATCCCAGAGCTGAACCCAGAAATGGTGAGCAACTTTTTTCCTTGAGTGTCCAATAATTTGTTTAGGGTTAACCATATCTTATGATGCACAGGATGTTTATCGAATAGGTACTCTAATGGAGCTTGTTCGAGTCCTAGCTCTATCATTTGCCGATGACGGAAAGCGTATCAAGGTATCCTGGGTTGAAAATTTCATATTTAGTTAAAATTTATATATATATATATATATATATATATATAGACACACACACACACACACATACATATCAAGGCGTCCACACTTTCTGTTCTCTCAGGTTTGTGTTCAAGGGTCTATGGGAGAAGGAGCACTTGTTGGGATGCCATTGCAGCTTGCTGGAACTCGAAAGATATTGGAGTTCATGGATTGGGGTGATTATGGTGCCATGGGCACCTTTATCAACATTGGTTCTATAGGTATTAGACTAATACTATCATTCTGAGTTATGTGACTTGCCGCTTGTCATTTTCATCAATCTTCCATCTATATGTATTTCCCTGCAGATGTTGGTATTTGCATTTTAATTGACCTTCCGTCTATGTATTTTCTCTGCAGATGTTGGTATTTCTAGATTCTTTTGTCGATAGTTTGTTATTAATTTATCATGCATACCCTGAAGTATTGACTTGGATATTGACGGTGATGAAGTATATCACATATAAACATTTAAAATCATAAATTGTAGCTAAATTTTGTCTATGTAAGGATAGTTTGTCACTTCTGCTTGTTGAAATATGTTTAAAAAAAAAGAAGTAATAACAGTTGTGACTTATAGGAAAGGCTAATCTGATTTGCAAATTTTTTATACTTGTTACTTAGAAAATATACATTTTTCATTTTTATTTTTAGTCTTAAAATTTTGGTTTCCTAAGGAAAGAATCATTTAGTATGTTTGTTTTCTTCAATTTTTTGATTCATTGACCGTTTTCAATTTGTTAACAAAAAGCAGGAGAACAAGTTATATTGCTTAATATGAAGGCAAAGCCTATGTGTGTGTGTATACATTTATATATAAAGCTCAGCTGTATTCAACAACACTGCACAAGTATAATTCTATCTAACATGAGATGCTTATAGGATTATTTACTCCTCTCCACAGCTCTATACCATACTAATGATGGATAAGTGAGCACTGAAGTGTATGAATCTTCCTGGAAACTAGATTAGTGGCTACCTTATAACATTCCATATTCTGGTGAGGAAATGATGATCAATCTCCAGATGCTTTCTCTGCTCATGGAAAATTGAATCGCTGTCCATAAAGCTGAAACAAGGCACTGAAGCCAGACAATATTCATAGCTGTAGTAGCCATAACATGATACTCTGCTTCAATACTTGAGCGGGATACGGTGTTCTGTTTCTTGCTTCTTCAAGAAGACTCAGAAGCCAGAGTTGAAAGTTGGGCACTAACACCACTAACAGAATCTGTCAGAATAAGCACAGAGATTAAGCAACAACGAAGAAAGTAAAATTAAGGCACGAGATTGTATGCCAGTGTACCACAAAGATAACAAATTGTACACAAAGAGCAGTGTAATCGATGTTGAGGAGCAGCAATGGATTAGCTAATAGTGTGTACAATGGAAATATGACAGAGACGAGCACTAAAAAGCTGATCGTTTAAAGGGCCTGGAGAGGCTTATCATGGTAGCACTTGACTCCCGCTGTGGTCACAAAAAATATGGATTTGATTTCACATGTGCTATGAGGCTTACCAGCAACATAGTATAGATCCCAAGCGGACCATGTGAGGTGGAAGTTCATGCAAAGTTGTGCATGAGAGAGAGAAGGGTGACATTGTAGAAGGTTACCACTTTTGATTGTTTAGAGTGTGAAAGAGAGGAGGAAGAGATGGAGATGAGAATGTGTGGTGGTCCCCCTTTGTCAAGTCTGATGAATGCTTTCTTTTCTTTTTTTTTCTTTTTTTAATTATAGCCAAAGCTGAGGTTTGGTGATGTCATGCTGAGGTAAGACAAGTGTGTTAATTATAGTGATAAAAGGAAGGCATGATAATGACATTGTAAAGTAATGGTAAGACGACGAAGGGTAACATATTGGTTGCCTCCGTAGGGTTTGAGGAGATTATTTAATAGAATAATATAATACTAAAGTTACCATCTAGGATGGGCATAGGTTAGCAACAGAGTCGAAGAGATTTTTTTCTCTCTTCAAGTCAGGTTGCGGGTCAGCTAAACCAATTGAATGTAAGAGTGATCATGAGATTTGCCTTCAACAGGTTGGGGGCCCTGTGGAGTTTCTAATCAGGACCTTGGTGACCTTGTATGGTGTACCCTGTCAAAGCTCGAACACAGAAATCGTGAAAGTATAATGGACACAACCTGAGGGGATCCTTTACTCAATGAAATATGTATGAGTTACAATAATGGAGAGGGAGAGGGAGAGGGAGAGAGAGAGAGAGAGAGAGATGTTCTCATGGAATGTCCATTTGGACTGTTATCCCATTTTATACTATGTGGCTGGGCCCCTTGGGGGATTGGGGGGTCTCATACCCACAATTTCATAAGCAGATAGTAATTATGGTATTAGTCATTACCAAAGACTGTAGCCTAGTGGTACTTTCTCACCTTCCAAAGTAGAAGATCGAGATTTTAAGTCCCCCCATAATGGCAAATGGGCGTGTGAGTATGTTTCTTGCCAAAAAAAAATTATGGTATTAGTAATTTAGAGTTTTCTCCATAGTAACAAGTTATATGATAGAACTAGTATACAAATAGATAATGGTTACAATCTGCTATAATATTTCCTAATTTAGTAATGTCATTTTGTTGCAACTGTTGCTAAACCTATACTTCTTATATCCTTAATTTCTGGAACAGTAAGAGATCAACTTCCTGAATTGGTGTCCTTATCTACGTGTTTCATATTTTTCTCAGGTGCTGAAGAGGTGGATGAACAAGATGATATGTTTATTTTAGTTGCTCCTCAAAATGCTGTGGGGAATTGTATAATTGATGTAAGGGACTGGAGGGCAATGTTTCATTATGTTTTCTGGGCAGCACCTTTGTCTCACATGCTTTAGTCGCCTTTTTGACAAGCCTTCGTATTGATTAATGCAGGATCTAAGAGCTATGACTGATGCTGCTGGCAAGCGCCCAGTCATTCTTATCAATCCTAGGCTCAAGGTAGAGTTTCTGTATAACTTCAACTGATTTCACTTTTAGGAACTTCTTTTTAAAAAACATGAATCTGTGGTGGACCTTTAAAAGATGAATTCTTAAACACCAGCCTGTCTAGAAAGAATGCAAGCTGCCGATATAAAAAAATTCCACCAAAACTCCAGTACTCTTGGATCTCACATTTTACAGCATCCTAAGATTGCTAGTTTGCTTCCTATAAGTTTATGTGAAACTATTGTGGCTCAATTTGAAAAAAACTAGTCAAAATTTTAGTTACTTGTATCTCTGAGGTCAGCGAGGTCAGCCCTGCAACAGTTGCTGAGAAAACTTTCCATCACCACCTGCATGATTTAACACTATTTTAAAACTCCCTTTCAACCTCTCTCTCTCTCTCTCATCAAAGCATCTACATTCAGTCACATCAATTTCCTTCCATCCAGTTCCATCAAACTGTTCAGCATTCAGACTACATCCTTCCACAATCAAAATGGGAAATTATGTTGGGTTATTGAATTGGAGGAATAAAACGCATAATGAAAAATTTATAGTTATATGTAGCTGCTACTGTTATATTTAAGTAATTTTACGTTCAAATCATATTTTATAATTTCTAATTGAGAATGGGGGGCTGAAACTTGTAATCTCCGATTTTACACATGGTGAAGACTTTCGCCGGATCTCCACTGTGGATGTAGGCTTTGCCGAACCACGTATAAATCTGTGTTCTTTGTGTAGTGTGTTTATTTTTTTCGTCGTGTATTGTAATTGTTGCTTGGTTCGCTGCGTTTGTCGTAACACCTATAAATTTGTGAATCTAAAAGTACATCATTGATTTGTATAATCTGCATTTCCTTATGTAAAACATTACCATCATTTCTTTTTCTTTCTGATAAGCAGTAAGAAAAGGAGATCATACTTCTACCACATTTTTCGACATGAAATTTCATAGGAAAAAGACCAGACCACTAGCCTTGAGGGTATGATCACTTCTCCGAGAGTTCAGGCCCCGCGAGGGGCATGTTGTGTGTGTGTGTGTGTGTTTGCTTTAATTTTTGAAAAAGGAAAAAGAAGACCAGATATTTGTGTTGCACTATCAAATAGTCTATAAGTTGGAACTATCTGGTGTTGCACTACCAGATATTTGGGTAGAGAAATTTAAGATCCTCTTTTAGTACCACAGATTTGAAGAGGAGTGACGTTTATTTCTCTTCCCAACTCGATTCCTTTCTTACTCAGTTAATCCAACCATTCATGCCTCAGAAGTGAGTCCTCTCATACTGAAAGTTGGAGCATTACATCACCTGAAATTCTATTATCCTCTTTTGGGAAGGAAGGAAAGAAAAAAATGATAAGCTTTCCAAATTTTGTTGTTCTCTCTCCAAGAAAATAGAACTCAACCACAGCTAAAACAATTGTACAGTACTTAATTGATTTTTATTTTTATTTATATTTATTTTTATAATTATAATAATAATAATAATCATTATGTGCACGAGCTATTTGTTTAATATATTGACCAATTTGAAAATCCTGAAATAATCTCTCTTTATTTATTTTATTTTTTTTATGTTATGCTTCAAATCATTGTCATACTGCTAAAACTCATTGTATGCAAATGCATATCTATTCACCTGTGTTACTAATTCTGTTGCAAATTTCTTTATAACCAGGATTTACCTGGTTCCAGCGGCATCATGCAAGTAAGTACAGGACCAGTGAGTCATAAATGAGGTACATTAGTCAGTGTATCTTGGTACTAACTATGCCAAATTTCTTCAAGACTATGGGTCGAGACAAGAGATTGGAGTATGCCGCATCATTTGAAAATTGCTATTCCTTTCGGCTTCTCTATTATGCTGGAACTCAATATCCAATTATGGGTGCTCTCAGGTAAGATTGTTGCAAGTCCGGTCACTATGCAAATTGCTTGTAAAAATATAGTGAAAACGCAGATGGACTCTCTCTCTCTCTCGTACAACAGTGCATGTCATTATATATATATATATATATATATATTCGGAAATTGAATGTGGTTATATTTTCCAATTCCAAAAGGTGACTAATATGTAATGTTTTGCCACATTGATAGAAAACTGATCTTTTTTCTTGTCTGGTCAACATTTTTAGGATATAATTTTCTTCTTTCTTCCTTTTGATGTGACTAATTTGATCTTTAAGTCAATAGTCAGACAAAATTATAATCCTGTAAAGTGATATATCGTTGTGGCGAAAAACCTTTTTGGGGTAGTAGAAGTCATATTGCATCTGGATTGTTAGGAGGAATAAGAACTAAAGAGTTATGCAGAAAATAAGCATGTGGGTTATGGTATACGTATTCAATCTTGTGTTAAGTATATTAAAATTGACTAATGTATGCATTTATGCTGTTGTCCTAATGACTTAAATGAATGTTGAAACTTGAAAGGCTAATTACATACCTGCAAAGCTTCCCTAGCTAAATATTTCTCCTGGACAAGCTTTACAGTTAATAGTGTTTTCATGACTTTCAGGATGTCTCATCCTTACCCTTATGAATTATACAAGAGGGTGGATGAAGCCTCCTTTGGGAAAGAAAAGTACATCGTCCTGGCGACATTTGCAGAAAGGCCAGATGGTGATGAAATCAACGACGCGTTTGACGGAAGAACAAGGTACTAATTCATTCACAAGTTTTAGAAAGTACTTGGCACTGCACCACCTTCACATTTTAATCCAAACCATCGTTCTAATTTAATTTGTTTTGCGATGAATTCTTGCAGAAACAAAGCTGAAAAGCCCACAGGAATTTGGTAAGGGTCCTCCTTGATCACTGCATAAACTGTTCTTATGTCTTTGTCATGTTAATTTTGATCCATGTGATTCTCTTGTAGGGGCTTCTTGAGTGGCATACTTGCATAATATCTGAATAGGAAATGGAGATAGCAAAAAGATCACACGCTTGCATAATGTCTGGAATCTGTTAATGGCATTAATTGAAGAAAAACGGAAATGTGAGGTGATGAGCTTGCAATGTCTTCCTTGTAAAGAATGCAGCAAGAAAATATATTTTTCTTGAAGACCAAACATAATTTTTCATTTCATTTAATTGTAACTATAGAAAAAATCCCTTTACATTGACCATATCAAGATGATCAAAGTACAATTATATACAAGAAACTGGAATACTCTTTCGGTGACATTTAGAACTAACAAGCATATTCTCTCTATCCTAAATTAGATATCCTTTTTTATGGAGTAAAACTTTTTAAAGGGACATGTAATTATTGTATAGAATTACAAAATTACCCTTTAAAGTCTAAATATATATATAATCAAGATTGAATTTTTTTAAAATTTCTGGAAAGATGTGAAATATGCCGTTTAAACTTGATAAGGGACAAATATTTTAGGACAATTAAAAAAAACTGGACGACTGAGGGAGTACAAGATGCCAAACACTTGATAAAAATTGATTCTTTCATTTGCCTAAAACTCAAGCAAGCGTTCCTGTTGAAAAAATAGAGGAAGAGGCTTGGAGGTGAAGCAAAGCAACAGGAGACGAATCCAACATCTCCCTCCTATTCAAATCATCCGCTTTCCCAATTTCTGCACATTCAGAGGAGATAGAGTTGAAGCAACTGCAATTAGTAGTCGTCATCGCATCGATCTTTTTCTCCTTCTTCTAGTTTCAAGATCTTCACCTGTCTGACCATAGTTTAGGGGCTCGGCCATGTCTAAAGGAAGAAGAAACAAACTGGTTGCGGTGAAGGCAATCTCGTTGGTGTCGAAGAATGGTGGCGGTGGCCATTTCGAAACACACACAGTGCGCGCGCGGGGGTGTGTGAAGCGTTTGGTTGCGTCGCGTTAGGTGGAAAGGTGTGTGGATTTGGGAGTGGGTATTGGGTTGACAGAACTTAATAGGACCAGTTGTGATTGTAATCACCATCGTTGATGGCGTACTGGACCCTTTCCACTAATGAAAGGATCCTAGCTTCGAAATAAAGCCCAAATGGTTAGGCCCAAAGCCAGGCGATCGTTTTAAATTGCTGCTTACTCGACTTGACCTATTAGATTTTACCGTTTTCAACGCTGTCTCAATGATAAGCTGCATTACTTGAACAAGGAAGATATATAGCTTGCTATAATGGCAAAATCTACTTGGGCCGATTTGGGCCAAGCCTGATATCAGATCATGTGGTCCCACATGTTTGTGAGTAACTTGATTTGGGCTTGAATCAGCTCAAGTAGCACCACGCTTTGATTTGACACCAACCAAATTCAATGATTAACTGCATTTCCTGAACAGAAGAAAGATGGCTTTTGGTTAAGAGGCAATTTGGCTCTTTGATCCATGTGGTCCCACATGTTTTTGTGTAACCTGACTTGGACCGAATCGGCCGATGTAGCACAGCTCTTTGATTACACGCCGAAACATCAAAGACAAGTTGAAAATCCAAGTGAAGATGATCACAAGGGTGAACTTAGCAAGTTCTGGAGCAAATTTATATATGAGGATAACATAGATGAGGATGGTGATGCGGAACAAGAATAGATTATCTAAACCGAATAAGGTGGAGGAAACCTTTTCATTTTTAATTCATAAGAAGTAACTGTTATAACCGACTAAAGAACCTCTCTGCGTTAAAGAAGGTTGTGGAGGGTTTTGTACTACATCAAAGGTGAACATTGGATGATGGTTCACCCTCAAATGAGGCCATTTTTGGGATCCGAGTCTACTCGAACCTGCATTTTTATTACGTTAACAGTTGTTGAGCCTCATGTATCCGTTGCAAAATACTCCCTCGGTCCCCCAAAAAAAAAAAAAAAAATTTGGGAAAGGAAGTACTGTGTTAACAGTAGCTTCCAAGTGCGCATCTTTCCAATATAAATTTGCGAATCTTTTGTTACTTTCGGTGTTTGAATGATTCAGAGACGATGCAATTGTCACTTTGCTGTCTCAACATGAATTTTTGGTCACTACCAGCCAAAATGTGAAAGGGGTCGTTGTAAAGTAGCTAGAATTAGAGGACATGTCCCTTTCTTCACTCACTTAATCCCCACCCACTCTCTATCTTCCCCTTTTTTAGATTGATTTATGCATGTATGATTGATTTTTTATTTTTAAATTTAAATGCTAATCCATTGTGATTTATGCATCTAACATTTGGTTAGATTTTCCACCCCCTTAAGCACACTCGAGAAAGACAAGATTACCCTCCATTCTCTAAGGTGGATCTTTCTATCACAGGGTTAGCAGTAGTCTTTTTCATTCCATGGGTGCTCTTACGATAGAAATAGAAAGTTTTCAGTGTTGGCCCATTTATATATGAGATAAGATTATTTAGATATAAAACATAAGCTCCTCCTCCTTCTCTTTTGACTAAAGTCTAAAACAAATCTGTTTTGCCTAAAAAGATGTGTTCTTCTCAAGCAAGCCAGAGGCACACGGTTGGTTGGTGCTCTTCCTTTTTCAAATCTGCATGGGAAAACTTTTTTAAGATTTCTTTTTTTAATTTCCTTTCCAGGTCCTCTAATTGAGCATTTACTAATATTTTTATAAACTGCCATTGCATACTTTGCATGAGAGTTTAGAAACTTGTGCACACAGTTGGACTTATTTCAATTGTGTCTAGAAAATGAACCATATCAGATTAGAATATGATAATATATCTGGTTGTCCAACGGGTTAGTGATACGATGGTCTTTTAAACGGTGATGTTTAGGTATAGATAATATATTATATCCTCCGATTTTGGGACAAGTTTAGGCCTAGTGCTTTAGCATCTTATTTACAAATTTAAACTACATCTAATATATTTATACTCATTCACTTTTTCGTTTAAATTTGATGTGGGATAAATTCACCTTGTGATATTTTTTTCACCCGAATTCGTAATGTTCTTGTTGTCCCTCTGAGCCGGACGTTTGGCGTGACACCGGATTAAGGAATAGGTCTGGTTTTAATATCAATTGTAATGGGTGGGTGTTTTGCGATTCGATAAAAAAAATTAATAAAAAAAAAAAACTTAAATTATTAAATAGGGCCAACACTCAATTATATATACCTATTCACTTTCTCATCTTAATCGGAGTAAGGACAAGTTTTACCTGTGACCTGAGTTACACAGTCCTTCTCAACAAGTGTCGCTCTCATGCTCCAAACGCATTCTTTCATTCAAATTTTCTCTATTTATGACTTAATTACGTCGCCTTTGCTTCCGTTTTATATGACTAGATCTGTGACAACTAGCTACCACTTTGAAAATAAAATTCATCTAGTTTTATCCGTTTGGTGGGCATATCAGATTTATATCATTAATTGGCAATTGTGTTATGAACATGGCAAAATCTACTTGAAAAAAAAAAAAATAACTAAACTCATTTATTTGAAAATAGCAAAATGTGTGAATTGAAGGAAAGAACACAAAATTGAAATAAAAAAATTCAGTGTACTCACGGGTGTTACAGTTGCCTCCTGTGATGGTAATGAATACGGGAATTAAATTCTTGCAGAGTGCTTCATAAATGACTCTGTCCAAAGTTTCTCTGGTTATGAAAACACAGGACAGCCATTTTATGTCCTTTATGGTATATCATAACTTCTTCAGTAAGACCCTCTGATGACCCTTTTGGTCACAGCCAAAAGTTTTGTCTGAATTATGTAAAAACATTATTTTTTAGGTTAAAACTTAAGGAAAATTATACTTAGGCCTCCTAATTAAACAAATAAACGAGAACAAACTCAACCTATCACTGTAAAATAAGTATAAATTCACCTACCCAAGTTGAGTAATGATACAATTGTTGAGATTGATGTAACAACATAAAGAAAAGTGTGTGGCGTTCACCGCTTCACAACCTCCTCTTTCTTCTTTATTTATTTTTTTTTTTTATAATCGTAAATATCTAGATCAGCTTACGCGTAACTCGATTAATTTTATGAGATCCTAAAGTTAACGATTGAGTAAGTCTCCAGTAGTTCTGAGAAAATTCGAACTGATAATCATTGAGGAACAAAACCCAAACCCGACCAACTAAATTATCCTGCAAAATTCACAATCTTATTTTTTAGTCAGTATCACAGTGTTATTAATTATAGACATTTTCATTAAGTAATGCCGGGTGAAGTCACGTTACAAACCTTCCAAATCCTAAGAGCAACCTAAATTTGATTGATTATATATAATTTTTATTTATTTTTAACAAATTCAGACAAACTAAATAAGAGGACTATGCCTGTTAAGAAATCAATAAAAATAAAAAATAAAATGATTTGAAATGATGACGGGTCATTCTAGCTTTATTGTAAAGTGAGTTTGTATAAACTTTTACTAAAAAAATGTTAATTTGCTTTAGTTGTGGTATACTTGATTTGTATATGCGTTTGAGTTGATTAGGTTTAGTAAAATTGTCAGTTTGATTTACTTGTACTTGTTGCCTGATTTATAAGTAGATAACTACCTAGGTTTGAGTTAATTAATTTGTTTTTTTATTTTTAGTCTTCACATGGTAGTCAAATTTAGACAAATACGATAACAAATTGCAAGGTCACCATCAATGCATGCCACAGATTCCAACACAATGACACACACTTTTTCTTGCTTGTACAGATTTCGATACGAGGACTCAACTTTTGTATCCTTCAAGGCTTCAAATAAACAAAAGGTTTTTCAAAAAAACAAAAAAAAAAAAAAAAAAACTGTTCTCTCATGTACCCAGTTCCATATACAGTCATATGGCTAATAAACCACAACAATAGTCTATGTAAATCCCTACAATGATCTACATTATCTATACTATACACTAGCATATGCCATACATTCACTGGAATTACAAATCTTCAAGAAAAATATGAAAATTTAGTATTTTCATTGACTTTTAGGAAAGTTCATTAATTATGGATGCCTATAGTATATATGTGACGTGAAGGAACCTTACAGTTGTGTCATGCCTATAATATTCCTGTGACGTGAAGCAGGGTTGGCTCGAGCCTTAGGCGAGTTCGGCGATTGCCTGTAGCCTCCAACTAATAAGAAGGTCCTATAATTATTTATTTTTGTATATATTATAACTTTTCTAAAACAATTATAATATTTTCTTTAATTAATAAACTTCAACGTATAAAGAAATTGGACAGTTGACTTAAAAAAATTTTATTCTTTATTTTTTTTGCGGGCCACCAAATTTTTTTTTTTTCTTTATACATTATAACTTGCCTATATATTTTATTTTCTTATATCATTAAACCTCAACAAATACAAAATTTAATAGTCTGATCAAAATATTTCTATTCTTGTATTATCTTCTTTTCTTTTCTTTTCTTTTCTTTTTTCTTTCTCTCTCATCAGCATATATACACACACATTAAAATTAAATATTAAATATATATTTAAGGGAAAATTGGTGAAACTTTCTATATTTTTCTAAGAATCCTATTAATTTTTATTCTCTCTTCTTTTCTTTTTTTTATTCCTCACATATTTTTTCTCCTTTCTCATTATAATTTTTTTTTTTTTTTCATCTTCTCCACAATTACAATTTACAATCTCACAATCTCACTCCCGAAGGAGATTTTGAATATACTTATATTCTATTAAAGAATTTATTGGAGCATTAGACCAAATTATTCGAAATCAGTTTTTATTATTTTATAACTTAAATTAGTTTATAGTTTTATTAATTTTTGTTATCATAAAATTATATATTTTGTTTGTAATTTTTATTTATATTGTTAAATATGACTATTAGAAAACACATACATAGCCAATTAATTAACAATAGAACTAGAGCTTGGAAAAATTTTAATAATAAGTTTAAAAATCACTAAACAAATAATTAGTTACATAAATATATGAATAGATCTAATGAAAAGGCCACTTTATTTTTTTTTGGCCTAAGGCCTCATACTGTATTGACTATTGAGCCGCCCTCGTGAAGGAACCTCACTGTTATGTCAAGGTCAACATGAATATTTAGAATATAAAGTAGATTAGAAAATCACATCCATATAAAATTGCTATGGAAGTCAATTATAGACATTGATATTTAAGTTTTCTTGTTTATATATATATATATATATATATATATATATATATGAGCAATACTTAGGTCCTCACTAATAAGGATCTACACCATCCTCATTAGTGATGTGGACTAATAATAAATAGACATGCCATCACGAAAACGGTGATTTATTATGATGGGTAAATACACACTTATCAAATCACAACTAAATCACATTGATAGTGATTTATTATTGGTCTACATCACTAGTGAGGATGGTGTAGATGCTCACCTAGTGAGGACGGAAATATCATTCTCTCTCTCTATATATATATATATATATATATTTTTTTTTTTTCCCTGGAAAGTTATGATTGAACAAAGTTTTCAGTACAACTGAATAATCATGGGGCCGTGTGGTGAGCACAGATTGAACTAGGGCCATTATTATGCTTCTGCTCCACTCTAATAGTAATTGTTAGAACATCATTAGCACAATATTCCTCACTTTAATCCATGATTAAAGCATCACTTTGACTGCATAATTACCAATCCAATGGCAGATGACCAAACAAAACACCTTTATTTCTGTATTACTCCAATGTTTTTTTGATGATTTGAAACCATCATGTCGCACAGTGCTTAAATTCTATTTCAAGCTATTCACTGCTACCACACGTATTGGATTCCCCTTCATGAAAAAGGAAGAAAAAGATGCCTTCAGGATGGAACAAAAGTTCTTTAATGGCAAACACCATCCAAAATAAACCCACCCACTGGTCCATTCTTGCTCCCAAAAGCAACCCAATAATATTCTTATACCAACTAATCCCTATTTGTCACTCCCTTTCTTTTCCACACCTTTCACTAGTACCCATGCACTGCTCAACAAAACACACAAAACATATTATAACATGGTAATATAGTTAGATATCTTCCACACCCACTGGCCTCTGGGGTCTATAGCTGTCCCTCTTTGTTCGTCCGTCCGTCCGTCTGTGAGTTCCAATGGAGATTTCCGTGTTCATGTACTTCAACCTTGTCTTCTCTTTGATGTTGGTCGCTGCTGTTTTGGCAGTTGATCCCTATTCTGAGGCATTATTGAGCTTAAAATCTGAGCTTGTAGATGAAACCAATAGTTTGAGTGATTGGAATGTGCCTTCTGGAGTGAACCCATCTGAGAAAATCTATGCTTGTTCTTGGCCTGGTGTCACTTGTGACAAGAACTCAACTGTGATCATTGGTTTGGACCTCTCCATGAAGAATCTTGGTGGTGTCATGTCAGGAAAGCAACTCAATCTCTTCACAGATCTTATGGATCTCAACATCAGTTACAATTCAATCTCTGGGAATCTTCCTGTTGGGATCTTCAATCTCACCAGTTTAAGAGGCCTAGATATCAGCAGAAACAATTTTTCTGGCCACTTTCCTGGTGGAATCTCCACCCTTCAACAATTGCTTGTGTTGGATGCCTTCAGTAACAGCTTCTCAGGCCCCTTGCCGGCCGAGATTTCGCAGCTTCAATCACTCAAAACACTCAATTTAGCTGGGAGTTACTTCAGTGGACCAATTCCATCAGAATATGGTTCATTCAAGAGCCTTGAATTCATTCATCTAGCAGGCAATTTTCTCAGTGGCAGCATACCACCTGAATTGGGCAATCTCAAAACAGTGACACACATGGAGATTGGCTACAACACATACCAAGGAAGCATTCCATGGCAATTGGGTAACATGAGTGAGCTTCAGTATCTTGATATTGCTGGTGCAAACCTCTCTGGTTCAATCCCAAAGTCACTCAGCAATCTCACCAAGCTTCACTCACTTTTTCTCTTCAGAAACCAGCTCACTGGATTGATTCCCTGGGAGTTCAGCAAAATCACACCTCTCACAAGCTTGGATCTTTCTGATAACCAAATCTCTGGGCCTATTCCTCAGAGCTTTTCAGAGCTGAAGAGTCTTGAACTGCTCAGTCTCATGTACAATGACATGAATGGCACTGTTCCTGAAGGCATAGCAGAACTTCCATCACTTGAATCACTCTTCATATGGAACAATTTCTTCACTGGCTCACTTCCAGAGAGCTTGGGGAGGCACTCAAAGCTCAAATGGTTGGATGTTTCAACAAACAATTTCATTGGTGGCATTCCACCAGACATATGTGCAGGAGGGGTACTCTACAAATTGATTCTCTTCTCAAATAATTTTACTGGTGGGCTCTCTCCATCTCTCTCCAATTGTTCTTCTCTTGTTCGCCTCCGAATCGAAGACAATTCATTTTCGGGTGAGATTTCTTTGAAATTTAGTCAACTCTTAGATCTCACATATGTTGACCTGTCTAGAAATAGGTTCACTGGTGGGATTCCAAATGATATATCTCAAGCTTTTAAGCTTCAGTACTTCAATGTGTCTAATAATCCAGAACTTGGAGGCACAATCCCAGCAAAAACATGGACTATACCATTACTTCAGAACTTCTCTGCCTCTTCTTGTAGTATCTCAGATAATCTTCCTCCATTCCAATTCTGTGAATTGATCTCTGTGATTGAATTGAGCACGAACAAATTATCTGGAACTGTCCCAGAAAGCATTTCCAATTGTCAGGCTCTTGAGAGGATTTATTTAGCTCACAATAATTTAACAGGTCATATACCTGGAGAGCTTGCAGGCCTGCCTGCTCTTAGTGTAGTGGACCTTTCACACAACAATTTCAGCGGCTCAATACCGGTGAACTTCGGTAATTCCTCAAGCCTAGTACTTCTAAATGTGTCTTTCAATGATATCTCTGGTTCAATTCCTTCTGAAAAGACTTTTAGGATAATGGGTAGCAGTGCATTTTCTGGAAATCCTAAGTTATGTGGAGTGCCTCTGCAACACTGTCCTAACTCCAAGGAGATTCGAAATGAATTTGATTTGGGAAGCAAAAGGACACAGAAGCTAGCATGGGTTCTCATACTATGTGCAGCTGTGGTTTTGTTCATCACATGTTCAGCATTTGGGATTTTTTACTTCAGAAGGGAAAGTAAAGGCAAATGGGAAATGGTTTCTTTTATTGGACTTCCTCAATTTACTGCAAATGATGTTTTGAGAAGCCTCAATTCATTAGAAGTAGAGACAGTGCCACCATTATCAGGTTCAGTTTGCAAGGCTGTCATGCCCACAGGAATAACAGTTTCAGTGAAGAGGATCGAATGGGATGCAAAGAAATTGAAGATTATGTCGGAATTCATAAACCGGATTGGGAATGTGAGGCACAAGAATCTGATTAGATTGCTGGGATTTTGCTACAACAAGAATCAGGCTTATCTGCTGTATGATTACTTGCCTAATGGAAATTTGACTGAGAAGATTAGAATGAAGAGAGATTGGGCAGCCAAGAATAAGATTGTGATTGGAATTGCAAGAGGACTCTGTTTCCTTCATCATGATTGTTATCCTGCAATTTCCCATGGAGATTTAAAGACAAGTAGCATCATGTTCGACGAAAATATGGAACCCCATTTGGCCGAATATGGGTTCAGATTTCTCCAACAAAGGAATAAAGTTCCATTTCCAGCAAAAACAGGTACAATTGACTTGCTTCTGCTTATACAAACTACTGAAGTCTATCACAGTTTAATAGTTGTTTTGATTCAAGATTATATTTTATTTATTTATTTATTATTATTATTATTATTTTGAATTCAAAATACGAACTTGGGTCATAATTTTATAGCCTGCAGAGTCAGTTTACCATGGTTTAGAAAACAAAGGATTTCCAGGACCATGTTATGTTTTCATGTGTCAGCCTATGTGTTTTATCTTTCTTGTACTTCCAAAACCTGGTTTATTCTAATCTTAGGACAGGTAAGATTAACTTCTTTTCATGTAGTTCAAATTGTGGAGGAAGATCAGAATTACAGATTGATAGAAAAGCAAGGATATGGGCGTGTGTGAATAGGAAAAAAAATATATTATCTTTTCTACCTATAGCTGGATTTTCTATGTACACCCATCTTCAACAATAATTGATTCCCTGTTAAAAGACAAACAAATCAGAACTTTCGTGGAAAATTCGTATGTAAACAGAGTTGACAGAATGTCTAAGTAGCCTTTAGATGTGCTTTATGATCTTTTGGTTAATCACAAAGGATCCAACGAAAGGAAGCTGTCACTTGTCTCAGTACATGTAGCATGTTACAGTTAATATTCCATACGAATAATTCTTAATGTTTAACAATGTGGAATAATTTTCCTAATTCTAAAATAAAGCATAAAAGATGGTCTCAAATCTTTTTTATTTTTTTTTATTTTACAATACTGAAATGTTTATCGCATCCTATAGTGTCTGCATTTGGCGATTCTCAAAGTTTGTTTTTAATTTATGGACAGGTGAAGTTAGCACTGCCATAAAAGAGGAACTCTGCATGGATATATACAACTTTGGGGAGGTCATACTTGAAATCTTAACAAATGGTAGGCTGACAAATGCTGGAGAGAGTGTGCAGAGTAAACCAAGGGAGGTTGTTCTTAGAGAGATTTACAATGACAATGAAGTTGGTTCTTCCAATTCATTCCAAGAGGAGATAAAACAGGTTATTGATGTTGCTTTGCTCTGCACTAGAAGACGGTCCTCTGATAGGCCATCCATGGAAGAAGCATTGAAGCTTCTATTGGGGCCAAAGCCACAAAAGAAATAACACAACTTTTGAAGCAGGACCATCAACAGAGAGAGAGAGAGAGAGAGAGAGAGAGAGAGAGAGATATATATATATATATATAACAGGTAGCTTAGCTGATAAGAGTGTCTGTTTGTGTTTCATTTGGTTTATAGCTTGTTTCTGTCATAATCAAAAGAACTGTGTTGATGTATAATAGTGGCCTGTATGTTTGTGTATTCTTAAAGCATCTTGTGGAAGATCAATATTTAACTACTTTATTCATTTTGACATCTTTTTTCTTGGGTTTTATTTTCATTTTTGAAGCCCATAAAATGTAGTGTACCTACAAGAAAAAAGAAGTGACATAAAATTTTCCTGCTTATTTTTTTTTTTTTTTTGAGGATTGGTTTAAACTAGATAACCAAATCAATTTCTAACTCAGAATTTAACAAAAACCATGGAAATCCTTAATTATAGAAAAAAAAAAAAAAAAAAAAAAAAAAAAAAAAAAAAAAAAAAAACCATGGAAGATTTTTAGCTTTGTACATCTGATGCAGACCTATAATGTTTTGAAGGCCTATCATGGCATTTTACAGCAGAGCTCTACAGTAAACAGAGGGAAAACAGCCAGCTTCACGTTCAGAAATCTAGAACATGCCTATATATGTATAGAAGGCTAGTCAGAAAGTAAGAGGAACTTGCGCCATTTTACTAAGAACATCATTTTAGATTTTTTAAAAAGTGGGATCCCGACTTCCTTGTATCTAGCACAAATGACCAATTAAGAGGTTCGGAATTCTGCTAAACTCTTTGACTGGAGGTCAAAAATAATTTATCCAACTTCAATGTTGGCCAAATATAAGCATTTGATTTCAAATCAGTACTAGCAAGGACTAACAAGAGTATAAATTGATCCAGGTTCTAAATTATTCGATTAAATTAGTACTAAGGAATAAGCATGGTTCTTTTGCATTAGTAACGGGAATAAGTCATCGTGATTCGTGCAGTTTCAAAATCTATTTTCAAAATCATCAAAATAGATGAAACTTAAATAAAAAAATATATAAAAAATCCTGGGTACCACTTCATTAAATAAATAAACACACATAAACCTTAAATTAAATTTGTACAAGAAAAATTGAATAATAAAAAGTGCAGTAAATAACATGAAAATAATAATAAAAATAAATTTTTGTTTACCTTCACCTTCTTTATGATCTCTTCTTCCCCTTTGGTACCCTTTCTAAAGGGTATTGTAATATTTTGGTGAAACAAGGCAGTCCAAACAAATCTCTGCTTCATGCCAAAATAGAGGAGCATTGTGAAACTATAAGTTTTCTGTTGTAGATTGTACATAACAAATCTGGTACCACAAATTGCAAATAAATTTTCATCGTTGTTTGAGATATGCAGAGGCTTGGAGATACAACAAGGGACGACAAACTCAAATTTAGTCCAAGACTCTCTGGTGCCGTATTCCTTCATCACCCAAAATTTGGGTGCAGGCCCATCTCCAGATAGGATACAAAGACATCCTTTGACAACTCCAATCACACAAGAATGAAATGGATATGCTAATATGTTATGATCGGGTAATGGAACAGTGTTGAATTTTTGTTCAGCTAAACTATAAGAAGCCATTTTGGTCCCATCACAATTGAACCAGTGGAGATTCCCATTCAGAAACACCCCTGATATGGAGCCTGCAACTGAGAAAGGAAAATCTTGAATCCTTCTCCAGGAATTTGATCTTAGTGACTATAAAGTGGTAATGGTTTCAAAAGGAGGAAAAGAATGGTAAGAGATTTGAACAACCATGTAGTCATCAACCAATGCATCATAGGCAAGCCCAAGTGATGCAGATTCCTTAGATGGGGAGTCTGGTAACCTAATCACTTCTCTGGTTGACGGATTCACCAAGTATAGCCTAGGATGCTCTGCAATAGAATAACATAACACCAACCCACGACAACAGTTGGAGATACTCATCCACCCGTTCTGATAGTTACAGTCGAAGATGTCAAACGCTCCTCCTCCTCCTTCTCGATCATCACATGCTTCATCGGTGCCGCAAGGCGACACGAAAAGCCTGTTACAGGGAAGAATATTAGTATCCAAACCGCCGCGCGAACATGCAAGGACGAGATTGAACCTGCGGGATCGAGTGAGGTGAAGCGTGACAAAATCAGGATGTGTGAACGTGGTGAGCCAAGACTTTGATACACACTTAAACCGTACAATAGATTTGACCGGGAGCCACCATAATATCTCGATTATGAGATCGTACGGCAGTATTGGTTGTGATAACTCGTCCCCCTTCGTGGCCATAACCCCAAAATTTCTCCAAAACATGAGTTTTACAGCCAAACACCGTTTTTTTTCTTTTTGCGGGTATTCAATAATTTTTGGTAGGTTTTGATAAGGTTCCTTATTTATATTATGCTAATTAACACTAATATATTTGGGCGGGCCACCAACCCGAAAATTTTGAAACTTGGACTTTTGAATTCCCAAATCGGGTTCAATTTGGGTTGGATTTTCTCCAAGCCCAGCCCAAAATTTAAAAAGTTTTTTTTTTTAAATATCTTTCAAATCTTTGATATATATACGTAATTTGGATATATATGTATGGTATGTGTTGATCTTTGATATATATGTATATGTACGTCTTTTACCTTCTTCTTTTTTCACCTTCTAATTTTTTTTTTTCTTTTCTTCCAAATCTTTGATATATATATATGTGTGTGTGTGTGTATACATGTGAATCGTGAAGTGTCTATATCTTTTACTCAAAATTCTAATTGGTCCGGCGGAGTTAGGATTTTAATTCAGAAAGACGCATTGTAAAAAATAAAAATAAAAAATTATAATTTAAAAAAAAAATTAATGAGAAGAAGAAGAAGAAAAATGAGAAATTTGAAAGAAAAAAAAAATAGAATTTGAGTAAAGAAGGAAAATTTAACCTTTTTTTTAAGGAAATCTAAGGATATAAAATATTAGGGGGCATAAATAGAAATTTTCTTATAAATGTATAAATTAAAATAAAAATTAATATATTTTATAGTGGACAGGGCTAGGCCAGGAAGGGCATGTGCCCCCTCTGGGCACATTTATATTTAAATTTATATTTATATACATCTGATTGAAGAGACTATAAATAATATTCCATAATAGTTGTCTAATAAAAAAAATTTGACTTATTACCATCTTTTATTTTTAAGTTATTTGAGATCATTTTTAGTCATATTCATTTTTTTTACTTATATACTATCTATATCCCATATTAGATGTCTATTTGGCTAATTTTAACTTACAAAAATTGTGAGTCAAAGTTTTTGATGCGGACAACTAATATGAGACGGAGGAAGTAATAATAGTGAGACGGTCGGTGCTTTTTCTCCCCTCTCTCTTCAATTTGCTCTCCATTGGCGGCGGCTTGTGTTAACGGCTTGTGTTAAGGATTACTTCCATGTACCCTAATTGTTTTAGGATTTTATTAGAGTAATTTAAAAATAAAAATTTATTTAATAACAAATTAAAAGAAATTTTTTCTTTTACTTTTATATTTAAAATAAAATAAGGTAAGTTTTATATTTTTGTATTAATAAAAATATAATTAGAGTTTAAAAAGCATAAAACTTAATAATTGAATATTTTAGTGTCAATGATGTTTCAAATCGGAAAAGAAACAATGTAATTTGCATATTTGTTAGTAAGAAAAAAAATAAAAGGAAAGAAAAAATAAATAAATAAAAGGAAAGGAAAAAAAAAAAAAAAATTCAGAACTTTCAGAACTTTGGTGGAAAATTCATAATTGATTCCCTGTTAAAAGACAGACAAATCAGAACTTTCGTGGAAAATTCATATGTAAACCGTTGACAAAATGTCTAAGGGCTCGTTTGCCATAGCTTTTAAGTAGCCTTTAGACAAGCTTTATGAGCTTTTGGTTAATCACAAAGGGTGCAACAGAGAGGAAGCTGTCACTTGTCCCAAAGTGGAATAATTTTCCTAATTCTAAAATAAAGCATAAAAGATGGTCTCAAATCTTTTTTATTTTTTTATTTTAGGATACTGAATTCTCAAAGTTTGTGTTTAATTTATGGACAGGTGAAGTCAGCACTGCCGTAAAAGAGGAACTCTGCACTGCATGGATATATACAACTTTGGGGAGGTCATACTGGAAATCTTAACAAATGGTAGGCTGACAAATGCTGGAGAGAGTGTGCAGAGTAAACCAAGGGAGGTTGTTCTTAGAGAGATTTACAATGACAATGAAGTTGGTTCTTCCAATTCATTCCAAGAGGAGATAAAACTGGTTGTTGATGTTGCTTTGCTCTGCACCAGAAGCCGGTCCTCTGATAGGCCATCCATGGAAGAAGCATTGAAGCTTCTATTGGGGCCAACGCCATAAAAGAAATAACACAACTTTTGAAGCAGGACCATCAACAGATAGATAGATAGATAGATATATATATATATATAACAGGTAGGTTAGCTGATAAGAGTTTCTGTTTGTGTTTCATTTGGTTTATAGCTTGTTTCTGTCCTAATCAAAAGAACTGTGTTGATGTATAATAGTGGCCTGTATGTTTGTGTATAGATCAATATTTAACTACTTTATTCATGTTGACATCATTTTCTAACTCAGAATTTAACAAAAACAATGGAAGATTTTTAGCTTTGTAAATCTAATGCAGACCTATAATGTTTTGAAGGCCTTTCATGGCATTTTACAGCAGAGCTCTACAGTGGGAAAGCAGCCAGCTTCACTTTCAGAAATCTAGAACATGCCTATATATGTATAGAAGGCTAGTCAGAAGGTAAGAGGAACTTTGTGCCATTTTACTAAGAACATCATTTTAGATTTTTAAGAAAGTGAAATCCCCACTTTCTTGTATCTAACATAAATGATCAAACATAAATGATCAATGATCAATCAAGAGGCTCGGAGTATCACTACTCTTTGACTTATGGTCAAAAATAATTTATCCAACTTTAATGTTGGCCAAATATAAGTATTTGTTTTCAAATCAGTACTAGCAAGGACTAATAAGAGTATGAATTGATCCAGGTTCTAAATTATTCGATTAAATTAGTACTAAGGAATAAGCATGGTTCTTTAGCATTAGTAACGGGAATAAGTCATTGTGATTCGTGCAGTTTCAAAATCATCAAAATAGATGAAACTTAAATAAATAAAAAATCCTGGGTACCACTTCATTAAATAAATAGACACACATAAGCCCTTAAATTATATTTCTAACAGAAAATTTGAATAATAAAAAGTGCAGTAAATAACATGAAAAAAATAAAGCAAAAAGCAATTTTGATAGTCAAAAATAAAAATTTGTTTACATTCACCTTCTTTATGATCTCTTCTTCCCCTTTGGTACCCTTTCTAAAGGGCATTGTAATATTTGGGTGAAACAAGGCTGTTCAAACAAATCTCTGCCTCATGCCAAGATAGAGGAGCATTGTGAAACTGCATATATCTATAAGTTTTGTCTTGTAGATTGTACATAACAAATCTGGTACCACAAATTGCAAATAAATTTTCATCATTGTTTGAGATATCCAGAGGCTTGGAGATATAACGAGGGACGACAACAACAAATTTAGTCCAAGACTCTCTGATGCCGTATTCCTTCATCACCCAAAATTTGGCGGCAGACCCGTATCGAGATAGGATACAAAGACATCCTTTGACAACTCCAATCACACAAGATTCAAATGGCGATGCTAATATGTTATCATCAGGCAATGGAACAGTGTTGAAACTTTGGTCAGCTAAACTAAATGAAGCCATTTTGGTCCTATCACAATTGAACCAGTGGAGATTCCCATTCAGAAACACACCTGATATGGAGTCTGCAACTATGAAAGGAAAGTCTTGAATCCTTCTCCAGGAATTTGATCTGAGTGAATATAAACTCGTAATGGTTTCAGAGATTTGAACAACCTTGTAGTCATCAACCAATGCATCATAGGCAAGTCCAAGTGATGCAAAACCAAGTTTCTGAGATGGTGAGTCTGGTAACCTAATCACTTCTCTGGTTGACGGATTCACCAAGTATAGCCTAGGATGATCTTCAATAGAATAACATACCACCAACCCACGACAACAGTTGGAGATACTCATCTTCCAATTCTTATCGTTATAGTTGAAGATGTCAAACGCTCCTCCTCCTCGATCATCACATGCTTCATCGCTGCCACAAGGCGACACGAAAAGCCTGTTATAGGGAAGAATATTATTAGTATCCAAACGGGGGCGCGGATATGTAAGGACGAGATTGAACCTGCGGGGACGAGTGAGGTGAAGCGTGACAAAGTCGGGATGTGTGAACGTGGTGAGCCAAGACTTAGATACACACTTAAACCGTACAATAGATTTGACCGGTAGCCACGACAATATCTCGATTAGGGCATCGTACGGAAGTATTGGAATGATAACTCGTCTCCCTTCATGGCCATGCCCCAAATTTTCTCCTTGAATTTGAGTTTCACAGCCCTCCACAGTTTTATTTCTTTTTGCGGGTGTTCAATAATTTTTGGTAGGTTAGATATCCTTATATATATTATGCTAATTAACACTAATATATGGGATGCAATTTGGGCGGGCCAACCCGGCCCAATTCGAAAATTTTGAGACTTGGCCTTTTTAATTCACAAATCAGGTCTAATTTGGATTGGGTTTGGAATCCAATCGTATTCGGGTTGGGCTAGGGCTCGACTCGAACCCAGCCGAAAACTCAAAATTTAATTTTTTTTTTAAATATCTTTTAAATCTTTGATATATATGTACGGTGTGTGTGTGTACACGTCTTTTACCATTTTTTTTTTTCACCTTCCAATTTTTTTTTTTTTTTTCTTTTCTTCCAAATCTTTGATATATATATATATATATATGTGTGTGTGTGTGTGTGTGATTGAAGAGACTATAAATAATAATAAGAGTGAGGTGGTTGGTGCTTTTTCTCCCCCTCTCTCTCCGATTTGCTCTCCATAGGCGACGGCTAGTTGAAAATACATAAAAATTAATAATTGAATATTTTAGTGACTATGATGTTTCAAATCGAAAAAGGCACAATGTAATTGGCAAATTTGTTTGTAAGAAAAGAGAGAGAAAAAGAAAAAAATAATAATAAAAATTGAACGGGTCAGCCGTCCAGCCCGAACACACTCCTATTTAATAGGTGCCAAATCTCAATTTGAAATCTTTTAAGTGTTATTTTTGAAAATCTAAATTTATATATATGTAAAAGTAAATATAACCCATATTTTTATGGTTAGTTTTTAACTTTTTATCCTTTAATATTAGTTGATGGTACCCAAATCTTCTCCTTGTTTTACTATTTTTGAATTTTAAATTTTTTCAACACTTATATATATGTATTTATATAGAGGCCTACCAAATTCATATATATATAAAAGTAAATATAACCATATTTTTATGAAAAATAATTTTCAAGCTTAAATCTTGCCGATTTGTTCTGCCAATTAATTTTTATACTTTAATACTAGTTGTAGGTACCCAAATTTTTTTCCTTATTTTACTATTTTTGAACTTTAGATTTTTTGTCCACTTATATATAAAGTAGGAAAAGATACACGTGGTGAATGTTTTGTAACTTACAGAATTTTTATTTTCATACATATTTTTTATTATTGTTAATTTGAAGTTTGTAACAATACACCTTACAAAAAATTTAAAAATATTATAACTCTTTTTATATTAATTAATAAATATATTTTTTATATTAATAAATAAATACTAAAATATTTTAAAATTGGTGGTAGAGTTTGAGTTTTGTAATGCAATAAATTATTTTAGGTTTTTATATTAATACTAAAATATTTATTTTTTATTTTTTATTAATTAATAAAAAAAATTATTTTAATACTGAAATTGGTGGTAGAGTTTGAGTTTTGCAAAGTAATAAATTCTTTTAGGTAATTTGAATTTTATTAGATAATATTTAAAAAATTATATATATATATATATATATATATATATATATATATATAATAGTATAGATTTGAATTTTATTAGGTAATTTGTGAATTTTATTAGTTTATTTGAAATTTAGTATAATTTTAAATTTACAATAGAAATTCAATTATATTAATTTTTAACTAAATTTTAATATAGAAATTCAATTATACTCATACATTAGATTGAAATTGATATAAAAATTTATTATATCGAGTTTTTGGTTTTTTGGAAGACCCTAGGTTATATTTTATTTTCTTTAAATATATCCTTGTGTAATGTGATAGAGTTTTATAGAAAATAAAATAGGTAATTTATAGTAGATTTTTATAAAACTTATTTTATTTTATTTAAATATATCCTTGTAAAATTAGATTTTTTTATATTAAAAAACTCATAATAAATAGATAAATACATGTGTCATATGTGATAGAGTTCTCTTTTTATATTAATTAATAAATATTTTTATATTAAAAAATAAATGCCGAAATTCTTTACACTTTTATTGTAATGTTTAAGTCTTTTATATATGTGTGTGTGTGTATATATATATATATATATATATATATATATATATATATATATTAGTGGAGGGACCCACAGTTTTGTTTTAAAGTGGTCATAAGACCACGTTTGTGTTTTGGTTCTCTGTAATCTCAATTCACTCTCTCCCGCTGCCTGCTTCTATCTTCCTCTCTGTTTTATTTTTTTTTCCTTTTTCCACTTCAAGGTTTCAATCCTTGATTAATTCCTTATTTCTTAGAATTTTTAAGTGCCGTTTGCTACAAAACGGAGAGCACGGCGAACTCTAAACGTGTGTACCAGCAATTTCAGTTTTGAGCAACTTTGGGAGTCCAAAAATTGAAATCCATTTTGAGGGTTTGAGGTGAAAATTGGGAGTTTTGCTTAAAAGTGAGGTAGGGGTTCCTAATTCATGATATTCTTGCTCCCTTATGAATTATTCTTTGTTAAATATAGTTAAACATGTTTAATTTGAGATGAATGCCTCAAAAATGATTGATTTGGTTTTGTATATGGAATTCATGCTTATGTGTATATGTGGATTTATGTTAAAAGCATATTTAAATGTTGATTTTCCATGTGTATCGTGAAATTCATGAATTCTATATATATATGCTGATTTGTGTCACAAGCATACCTAAATGTTGATTTTTCTATGCCTATCATGCTAGATCTCTATTGTATGAAAGCATGTGGTAGTTTTACTTGAAACTTTTGTGAATCATGTTATATTAATTAAGTGGAGTTAGTTATGGAATGATGAACTTGGACATGGCATGATACATCCATGCACTACCATTGGGCATAAAATGGGATTAATGTGATTTGAAATGAAAAAGGGGAATTTTGGGAAGAAGTTTTGATTAAAATGGTTTTGAAAAAACCCGGTCACCGCGGGGTTATCAAAGGGGCTGTGTGTTAATATAACCTAGAGAGAATTAGGGAGATTGCCCTAGCGTGGTTGAGCTAGTTGGGCCCAAAATGACGCCGCGGGGGTACCAAGGGTCAGGGACACTAACCAATCCTTCTCTCGTGTCACTACGGGGTCACCAAATGGTGGGTTATATTAACAGTTTGAAAGTGATGGATTTGAATGTTAAAAATGGGGAGTGATATCGACATGCATTGCATTTCATAGCATCATATTGTGTATGCTGAGATTGGATTTAATGTTGTACTTTCTCGACATAGTATGACCCTGATTCCTATTGTCCTATTCCTTGTTTGGATTCACAGGGATACAAGAGTTGTGTCTTAGGCACTACCTACTGAGCAATTTTGCTCACCCATTTTATTTAACATTTTTTTTTTATGAAACGGGAAAGAAGTGGCGGATAACATTCTACCACAGACTTAGTATGGATTAGGAGCTTATTTTATTGTTTTTGTACTTATGTTGTAAAACATGGACACTTGATATTAATCTTGTATTTTGGGATTGTAATTATGATATCTGAATGATATAGTATGTGGTTGTACCACCATGGAATGTATTATATGTTTATTGTGTTGGGACGGATTAAAAATGCATTTAAATAGATTGTTGTAGGACGATTTTTAGCAGAGGTCATGCCGAATTTTTTTTTTTTTTGACATCATTTAGAGTTGTTACATTTATATTTTATTTATATGCATTATTATATTATTATATATTTTCTTTAAATATATCATTTTCTGATGTGATAGAGTTTCAAAGAAAATAAAGTAGGCAATTTGTGAGAAATTTTATAGAAATTATTTTATTTTGTTTATATCCTTGTCTAATTAGATTTCCTTTTATTAAAAAGCTAATAATAAATAAATAAATACAGGTTATATGTGAATGAGTTTTTTTAAAAATAAGATAGTTAATTTGTGGTAGAGTTTAGGTAATTTGTGTTAGAGTTTTATAGAAATTCTTTAACTATATCATTCTCTGATGTGATAGAGTTTTATTTTAAATAAAATAGATAATTTGTGGTATAATTTTATATAAATTATTTATTTTCTTTAAATATATATATCCTTATCTAATTAAATTTTCTTTTATTAAAAATTTCATAATAAAAGTTAATTTATGGTAAAGTTTAGAAAAATTATTTTATTTTTTATATCATTTGTTAAATATTTTTTATATTAATAATTCTTGTCTAGTTATATTTTCTTTTATTAAAAAACTAATAATAAATAGATAAATAAATAATTTGTGTGAGAGTTTTATATAAACACTTTTTAAAAATTATTTTATTTTCTTTAAATATATTCTTGTCTAATTATATTTCCTTTTATTAAAAAATTCATAATAAATAGATAAATACAGGTTATATTTAATAGAGTTTTAAAGAAATTAAAATAAATAATTTATGATAGAGTTTTATAGAAATTATTTTATTTTTTGTAAAAATAATCACAATAAATAGATAAATATAGTTTATATGTGATAGAGTTTTATAGAAAATAAAATAGTTAATTTGAGGTAGAGTTTTATATAAATTATTTTATTTTTTTAAATATACTTATCTAATTAGATTTTATTTTATAAAAAAACTCTTAATTAATAGATAATGTGATAGAGTTTAATAGAAAATAAAATAGTTAATTTGTGGTAGATTTTATAGAAATTTTTTAATTTTTTTTAAATATATTCTTGTTTTATTATATTTTTTTATTAAAAAAACTCTTAATAAATAGATAAATAGGTAATATGTGTTAGAGTTTTGTATAAAATCTTTTAAAAACCCTTTTTATATGAATTAATAAATATTTTATATATTAATAATTCTGGTCTAATTAGATTACCTTTTATTATAAAAAAAAAAACCTCATAATAAAAAAAAAAATTGTGGTAGAGTTTTAGAAAAATTATTTTATTTTTTAAATAAAGTAAAAAAATATTATTTATATTAATAATTCTTGTCTAATTATATTTTATTTAATTAAAAACTCATACTAAATAAATAAATAGGTATTGTGTTAGAGTTGAATAAAAACTCTTTTGAAAACTCTTTTCATATCAATTAATAAATATTTTTTATATTAATAATTCTTATATAATTAGATTTTATTTTATTAAAAAAATTATAATAAATAGATAAATAGGTAATTTGTGTTACAATTTTATGGAAAATATTTTAAAACATCTTTTTATATCCATTAATAAATAATTTTTTATATTAATAATAGTTGTCTAATTAGATTTCCTTTTATTAAAAAACTCATAATAAATAGACAAATAAGTAATTTGTATTAGAGTTTTATAGAAACTCTTTAAATATATCTTTGTTTAGTGTGATATAGTTTTATTGAAAATAAAACAGGTAATTTGTAATAGAATTTTATAAAAATTATTTTAATTTTTTTACATATGTCCTTGTCTAATTAGATTTCATTTTATTAAAAAACTCACAATGTGGCATAATTTTATAAAAGAGTTAATTTCACTGACACCCCCTCAAGTTTGGTCAAATATCATCCTTAAACATCTTTTGAAAATAATTATCACTCACATTACAAATTTTTGTTCCGTTTTTTACTCACACTCCAACAGTTAGTTGAATAGTTCTGACACGATATAAAATGACGTAAATACCCTTTGACTTTGCCAAAACAACTCTTTTGCCTAAACAATTGGATTAAAATACTAAAATATCCCTAAAATTTTATAAATTTACAAATTATATAGATATACCAGATATATATAGACACGTATATATATTTCTGGAAACCCAAATGAAGAACAATCTTGATTTGATATGTAATCAGTTTAAACAAAGTGAAGAAAAGAAAGAATATCAACTCTTTTGATCCGTTATCAGTTTTTTAAAATGTCTTTCTTTCTCTCAGTTTTCTAGAAATTTAGATTATTAATTTATGGAGACCTAAATGAAGAACAATCTTGATTTGTGGGTTTTCAACTATATAAACTAGAAAAAAAAATGTTATGCTCTGCATTATGCTTGAATTTTGATGGAATTTGGTCTAATTGTAGTATTTGTTTTTGCCAAGAACAACAATCACTCTGTGTGGTGAAAGAGGAGGAGAGATTGGGATGGGTGTTGGGATTGGGATTAGGATTTGTGTGAGTGGCGGCGGTGACGATCGGTGATGGGTTGGGATTGTGTAGGCGGCGACGGCGATGGCGGATGTTTATGTTGGTGGCGGGGCGGAGTAAATGTCTCTGTATGTGTGTGTGTGTGTGTATGTCTTTGTGTGTAATGTGTGTATACACGGATCTAAGGCGCAAACCATGGAATTAGGAATTGTAAGACTTCACAACAGCCAAGCACTGCTCATCTTTAGCCCACCTTGCGTCTAAAGTTTGAGTGATCTCTCACCAACTAAAATGTTCATTCCCGCTCTGTGTGTGTGTGTGTGTATATATATATCATACATACATATAAATATAAATATAAATATATGATATATCTATAATTGTAAATTTGTAGTGTATTTAGAGGTATTGTAGTCTTTTTATTTATTTATTTATTTTTTTATGTTAAGAGCACTTTTGACTAAGTTAAATCGTATTTAGGGGCAAAATTGTCTTTTATATATTTTTAACGGAAAGTGTGATGGGAAAGTGACAACAGACTTAAGTGATCGAAAGATGTTTGAGGGTGATATTTGGCCAAACCTGAGGGGGTGTCAGTGAAATTAATCATTTAGAAAAAATAGGTAATTTGTGATAGAGTTTTATAGAAAATATTTTATTTTCTTTAAATATATTCTTATCTAATTAGATTTTATTTTATTAAGAAACTCATAATAAAAGCTAATTTGTGGTAGAGTTTTAGAAATTTTATTTTATTTTATATATCAATTAATAAATATTTTTTTATATTAATAATTCTTATCTAATTAGATTTCTTTTATTAAAAATTTCATAATAATAAATAGATAAATGGGTTAATTTGAATTTTATTAGCTAGATTTTAGAGTTAGCTAATTTGTGGTAGATTTTATAGAAATTTTTTATTTTCTTTAAATATATTCTTGTTTAATTATATTTTCATTTATTAAAAAACTCATAATAAATAGATAAATAGGTAATATACGTTAGAGTTTTATATAAAATCTTTTTAAAACCCTTTTTATATGAATTAATAAATATTTTTATATATTAATAATTATTGTCTAATTAGATTACCTTTTATAAAAAATAAAAAAAAAACTTATAATAAAAGGTAATTTGTGGTAGAGTTTTAGAAAAATTATTTTATTTTTTGTATCAATTAAAAATATTTTCTATATTAATAATTCTTCCCTAATTAGATTTTATTTTATTAAAAAACTCATAATAAATAAATAAATAGTTAATTTGTGTTAGAGTTTAATATAAACTCTTTTTATATCAATTAACAAATATTTTTATATTAATAATTTTTGTTTAATTAGATTTTCTTTTATTAAAATCTCATAATAAATATATAAATAGGTAATTTGTGTTAGAGTTTTATTGAAACTCTTTTAAAACCTTTTTTTTTTATATCAATTAATAAATAATTTTTTATATTAATAATACTTGTCTAATTAGATTTCCTTTTATTAAAAAACTCATAATAAATAGATAAATAGGTAATTTGTGTTAGAGTTTTATAGGAACTCTTTAAATATATCTTTAGCTAGTGTGATAAAGTTTTATTGAAAATAAAATAGGTAATTTGTGATACAGTTTTATATAAATTATTTTATTTTCTTTAAATATATCCTTGTATAATTAGATTTTATTTTATTAAGAAACTCATAATAAAAACTAATTTGTGTTAGAGTTTTTGAAAAATTATTTTATTTTATATATCAATTAATAAATATTTTTTATATCAATAATTATTGTCTAATTAGATTTTCTTTTAATAAAAAAATTATAATAATAAATAGATAAATAGGTTAATTTGAATTTTAATAGGTAGATTTTAGAGTTTTTATTTATTTATATATATATATATATATATATATATATATATAAACTCTTTTTAATATCAATTAATAAATATTTTTTATATAAATAAATAAATACTTAAATACTGAAACTCTTTGTACATTTAATAATAGTATAGATATAGATGAAAACTCTTTTTATAAAGAGTTTCTGTATTTTATTCTGGAATTCTGAATTTCTCGAATTCTCAATTTCTGTACCCCATCCTCCTTTCTCCATGCCTTTATTTATAGGCTTCTTGGATTAATAAGATGATAACATGTGTCCTCTCCTGATCATAACTAGGCGGGCCGGTTATATTATGATAATTAACCATAAAAAATAACTATTCTTTTTATATTAATTAATAAATATTTTATTGAAACTATTTTTATATCAATTAAAAAATATTTTTTTATATAAATAAATAAATACTGAAATACTGAAAGACAAAAAGTCTTTGCACATTTAATAATAGTATAAATATAGATATAGATTGACATTATGATATTAGTGTGGAGAGATATATAGAGAGAGAGGGGCTTAACCCATTGAAAAAGAAAAAAAGGAAAAAAAGAAAAAATAGGGGTTGACCCGGACAACCTGATCGGACTGAAAATATTTGGATTGGAACCCGAATTCGAGTTATCTCGGACTAGCCCAACCCAACCCGAAACCGGGTTGAGACTGGGCTCGGATTGGACTGAGTTGGGCCAACCCAAGTTGCACCCTCTATATATTATATACGGAGTACTTCTTTTCATATACTTCATTATTAATGAAATTCCTTTTAATGGAAGGATTCTTTTTGTTAGGTACTACTATAATCGCATTATAAATTTTCCCTCGGGTTTCATTTCTAATTAATTCTGAAGCAATGGTACAATTGTTGATCCATACGGAACAAAATTCAAGTTCTGTTGTAATGGTCTTTTAGGCTTGGGGCATTGGAGATCATATGAATGGTTATGTCGTATTTTTAATTGTTTTTTTTTCTATATATATATATATATATATATATTTAAGACTATTTCCTTTGTGCTTCCTTAGCTTTTAGCATCACCATGCACATCATTCCCTGATCTTTTAATTCATTCTGTTTTAAATTATTTGGAAAGAGATTGAGCATATTCTTCTCAGCTTATAGAGAAATACAAGATTGATTAGTTCTTTTTTCTTTTCTTTTTTTTTCCCCGGTAAATACAAGATTGATTAGTTTGTTCAAGTAATTCAGAGGTTTGCGCTTTGCTATCTGTTGGTGGTGCGCTTGCTTCCTCTGTGTCTTTTTGTATGGAGGTCGTGTGTTGCCTTCGGGCTTTTTGATTGGGCCTAAGTGCCCTGTTTGTTGTTGTTTTGTTTTTGGGCTGCCTGTTTTGGGTAGCCTGTGTATTGTTTTCTTTTGTGTTGGAATAAATTGATTTACCCAAAAAAAAAATTCAGAGGTTCGAGGGCTAAATTGATCAGCTGTCATGGTAAAGGATTTGAGATGATTAATTAGAGGTTTTAGCTAATGGAGTTTATGTTTGAAGAATTGTCATCATTAATTATCTGTGAAATACTCCCTTCGTTGCAAAATATACAGTAATTGTTTGTAGTCAATTGGGCACCCATGGCCACAACCATGAGTCCTGGACCTGACAATATGCCTTTTCCAGTTCCTACCGCGCTGTGGGTACTGTCTTGTTTGGGTCATGCCCATTTTTGGTCTTGTGATAAAATTAACATCTACCTTTAGGTTGGGCCGAAATTAATCTTTCCATTAAATTAGGAAATAATTCAGCCCGAATAAGTCTTTGGGTTCTTAATGTGTTCTAGAGTTTCTTCCCCTTCTCCTATTTATTTATTTATTTATTTATTATTATTATTATTATTATTATTTTTTAACATTTGCTTTGACGACAACTCATATTATTTTGTGATGTCAGTTGTCATATAATCCATGAAACATATCATGAAAATCATGGGATGATACATTATTGATTTTAGAGACCTCGTCATTATCATTACAATAAAAAAGTATGTGGGGGTGTATGTGTAAAAAGAAGAGTGGGAATATTGCCTTCAAATGGTTGATTATTGTTTCTTTACACTTGATAGGATTTACTAAATTAAGAATAGTCAAATTTAGACTCATTTAATGACATATTTAAAATGTCTGCACGATACAAAAAATTGTTGTGTGAGTGGTGAGCAAATTTCTTGCCAATAAAATAAAAACAATAATAATAAAAAATAAAAATAAATAAATAAAGTTAGGGCGCCTAGATAGGGAATGGGGTTGAGTGGCCACCTAACCACTACAATAGACATATACATAATATTTCAACACTTCCCGCAAACTTAAGACAGGTTTTTGGAAGCCAATTTGAGTTTGAAGACGAAATCTTGAAAACAATGTGAATCGAAAAAGCATCCTAAAAGTTAGAATAATGCCGAGAAAGGCTAGAACAAAGGCAAGAAATGCCGGATCAACGTCGAGAAATGGCCGAAATTACGCCAGTCTTCAACAACTATTCCGGATTTGAGCTGGCCATCAACAAGGAAAAAAACAATGCTACCAAACACACCAACAATTACAACAAATCAAAGGACGAAACAAGGCAAGAAAAATTGACTTTTTCCTCCAAATATGTTGCTAAACAAACACTGGCAGCAACAAGATAAAAATAGCACCCAAAACCCTTTAGCAACATTCACCTTGAACGCCGCCGAGCATGGGACAAATGAAGGCTTTAAATTTAGGACATGAAAAAAAATAATAATAAAAATTAAAAATTAAAAATTAAAAAAAAAAATTAAAGACGTAAACACATCTTACATATAAAGTGCGTCAGCATTTGAAAGTTTATTTAAGACTGCTCAAATTTTTGGGAATATAAAGGGGTAGTGATTAAGGTATCTTGTCCAAAGAAAACTACTTGTGCTTTATTCTAAACTCACATGCTTTCCCACGCAAAGTGTTCGATTCTCTTTTTCTTTTTCTTTTATTTTTTTTTTATTTTTTTAATAAGCGTATGCAGAGCTGAATTAATGCTGACGCCTTCCTTCTAAAGTCTAAAATCACTTCGCACGCAAACACCGTACCTCTCTGTCGTTGCTATCTGAGGTCACACTTCAAGTCAACAAAAGTCAAACCGACCGTTAACACCACCGTCTCGCCGCCATGGACGGCGATCCTAACAACAAAGCCTCTGAAGCTTTATCGATCAAATATCAGTTTTCAACTCTCTCGGTGGATGATGATGATGATGGTGATGAATCGAGCGTTAAAGACGGGAATGCAGAGAAAGAACCGGTAGAAAAATTATCTACAAAGTAAGGTTTTTTTTTTCCTTTCTCGATTCTATATTTATTTTTAATGCAATCGCATTATAAATTTCCCTTAGGGTTTCCTTTATAATTCTAGATTAATGATACAATTGTTCATGAAATTGCCAGTTCGCCAGAGTCTTCGACATCAGAAGCAGAATCACGAAGAGAACTATACGAGATGATTGTTCCTTCTGCACTTAGAGAATCGTGGATCGATTCGGAGAGACCTGTTTGTCTCAACTTTTATTTTGTGAAGTTCATTCCTCGACCAGAGGATAGGCTTTATAAAGAGTTCGGTATTTTTCTGAAAGCATCTCTCCCAAGAGAGGCTGAGGGATTGAAAGTCCTTCTTCAATTGCATGGTGGTGGTGGTAGAACAGTCGAGGCCGAGCTTGTCCCATCAGGAGTTGTAAATTTTGATGAAGATGAGGTAAACAAACAATTTATAAGTACTATTATTATTTAAGATAAAAATTCAATATATTCTACTTGACTTTGGGCTATTGGTTGATGAAATATGAGATTGATTGATACAAGCATTACATTATGAGTTTTAGTCCCTAAGTAGCTTGTGTTAAAATGAGTAATTCTATTATGGGTTGGAGCTGCAAATTTTGAGAAACAAATATTCTCGATTTAATGTATTCTACTTGACTTGGAGGCTATGACTTGATAGAATCTGCTGTTGTTGACTGATATAATGATAAAAACTTGGATTGATGACAACCATGGCATCATGTGTTCGGGCCTCAAAGTAGTGTGTAAATTTGAGTAATTCCAATATGGGTGAGCTCTGTACCAGCCATTAGATTGAGAAACTTTTCTTAATCTAAGGGTCGATAGTGCCCCTGTGATATTTTTTTCATGCAACAATAGGGTGAAAAAAATGGTATGTCCATCAATTTCTTTCTCTCTTCATTGCAGGTTAACAGGATCTGCACAATATGATATAATTTTTTCCCCTCCCCTTTTTTAACTTGACCTTCTTGCTGATATTCATCATGTATTTACACAGATTCAGGAGGCACAAAAATTTCATCAAATGTGCCTCAAGGCCATACTTCACCGAGAAGAGTTCATTTCTGAATTTGTTTCTTTGGAAAATAATAATTTGAGTAACTCTAGCTCAACAAGATTCTACCTGTTGCTTCCAGTCATTCTTCGTGAATCTAACAGGAAAGTAGACTGGGAGCTTATTAGAAGATGTTTATCCTCACCTATTTTCAGGACTCAAGATGATGCTGGAGACCGTGCTACCCCTCATTTGAACAACCACTTGCAACTTGCTAATGGTCCCAAAAGCATAGAAGATGTCGTCAATAGTTTAGTGTATATCCCAAGTCCGGGCAGAAAAGGATTTTACTTTGTTTCTGAAGTTATTTGGGAGAAGAAAAGGTACAATCTATTTCTAGCTTTCTTCTTGAAAACATTATAGATTATGTACACTAATAGTGTCCTTAGCCTGGAAAATTTTGTTTTGCTTATTTCTAGGGTAACTTCCATTGAAATTTGAATAACATATAATAAAGAGAAGCTTTGCATAAAAGAATAAGAGATCACTTTGTGTGTAACTCTAATTATGGTGTATAAATACTGTTCCATTTGGTCTTAGAAGTGTATCCTCTTTGATGGTGAAATACTTGACAGGAGCTTTTCCTACTCTGTTATAATCACGCTTAAGTCTATGTAACATATCAAAACGTTCTGGTTACATTTTTTTTTTTCTGTTATTCCAAAAATGAGGTTATATTCAAGTCATTGCGTACCCCTGTTGTAATGGCCTTTTAGGCTTGAGGCATTGGAGATCATATTGATGGTGGGTTAGTCTTGTAGCATTCCCATGAGTCTTGGTATCCTTTTTGGCTTTAACTTTTATGCTTTTTGTTTAATGTTTTTGAATTGTTCTCATTGCTTATTTATGCTTTAAGGAAGCTGGGTATGTGGAAGTCTTTATCTTTGTCCAACAGTTTGTATTTTTCAATGGATGTTGACACACATCAATAGAATAATACTCCGTATGTAGCTAAATGGTAGAACTACCTCACTTCTCATATTGACACCATAGTGTTTGTATGTTATCCTTCCTTTTCTTTTTCCTTTTCTAATCATGATTTGTTATCGTTTTAGTTGGAGGTGTCCTAGTTACGGTTACGTTTATTAGTTCAAACAGTCTAGTAGCTAAGGTCATTTTTGCATCATTGAATGCCACCAATGTGGCCTTAGTTTCAAATATGTTTTATTTAGAGAAGCATGAAAATCCCATAAACAAAAACATCTTGGCAGTCAGAATTTGCATTTATATTAGAGCAATACTTGCATAGAGTTTGGAAGAATCACTGCATGCATTTCAGTATTAGAATTAAATCAGAATATATTAAAGGCACAATGGTCACACCATCCTTTTTCAACTCTAAATTGATGCCATAGTGTTTTCTAAGTCTAGTATTCTCGGTGTAAGTGTTATCTATCTGGTTTATGTTTTCCTATTTTCCTTGCATGATTGAACTTTACCCAGAGAGGGTTGATACAGCCCCTGTTCAATACTGATCTAGTACTATTAGGTTTGCTAATCGTAGTTTCCTTCTTTGGCACTCCTATCATATGGTCTCTGTCATGCATTTCCTCTTTGTTGGTTGAATATGAGTCAATGTTTTCCCTCTCTCTTTTATTTATTTATTTTTTATTATTGTCGACCTAAACAAGTGGGAACCAGGTTCCTTTGTGCTCCCTTAGCTTTTAGCATCACCACATCATTCCCTAAAGTGCTGAATCTTTTTATTAACTCTGTTTTAAATTATTACTAGACAGAGATTGAGCCTATTCTCCACTGCAAAATGAAACTGAAATTTATTCTATCACTTTCTGTTTCAAATACTTTTGAATCACTCACTATCCCTCATTTAATTTGATAACGACTCACAACGAATCTTTCATATCATTATCTAACAAATTGTAATTTGATTGAGCAGTAAATGTAATACCCAGTATTTTTAAGAAAATTATTAAATGGGTTTTATTTAATTAATTTTGGATTAAATTATTTTATCTTAATTACGTGCATTTATTTAATTGATTTAGTTATTTGCAATTTATTATGTGGTATAATTTAATTATTTAAGTGTATTTGATTTATTAATGTTATTTAGTTAAATATATGTAATTACATATTTTATTTATTTATGTATTATCTATGTGCATTAGTATAGTTTTACATTTTTTTTTTCTATCTAAGTGCATATGTGTGATACACCCGGATTTCCGGATGCGGGTTGGCCAAGCCCACGCCCGATTACCCGAGGATATCAAACCAATTAGCAATAAACGAACACAGAATACAATTACGATAAAAAGGAATAAATAAAAAATTCCTGAAAGAAAACTAAAATGATAAACCCAAAACTTAATCCTCATAATAAAATTTTATAAATAAGAAACTATTCTAATACATCGAACTTCTCCATTTCTAATACAACTCGGGAATCCATCTGGTGGACCCCTAATAAAAAATCCAACACCGACAAATGAATAACTGAAGAAAATCCAATGCTAAACCATGAAGAAAACTCCTACATCGTTGGAAGAATGAGTGACCGTCTCTGCTCAGCACGAATAAGCTCTAAGACCTGGAATCGTCCGTTACCTGAAAAATAATAATGGATCAGGCCCACGAACAAGTTTTATCCTAATTACAATCCAAACAGAGACCCGATACGCAGATACATCCTAGATATCTCAACTATATCTATATAGTCCGTAAATATATATATATATATATATATATATATATATATATATATATCCACACTACAGGACTCTTACTGGACTACAATGGGGGTCTCAACCTGAATAGAAGGCAACATGCAAAAACGCACCCAAAGGTGGGCATGAGTGCCTAGACCTAACGGGGTATACCTCAACCATCATAACCAGTTACGGATCCCAACGCATATACGCTCCCTAACCAACGATCCTGAGACTCAAACTCATATCGCGGTCTCATAAATTAGATATATAAATTCCCATCCAAATCAATGTAGTGCCGCTCAACTGTTCGTTGTCAAGATACGACATAAAATTAGGATTTAAATGTTTTAATTAAACCCATTTCCTTCCTAATACAGAAATATCAACAAACATCCAATATGTCGTTCAACTGTTTTAGTTGATAGGACATGCAACCATGTAGGATTTAACTGTTTTAGTTAATCCATTCCGTATGTATGAATAGGTAGGAATTAGCGTTTTGATCTAATCCGTCCACAATATGCCACCGTCCCATACTAGTGCATATAATGCGTATGATCCGTAAATAATGCAACACTTTAAATAGTACATCAAATAAAATCCACATAATCTATAGAGTTGATAACAACAGAATTTAACCAGTTCATCAACTAAAATCCAAAATAACATCCCTGTAATTGCTAAAACATTATTTAATAGTCCAGCAATTAGAATCCAAAACATTTAATCCACGTAATTGCAGAACAGAGTTTTAATATCTCAGCAATTAAAATCCAAAGTAAACATAAAACAAGTTTGATAATTAAATGACCCCATTATGCATCTAAAACATGATTTATAAATCATACGATAGTTCATTAAATTGTTAAAACAAAACTAAACGATTTAATCCTGTCTATCCGTTAACAGTATGCAAGATCAGTTAAACTTTCTTACTGTTAAATCCATGAGCACAAAGACATTAATTATGCAATGTGGGTTCTAAAACAGCATAATATAATGTTTGGAATCTATGCTACAATCCATTTAATTGCTAGATACAGTTTGCGCAATTAAATCCTCTCTATCCATTACATCCGTGAACAACATGCAATTTGTTTTAAACTTTCATACTGTTTAAAAATTATTAGCATATAAATAAAATGTTGCATCCTAGGGCTTTAATACACCATGAATTAATATTTAGAACTCTCTTAATATCCCAACACAGTTCAAAATAACAAATTTAACCAAACAGTGCGCAAAAACAGCCCCGATACACTTTAAAACAACAGAGCCTGCTCACAAGACAATGGAGCAGGCTCCAACAACCTTGGAGCCGGCTCTGTGAAGAGGGGAGCCTGCTCCCAACCTCCTGGAGCCGGCTCTTTCTCCCTCTCTGAGAGCACTGCACTTCTACGCTTCATCTGCTTCGTCTCTGGCCATTTCCAGCCATTCTGTTCTTCATAAATACTGATCTTAAGAGTCTAAAAAATATCCAGAATCATCCCAGTCCTTTATTTAATTCAGTTTGCAGTAAAAAGAACTCTAAAATCAATTACCGATTCAACATGTTTTAAGTTCAAAACTGAAACCCAAATTTGCAAGAACAATTCCAGAGTAAATTTAAACACACACAGATAAACAATTCAATATATATAAAACATGCAAGATTTGATTAATATCCAATTAAAATCTTAGAGATCATCTAGGTATGCACATAACACAGGGCAAAGGGAGAGAGACAGAATAGAACTTGCCTCTTAAGGTTTCGGTTTGAAACCTTTAACCGTCTTCTTCCTAGGTTTTCCGGTGACCTTAGTTGCCATTGGACCTCCTCTGCCGCTCTTGGTTTAACCCACGAGCTAGCCCCTGTTCCTCCTCCTCCTTGGTTCAGCCCTCTGGCCTGAAACCTAGCTTTTCTTCCTCTCAGTTTCTCTCTCTGTTCTAACGTCCCTTTCTGCTGCTATAAGGGTTTTTCCAACCCTATTGCAGACATCCTATGTATTTATAGGTTAAACCTACTCCAACCCTAATCCTTATTGAAATCCAAAACCGATGGAAAGAAAATAAAACCTAATTACATAAAATATAATGATTAAATATATACATAATTTATAATATTATATATATATATATATATATATATATATATATATATATACGACCTGCTAAATTCCTATTATTAACATAAATAATAAATAATTATGAATAATAATACTACTCTATCCTTACATACGTATATACTCAATTAAATATATACCACCATCCATATATGGGTAAATATCCGTACCCATCAAACCTCCTGTCCAAGTAGTTCTATGTGACCTTTTGGCTGATCCATTACTACCATCTAATTCCATTCTTTTAAAAACATAAAAATCAAAATAAAATACTTTTAAATCATTTCCAAATAAAATTATAATAAATTAAAATCATTTAAGCACACAATAACAAACAACACATAGACAATTCAATCAAGAACTATTTACATAAATTAAAACACACAAGCAATTATTAATTAACAAATTAAATCAATTTAAATAAAACATGAAACTATACAAACACATAGCCACATAAGCACTTAAAACACAATAAAAATTCCAATTATATCCTTTTGAAAACTAGAGGTATTACAATATGCACTACCTATGTGCATTAAACATTAGGAAGACAAGTGTTGTTGGGTAGTTTTTATAGTTTTTATTTTATTTTATTGATGTAAAGTAATTCATTAATCAAATTATATAAGCATGTTTATTATTTACAAATTTGGAGATTTAAATATATGTATGTGTTGCTATGATAATTTAATCTTATTTTCTGAAAATTTTAAAGTTAGATTTAATTTTGTTTCACATGATTAATTATATTAAATTGATTTTTTAAAAATCATTATATATGTTAGTTATGGCCCAAAATTATTAATTTAAGCTTTTGAAATTTTTCTGGAATTATTCTATATTTTTTAATTTTTTTTTTTTTTTTTTGAATTTTTCTATAATTTTTGGGCAATTATTTAAGCTACTGGAAGTTCTGGCGAGGTTCTGGTGGACTTCCGGCACTTTCCGGTCATCGGAGCGACAATAGGGGTGACTGATTCAGTGTGGCGCGGTACACAACGCTTCAGTGCGCCCAAATCAGGACCATTAGATGGTCTGACGATCAGCAGAGATTTCAGTGTGGTCTGGCGCATGGGATGATGGTGTGCACGATGATCTGAGCCATAGATGTGGCTTGATTAGAAAGGGGACAATCCGGTGTGGCGCGGCGCATTAGGATATAGTGCGCTGGATGCTTGATGCAATCTGATGATCAAGTGCGTGCAGGTTCACCATAGCGTAGAGGACATCCAACCAGAAGACGCCAACACACACTGAGAGTACAACAGTCGTGTGGCAGCGCGTGGCACCGTGTGGAAGCTCGTGCGGCGGTGCGTGGGGATGCGTGCGAGGTCTCGAAAAGTTTCTGTGAAGCCCGGTGAATTTCCAGAATTGATTTCAAGCATGTTAGTGTTGAAATTAACCATTAGATGGCGTATTTATGTTGTTTTGAGGGTCGTATAATGTTACTACATTATTTTAAACGGCATTTTTAGATGCGACTATTAATTTAACCCGCGTTTAAAGGTATGGAGCATTATTATGAGTAAACGTAAATATCTTTTGGTTATTTTAAATGCTATTATGTGTATTTTGTAATAAATGGGTAAATGGTAATTACCATATTATGGATTTATATCGGAATAAGGAAACCATTGTGGGTTGGCTAATAATTGCAGTCTCACCATTACCATGTCATGATTGAGTTGCCAAGACATAATTTAGTTGTCTAGGTTAGTGGTTACGTGTATGGCATGATTGATTTTCCTATTTATATTTTATTTGGAGGCATGGATGGGTTGCCTATATATATATATTCAAACCACTGTGGGCTGGCTAATAAGTGCAGTCTCACCATTACCAAGGCATGATTGAATTGCCAAGACATGATTGATTTGTCTAGGTATGTGAAGTTTATGGCATGATTGATTTGCCTATTTTACATTATATTTGGAGGCATGGATGAGTTGCCTATATATATATATAAACCACTGTGGACTGGCTAATAAGTGCAGTCTCACCATTACCATGGCATGATTGAGTTACCAAGACATAATTGAGTTGTCTAGGTATGTAGTTACGTGTATGGCATAATTGATTTGCCTTTTTTATTTTTATTTATTTAAAGGATTATTATTTTATGGCATGATTTATTTGCCCATTTCCTTATTTAAATTTTATTTGGAAGATTACTAATTCTATAGGCATGGATGAGTTGTCTATATGATATAATTTTTATACATATATATGAAGGTATGTTTATTTAATTAAATAAATTGTTCATCCAGATTATTAGCATATTTGACGATGTATAGTAGTTATAGAAATGATTTTTATTAGAGATGATTTGTTTATCGGTTCTCTGCTGGGTTATAGAAGAGAGGATTTGCTCGTGGGCTTGACCCACCTTTTGTTGTTATATTTCAGGTCCACGTCAGTTCCAGCCACAGGGTTGAGGACTCATGTGTTCGTGAAGTTCATTCATCATCTATTCTACCGCTTTACTTCATGGTAGAAGTTTTATTTGTTGTTTAAGATTTCAGACTCATTTATTTATGTAGTTGGATTTTATTTTAGGGGTCATACACATGGGATTTCCAAGTTGTACTCTGGAACTTAAATTTTTCAGGATGGATGGATTTTTAATATTTCTTAGATTTCATTTCTGCCTTAAAATTACCAATTGTTTGTTTTTGATATCCCCATATTTTTGGGTGTGGACCTGATCAACCAGTGCTCGAAAATTTGGGGGTATCACAGTAAACTTTTAGAACACAATAAGAACATAATTACTTGAAGAGAAATACAAGATTGATTAGTTTGTTCAAGTAATTCAAAGTTTTGAGGGCTAAATTGATCAGCTGTCATGGTAACAAGTCGAGATGACGGGAGGTTTAATGGAAATGTGCTTGAGTTCCATGTTCGCTAAAGGGTATCTTCTTATGCGATTATTATTGTGTGTTTGTGATGTTAAATTGCATTTATAATTTCTAGAAAAGAAGACAACAAAGCAAAATCTCTGTGACAAAATGTTTAGCTGGTAATGCTAAATGCAAATGACTTAACCATAATTTGCTCACATATTTATTGATTTTTGGATATAATGTGACTTATTTGATATAATTCTGTTATATTCTATACTGTTGCTTGCGGTGACCATTGTCTTTCTTTCTAACTTTGTAAATCAGGTTCAGCAGTCATCTTTCCTACCCCGACCAACCACTTTTGAAAGCAAAAAATCTTTTCCGTTTGAAGAATTTACTATGCAAGAGGGGGAATCCAGGTAATCATTTATTTTGTTTTATCTTCAGGTTGTCACAGTTACTTCAAACTGAGATTTTGGGTAAGTGTTTCTTGTTTAAGTCAAATAGTTTCTGTTACTGAACAACATTTTGAATAGCAATGTTACTGTACAGCTTGTTATGGTAAATATTTTGGTATTCTAACACTATGCTGGTCAACCCAGAGTACCTGATAAATTAAATATTATCACATTTTGGTGAAGTATGAATGACACAAAACAGGGTTTCCTTGGGGAGAGGTGACAGATTTTAAATATGGCATATATCGTTTGTGTCAGGAGCATCATTCTAAGACTTGATGCAGTATTCATTTTGAGGGGCCCACTAGTACTATGTCATAATTGTATACATAGAGTGTCGATAGACATGCTGTTGAGATTCTTGAGAATATAATATATCGACACTCTTCTTGAGCTTTCATCTTGAAATCATTAGATCAAGAGGCTAATCTCACACCCTTATGGTTATAAGGCACGAGCTTAGTGAGAGCACCTCAGCACCCTCACTATAACTTTTTCCTGTTTGTAATATAAGCTAAAAAATGAATAACCTGCAACCTACAAACATGAGGAAAATAGAATTTAAATAAAAGAGAAGGAAAAACTTATACGAGAATTTTTTTTTGCATTAACATATAATTAATGAAGTTGTCAAGTGCCTAGCAACACTTTTTGTCTTTATTATATTCATATAGATAGTATGTCTGTGTGTGTGAAGTATCGATATGTTGTAGCAAGGGCTACCACAATAATGAACTTACTTTCTTTTTCACCAGATTTAGATTTCTAAAACAAGTCTAAAAAATTTCAATGGACTTTGAAGGGGCCACATTATTTTCAAACGCACCATTAATAGGGACCATAAATAAAGGTTGTGAAAAATCTTAGGGGGGATCCCCCCTCTAGTTCCGTATGGCGACCTTGTGGGCGGGTTCGAGGCACTGGCAGGCTACCATGCTAGCAGACTATGGGTGCACGATCACACATTGCCTGGGTGTGGAAAGGAGAAATGTTATACATGTAGGATTGGTATACTCCAAATGGTTTGAGTCGTTTTGAGGTAAAACCCAATAACAAAACCGTGTGGGCTCGGGCCCAAAGCAGATAATATCATACCATGTGGTGGGGTGGGTCATTACAAATGGTATCAGAGTCTGACTCAGTCGGAAGTGTGGCCAACGAGGTTGGGTCCCTAAGAGGGGGTGATTGTGGCGACCTTGTGGGCGATTGCGAGGCACTGGCAGGTTACGGGTGCACAATCCCATATCGCCTGTGTGTGGAAAGGGGAAGTGCTATATATGTAAGATTGGTACACTTCAAATGGTATAAGGCCTTTTGGGGTAAAACCCAAGAGCAAGGAGATGACATTGATTCACATATCTGCTTATTAGAAGGCATATTCCTTGTAGAAAAAGCCCTAATTCTATGTTTAGAAGTCACTTTTATTATCAGAGAGCTTATGTTGGAGGGAGGGTTGTTTCTTGTTGAATATTTGAATGTTTACTTGCTTCATGGTTTTTACATTCATGTCTTCTTTGTTTTTATCATAAATGCAAAATGCATTCATACATTGCATGTGCACTTTGACTAGTATGTAAAAGAATTGTAAAATAAACAAAAATTCGTGATGCACACTAGAAGAACGAGTTTTGTGTATGTTGTTGTTTTCAAAAACTGTGGACTAGTATCATTCCCCCTCTCCCCCTCGAAAGAATAATATACAAAAATTTTGGGGGTGTTGCTTAGTGCTGTGGCTAAAGTTCGGGCTACAAAGTATGAGAATGCTGGTTCCAGTCTAAGGGAAATCATTGCAAATAATATTAATGTTAGTTCTGAATCCCCTTGACTCCTCTAGGAACCATTACGATTCATTTTAAGAACAATAAGTAACATTTGGGGATGTTTCTCTCTTAACTACAAAGCACAAACTATTATATCATATGCTTCTATTTCTTTGAGTTTCCTGTATTTTCTTCTTACCTGTTTGGCTACTTCCCATTATGTTAGTTATGTGTTTTATTAATTACTCATTGTATTAGTCGTCTTCTTCTAATACATTTCTCTGAAATGTTGGATTATGTGATTATAACTGTTTAAAAGCAGAATCACGAGAAAAAGAGGAGCACTTTCTCAACTTACGCCCTGAGATTTGTCAGTTGAAGATAATTGGATTTTCTAAAGATATTGGAAGTTCACTGTCTTTGTTACCATCAATCATGCATCGACTTGAGAGCTTACTTGTGGCAGTAGAACTTAAACAAGTGTTATCTTCATCGTTTCCCGAGGGAGCTGAAGTTACTGCTTATCGTGTAATGCTTTTTCACTCCTTGTATTAAGTTTGAGTAACCTATGTCTCAAACTAAGTCACTGATTACAGCACTCAAGTTCTGCGGATGTTTTTTTTTGTTACTATCAATTACAAAAGTGAACTTAGCATACTGATAACAACAGCACAATAACTTATTAGGTTCTCGAAGCACTCACAACAGAGAAATGCAACGAGGGATTTTCATATGAAAGGCTTGAAGTGCTCGGCGATGTTTTCCTCAAGTTTGTTGTTGGCAGGCACCTTTTTCTTTTAGACAGTAACCTTAAAGAAGGAGAACTAACCCAAAAGCGCAAGGACATTGTAGAAAATTCCAATTTATTCAAGCTAGCAACAATGAGCAATTTACAGGTGACTTTGTATATATAACATCCAAATAAATTTGTTTATGAGACAGCAAAAGTGGATGTATTTTTATGACATAATTATAAGGCATCTAAAAATCCACCTTCAAAAAAAATGTAAAATTGTGATAGAATTGTGAATGCAATAGCAGATGTTGTGGTAGCCTCCTTTCTGCAAGGATGTCTTTGTGTTGTTTTCAGATTTGATTACTAAAGTGTGTGGTATCTTTGTCCATATTTCAGTTATATATACGTGATCAGTCCTTTGATCCGTGCCAATTCTTTGCGTTGGGCCATCCTTGTTCAGGAATTTGTAGTAGGGAAACAGAGAGTACTAAACATTCTCCATGCAAAAGCGATGTGAAAAATAGTGCAAATGCTGAAGTTAGATGCAACAAAAATCACCATTGGTTGCAAAATAAAACCATTGCTGATGTGGTTGAAGCTCTCATTGGAGCATTCATAGTTGACAGTGGCTTCAAAGCTGCAACTGCTTTTCTTAAATGGTTTGGCATACAAGTGGACTTTAAGGTGTTGCAAGTTATTAATATCTGCTCTGAAAGCAAAAAGTTCATGCAATTTGATGCTAGGCTAAGTATTGCAGATCTGGAAAATTTGTCAGGGTATCGGTTTCGTCATAAAGGTTTGCTTTTAGAGGCGTTTGTACATCCGTCTCTCAGAGATCAAGTGGGAGGCTGCTATCAGGTATGCACTCTTTTTCTCACCACATGAATCCAACTTTGTCCTCAAAGCTGTTCACTCTGTGATATTACATTTTAAAACAATTTGATGACTTTAACCAGAGACTCGAGTACCTTGGAGATGCTGTGTTGGATTATTTAGTCACCTCCTATCTGTATTCAGTGTACCCAAAACTGAATCCTGGCCAGTTTACAGTTTTGAGATCAGAGTTTGTAAAGAATAAAATCCTTGCGGACGTTGCAGTACAACATTCACTTCATGAAAAACTTATAAGCAAATCCAGTGGCCTTGAGGAGTCTATAGATAAATATATCAATTTACCTGCATCAGAGAAGGGTCAGGTCAAATCGCCAAAGGTAACCATTGTAAAGTCTAAACTTTTTACCCTTGGTTTTTGGTACATTGATGTTTTGCACTCGTCTAAATTAGTCAGAAGAAAACAAACTAAAGTTTGTTGTAACAGAAAATAATTTAATAACCAATCAATACCAGAGATGTTAGCTTGAGTTGTTTCTTCCCCACCCCCGCCAAAACAAAGAACAAAAAAAGCAAGGGGAGGGGGGAAAAAGTTGCTGGTGCAGGATTCTGTCTGTTCCTATGTTTATAGTCACTATGGTGAGGTGTCAACTACAGAGGATTTTAGTGCCAGGAGTCATTTTGTGGTGGCTTGTGAGGAAGAATATATAATTTTAGTTCCAATGAATATTTGGAAAGCTTCATCATTTTAGGTTCAAAATTGGATTTTTAATGATAAATTATTTTACTTTACTGATTCAGGCTCTAGCTGACTTGGTGGAGTCTTTTATTGGTGCCATTCTTCTTGACACGGGGTTCGATTTGAGCCGCGTGTGGAAGATAATGCTGTCCTTTTTGAATCCAGATATGATCCTTTCCAGGTTGAAGGTAAAGCTTGCATGCTCATTTTCGTGTTCTTCTGTTTCCTTATGTTACAGCCAGGTGAAATTCACATGCTTGCAGTGAAATTGATGCTTGAAACATTTTTAGAAGTGTAATTTCTGTTAGGGCTGCTATTATTGTCACAGCAGCAGTTGACGTGGACAGCTTTATTCTCTCTCTGTCAATTCCTATTTGAATACCTGTTTTGAAGTTTCAACAAGTTGATGGTTTTCCATGAATTTTGGACGTTTGTTATTCTACTCTAATCATATGAAAATATAGAACTTATTTACTTCTGTATCAGTTGAGTAATTCATTTGCTGCATTCCTCTCCTTAAATTTTCACCTAAAATACTACTTTACTGGGTTAGTTATCTTTAAGCTGAAGCCAATCCTTCTAACTCCCTTGTAGTGGAGCTAGCCAAAGTCTCCACCGCATTATCAATTTCTCAGCCTGTGTCTAACTTTCAATCTGAAATGTCGGGGAGCATGTACAGGGGCCGTCATCTCTTTTTCCTCCTCTTCCACCTGGGACTCAGAGACTCTTACCATTTATTGAGCCTTTCTTTGTTTTTATCTTTCTTTTCTTTCTTTATTTCTTTATTTATTTATTTATTTTTGTCCCAGATATATCTTTTGAAGATAAAAAAAACTAAAAGAGGAAATAGGAGAATGTTTTCCAAATAGTAAGATTATGTTTTAAAACAAAAGTGTACCATATTTTGAAATGCATGGGATTTGCATTTCATGTCTCTAAATCACTACCACCTCCGCTAGTGCTACCATGACGGCAACCAACAACAGTATCAACGTTAATATTACAATTTCCCATTCTTGATCCCCATTAGCACCACCATTATATCCACCACCACTGGCTCCTTTAGCACTGCCTTGAAAATCATCTGAGTCATGCATTTGCTTTGTCATTTTCTTGTGTTCAATGTGTGAAAAGGCGAAATGCTGTTTGTCCTAGCCCTTGTTATTTGCTCAGTTTCAAAAAGTTAGACCAAAAATGCCTATTTTGTGAGCCTTGGTTTTAATTATTTCAGAAGCTGTTCTAAATTATGTAGCTGTTGATTATAATTTCAGTTTGCAGGCATGAAAATAAAAAGTTTGCATTTTAACTGTTAAATCATATATAAAGAAAAGTAATTTCGAACTTCTTTGAGATTTTAAGAAATGTTGGCATCATTTGAGTTCATTAAAAATATCTTTTTGCTTAATGTTTCATATTTAGGGTCCTAGAAAAGAATGAATCAACGGTGGAATGGAACTAAAAATAGCAGTTCATACAACTGTTCTCTGCCATTGAAATTCCTTTTTTGTGTATTTTTTTTATTTTTTATTTTCAAAAAGAGAATACTGATATAACCAATATGTTGGTGCATCCTCTGACTTCTTTCTTGAAGGAACTGCCCCTTTTCCTATATGTTGTTGATGCTGCTGATATAGCCATTTTCCTGTCAAACCCGCGCCATTTTTCGAAACAAATAAGAAATGCTAAATTATTAATAACCACCGGAAAAACAAAGGAACTCTATTAAATGAACCGGAAAGACGAAGAAACTCTATTAAGTGGATTGGATTCATTAGAGAAGAACAAAATAAAACCCAATACAGCTAAAGTCCGTAGAGGGAGGAAGGGGGGGGCGTTGTCATCTGCTTTTGCCGGGTTTGTATCCTCAAATGGACTAAGAGATGGATTAGTCTTTAGGTTTCCCTCATGCTTTCCAATTACATATCATGTGCTCATTGACTCTGGATTTGCAGGCCCAAGGTTACAAACTTGAGCCCAAATCATTGGAGGAAGTTTTAGAGTCGAGCTGCAAGATGGAAGCCAAGCTGATTGGGTATGATGAAACACTAATAGATACCATTGCTTCAGATGCTGCTGAATTTAATACAATGAAGCTGGAGGAATCTTCCTCTGAGGCAACTGCAGTGTGCTGCAGTTCTGGCTCACAGCATGCAGGTTGGTTTGGAAAAAACTGTATGCTCTTGGTATGGAATTCCTATATCCTCATTGATTACCATAAAGGCATAAACTTATATTTTCAGGTGGTTCACAAAAGGGATCAGCAGAGTCGCATTTGTATAAAATCTGCAATGATAATTGTTGGAAACCTCCTGTGTTTGAATGCCACGAGGAGATGGGACCAAACCACTTAAACGAGTAAGTTCATTACTTAAAGCCAGTATTTCCCTTGTGCTAAAAAATATTCTGAGTTGGTAATTTCACTTGGAAGTGGTAAGATACTTGCACTAAGACTTTTGATTTAACTTCCTAAATAAAAATTTTTGCTCACCACAATAAAAAATAAAAAAAATTAAAAAAATGAAGTTAGCAGAAACTATTATTTGCCGCTTCTACAATATAGTGTCTAAAAATGTAAAGCATTTTAGAGTTCAGTGTCTTCAAGAAAATCACGGTTGAAGTATAGTCTACATGAAGCAATTAATGGTGAAATTTGGATGAAATCCATTTTCGAGGCTGAATAGGAAGTATCTGTCAAGGTTGTTCCGAGTTCACCTGAACTTTCCTCATACTCTGTTGTCGTATGAAATGAAACTATCTATAAACTTTATGTTTCGGCTGGCTTGCTGCTTCCATTCATTTGCTGGTATTCTACTGCTTTGTATTGGCAAATTTATCAATGTAACTCCATTACTGATTCCAATATATCTTGAAATTTAACTCCACTACTGATTCCAATATATCTTGAAATTTGGACCCAAATTTTATGCAGATTCACTTCAAAGGTGGTCGTGGAAATTGAGAAATCCTCGGATGTGATTTTGGAGTGTTATGGAGAACCTCGGGCGAAAAAAGAAGATGCCAGGGAGCATGCAGCTGAAGGGGCGGTTTGGTACTTAAAACACGAAGGTACTTGCCTGTGAAAGAGAGATCAATCTAATCCTATATTCGAGATGAGTGAAGAACCATTTTACATGCACATGTTGTAATACTTGTTCGGGGAACTGTAGACTTGTAGGTAACAAACTCACACAGCAAAGAGCAACTACATACGACATCATTTATACGTGACACTCGACTGTAGATGCTTACTGCTATTATGACACATCATGAACAGAATTCATGGGCCATAATTCTGTATTTGATTGTCGTTGTTGGCTAAATGTAAAATGTGATGGTTATGGGGTACTTGCTTAAACCATTTAATGGACTACTACTACCAGAAATCATTTGAGCAGGCCATTCTTTGAATGGACAATGAAAACTGTGATTGCTTGCCGATACACTTGTAGTCCCTACTGTGTCGTCACACAGTAAAATGAAACGCCATGATAAAAAAGTCACTTATGCTGGCTCATTTCATGTGCACCATCCTTTTAGAAATGCTAGAACAGAAACACGTCTGTCTGTTTGAAGAGAGTGGTATTTGATAGGATGTTCAAATTGATGGGCATGTAGAAGCTGCATTTTGCTTAAAGTTTTAGGTCTTTTTCTGTTCAGTTTTATTTATTTATTTTTATAACAATTTCTAAAAACTTTGAAAACTGAATGTTTCCAAAATATTTACTTATTTTTAAGCTGAGTTTTTAGAAAACTATTGACATAATTAATACCCTTTTCTGTTTTTCACCTCTAAATAGAAAATTATTTTTAAAAAACTGAACAAACAAGATCTTGTTATCATGATTTTGGCAGGTAGTGAATAGGTTGAATTCAAATACCATTTAATCTTGTCATTTCTAGATTAAGTTGTAAGAACAATTCATCAAAAACAGAAAAGAGTAATGATACTCGTATCAAAGACTTGTAATGAATTGTTTAACGGAATGATTTTTGATTGGTTATTCATGGATCAAATTTCAAATATTGTTTAATTTATGTGTAAACTTGTACATCAAAATGATAACTTATTAAATTTTAAAAATCTGGGACATTTCTTGGGTATTGTTAGCTGGTCTAGTTGATAGTGGGGTGATCCAACTATTTGACCGGTGTACTTTGTGGGATAAATAAATATAAAAAATAGCAAAAAATTGAAATCCCAAATATAAAGAGGTCGTGGAGATTATTTAATCCAACGGTTCAAAAATAAGGAAGGCGTACTCCTTAGTCCTCTATAGCAAACACTATCGCACGTGCCATCGCACCCATCAGTTCCCGCCAAATCCTTCCCGCCAAAAACCTATTAGTCAGAGAGAGAGCCTCACTCCCCCGACCTGTACACCCCGCCGCTTAGAGAGAGAGTAATCATTTCACGGAGAAGAGAGGGAAGGAGTTTTAGAGAGAGAGAGGAAGGATGTCTGGTTGGGATGAGGGGGCCATCTTCTACAGCGACCAAGCTCAGTTCCCTCGCGGCGGCAACGGCGTCGGCGATCCCGAACAGGCGGCGAGCCGCCATACCATCCTCCGGAAGTTCAAAGAGTTCATTAGAAGCTATGTCCGGAAAGATCAACCAAATGTCTTACCCTACAGAGAAAGCCTCCTTCAAAACCCTAAATACCTCCTCGTCAACCTCGCAGACCTCGACGAATACGAGAATGGTTTCGCAGATTTGCTCCGCAAAAACCCAGCCGATTATCTACCTTTGGTATCCTTAATCTCATCACACTACTGATTAAAGATATACATATATATATACACACCGCTAATTGCATTTATGTAATGATTAGAAGATTGAATTTTGATTTTTTTTTTTTTTGTGAATTGGTCTTAGTTTGAAACTGCCGCGGCTGAGGTTCTAGCGAGTTTGAGATCCAGGGTCGCTGGAGAGACTGGAGAAATGGAGGAGCCGGTGACTGGGGAGGTGCAAATTTTGTTGTCTTCAGGGGAAGATCCAGCGTCGATGCGATCACTGGGGGTTAGTTTTTTAAAAATTTTTGGGGGCTTTTGATGTTTTTGGCTTTAGGGTTTTGGTAGATATATTTATTTGTTTGTTTATTGATTGCTAGGCACAATATATATCAAAACTGGTCAAAATATCTGGAATTACTATTGCTGCGTCAAGGACTAAAGCAAAGGCGACTTATGTGACTTTGTTGTGTAAGAATTGTAAGAATGTGAAGACTGTTCCCTGTCGCCCGGGGCTTGGCGGGGCGATTGTGCCTCGCTCATGTGATCATGTATCCCAGGTCGAAGCAAATTCCTTATTGTGAATTCTTGTGGTTCAGTTTTGTTGTTTGAACACAATACAATGCTGAGTGATTGGAGATTTTGTAGGCTGGGGAAGAACCGTGCCCGATTGATCCATGGATTGTGGTTCCAGATAGAAGCAAGTATGTTGATCAACAGACCCTGAAATTGCAAGAAAATCCTGAGGTGTGAATCTTCATTCTGTAGATGAATGCTTGAAGTGAAATTGATGTTTCTTTTGCATTAATTTTAAAATTTTATTTTGTTAATTATGTATTTATTTTTATAAATTGAAGGATGTCCCCACTGGGGAGCTACCAAGGAACATGCTTCTATCAGTCGATCGCCATCTTGTGCAAACAATTGTACCTGGTACAAGATTGACCATAATGGGAATTTACAGCATCTTTCAAGCTGCCAATTCACCCGCAAAGTACTGATTTTTATTGCCATGAGTGAATTGTTTAGCATCTTTGTTGATTTTTACATTTCATTGATATTGAATCGTGGGATTAATGTTTATATTTATTTTGGGTTCCTATGCAGCCACAAAGGAGCAGTTGCAGTTAGACAACCCTATATAAGGGTTGTAGGAATAGAAGAAGCTAATGATGCTAATTCTAGGAACCCTATCGACTTCACAACAGAAGAGGTAGTTGTCTGAATTGGCATAAATTTGAACTGCAAATCACTCAGATGCAACTCTTGTGCAGTAGTATGTGTGTTCTTAGGTTGTTATTACAATGCAAATATTCTTAAATAAGTGAAACTATGGTATAGTGGTGAATAAACTTTGGATGAATGATATGTAGTCATAAATTTGCAACTTGATGTTTCTATAAAATGAGGTGGAACTCTAATCCTCCCATGTGTTACTTCTGGAAGAAGTTCAGAGTCTATATTAGCATCCGATCTAAATAATATTTCATTGATTATTCTGTTTTTGCACTTGTAGTTTTTTCTTTATTTGGATGCTAACGAAATGTCCCTCTTACTTTTCAATATGTTATGAGGAATATTTTTAACAAAATTTTATTTTTTGTAGTTAGAAGAATTCAAAAAGTTTGCCTCAGAAAGTAATGCATATAAAAATATATGCTCCAAGATTGCTCCCTCGATATTTGGCCATGATGATGTGAAAAAGGCTGTGGCTTGTCTTTTGTTTGGAGGATCAAGGAAGGTATATCATGAATCTTCATCTTCAACCAGTGATATAGTTTAACTGATAGCATAGTCACTTCCTCTGTTAGTGCAGAGTTTGCCAGATGGTGTGAAGTTGAGAGGTGATATAAATGTGTTGCTTCTGGGGGACCCATCTACTGCTAAATCACAGGTTAGTTCAATATTGTTTTGTTTGTTCATGCTGCCCATATAGTGGCTTTTAACTGTTATTTTATTTTCTTTCTAATTACATTTCTATGTAAATCATTTTTAATTTTTTTTTTTTTAGTTTAAGCCACTCCATATTCTTGTAAAAAGGGTACTCATGCCAAACTTACTACCATTGTACTCTTGCTTCATTTCCCCAAAAGTAACTCCCTAATTTTATAATAATTTTTCTGTGTAGTTTCTTAAGTTCGTCGAGAAGACAGCTCCAGTAGCTGTATATACTTCAGGAAAGGGCTCATCTGCTGCTGGTCTTACTGCTTCTGTGATTCGAGACAGCAGCACTGTAAGTTCGTGAACCTTTAAGCTATTTATTCTGATGATGTCATCATATCTTTTTTGCCACCATGCCCTTGGAGTTCTCTTTTAATGAATAATTGTTCCCAATTTCCTCAAGATAAATTATTTTCTGACTTACAATCATACTTCAGAAAATTCCGCAACCGATCTTTTAATAAATAAACGTTCCTGATTTCCTCAAATTTTATTCAGCGTGAATTTTATCTGGAAGGAGGGGCCATGGTTTTGGCAGATGGTGGTGTCGTCTGCATTGATGAGTTTGACAAAATGAGAGCGGAAGACAGGTGATTTAGACTTTACTTGGATCTTGATCCCATTTTTATCCGTTCTGGTTATGCAATTCTAAATAATTCATACTTCTGTGGTTTAGAGTTGCTATTCATGAAGCCATGGAGCAGCAAACCATTTCCATTGCCAAAGCTGGAATAACCACTGTTCTCAATTCTAGAACCTCTGTGCTTGCAGCAGCTAATCCCCCATCAGGGCGTTATGATGATCTTAAGGTTTACATAAGTGCTTTACTTTTTATTTATTTTTTATTGTGTTTGTCATTTTATCAAATTTATGTCTGATAAGAGACAGTAGACTAACAAAGACAATTTCCCCTTCCAGACTGCTCAGGATAACATTGATTTGCAGACAACAATTCTTTCAAGATTTGATCTAATCTTCATTGTGAAAGATATCAGAATGTACAGTCAAGATAAGGTACTTTATAATCAGTTGTGGTGTTCTCGATAAGGTCTCATTTGAACTCTGCAACAGAGTGAATTAATAGAAGTTCAGTCATTTTATTTGCTAAGAATAGCATGCTGTTGCACTTTGAGAAAGAAATCTTTCCCAAGTACCCCAAAGATAAAGCTGTCAGAAAAAATGATAGATTATCATCCAAATATATTTGCCTTTTGTTCTATAAAGAACTTCAAATAGATTAGTTGAAAAAGCTCATTTCAAATGCTATGCATGTCAAAATGGAACACTCTTGTTTCAAATGGTTTCTTGATCCCCTAAATGTGCCGCAATTTAATTGGATGTACTTTCTTTACAGAGCATTGCTAGCCATGTCATCAAACTTCATGCATCTGCTGGTGCAGTCACGGGTGACACAAAAACTTCTAAAGAATATAATTGGCTGAAGAGGTGTTTATTGTGAATCTCCCCAATGTTAAATTATTTCAAAGAGGCTACTTTGTCAATTAGTTATTAAATGCTGAAACTTCCGAGTTGCATGTACACAGGTATATACAATACTGTCGAACTGCATGCCACCCTCGTCTATCAGATTCTGCTGCTGCAACTTTACAGGAGAATTATGTTAGAATCAGACAGGTATATTTATGACTATCTCATAATAAAGAGAAGATTAGAAATTTCAAGAAGCTCCTCAAATTAATTTGTTCCTACTGACAGCATGTTTGAGATAACTTTGTTGAGTTCGGAAAAAGCCTTCACTGAGTTGAGTTGAGTTGAGTTGTATGTTTGAGATAACAGTCTGAAACTTAGTAAAAGTCAGGAAGGTAGCAGTAGCACATCAAATTTTGGAATAAGTAGAGGCTAATATAAGTAATATCGAACCACAGTTGTTATTATTCTAGTTACCACATCAACTTTTGAACCTTAATGATGATATTACAAGTGAGAAATTTACTTGAAGCTTCGATTTTTAAAAAGATGTAAATTTCTCAATTGATTTAATAAATTAGTGTAGCATTCTTTTAAATGTGAAAAAGTAACAATAAAATGTGATATCAAAGATTTATTTTGTTTAAAGAAAACCGTTGTTGGCAAATTGCTTTTGCTTAGCTTAGTGCATATAGGTTGGGGTTGCAGAAATTTCTGTCCATTACTTGATACAGGGATTTTTATCTGTGTTGATTTGACTGAGTAGTTTTTATTTACTGACTTTATTACCACAGGCCTTGTAGCCAAGGTGGTATTTGGTCGAGTCTCCAAATAAAGTGTCAAGATTCAAGCCCCAACAGGTTTAAATATTAAAATTATAATGTAAATACTACAACCCAAAAAGGAATAATAATAATAATAGTAACATTGAAAGAAAAATATTGACTTCTTTGTTGGGTAAGTCAGAAAAGGTGAGGAATTATTCAATAAACTGTTGAGGCAATTGCTTGTCAAGTAAAATGTATACAAATTGTCATGTTTCTTGTTAGCACAACCGCTTGTATTTTCCCTTCAAATAATAAATTATTCTATGCTGCTTCTTATAGGATATGAGGCGACAGGCAAATGAAACTGGTGAGGCAGCTGCTATCCCAATTACTGTGAGGCAGCTGGAAGCTATTGTAAGGTTGAGTGAGGCAATTGCAAAAATGGAACTGTAAGTTAACGGGCAGGCTCTCTTATCATTTTTGAACTTGGTTTTCTCATGGTTTCCATTGTTGGCCTTTGAAATTGTTGCTAGGAATATTGACTCACAAATCACAATGTTTTTACTCTAATGGCTATTAGATCTCTGGTTCTAAGATTTCTGAGTGATTAAATCTGTTGAAAGGGGTCACTCAGAAAAAAATGCAATGTATGTGCATTGGATATCTGTCAATTCCTCTGAACGGGGATTTCTAAATTTGCAATGGTTGGATATTAGCATGCGTGAAAAATAAAAAAAAATATAAAATAAAATAAAGTATTAGAAGAATGAGTTGTAGCTTGTTTGTTGGTCTATTTGAGTAATCTTTTGGAATTATTGTGATTCTGACTGAGAAAGTTATTTACTACAAAAGTGCCCAACTTTAGGTTGCTTGGTATATTCCATTGGCTATCACAGTTAATTTGGTCCGATATGCATTTTATCATGATTGCCTGAATTGCAAAGTAAAAGGTGTAGATTGGATGTGCCATGGAACTTGAATGCTCCATTGTATTTCGTTTAGATATATAAATTATTATTTTGTTGGGGGCATTATAGGGAAACTGTAGGTAAAAGATAGAACAACTTGTATTTCCCCCTACTTTCTTATACAAGTAAGGTACTTGAATGCAAACCTTTTCATGGGTGGGGCCAAAGTGTACTATAAACTGGCCCTAAGCTCACCAAATCATCAAGCTTCTTTAAGTTCGGTTTCAAATGAATATAGTTAAAGAGTTCGTTTTTACTTGTGTGCTTTCTTAATTTATAATCAACTCTCCTTTTACTTATTTCTCGTGCACCATGTTTTAGGTCCCATGTCGCAAATGATAACCATGTTCTGGAAGCCATCAGGCTTTTCAACAATGCTACTATGGACGCAGCACGTTCTGGAATAAATCAACATATTAATCTTACTCCAGAGATGGCAAATGAGATAAAGGTTTGGCTTACAAATTACAAAGCTTATTTCTGTTTTTCATCTTCTTTGTTATTTTTTTTTTTGTTTTGTTTTTTCTTATCTCTTTTCAGTATTGAGTTATATATTATTTTCCTCGAACAGCAAGCAGAAACTCAGATAAAGAGAAGAATGGGAATCGGAAGCCACATTTCAGAGAGACGGCTGATAGATGATCTTACCAGGATGGGGATGAATGAATCCATTGTAAGGCCAATTTTCTATGTGTGTGTGTGTATATATATATATATATATTGGTTAGATGTCATTATGCTTTCATTTTTAGATACTAGGTGCTGTGAAGTTTTAATATTTTAAAAAAAAAAAAAAATGTAAATAACTGTAGCAGTAGAAAAAGAATTGTAATAATTTCGTATTGGTGTCTATGGTTGTTACTAATTAAATAATTTTCAAAATTGGCAGATTAGAAGAGCTCTGTTAATTATGCATCAAAGAGATGAAGTTGAGTACAAGCGAGAAAGGCGTGTCATTGTTCGTAAAGCTTAATCCTTTGTAATAATATCAGCAAGTTTTTAGCACTACGCAGAGTAGGAGCAAACATTGTATTATTCAAAAAGACTTCTGAATTCAGGGCTTTCCTCTAGCAGCAGCAATTAGGATAGAAAGTGCAACTGAATTTTTAACTTTCCTTGTTTGTGTAGTTTAGTACTTCTTGCTCTGTAATTAGTGCGCAATATATATTGAAAATTCAACCCAATTGGCATGACATTAAGCCAAATGTTCTATTTTGCCACATTACGCCTAGTTGATGGCTATTTGAACCTATTGAAATTTGAAACATAGCGATTGCCTTGCATTTCCTTAAGTACAGTATGTGCCATTACAGTGTAGCAGTATCAATTAAAGGAGGAAGATTTGTTACTGTTCCCTATTTGGAGTAAAGGAGGAAGAGGAATAGATTCTCATTCCTCTCTTAAAAATGTATCCAGGAGGATGTAAGAGTGACTGCTATTCATTTTGTTCCTATTTTGATATAAATTGAATTTCTATTTGGTTTTACTAAACTAATAACAATATTACTATTCTTTTTATCTCAATCTTTCCTCTATTATTTTCAACAACATTCTGTATGTAGAACATATCCTGATAAGCTTCCTATTTGGGCCTATGAAGCCAGCCTAAATGGCTGGCATTGCAAATGCTTCTTTCTCAATGGCATAAACTTCTGTTGAAAATTTGAGAGTTTGGATTTAAGGCTCTGTTCCACTGTAAAATATTTTTCGAAATTTTAATCTTTAATCTTCTCTCTGTATATATATACATAGAAAGAGAGGAGGGAGAAAGAGGGACACAAATTTGGGTCTAGAGTATATTCTGGCGCAGAGTGAGTGAAAAGATAAAGGAGAGAGAGGGATGGTTTAGTGGGAGAGAGATAAAGTAACAACGGGAAGAGAGAGAGTTAATTACAAGGACTATTCCATGCTGGTGATTCGGGTCAAATTACATGTGTGTGGGGAAAATTAATAAGTTATTCGGGTCGGGTAATTTTTTAAGTTGTTGAGTCGAATGACCTTTGAGCAGGGTGCTAGTGCTAGCTGAACGGAGCAGAGCACGGTCCTACATGATGCCGCCGTCGTGCATTGCCCAAAACCCTAATAATCCTAGCATAATTGTTCTTCCTTGGGGATTGAAATCTCCGATGACACGTAGCAGCTCATGTCGTCTACATCTCAGAAAAACCATATCACCGGCGTCTTCTTCTTTTACCGTTCGGTCGTCTTCTTCTCTCTCTCAGCGACCCCTCAGGTACCCTTTTCTTTAGTTCGTCTGACTGCTTTCTTTATAATTATCTTTTGTGTGTGTGCATATATATATATGCCTATGATTCGTATATGTAATTATGTTTCAGAGTCTCATACTGTTGTTTCTAACAGTGATTTTTATCATAACTGTTATTATGTATTCATAGGTACGCGGTGCTTGGTGCTGGCTTTGCTGGGCTGTCTGTTGCTTGGCACTTGTTGCAAGTACTCTCTCTTTAGTATAAAATGGCTGATATTTTAGACGTATTGCTTGCCGATTATAAAATGGGTGCTCTTAGAATAAAAGAAAACCCAAACGGAATTTTTTAAGGTGTTATATTGCTTTAATTCCCATGAAAGCAAAGACATTATTGGCCTGTATCAAACATACATTTTGGTGGCTTGAATTGTTTTTTCTTTGTGTATTTTTAATAATTTAAGGATTCGTTTGAAAAAAATTGTTGTAGTTTTCATTCAAATATATATTTTAATTGGTTTATGTATATGAGGTGTTTTTTTATTGTAAGACTTTTTATGTAAATGCATTTTGAAGTGAAAATGGCATACCTTGGTTGCAGGTTCCATTTGAGTACTTTATTGTACCAGATTGTTGTATCAACTTAATTGGACATGTGTTATTGAATTGTTTTGTTTGCCCATTTGGTGTACTATTATCAATTATGTTGCCAAAAGTTGTATTTGCAAATGTATATGATTATTTATGGTTATATTATATTTTTTGGATGTTCAGTCAATGCCCACTTATAGTTTCAATTTTGAATGACTATTTTTCATTTTTATTAGATTTTATTTTTTCGATCCCACAGAACAAAATTAAATTTGACATGTCATTTGTGTCATCTTTGGCAAAAATTTCCATTTTCGAAGTTAAAAAAGGGAAAAATGAAAATAGAAAAAAAGAAACACTGTTGTGGAACTGATTATCAATTTAATCATCACTGTTGCTTATACTCATGGCCTCGTGGGTTATGTGCGCTCTCATATTCACTATTTATGATGATTAGCCATATTTTGATTTTTCGAAATTACTTTCACAGTACGGTCCCAAGGATTTGCAACTGTGCGTTGACATTTATGATGAAGCCGGCATTGGTGGGGGTGCATCTGGGGTTTCTGGGGGACTCCTTCACCCATACTCTCCCAAAGGTTCCCATTTCATCCTTTGATCTAATGGCAGCTTCTTTGACTTCATGAGCTCCCATTTACTTTCCTCTTCCCAGTTTCACTTGTCTTTTGATGTTCAGTATTTATTTTGATTAAAAGATGTTCAAGAGATATTAAATTTCCGGGTTGAAGTTTTGGTGGGCTAATCAGTTCGATTCTGGCAGCTAAGCTTCTATGGAGGGGTGCTGAATGCTGGAAAGAGAGTTTAAAGCTTTTAAGCGTTGCTGAGGCAGCAGTTGGTTTGCAGGAGTTAAACTTGGGAAATCAAGAAAATTCTAAAGGCTTCATAGTGAGGAGAAGGTTTAGTCTCTGTTGTAGCTTTTCATTTGTCTTTTCTTTCTTCCAGTGTGTGATACTGTCTATTGGTAGCTTAATGTTTCTTTGTAAATGATATCCTCTTGATCTTCAATCATTATATGTGATGGGCCTGATGGCAAATTCTCGGTTACATTAGAATTGGAAGAGGTTAAATGCATGCTATTTGGAATATCTAATAAGCAAAATATGGCACATCATGGTGCAATACACTAGTTTTCTTATCCTATAGGGATGACTACCTCTTGGGTTTGGGAGGGGAGGGGAGGCGGGGAAGAGGATGTAGGATGGTGGCCTCTTCTCCCCCATGTGGCTGCTGAAAGAAATCCTCACTTGGATGCCTCTCGAAATTGTGAGTGAGAATATGGAGAGAGAAATTATTGAACAAATTTAATAGATTGTGATTTAGTAACAGGAAGAACATACGAGTAAAAACCTGTGGTGATTGGTGATGTCCTCTGGTGAAGAGTTGATTGTCTAGATTAAGAGATAAGTGAAGCTGAGTGGGTGAAATAGTGGCAGGGAATGGAAACCCAACAAAACCCTAACATGAATCATATATGGGGAGAGGTAATTCAGAAATTTTCAAACATAGGGGACATTTTAGTAAAGTGACGTATTGCCCCCTGGACCCCCACTAGAGGGTGGGGGAGAAGGCGGCAATTTTAAACTCTACCCCATTTTGAACCTGAGTGGGAGTTTACTTTTTCTTTTAGACCCACCCATACCTGAAGATTAACCTTCCCAAACCTAATAGGGGCTAGGCTTGGCTGGCATCCTTCCCTATGAGTCATGATTCTGAAGACCTTTTCATATTTATAATTTAGATTATTTTAATTAAATAGAGCATCATGTTGTAATGCTTATGTGTGTTGTACTTTCCCTTTATTATTATTATTACATCATCATCATCATCATTTGGTATGTAAAAAAGGCTCTAGCCTAGCTAAGCCACTTTGTTCAACTTTCTGCTTGGAATGGTTAGGCCAGCAGGTGGCAACCTCAGACCTTAACCTCTGAGAAGGAGAATGTTCTGTTCCCTTAGTGCCTCTGCTTGAAGTACAAGCTCTAGACAATGTCCTGTTCCCTTAGTGCCTCTGCTTGAGGTACAAGCTCTAGCTACTTAGCTTGGCGAGTTATACTTCCATTTTTTGTGCATTTGAGGAATTGGTCTAGATCCCTTGGAGCAAGTTCTAGTTTTATTTTCTGCAAGTATCTGTTACTATATGTGGACTTATGATGGAAATTATTCACTTTAGAGGCATTCTAAGGCCAGCAGTCAGTTTGAAGAATATGGATGCATTGAGTGATGTAAGTACCTCAAAACTTCCTACTAAATCACGATGGCTTATTGAAATTTTCTTTACAGTAATATTGGTATTTCTTGCTTTTCATTAGTAGAATGTTCAGGACTGCCTTGCTAGTTGCAGAATAGAGTCCATTGACGAGGATGCTGCCAGAAGTCTTGTTCCCAATTTATGCGTACCTTTCAACTCTGCCTTTTATATGCCTGAAGCTGTAAATGTTCATCCCCTTCGCTATCTGGAGGTCTGAAAATACAATAATGCCTTTAAAAAAAAAAAAAAAAAGAAAAATTCAATATTCCTTTCTTTTAATTTATTGGCATTTTCTTATTTTGTGATTGTTTTATTAGGCACTCTTCTTAGCATGTGAAAATCTAGTGAAAGACGTGTCTACTTCAGGTTTTGCGGAGAAAGAGTTATGTTTGCACAAGAAGTCCATAAACAATCTCCTTGAACTAGCCGGTAAACTCCAGTGCTATTGTTTCAATTTCTTTCAGTTGCAACCAGAGTTCCAATTGTAGTTAACAAAAAACAAACAAGAGGGGATCATGTTCTAAACTGTATAGGTGCTTTCAATGCAGGCGGTATCTGTAATGTTGTCTCCTACTCGTAAATTGTTTATTTGTTGCACATTGACATAATGTGTTCTATACGCACTGACACATCAGAGCATATATTGTTAATAAGGTTACTGAAAACTAGTTTCCTTCTATAAAGAAAACATTTGTTCTTTAGAAACAAATCTGTGTGCAAATCCAGTCTTAAGTTGTTCATGCATCTGCATGTACAGTGGGTGCAATTTTTTTTTTTCCTGAATGTAGTGGGTGCAATTTCTGTTGGGAGAATATGGAGTGATTTAAGCCTTGATAGAATATTGATGGAGGAATCCTCCATCAATATTCTATCAAGGCTTAAATCACTCTTATCATGATGTACTCCCCCAATTACATATATACTTGTGGTTAATTGAAACTCAATTACTAGATCTAACCCACCCATCAGTCAGTTGTCAAACTGATCACATGAGCAAGGTTGATCTATTTTGTGCACTTGGCTACCCAGTGAACTGGTACGTTGGCACCTTCCCAGGTCGTCAGCTCTTAGAGTTAGATACAATACTTGCCACCCAATCTGACTTGAAAATTTCAATTTAAATACCTCTGTGAATTGAAAATGGGGACCTTACAAAAGAGCTGAAAATGAAGAGCTCTTAATTTCTCTATTTGGAGTCCGGCTGCTTAATCCTAAAGGGCTGCTTGGATGCCAAACTCACCCTTGTTGAGCATGTTATAACTTGAACCATTTTTCTTTTGTTTTTCAAATTCTTTGAGGTCTGGGCACTTAAAAAGGTGTAATTCCCATGTTAGGCAATGCAAATGTATCATCAGCTTATTAACCATGTAATAGAAGAGGAACTTAATAACCTTGGTTTATGCCATAGTTTAGAGTGTTTATTTTCATCCTAATCAGTGGAGTGATAACAGTATTTTCTTTTTCAGGGGAATATGATGCAGTGATTATTTGTCTAGGTGCCAGAGCAGCCTTTCTGCCAGAGCTATCAGGGAGGCTTCCTTTGAGGACATGTAGAGGTGTCATTGCTCACCTGCACCTGCCTGATGATATTGGGTAAAAGCTCTATACTTGTGTGGCTTCCAATGATGAATGAGATTCACTTAATCATAGAATGCGGAATGAAGCATTATAATTTCCATAGCATCTGTAATGAGTAATCCATTGTATTTATGTTCAAGCTAAATTATCATATTTTGGTGGTGCATCCCTTCTATTGGTAATGACTTTACCCTGTGGTTACACATAGTGAAGGATAGTTGTGTCTGGATATGATATGATAAACAAAAACGGAATGGTATCAATTACTATCTAGTAAACATATGCCCCCATGGAACAACATTTTTCGAAATTAATTATTTTGGATGCTGTGTTTCAGAGAGAGTTATCCAGAACGTAGCCCTTCGATTCTCTCAGATGCATGGCTTGCTGTCCATGGGCCCCGCAATCTTCATTTGGGCTCCACATGGGAATGGAAGTCAAAGAATTATTCACCATGTGTCCCTTGGGAGGAAGCTTCAAAAGCTCTGGAAGAGCTTCTGCCAAAAGCATCTGTCATATATCCAGGCATAAAGAATTGGACATGCACTGGAGCAAGTGCAGGTCTAAGGGCAATGCCTCCACTCACTCCTAATGGATCACTTCCAATTCTGGGTTGTATAGATGATTTTGTAGGTGGAAATTGTACTTGTAAATACTGGTTATTTGGTGGCCTTGGTTCAAGGGGTCTGTTGTACCATGGTTGGCTTGGGAAACTGATTGCACAAGCTGTGCTTTCCTGTAATGAAGATTTAATCCCCTCAGAATTAATCTCTTGGAGGAATAAGATGAAACAATAATTAATGAGAATTTCTTGATCTATAGCTTTAGCAATTAAACTTGCTTTATACCTTCCTTTTACAGAGTATTACAGCACCTGTCTAATTTAGTGGGCTTATTAGTAGAGGTAAACTCAGCTCCCCTTTCTTTGATAGAATAAAAGGGCAAATATGCATCATGGGTGTAATCTAATTCACACAATTTTTCTTATGAGGTGCCGCTCTAATGCTTCACTCGTGCTCTCGCTCTCACTTTGTTTAGATTTTGTTGCTTTTGTTCTCCTCTCGCACTTGCTCTTGCTTCCTCTCCCGTTCTATGTGACTTGGGGTATAATTTGTTCAGCCTTAAATTTAGGTTGAACCTAGTTTAATTGTTACGTAGAAAATTATAAGTAGAGACTTGTAGATTGGTAGAATTCAACCACTTTAAAGCTAGCTTTTTTTATGGAAGATTGCTTTATTAATATTAAAGGATGATAACAAGAGCTTTAGAATCATCAAAAGACCATAACTTTCACAAAAAATGCAAATACTAGGGACATAAAATAAAAAATAATTGAAATGGAAAAACCAGAATAATACCCTAAATCTGCAACATATATCTGCATGTTGAAGCTCCAGTCAGTTCCCATGCAAATATACCAATGAAAAACTAAGTGAAATAAAAGGTTAATAATTTATTTTCTAATTCATTTAAATTTGAGATATCTAATTTTCATTTAAGAAATGATTTTCTATTATAGTTAAAAATATATACAGCAAAATAGATATATAAGCACAATCATGGTTTTAAAAAGTAAAAGCATTAGGCAAGGCACTCTCATTTTAAAGAAAACATAGTTTAAATTTTACAATACATGGTTTAAAACTAATCCAAAAAATGTGCAGTAGAAGATGAAGCCACTAATGAGGAAAAGGAGAATCATCATAATATAAAATTACACAACATTCCACAGTCATTTCATCATCGTAACTCCTTTCTACCCCCTCTTTTTTTTTTTCCCCTCCTTTTTTTGGTTGATATAAAGAACAGAAGATTGTAAGAGAAGTTCCCTTTTTACTCTTTGCATCTATTTCTACATTTTCACAATTTGTTCCATCCTTGTTACTGTAAGACAGTGTAGTGCTGCTGAATGGTTCCGATGTTTAATCCCAGCTTCCACCACTGATTCAAGGTGTCCTTTTAGGGATCTACGTTAACCTGCAGAAACATTCGAAAATATGTAGTCTTTTACTATAAGAAAAGTTGTCCGATATTGAACTGGACATGTCCTTCAAAATGATCAAGCAATTTATGCACAAATCAGTCTTTCTTTTTGAATAATGCTAATCATGTATATACTTGGCAACTTCAGCACGTTTCTTCGCCTGCTCGGCAATCTCAGACAACTCCCGGTAGCTGCTCTTGTCATTGAGCAGGCTAGGATCAGTTTCTGTGGTCTTGAGGCCATGATGTGTACGTTGAGCCGCGGCCCATTGTGCCTCTCTCTCTTCCTTACCATAGTCCTTCTTGGTTGTGAAAGCAGTCTAGATCGTTAGATGAGAGGAAAAAAAAAAAAATTGAGTCAAATAAATAAAAAAGAAAGTTGTATTAGCATGGCCGTTGGCATTGTCATGAAGTTTGTCTATATACCTTGTTCTGCATCATGTTATCCCAGGCCTTATTGGTCAATGCGTAGCGGATGATGAACTTAAGGACATCAAGAGGGAAGTAGGTGATAACGCTGAAGATCCAGATCACGCCAGCCCATCCCCACCCAACGCCTTGGATCCGAGCAAAGTTCCAGTCTGCATAAACAGCAATGGCAGTGGCCACCTACATTGAGGAATTACATAACTTAGACGAAGATATATTGTCATCAAGTGCACTAAAAGGACTAGCAAAACATTTTATAAAAAAGCCTCCTACAAAGACTTACCAACTGGGCTGCAATGAAGGCACCAATAAGCATGAGTCCAGGGCGTTCAAGAAAAGACCAGCCGCGTGACCTGGTGACGAAAATGAGTGCTTGACTGACAATACTCACTTGAAGGTAAAGGGCCGCAGTAAGCTCATCTTTGCTATCCCTGATCGATCTAACATTGAAAGTTTTCTGCAAATGTTAAATTTCTTAGTAGTTTTCTTTTTATTTTATTTTTTTCTCAATTTGATTTTGCCATTTTAGTGTTGTTAGCTTACGGAGAAGAAGTTGGTATCAGCAGCAATATAGAAGAAGACCACACTCATGATGGCAAGATAGGTTCCAAGGACAATGCCGGTGGCAAAGATTTCCTTGAGCTTCCATGAATCAGGGACGGGAGATGGCTTCACCCTGTCTTTAGAGATGGTCATGATGGTTCCGTCATTCAGGATGGCAATGATGAGGACCATAAAAGGTGAAAAGTCGAACTTCCAGACAAGAGCGATAAGCATGAACCCCATCACAATACGAATCGTGATTGAAACAGCATAGATGGTATAGTTCTTCATCCTCTGGAAGATGGCTCTGCTTGTCAAAACAGCGCTCACGATCACACTAAGTCCTGGCTCAGTCAAAACTATGTCAGATGCACTCCTGGCCGCATCAGTTGCATCTGCCACGGCAATGCCAATGTCTGCCCTCTTAAGTGCTGGGGCATCATTTACACCATCTCCAGTCATTCCACAAATGTGCTTCCTTTCTTGCAGCTTCTTAACAATCTCATACTTGTGCTCTGCATACCCCAAATTTATTACATCAATTGTACCGAAACTTGACCTTTATTATCTTAAGTTATATAGCATTTTAGTATTTGTCCTTCATTCTATTTTAATCCAATTTACCAGGGAAGACACCAGCAAAGCCATCAGCATTCTCAATGAGCTCCTCGATAGGAATCGTAGCAATGGACTCGTCCTTGCACTGACCTAGAAGGGAGGATGATGGGTACATGTTGGTGCCCATCCCAAGCCTACGACCAGTTTCTTTTCCGATTGCAAGCTGGTCACCAGTGATCATTTTAACGTTGACACCCAGGTCAAGGGCCCTGCGGATAGTCTCTGCACTGTCATGCCTTGGGGGATCAAAGAGGGGCAATAAACCCACAAATTCCCATGGACTGCCAGCGCTCTCCTTGGTTTTCTCTGGTACTGTCTGTAAAGACATCATTCCATTAAATCCAATTTAGTTCGAAAATTTCACCTCTTTATACTTATCATGAACGAATACCAAATAGACTTGAGTGATAAATGACTTACCTGTCGTGCAATACCTAAAGAACGAAGGCCACGATCAGCAAAACTGTCGATGATCTGATGGGCCTTCTTTGCCGCCTCTCCTTTGAGGTCACAAAGTTCAATAATCTGGTACAGTGATTGAATTAGATATGGTAAAGGAAATGCCATTATGGTACAACTGCACCAGTGGAGGAGTATCTTACTTGCTCAGGAGCACCTTTGCTGCTTCTATGCCAATCCCCATGAGAGTCGATGTAGGTTATTGCAGTGCGTTTCTCCACCGGATTGAAGGGCAGGAAATGCACCTCTGTAATCCCTTCTCTTGCCTAAAATCCCCACAAGAAAGCAGAAAAAAAAGATATAAGAAATACTCTCACTAATCTCATATATTTTAGGCATAGTGGAATACTTTAAAACATCAGAGTTCACAAAAAGGGAAGGATCCGACAAACTACCTCCTTGGCATCACTCAGCATCCCAACAATTGAAGCATCAATGGCATCCTGATTTTCAACCCTAGAAGCCCTAGCAGCAAGGAGAATAACGTCGGCCTTATCAAGGTCGTTGGGGAATACCTGCAACCATGAGTATTGCCATTAATACAAGTCCTGAAGCTTTTGGTCATATTTTCCATACACAAAACAAAGTGTCTTCCCTTCTTTCTGTGGCTTGGAAATTATTAGTGTGCTTTGAGTTTGTTACAAACCTCAATCAAGTTTTTGTCCACCGAGAGCTTGTTGAGGGTAAGAGTTCCTGTCTTGTCACTGCAAAGGACATCCATCCCCGCCATCTCTTCAATAGCAGTCATCCTCTTGGTAATGGCACCTTGCTGCGACAACCGGTGAGAGCCAATAGCCATGGTCACAGACAGCACTGTTGGCATGGCAATTGGGATCCCTCCAATGAGAAGCACTAGCAGATTATCAATACCATCTCTGTATTTCCTATTCTGGATTGGGTACATCACCAAAAGCTCCAGTATCATACCCACCCCAATCGAGCAAATACAGAAGTTACCAATGGCAGTCAACACCTGATCAAAACCATCAACCATCATCCGACATCAATGGAAATGAAGCTACAGTGCAATATTGAATTTCACATAACGAAAGACTTTACCTTTTGGAAGTGCCCCACTTGATTTGTGCTGTCAACAAGGTGGGCAGCCTTGCCAAAGAAGGTGTGAACTCCGGTGGCAATGACCACGGCCTCAATCTCACCTTGCTTGCAGGTGGAACCAGAGTACACTCCATCACCAGGGTTCTTTGTTACAGGCAAGGACTCACCAGTGAGCGCTGACTGGTCAATCTTGAGTGGATCTCCTTCAAGTAGACGAGCATCTGCTGGGATAATATCTCCCAACTTCACGCTAATCACATCTCCTGGAACTAAGATTGATGCATCCTGCTCACTCCATTTTCCATCTCTTAACACCTTCAATATATATTCAAAACAATGAGCCACGGTATGAAATTTCATTTATAAAGCTGCTAATGTTAGATATGGGCATGAACAAAAATGGAAGCCAATACCTTGGTTTTGGGGGCGAGACCAGCCATGAGTGCAGCAGCGGCATTACCTGCATTGTTTTCTTCAATGAAGCTGATGGTGGAGTTGATAAATAGCAGCACAACAATACCCACAAAGTCTTGCCAGTCTGGAGGCCTCCCCTGCATTATTCAAATCACCTTACCCACTAATTTTATATAACACAAGTAAATATAAGGCTAGCTCAGTGCACGAGACTCTCTCCATTGTGGAGTCTGGGAAGAGTCAGATGTACACAGCCTTACTTGTGGCCTCCAAATCACACTGTTGAGCCAAGGCCACCCTCATATAACATATGTACATATATAGTATATATATGGATATATAGAGTTGTTATTACCCCTCCATTTGCCAAAACTATGGCCATAATAGCAGCACACTCCATGACCCATGATAAAGGATTCCACATAAAACCCAAAAACTTGAGAAGCTTGCTCTCCTGTGGCAGAAATTTTATACAAAAGATCAATTCATTCTTCAAGAAACTTCATGTATGAAAAATCCAATACAAAAAATATAAATAAATAAATAAAAATTATAAGCAAAAGAATAAAAATACCTTTTTCTCCTCAAGCTTGTTAAGGCCAAAAACTTGGAGCCTGTTCTGTCCTTCCTGTTCTGTCAAACCCTCCCTTGTACATTTCAGCTGCTCGAATACTTCATCAACAGGGATATTCTCCTGCACACCATTCATTTATTCATCATTAATTATAATCCACACAATCACATTGTCATTAATTATTGGTAACAATTTATGAAAAAAATAACAAACAAAATAAAATGTATGTATGATCCATTTTAAAGGCTCAGGTCAAAATTTATCAACTAATGTGGTTGTATATCATGCTGCAAAATTACATTTAATTTGAAATTATAATTTGATCATCGGCCAATACTATACAAACTGGAAATGAAGATTTTCAGTAAAGATAGAAATTGTGAATAATTTGGGTAGTGTGCTTACGAGGTCGACTTGCTCATTCTTAACATCTTCCATTGAAACGGAGGAGGCCATGATGATCAGACAAGAAAAAGATGAAAGAAGAAAGAAGAGAGAAACTCTGGTTTCTCTCTCTCTCTCTACTCAAATCTCTCTCTTCTTTCTCTCTCTTCAGGCCTCCTCCATAAACAAGCACGCAACAGTCTCTCGAGAAGGCGTTGGTAATAAAATTGCCTTATAACGAACACTGCTTCAATGCGAGGGAAAAATAACGAACCCAGTGGGCATCCAGCAACCGACAAGCTGTGTTTGCCCGTTTGTTTTTTGGAGCATTTTGCGGCTGTGCAAAAACACCGGTCAACTTATGGTGTCACCGTAAAACATGGAACATTTATATTTATATGATTCATCGTTAATTTTCAATAAATAGTCTAATACATTCTTATGTCTGGTAATTGGTTGATTATTGTTTTACTAAGAATGTAATTTAATATGAATATGGATATTTTTTAGTTGATACAAATTGGTATATGCTATATAGAGATGTATGCATATGAATATGTGTAATGATTAAATTGTCCTCGTTGGTGAAAATTAATTTAAAAGCTGAAAATCAAAATTTTAAAAAGACTATTTTAACCTTAAAGGCCACACGGCACTTCTCCAAGCCAATACATGTGTGAAACGACTTTGTTTTGGTCTACAAATTAATCAAAATTACAACATTACCCTGTTCATTTAAAACCTAGTTGTAACTATCCGCACCAAACAACTCCTAACTCATTGGTTTGGTTTCACCTTTGGTCGACAAATGCTTAGCTAAGCTCAATGTTCGAATCCTATTTCTTTCCCTCTTCCACGACAAGTGGGATTTGGTGTAATCGAGGATGTCCGCGAAGCTGAATTCACCTCGACGAGTACGAACCCATGTTGATTTAATACAACATAATATAGTCTGTACATTGCTAGGGTTTTATATTGTTTTCTTTCAAGGTGGGTCATTGTGATGTGGGCATGATTCTAACAAATTGGGCTCTATTTAAATAAGAGCGTAATAATATTGTATATTCATCTGACGAATTTCATGTAAGGGCTTGAATACTTTTCAACCACATTTTTTTTTTTTTCAAATTGTCAAGTGATTTTAAGAGGATTTAGTTACCACAAGAGGTTTTAATAAGATTTAGTTCTACTAGGGGGTTGCAAAAATTAAAAATGATAGTTCAAGTGGGATTTTGTGATTTTTCCCCTTTATTTTTCAATCAATTTCAAGTATCTTGGTGTTAGCCCCTTGTTGACGATTCAGCCCTGTAACACTTGGCCAGTTGTCAATTTAATTGATGAAACATCCTCAACCAGAACCATTCAAATTTGATAGAGCATAGAAATTTACATCCAAATTTCTCTAGTACCGACTTTCCTTCTATTCAAATTTGAACCACTACTCCAAACACACATTTTCACCCAGTTCATGCAAAAATTCAGCAAGTCTAAAAACCACACTAAAAATCCAGGTTTTGAACTCGATACAGTTCCTTTTAAACTGTTGAAGTTTCTGCTCTTTCTCAAGGATTGATTGTACCCTAAGAATCCATTCGGCAAAAAAATAATAATGAATTAATGATAAAAATTTCATCCAAAAAAGTACAATCTGAAGCACCAAAAACCAAAGAATGGAAAAAAATAAAAGTTTGAAAATTAAAAAGAAAGAAAGAAAGAAATGGCTTCCAGATTACAGAGAATGCGAGTCCTAACAGGGCTATATATACCAACTACAGCTCCTGTAATAGTGTCCTGTAGGCATCTATATAACTTCAGATTAAGCCATTGCAGTTCTACATACCCTTAAAATATTTGCCGAGTTTAAACATCACAATGAAGGGGGAGGGGGTTTTACAATTAACTTCCTTTTGTGTGTGCAAGGCCTGATGCACAGCGAATGAGCTACTTGTGCCTAGTTTACAAGCCCAAATAAAACCAACATAAAACACATTTAAAATTGAATTGTCATCTAAGCAAGTCACTTTGGGCAAAATAATACCAAAAGTTGAATTTGTATCCAATCTTTGCCGTACCAATTTTGGATGGGTAGGAACACACTAGTTTTAAAAAATAACCCTGCACCTGGAACATAAAAGACTTTGGCTCAGTCAACAGTGAACTAGCCCAGATTGGCTTTCCAACAGTGAACAAACCCTAAAATTCTCCCCGTATCACATCTCACCTCCAAGCTATCACTACAGAAATCCATATCTCACCCCAATGACATTGAAAGTCAAGATGTTATAAAGGAAAAAATAACTAGAATAGTCCAAAGAAAACCAGATACTATTCAATCCCTCAAACTTTTAAAGACAACATCTTCAGTCCCTCCATGCACAGGAAAATCAGCCAACCCAACTAATATGCACAGATACATTCCCTGCGTTCACTTTTCCTTTGGGGATAAATGCATGATGATCGAAATAGAGTTCAATGGAAGCTAACTTTAGAGCAATTAAAATGAAATAGCTGGCTAAAACATCAACCCCTTGTGTAGAGAACCCCTCCATAAAGCCCTTAGTAAAATCCCCCTATACAAAAGCCCTTTATGAAGTCCAACTAGTAGCTATGGCTTTGTTCTATATTTCTTTCTTACTTCCTTCTGTTAAATGAAAATAAGAAATAAATAATAAACAATAGGAACACGCTGTCTCCAATTCAACAACGATCACAAAAAAACTTCTTAGCTCTCTGTTATCCTCCAAGAACTGCATAAATAACATACTCAACAATAAAGTTCTTGTTAAAAACCATCTGGCATCTACACTAAAAGCTAAAGCTATTATGTTACTTTAATATTCAAATCATTCAAAACGCCTCCTCAATTGTGGCTTTCTTTTGGTCCACGACTTGTTTCAATTTTAATTATAAGGGTGACGGTGAGGTTTGAACTTGAGATTTTTGGCTCTAATACCATGTTAACAACCCTACTCTAAAAGATTAAGCTATTAGAGAGGGTGTAACTTTAATATTTATATCCTTCAACAGTTCTCAAACACGATTCCAAACTTTCTCAAACAGGTACCACTAATTAATGTTTTAGGGCCAGTGAACTTTATCAAACATGTACCACTAGTTGTGTCTAACACTCTAACCCCCTTTTGACTGTCAACAAAGGTAGCCCTCCTGTCTAACACACAACTTTGTACCAATAATTAGTGAATTGGTACCACTGAAAGGGGATTTTCCACTGTGTTTATATTCCTTTTTACCAACTTAATTAGCCCAAATATAAATGGCATTTCTTCTTTCTGAGTAATATCCAAATTTTTAGATTGTAATCCAATCCCTTATTCAATCTCTTGATTTCTCTTTAAATGAAGTCAACGGGATATCATATCCCAATTACTAAGCATCCTCCAAAAATACATTTTTATTCAAAACATAATTTAAAAAAATAAAATAAAAGAAGCATACTAATCAACTCATTTAAGAGAAAAACCCAACAAAACCAATGGCAATACGACATCCAAAACCCATCATAACATCACATTAAACTAAAATTAAGTCAAGCCCATCAATTGAAATGTGAAATCAAATGTAAATCAAACAACAATCCTCACAATTTCTGCAGAGTAACTTTAAAGAGTTCAGAACTGGTTTAGCTAATATAAACTAAACACAATTTTCAAGTCTTAATTGAAACCAGAAACATCACAATGGACCTCAAAACCCTAGCTTTGTTCGGCGCCAGTGCCTCCTCTTAGCATTGTACCTGAACAAAAAAGACAGCTTAGCAGTAATTTGGTTGACACAGAGATTGAAAGAAGAACAAAGTATTGAATTGAACCTAACCTGATGGTGTTGTCGGTCCTCAAGCGAATCCAGTGAGGAATAGGCCTGTTCTGCCTCATCTTCTTCGCGAGTTTCTTCTTGATCATGAAGCTCTTGTGCGACGGCTGTACATATCAACATCCGAATAAGCTCGTATAATAATACACATACATGAATACGTACAAACGTATCTATGTATATGTATATTCGCACATAGTTGAAGTTCAGAACAAAATCTTATATGTCTAGATCAGAACTCAGAACAATAATTATGCGTAAATGTCAGATCTTAAGACACCTGTATATCCGAGTGTTTTTTGTGTATAAATACATGTGTGTGCTTGCTTATATATATATATGTGTGTGTGTGTGTGTGTGTGTGGAGAGAGAGATTCACCATTTTCGCGATCCGATGAGCACGGCAACAGAAACACCGAGACAAACCCTAGATTTTGTGAAGCCTCGTGTCCTCTACAGAGTATGGAAGGACTGCATTGTGAAAGGATGGAATAATGGGCCTGGGCCAAGAACGAAAGATTCAATTGGGTCGGATTCATATATTGTGTATATTACGGTGAGTGGTTGTGGGCTGTTACTATTAGATGTCAATCCAATAGATAATAGTCTATATAGTTTGTGTTGATGTGTGAATTTCTTGTCAAATAAAAAATATAGAACTTTGAAAAAAAAAAAAAAAAAATTTAATTGGAGAATTGTAGAAATTATACATTTTTTAAACTCAATTTCTAGAAAATTTTCCTAAAAAAATCACCAACCTAGATACCACTTTATAATTTCAAGTTAAACAAGCCCCATGTTACTTAAATCTCCTTTTGTGTATTTTTAGTCCTGTTCTACTGTTCTTAAATTTATAAAATGTGGTCAAGGTTGAGATGGTTGCCATGATTGTTTTAAACATTACTTGATTATTTTGAAAATACAATCACTTTTACTTTTTACATATCACATATATATATTTAGAGGGTGAAACCAAAACTTGCTTGTTTGTCACTCAAAATATTACTATAAATGACAGTTGTTTAAAAAATGATATTTTTTAAATTGAATTTTAGAAAAAAAAAAAAAATTCAAAAACTATCAATCAAATAAATACTAAGAGAACAATGAGAAAAATTCAAATAGGATGGTCAAGTCATATGTAGAGCCACATTAAGGGTAATGTTTGATAGAGAGTGGTTTAACTAAAATTATGACAATAGATAGAGTAGAATAATGTGTCTATAATTGAGACAAAAACTAGTTGAAGCATACCATACGCGACTTTAAAATAATAAGGATCAGAAGTGACGCCGTTCTTTTTGTTTCATCATTCATGACAATATTGTGTTTACCCCATGAGCATAAATCAAATCATAATCATTTGTCATGTATTAAAATTAGCTGGCACAATTTAAACTCTTTCAAAAATCATCAACCTTTATGAACAAACATCGAGTGCGTCGGTGTAACTAACTGCTAGATCTTGTTTTGGTTCCCAATCCGGCTTTATCCAACCTCATTGTTTGGACCAATTTGGACATATTTGTTTCTGAATCATATGTGTGTGTATAAATTTATATATAAGATTTACCTAAACATAGTCTACACAAAGCTTGCTTAGTTTTATAGCATCTTTTAATAATGATTAATAGCACAAAATAATAATAATAATGATTAACACCCAAAAAACAAAAAAAAATTTAAGTGGCCTCTAAATTCTTGCCTTCGTTTCATTGCGACAAAAGTGAGAATTTAGAAATTGCTTCTGAAAAATTAGTTAAAACTTTGAGCTAAATTTTTTCCAATTTTAAATTTCGGTGCTCCCAAATACAACATTAGTTTCATAACCTTTGTTTCTCTGTTTTAGTCTAGGTTGATTGGTGCAATAAATTAATTCCATACTGAGTAATGCCAATAAACTAAATTGTATCAAAGGTGCTTAAGATTCACATGACACAAAACTGGTGTAAAGGAGTGACTTCACATTGGTTGAGTATAACCTCATGTGAAGTATTGCCAATATGCTGATTTTTGACAGTAATAAAAATATATTTTTGATTAATTCTTTCACAAAATATTCAATACAACATCATCTAAAGTCACATTATTGTATACTAGTACTTCTAAATATGACAGCTTATTTAGACTCGTACTTTTGGCATTAACCCTATAACAAATGTTCAAACTCATTGATTACAAGCATGTCTTGATCCAAATTGACAAACCTTCTTGAGTACAAGAAAGCTGGCCAAGAAATACCAAGAAAACAACCCAAAGATAGCTCTAACAATAAGAAAAACATTATTTTCCTTTTGTGTGTGTATACATAACGACTTAATTAGCATTATCTAGCAAATCTAAACACATCCAAACAACATAGAATATCGATAGAACCGTAGTTCTTATGCCATCTTAATCATTATAAATTTATATATATATGTACATCTTTCAAGGTTCCAACAACTGATTAAAAAATCTAATGATGGCCGGAAGGAAATTGGTGGCATTCTTTCTGGCCATCATTGTTGCTGAAGCTAGAACCATTGTGCCTAATACAATGGTTCTAGCTCCACCCTTTCCAAGGCCTGTAAGTACTATTTCGCCATCTCCGGCTCCAATGTCATCTCCTGCCCCAACGCCCTCAGCCTCTCCTGCTATCAAAGGTGGATACTGGATTTCATCAACAGCCGAGAGTTCTCCTCCATCAACAATCCCAACTTCATACTTCACTCACCTTTTTTACGCCTTTTCCGTGCCTGATCCCACAACTTACCAACTCTCCATCACACAAGCTGATGAAAAATGGATGGGGAACTTCACATCCACCCTCCATGCCAAAAGTCCCCCTGCACTGACCTTCCTAGCCATTGCAGGAGACCCTAACATTTTCTCAAACATGTCTAGCAACCGCGACAATCGTGCATCCTTTATCCAGTCAAGCATTGCTGTAGCTAGAGAGTACGGTTTTGATGGCCTTAATCTTGATTGGGAATTCCCAAACAACCCACAAGAGATGTCAAACATGGCAATACTCTTCTCTGAGTGGCGCAGCGCCATTGACAAGGAAGCGCTTGCTTCTGGCAGTCCTAGACTACTTTTATCTGCCGCGGTTTATTTTGCTTCAAACTTTTTCCTATCAAATGTCCCTCGGACTTATCCGGGTGATGCCATTGACAAGTATGCTGATTTTGTGAGCCCAATGTGCTATGACTATCACGGTGCTTGGGACACCTCTGTCACAGGGGCACAGGCATTGCTTTATGACAAGTCTAGCAATCTTAGCACTAGCTATGGTATATCATCATGGATTAAGAATGGTGTGGCACCAGAGAAACTAGTCATGGGACTACCAATGTATGGAAGAACATGGAAATTGAAGGACCCAAATGAACACGGAATTGGGGCTCCTGCAGTAGGAGCTGGACCTGGATTCCAAGGTGTTATGGTGTATAGTGATATAGTGGACTACAATTTGGCAAACAGTGCCACTGTTGTATATGATGAAGGGACAGTATCGACGTACGCGTATGCTGGAACTGACTGGATTGGATATGATGGAGAGATATCAATATCAAATAAGGTTAGATTTGCTAGTGCTCAGGGTCTTGGTGGCTATTTCTTCTGGGCGGTTGGATATGACAAGAACTGGACACTCTCAAGAGCAGGTTAATTTTTAAGATTTATACTCTTCTCCCTAATATTCCACCACAAAAAGTCTAACTAAATGTCATGGCTTAGTGGCTTAATGCTATAGCATCAAATTTAAGTTTGTTAACAGATCAAATTGACAAATGCATCCACAATCATCTTCCATCAAATTATTCATTCATTCTATATATTAAAGATGTTATTATCTACTATACACACATAGATGCCTAATTGATCAGTAAGAGCTGTTGAACATTAGGACTAATTGAATGGTATGTGATTTTATGGCAGCTTCAATTGCGTGGGAAGGCAAAATTTGATTTATGCAGAGCTTGAGAAGGCTAGCCATTTTCACAACTCGCACCAAGCTTTCAACAAGTCTCTCCTCTCTCTTTGTAAAGTGCAGTAGTAATCTCCATTTTTCTTATTTATTTATTTGTGTAATAAGGAGACGATTGTTTGATCTTTATTTGTTCCGACTGATGAATTTCCTCCTCATTTCGGAAACCTTTTGCAATACATTCGAGAATGATAAATGTTTTTCATTCCCTTTTATTAATTAAAATACAAGAGTTGTCTTCGAAATTTAATAGCAGTCAAAAAGGTGGAAAGGGGACTGTAGAACAATTAAGATTCGTTAAAATCCAATTAAGCCCTCGATCATGGGTCATCATAACTAATATGAAGCAATATAAATGAAAGGATGGATCATAACAACTCATGAAGAATTATTGACAATATGTTCTGCTGGAAAAACTATACTTTTTAGTATACAGACTAAAAGTAACAGGAATGTGGCCATACTGTTCAGTGTAAGAGGACATGGATAGATTAAAGCAGAAATTTGAATTTTTTTTTTTTTAATGAACTATATCTACAGTACAAAAAAATATGGATGAGACTTATCGCGCTACCATTTGGGTAATTGTTGCATCATCAACCGACCAAGGTTCTTTCCGCAATGTAGATTCATTTTCCCTGTCCTGATCACTTCCTATAGAAAAAGCAGGCCTTTTTGGAGTATTCATAGCCATAACTTCATTTTTTAGCATGGATGAAACTTCCAACATGGATGATCTATCTGCCGGATTTTCTTGCACACATAACAGACCTATTTGCATGCATCTCATCAATTTACACGAAGAAGATGTATCGTTCAGTGATGGATCCATAAACTCCATGCCATTGCCTTCTTTCCAGAGCTCAAATGCCTGAAACAATACAAGATTATGAATCTTTATGGTTTAGAGAGATAAATTTCTAGTGCATTATCATAGCAAGGTTCCAGAGTAACTTACATAATCTGAAAGGTTCAAATTTTCATGCAGACCATGTAAACAATTATTCTGCTTGCCACTGATGATTTGTAAAACCAGAACTCCGAAACTATAAACATCCGATTTTGTGGAGTAGATACCATGTTTTACATATTCAGGGGGCACATAACCACTACATTGCATGAACCAACGAAAAGGATAAATAGTTAACAATGTTTACATGTGTATGAGATGTTTTTGAGAGACATATTACTCACTGTGTTCCGACTATTCGGTCTGTGTTTGCTTCAAATTCATTTTTTTGGAAAGTTCTAGCAATACCAAAATCTGATATCTTAGGCTTCATCTCATTGTCCAGTAAGATATTGCTCCCTTTCAGATCTCTATGAATTACTGTTAACCTTGAGTACTCTTGGAGATATAGCAGCCCTTGAGTAACCCCTTCCATAATGTGAACTCTTTTCTCCCAATCTAAGAGTAGCCGTCTAATTGGGTCTACATCAAATTAGATTTATGGATGATTAATTGCAGCTCTTTGAAGTTTTGAGGACGGAGACCAATGCACAAAATTTATATGAACTTCATGTGATGCCACACATCACTGAAAGTATTTCTTAAAGTGCTACCACCAAATAGAATTGCATAATTTATTTATAAAGTTCAAATAATGCTTACCATAGATGTAGAAGTCCAAGCTTTTGTTGGGCATGTATTCGTAGACCAGCATCTGTTCTTCTTTCTCTGTACAGAATCCCAGAACTCTTACCAGATTTACATGTTGTAGCTTTGCAGTTACCACAACCTCACTTTTGAACTCTTCAAATCCTTGTGTAGAGGTCTTTGAAAGCCTTTTAACTGCTATTTCTTGTCCATTCTGTAATTTACCCTGCCAAAACATGCACCACTATTTTTTTAATCTTTGGCTACATATAAGCTATTTTAAGATCCAACACTTAACCGAGCATGCCCCAAAACTATACAATGATTGGTATTTTCCATTACGAAATTAGTATTTGTTAAATATATTGTAATATATATATGTGTGTATGTGCGTGACTTTTGATTTTAGGTTGCAACCATTCAGATAATACATGACTTTTGGTTTACACCTTTTGAATAGGTTGCAACTATTAAGATGGTATATGACTTTTAGTTTGCAACTCTTAGAATAGGTTACAACTATTCAGAAGATATGTGACTTTTGATTTGCAACTTTTGAAAGTTTATAAATAGCGATAGTGCCACACATTCTAGATATATACTTTTCTGTTCTCTTTCTTGTGTTTTCTAGTCATAACAGTTTCAACGAGTGTTTAGGGAATTCGTTCAGTATTGCTAATTGTAGGAATTCAGACTTTGTTGTATCCCGGGAGTGTTTTGTTATAGAACCCGTTAGCAAACTCAATTTGAGTGGGGGCAAATAACACTTTAAGGAAAGTGAATACACGCCTCAAAGTCTGTATTTTGTTTAACATCAGTGTGCTTGAGAAGGTCTGGTTATCTTCAACAATTTCTGGATTAATTGCTTCAACAATCTTAAAGTGTTATTTGGATGGAGACTATATCAGACAATACTACGTTCAAGGTTATGGAATCAAGACTTTGTGAAGTTAGATCGATCTGATGGATCTAACTTTACCCGTTGGAAAGATAAATTAATGTTCCTACTCACTGTTCTTAAAATCTCATATGTTCTGGATCCAAATCTCCAACCATTCCCAGAGCCAACAGATAAAGATACAGAGAAAATGATTAAAGATAGGAAGAAACGAGATGAAGATGAATTGGTTTGCAGAGGTCACATTCTGAACACACTTTCAGACCGACTCTACGATCTTTATACTCCTATGAAGTCTCCTCGGGAAATTTGGAATGCACTAGAATTCAAGTACAAAACTGAGAAACTAGGTATGGATAAATTTTTAATATTTAAGTACTTTGAATTTTCAATGGTTGATAATCTGTCAGTTTTAGATCAAGTTCATGAATTACAAGTTCTAGTCACAAAGCTTCGGGAAGTGAAAATTGTACTTCCAGAATCCTTCCAAGCGGGGGCTATCATTTCAAAGTTGCGTCCTAGTTGGAATGATTATAGAAAGAAACTTCTGCATAAGACAGAAGAATTTACTTTGGAAGAAATACAGAAACATTTGCGAATTGAAGAAGAAACTCGAATTTGTGATAAGAAATATTATATTGAAGATTCTTCCAAAGTGAATTATGTGGATGGAAGCAAAATAAAGGGACATTCAAGAGGAATCATTCTTATAAGAATAAAAATCCTTCTGGACTATGTTTCCATTGTGGAAAGAAAGGACATTTTATTCGTGATTGCAGGTACAAAAAGTACGAAAAGAAAGAGAATGCCAATAATTCAAACAATGCTAATGTAATGGAAGAGAAAATTTCAAATCTTGTTGCTATGGTGTCTGAAATTCAAATTGGTATGATAACTAAATTGATCATGACAACAACAACTAAGTCTTCAGATTGGTGGCTTGATTCTGGGGCTACTATCTATGTTTGTAATGATAAATCACATTACAAAACTTATGAATCTGTAGATGATCAAGAAGTTCTGATGGGAAATCACAACTCTGCCAAAGTTTTGGGAAAAAGGGATTGTTGAAATTCAATTTACTTTAGGAAAGAAGTTGACATTGCAGAATGTTCTTCATGTCCTAGAAATTAGATAGAATCTTGTATCTGCAAATTTATTGTGTAAGAGTGGTATTAAAGCTGTGTTAGAGGCTGATAAGTTAATTCTGTCTAAGAACGAAATTTTTGTTGGGAAATATTATGCTTGTGATGGAGTGATTAAACTAAGTACTAATAAAATAAGTCATTCTGCTTATATTGTTTGTTCTTCTTCTATTTGGCATGCACGTTTAGCACATTTAAATTTTAGATCTTTAAAGTATATGTCAAAGCATGGTTTTATTTCTTGTAGTGATGATTGCAATGATAAATGTGAAATTTGTATTGAATCAAAAAAAGCCAATCGAAATTCACAACTATTAGAAATAATTCATTCTGACATTTGTGAATTAAATGGAAAATTAACTAGAGGAGGAAAAAGATATTTTATAACTTTTATTGATGATTGTTCTAGATTTACTTATGTATATCTAATGGCTAGTAAAGATCAAGCTTTTGACATGTTTAAACTATATAAGGCTGAGATTGAAAATCAAAAGGAAAAGAAAATAAAAATTCTTCGTAATGATAGGGGTAGTGAATATTTTTCTAATGATTTTTCTGCTTAGTGTGAAGAACATGGAATAATACATCAGAAAAGTGTACCTTACACTCCACAACAGAATGGTTTGGCTGAAAGAAAAAATAGGACACTTGTTGATATGGTTAATTCTATATTGTTGAATGCTAAATTACCTATAAATCTATGGGGTGAAGCTTTACTTACTGCTTCTCATGTGCATAATAGAATTCCATCTAAAAAAATACATATTTCACCTTATGAGATTTGGAAAGGAAGAAAACCAAACTTAGAATATCTTAGAGTGTGGGAGTGTTTAGCCTTTTATAGAATTCCTGATCCAAAAAGAACTAAATTAGGTCCAAGAGGAATAAAAAGTGTTTTTGTAGGTTATGCTGAAAATTCTAAATCCTATAGACTATTAGAATTACATTTTAATGTCATTGTTAAATATAGAGATGTTGAATTTATAGAAAATAAATTTTGTCATGATTTTTTATTTGAACCTATTCAAAGGAAATCTAATGATTTGGAATTTAATACATCTCTTAGAGACAAAAGAAAAATAAATGATGAAATGACTGTACCTAGGAAAAGTCAAAGAATTAGAAAAGAAAAGGCTTTAGATCCTGATTTTATTTCATCTCAAGTTATACTATTTCTAGTAGAAGGAGATAGAAATAAAGTTCTTAATAAAATATCCATTTTATTGAATATAGAAGATGATCCTAAAACATTTTCTAAATCCATGGTTTCAAGAGATGCAACTTTTTGGAAAGAGGCTATAAATGATGAAATGGATTCATTGTTGTCAAACCAAACTTGGATTTTGGTTGAATTACCACAAAGATCAAAACCTGTGAGTTGAAAATGGGTATTTAGGAGAAAGTATAACACCGATGGAACTATTCAAACCTTTAAAGCTAGATTAGTAGCCAAGGGTTTTAAACAGAAAAAAGGTATTGATTATTTCGATACTTATACACCCGTGGCTAGAATTGCATCTATTAGAGTTTTTATGGCTTTGGTTTCTATTTATCATTTATATATGCATCAAATGGATGTAAAAACTGCATTTTTAAATGGTGATCTTGAGGAAGAAGTATATATGGAACAACTAGAAGGTTTTGTCCTACCTGGAAATGAAAGGAAAGTTTGCAAATTAGTAAAGTCATTATATGGTTTATAACAAGTACCAAAACAATGGCATGAGAAATTTGATTTAGTGATATTATCATTTGACTTTAAGCATAATAATGCTGATAAATGCATTTATTCTAAATTCACATATGATTATGGTGTTATTATTTGTCTTTACGTTGATGACTTGCTAATTTTTGGAACAAATATGAGAGGTATTTCTGAAACTAAGAAGTATTTAACTTCATGCTTTAAAATGAAAGATCTTAATGAAGTAGATACTATCTTAGGAATTAAAGTAAAGAAACATGAAAAGGGGTATGCATTGTGTCAATCTCATTATATTGAAAAGATGCTTCTTAAATATAATTATTTGGGAATTAAAGAAGCTAGTACCCCTTATGATTTAAGTATTAAAATGCTTAAAAATTCTGGCATAGCAATTGCATAGCTTGAGTATGCTAGTGTTATAGGGAGTATGATGTATGCTATGCATTCTACAAGGCCAGATATAGCATTTGCTGTGTGTAAACTTTCTAGGTACACAAGTAATCCTAGTACAGTTCATTGGAAAGCAATTATTAGAATTCTTGGATATCTTAAGGGAATAGTGGACCAAGGACTGTTTATTATGATTTTCCAGCAGTACTAGAAGGATAGTCAGATGCTAGTTGGATTACTAGTGTAAGTGATAATAAGTCCACGTCTGGATGGATATTTGCAATTGGTGGAGTAGTCATTTCTTGGGCATCTAAGAAATAGACGTGCATAACACATTCAACAATGGAATCTGAGTTTATTGCATTAGCGGCAGCCGGCAAGGAAGCAGAATGGTTGAGAAATTTGTTCTTAGATATAGAGTTGTGGCCACAACCGATTGCACTACGATAATGAGACAACTATGTCTAGAGCATATAATAAAATATATAATGGAAAGTCTAGACATATCAGTTTGAGACATGAGTATGTTAGACAATTAATAACTGATGGAGTTATTAACGTAATATATATTAAGTCAAGTTATAACTTAGCAGATCCTCTTACTAAGGGACTCTCGAGAGATTTCGTAAAAATTACGTCTAGTGGAATGGGGCTGAAACCCTTTGTTAAAAATCACCAGTAATAGTAACCCGACTTTGTACTAGAATGCCACTAGTTCAAAGTTTAATGGGTAATAACAAGTTACTAATATGTAGTTGTATAAGCACTGAATATATATATATATATACTGCCCCTTTCAGGATGTTCAGTGCAGACTGCTACATTTTGAGGATGAGTTATATACTCTTAAAGAAGTTCAAAATTTTGAAGTGTCTACAGTAGCAGGGACACATATTGGAACTTCTCCTATATGAACATAAGAAGTGGTGCCGCTTCTAGCAAAGGTTATTAGGGTTTACTCTTGTAAATGTTCATGAAACTAGGATGAGCACATGGCCATAATAGTGCTAAAGAAAATATGGACATCTCATAGAAACTGGATAGAATCATGTATGTGGTATTTCCGGTTTTAATAAAAGGAGACTTGGTTTAAGCTAAGGCCACCATTGTTCTTCATTAAAACTTTGAATTGCTTACACTAATTGAAGGTTTAAATCGAAAGATACCTTCTTGTATGCGTGATAATATCACATCGACTGGATACCAATATATTACAATATAGTGGGGGATTGTTAAATATATTATAATATATATATGTGTGTATCTGTGTGACTTTTGTTTTTAGGTTGCAACCATTCAGATAATACATGACTTTTGGTTTACACCTTTTGAATAGGTTGCAACTATTAAGATGGTATATGACTTTTACTTTGCAACTCTTGAATAGGTTACAACTATTCAGAAGATATGTGACTTTTGGCTTGTAACTTTTGAAAGTTTATAAATAGCGATGGTGCCACACATTTTAGATATACTTTTTTGTTCCCTTTCTCGTGTTTTCTAGTCATAATAGTTTCAACGAGTGTTTAGGGAATTCGTTCAGTATTGCTAATTGCAGGAATTCAGACTTTGTTGTATCCTGGGAGTGTTTTGCTATAGAACCCGTTAGCAAACTCAATTTCAGTGGGGGCAAATAACACTTTAAGGAAAGTGAATACACGCCTCAAAGTCTGTATTTTCTCCAACAATTTCTGGATCAATTGCTTCAACAGTATTCTTTTCCAACACTTAATTATCAGCTACACCATTTAACTCAATTTATCCATTCCTCAAACTAAACATTGTGAAGTTGTACCATTTGTTTATTAAAGATACTATTAACCTATAAAATGCAGTGTATCTTTCAAGCCTTCTGCGTAAATGCATAATTATGGAGATAAAAAAATTACCTTGTAAGCAGGGCCATATCCACCCTCTCCGACCTTATTTTCAATTGAGAACTTGTTTGTAGCTGCTTTCATGTCGGCAAAACTAAATACTTGCAAATTGGGAGTATCAGTATTTCCAACAGCTGCCATATTGGGTCCTAGCTTAAACTGTGACTCGTTATCTCTGTCCCCTGCTCCTTCAATTGAAACAGAAATGTGTTGGTTTCTTCATATCATAGTCATAAATGGCATATTCTCAGCATTTGGCTTTGGTTACCTTTTGATTTAAGCACTCTCCTCCATAGGTACCAAATGATGGTGCCTATTAGGAGAATAACTGATACTCCAGTTGTAAGCAAGATCGTTAACATGTGGTGCTTGTTTCTGTGATCTCTATCATCCTCTTGAGCTGTGAAGAAATATGTCATGTAAAAAAACATTTAGCAATTCTACATCTGTTTCTTGTTCAATCTCTTTATGTTCTTGTGACTTGTGAGAGAGCCCAAAATGTTTTGATTGTTCTTACAAAAACTAACATTATCACTATTGCACTAGTTCAATTCACCCAAAAAAAAAAAAAAAGTTTTCCTTTATGACAATGTTTCAGTTTATTGGTCTTTAATTAGCAAATCTATGAAAAATCATTTAGTCAAAGAAAAAAACTCATAGAAATAATAAAAATAAATTCCATTAATTCACACAAACAATATACTGCTTACCTGCTGCCTTAGAAAGCACCCAATTATGGTCATTGGGAATTTGCCATACAATATAACCGAGAAGTCCCTTTTCTTTTGCATAAGCAACCTTAGTTCTGATAGCTTCCACATCATCGAAAACAATCCAAAAGGATCCAATGGTGCAATAATTTACTACATAAGTCGCGTTATACACCAGTGAAGTGGTTCCATAACTTCTAATGTATTGTTTGATGAAATCGTAGCTCATGGTTCCGTCTTTTGTTATGCCTGGACCTCTTGCAGGTGCACCTATAGCATCATCTTTGGGGTTCACAAGTGTCCACACGAAGCCATGGAATGCTAAGCCCAAAACCAGCTTGCTAGCAGGTAATCCTCTGCGCATCCATTCCTTTATACCATAATCAGTATTTATCCCACTTGAGGGGTCATATAAAGCAGTATGAGGAGCTGTAAAATTCTCCCTGAAAGGCATATGATAGTCATATGCTTTGACATGTACCCAATTTAAATTCTTTTCAATTGATTTCACTGGGTAACTCATGGAGTCCATCACAGGCGAGTAATGGCCTGTCATTATCAGCATCAGAGGTGATCTGCTAGAATTTCTGGACTCTGAATTAATGGCTGCTCGCCACTCATCGAATAGTGCCCATGCTCGGTGGATAAAACCAAAGATCTAGGCCTTCAAAGCCATAACCCCTGGCTCTTTTTATCGAAGACTCAATGAATGACTTCCTTTGAGAGGATTGGCTAATTATTGAAAAGAAGTCTGTAGAGTTTGCATCTCCAGCCCAGATGGACAAGAGTGTTTTAACCATTGGATTCTTTTGTTTGACGATGTTTGTGAAGGTGGAGATGTATTGCTCATCGGAAGAGGAGATAGAGAGCTCGTGTCTGGAATAGTTGATGTGTGCAAAAGCATACATGATGTGTGTAAACATAGCCGAATCTATGTTGGGAACCGGGAACTCGCTGCTCGAATGCCAGTAGCCGGCTTTGATCCATGTTTGTGCATTTGAACATTTCACCTCCAAAAAAGGAAGGAAAAAGAGGAAGAGGGTGGTGATAGTTTTAAACAACATTGAAGAAAGTTAGCTCATGCCTTGTGCTATTGCTCAATACATATACAAGTTCAATTTCCATTTGTGCAATCCATGGAAAGTATGAAAAGGTTCAATGCACTCTTCATAGTCAACAATGGGTGTCATTTTCTAAGCTCAACGACCTATAATCAATTCAATTTGATAGTTTTGAATCAAAATGTAACAGTCAAGTTCATGGAATTTAGATTATTTCTTACATATTTCCTCTGTTTAGAGAACTATGAAATAATGAATCTGTCTCCACCAACTTTTGTATGATTGACTTTGAGAGTCGTCCACAACCGTATTCATTGTGTGGACTGGTTTTAGACAGCTATTCTAATTTATATGTCGATAAGTCAGTGAGAGTGACTTGTCGTGCAGTTCTTCTCAGTCACCTGAAGGCTGCAGGAATCTATCTGAAACCAATGAAGAAGTCTAGTCCACTGTGTGAATACTTATTAAGGAGTCGTTTGGGGTTGTTAATACATTTTCTGTTTTTTTTCATCACACTTTTTAACCAATTTAGTCTCGGTGACCTCCTGATTTTTCATATATATGCTAAACTAGAATAAAACAAAACAATAATGGACGAATTTGATCTGTAGACTCTAGAAATATCTCGTAGAATTCTCTGTAGCAATGGGCACCTCCAAATACCAATGTTGATGATGGTTCGTGAGTAGGATGAGGAGATCGTTCCACGTAAGTCAAGAGATTTGAGATCAGTATCCAAGTGGAGATCCAAGCAACACAAGGGATTCTCTAAATATGAAGATTAAGAAAGGGAAGGCTGACCTCGGTACCGTGCAACCTCGAGCTTGTCAGAGGATAAGTGTTAATGTGGTAGTTGTGTGTGTTTAAGGCTGATTAACACCCTATTTATAGTGTTTTCCTCCTCGGTCAATTTCTTTTGGTCCTTTAGCTGAGCCCGCTCTTATCCACAGGTTTAATGGTCTCTTCCTCTGACTGATGAGACACTGATGGATGGGTAGCGGCGCTTTGCCCCCCGGTCAAAGGAGGTAGCGGCGCTCTTTAATTAATGCGGGTCTTATCAAATGTCTTTCGCAATTAATGCATTGCTTATTCTTTATCGCTCGAGCTTAGATACCGGGTATCCTTTCCCCCTGGTGCTGGCCTCGGACTGAGGCGACCCCTTAGATCTCAGCCACCTATCCACATGTCCTCAGATTCCCGTGCTTTAGTGGGGATAAGCCCCTTTCGAGGTCCTGCCTTCATGACCTCGCAGGTTCCCATCCCGGTTCTATCCCAAGGTCTTCTTTGCCAAGAAGGGAAGCGTGTACACAGGTTAGTCGAGGTTGCTCTTTCAAAGAGCACCCTCGAGCGAGCCATGGGGGGAGGAGCCCACCGACTGGAGCGGGGCGCGTCCACAGTAGAGGAAGGGTAGCGACCCCTCCCTCGACCAGTGAGTTCCGTCATTGGATAGGTACCTCGAGAATACCTAATCCACCGCGGGCACGCCAGGTCAGCACTGACCAGTTGTGCCTATATTGCTGAGGTGGCACCACTTAGTCAGCTATCGTGGCGCAGTCATCAACAACCAAATATCCAATAATGCAGCTATGCGTGCCCAAGTGTGGGGTGTGGTGTGAATGCAGGCCGGGCGGCTTGATTCAGTTTCAGCCTAAACCAAAATGGCTAAATTAAACCTTCTCACATTGATTATATTAATACATAATTAAAAATAAATAAAAATTACTCTCTCTACTTAACTTGGTTGAAGGAATTATAAAAAAAAAAAAAAAAAATACTATTTACAATTTTTTTAACTTAATAATAGTGATTAATTTTGCCGAACATTAACATGAAATAGAGTCAATAAATTATGAAGTAAATTTTTTTGAACATGTATTAATATGCAAGAGAATTTAAAAATTAGAAAAGTCCCAAAGTATGAAATTGTTAATAAAAAATAATAATAATAATTAATTAATTATAAGATAAAAATAGAAGAAACCAAGCATTAATTCAATACTTATCAAGGAGTTTTGGCTTTGTTAATACAATTATTATTATTATTATTATTTTATTTATATCAAAGCGGTCTGTCTTTTTAATATGCAGAATGGACACCACCAAATACCAGACACATATATTTCCCTTGCTCCAGGTAATCTCAGACACCACTTAACCCATATTCTGTTTGAACTTGCACTCTGAATATCCCAAAATGTATCTAAGGATGGAAGCTCTGTCAGAGACTTCAAGGTTAGGCATGTAATGACCCCAAAAGATATTAAAATAATAATAATAATAATATATAAAAAAAAATTCGACATGACCTCCATAGAAAATGTCTCTCTACAACCTGTTGAAATATATAAAAATGTAATGGTCTCACTTGGCCTTAAAACTAATCTATCATGTCCCGATGCACAATGCAAATAATATACCACATTCCCAAATGATTACATACATATAAAAAGGTCCCGTTCCTCCATCTCATGCAAACAAGGAATCACTAGTTCACTACCTAGTCCCATAATCCTTTACAAGGAACGTACTTTAATTACATCAAGTTTTAGTCCGTGAAATATAACTAAAATTTAAAAGTTCATAACTTACAACATTATACTAATTAAACTAAAGTTTCACAAAATAGTTAAGATTACATTTACAAAATATTAAAGTTCTAATACAAAAAAATAGCAAAATAAGGAGACCTCCAATCCCATCTAAACTTGTGGTGGATCGTTGTCCGCCACCTCTTTTCCGTGACCTGAAAATGTTAAAAATAAGGGGTGAGCATAAAGCTCAGTAGGAGGTGCCTAAGACACACTTCTTGTGACCCCATGAATCCAAATAAAGAAATTGGGATCATGCCACTTCCGAAAAAAAAAAAAAAAAAAAAACCACAATATCAACATTAATAATCCAAGGGGTGAGCTTAAAGCTCAGTATGGGATGTAGTGTCATGCAGTGTTGCTCTCCATTTTCAAAACATTTTCCGTTATCATTATTTTTTTTTTCAAACCGTTAATGCAACCCATCCTATGGCAACTCCATGGTGGCACGAGAGAATGTTTAGCTAACTGTCCCTGACCACAAGACAACTTCATGGCATCATTTGGGGTCTAGTTAACTCAACCACGCTAGGGCACTCTCCCCAATTCCCTCTAGGTCATATTAACACCACATACCCATAGGGAACTCCTAAGCGACAGGATTTTCGCAAAACTTTCATCAAACCCAAAATCATTTTCTTTTATTTTTAAATCACATTTTCCCCTTTCATTGCTAATGTCATGCATGAAATGTATCATGCCTTTCAATGCCATGCCTATGGAGGATTTCATGCTTCACAAATTAAACATTAACAATATAACATGCCTTGTAGAGAATTTCAAAAAATAAATAAATATATAAATAAACATCATGCTTCCATATCACAACATCTAGCATTTTCCACACCATAGGCAAGTAATATCATCAATTAAGCATACCTTTTCATATAATTTTAACTAACACATAGTCACATGCTTCACATACAACAATTGAGTCAGTTGACAAGAAATCAATACAAATTAAGCATGCTATACAACAATTTAGGGGAATATAACTCACAAAAGTCAAATAATTCATGGCTTAGAAACCCCTGTGATGTTTCCAATTTTCGGCATTTTTCATTTTTTTTGGAAATTTTTGTCGCTGCAAGGGCATTTTCGTCTTTTACCGTTTTGCGTGCCAGACACTATGAAGTGTGCTGGTTGTGTTCGAGATTTGTTTGGGGCATTTCATTGAGTTCAGGGCTCCTTGAAATGCAAGTGTGACCATTTTCGCATTTTTCATTTTTTCGGGTCGGACGGTCCAGTGTGGGACCCGTTACCGGAATTGTTGCATCCAGGGATTTTAGTTGGGTCTATTTGCATCATATTTATTTTATTTAATGTGTTGTATGAGGTCATGCATTATTTTATGTGTATATGCATATGTGGTGTAAAATGAAAGGAAAAAGAAAAAGGGAAAATAAAATATTTTTGGTGGGACCCACCATCATTGGTTTTAAGGCTAAGAGACCATGTTTGGTCTCTATTCTCTCTTCACTCCCGCAGGTTTTCTCTCCCTCTCATTTTCTCATCTTTTTCTTTTTCTTTTTACTCCAAATCTTCAAAGTTAGATCTTTCCTTCACTACTTAGTATTTTTAAGTGCCGTTTGCGGCAAATTGAAGCCCGCGATGAGGTCTACGAGTTGATTGGGGCCAATCTCCATCTGGCCATCATTTGAAGGATCTCTAAATCCTAGGGTTTGAGGTGAAAATTGGGGCTTTTGGCTTAGATTGAGGTAGGAGTCTCTAATTCGTATTTTATTGTTCCTTTGTGAGTTAATTTTTGTTAATTGTTATTAACATGATTAATTGATGTTATTAGCATGATTACTTGATGTTATTACCCTAGAATGATTTTATAGTGGTATATAAAGTTCATGATTATGTGTAAATGTTGATTTGTATGAAAAGCATGTCTAAGTATTGATTTCCTATATTTATTGTGTTGTTGAATTGCTAGAAGTGATGTATGCAAACATGTATGATCATCCTTGAAATTATGATAAAGAACGTTTTATTGTATTATTTGAAAATCTTTTATTCCATAATGTGGTAGGCATGAGACATACATGCATGTCATTGGGAAGGGAAATGTTTTGAAATGAATAACTAAAAGGGGTTTTGGGAAACCTATTTGAGAAAAGGATTTTGGTGAAAAACCCGGATGCCAAGGGGGTATCGAGGGTCCATGGCATTAATGTAGCCTAGAGAGAACTAGAGAGATCGCTCTAACGTGGTTGGACCAATTGGGCCCTAAATGACGCCGCGGGGTTACCAAGGGTCAATGACAGTGGCTAATCTTTCTCTCGTGTCGCTAAGGGGGTACCGAGGGACGGGTTACGTTAACAGTTTGAAAGTGGAGTTTTTGAAGTGAATTGTTAGTCTTGAACTTGAGAAATTTATGTCGTGTTTTCTCCGGTTTAGAATGATCCCTATTCTTTATCCCTATTCAATATTTGGATTCACGGGGCTACAAAAGGTGTGTCTCAGGCACCGCCTGTGAGATATATTTTGTAATTGGCTAATTTCGATGTCAAAACGAGTCTGATCGAGTAGTAATTTTTGATGTAAAAATATCGAAGATTGAAGATCGGATGCGGATTTGAAGAAGGTCAAGTGTTCATGATATACTACCCTCCGAGATGATGAGAACAACACTATAAGAAGTTTTGAGAGGTAGTGAGAACATTTAGGAAGGGTTTTGAAAAGTTTTGAACAAATTTTTTATTCTGTCCATCTTGAACTGGTTCAAGATTTATCGAACAGGCTCAACTTGAACTGGTTCAAAATTTATCGAACATGTTCAACTTCAGCAGAGTGGCGATTTTAGAGTCTATCCATCTTGAACCGGTTCAAGATTTATTGAACATGTTCAGGACGTCCTGTTACTATTCTAACTTTAGTTTCCTTCTTCTGAATGTTTCCTTTTTGATCCCAACTTCCTTCTAAGTCCTATGCACGAAATTTATCATATTTTCTAAGGGATTAGGGCTTTCAAAACTCTATATAAACCATGTCATATACATTGGTTTATGATGGCTGTAGGGAAAATCAATTCTATATTTTTGAGAAAGCCTTCTAGAGAGAAAAATTCAGACAATTAAATCTGATTATTCTGAATTTATTTATGAGAGCATACACATATATTCATGAGTGATTTAGTGGTGTCGTTCTGAACTAGAAAGAGGTGTTCCTCGTCTAGTCATCAATTATAAGCTTCTAAATAAGGTCTTAGAATGGAAAATAAAAGCTTCTTTACAAATGGGTCTCTTCCCTTTATATAGAAGGTCCTTTTCTTAGTCACTAAGTCAGGAATATAGCCCCAAAAATATCTAATCCCGTACTATCTCATCAGAATCGGAGCTATACTGAAGATTCAGATATTCCAGATGAGAAGCAGGATTTAATTCTTCTACAATCGAGTTCAGATCTTGAAGAACAGAAGTAAGCGATATCGCACTTTGAAAGGGTTGGAGCATTCGTGGAGTGTTGTCTGATCTACATGCTACTCTTTTACAAATATCAAGTGTAAGCCTGAGATCAAGTTGCTGTTGGACGGTGAGTCGCAAAGCCAAAGGATCGTCAAGGGTTGGTGTGGTGTAGAACGATAGGGTGTGAGCCAGAGTCAAAGTTTGGTATACTTTGTTTCAAACATAGTGGATTGGTTTACTTTGGACTGTATAGTCCATGAGGTTTTTCCCATAACAGTTAACGTATTTTATCAACTGGGGTTTCCTCGCTAAAAATCCTGATGGAATCTCTCAAAACTTAACTTGCTTTACTTTTCAGTATTTATATTTATGATTGTGGATGTTTAATTGATCATGCAATTTAATCAATCATAAATTAAGCAAGTTGACCTAATAATTAGATCTAGGTCATTAAAGGAGTTAATCACAATTAAAATCAACTGTTTCCGCACCTCGCGTAACTCTTGTTTTACAATTTAGTATCAGAGCGGGTAACTCGATATACTGAGTTGATCATATTTGTTGATTAATTGTTGAATTTTACATTATGTCTGAAAATTCATCTGTTGTTGATGTGTTGCCTTTATCTCTTGTTTTTTATTCTGTCACAAGCATGCAAATTGAATGGTTAAAATTTAAAAAGGATTTTGAAAATTTGTTAGAGAAATTGAATCTTGCTGAACTTGATAGAGATATTTATATGTTAGAAGTTTCTGTCTCTAATAAAAATTTGGAAGAAATTGGCCTTAAGAATTTGAATCTTCTTCATAAGATTGATTTTCTGGAAAAGGAACTTAAGAAAGTAAATTTGTTTAATAAATCACTGGAACTTAAAATTGATAATTTGAGTAGTGAATTTGTTAAATCAATACAGTTCGTTCAGAAAATTAATGTTGACACTTGCAAAATTGATAAGTTGAAAGGAATGGTTGAGAATATTAGTTATAACAAAGAATTTGCTTCAACTTCAAATGATTTGTATTTTCAGAAATCTAAAGATGTTTTTGTGAAAGTTAAAACCAAGCCTTATGTTATTTCTAATTCTCCTAAACTTATTTCAACATGTCATTTTTGTGGTGAAAAAGGGCATATCAAGTATAAGTGACAGAAAAGAAAAATTGAACTAGGAAAGAATTTGAAAAATCTAAAGAGTTCAAAATTGAGGAAGAAGAGGATTAGGACTGTCGAGCCTTGTGACACTTTGCCTAGAACAATAGGGAAATCATTGCATAATGAATCTAAAATTGTTTGGGTAAAGAAAGAGAATTTTAAATGTCTTGCCATGCACACAGCACTTAGAGCACTTGGTTCATGTGGTTGGTACTTTGATAGTGGTTGCTCTAGGCATATGACAGGGGATAGAACATTATTTACCACTTTTAAGGAATACTCAGTTGGTACTGTTACTTTGGTGATGGTAAGGCTTCTACTGTAAGTGGTAAAGGTAAGATCAAATTTTCAGGAATTGGGGAGTTAAAAAATGTTCTATATGTTAAAGGTTTAGCTACAAATCTGTTGAGTATTAGTCAAATATGTGATGAGGAGTTTCAAGTCAATTTTACTTAACAAGGGTGTTTTGTAACTAATGAAAAAGGTGAATGCATCTTGAAAGGAACTAGAACTTCTGATAATTGTTATGTTGTGTTTTTATATCCTTCACTTATGTGTTTTTCTGCAGTTCCTGATGAGGCTATTTTATGGCATAAAAGACTTGGACATGTGAATTATAATGATTTAGTGAATTTGTCTAACAATGATCTTGTTCGAGGTTTGCCTAAATTGAAGATGCCTAAGAATGAAATATGTAGTCTATGTCAGTTAGGAAAACAAACTAGAGTGTCACATAAGAGACTTATTCATAAAGTCACTTCTCGACCTTTAGAGTTGATTCATATGGATTTGATGGGTCGCATAACACCTGATAGCATTGGAGGAAAAAGATATTTGCTTGTTATGGTTGATGATTTTTCTAGGTTTACTTTTGTTGCATATTTGAGAGAAAAATCTGATACTTTTTTGAATTTCAGGTCTATTTGCCAACTTATTCAAAATAAGAAGGGATATCGAATTAATCGGATCAGAAGCGACAATGGAGGTGAATTTGAACCTAAGGAGTTTATTGAATATTGTGATAAGGATGGCATTAAGCATGGATTTTCAGCACCTAAAATACCACAATAGAATGGTGTAGTGGAAAGAAAAAATAGGACAATCGCAGGAATGGCTCGTACTATACTTCAGGAGAATAAGATTGCTAGTCACTTTTGGGCTGAATCAGTACGTACTGCTTGTCATATCCTAAATAGAGTTTATTATAAGCCTGGAACTAACAAGACTTCATATGAATTCTGGTTTAATAGAAAGCCCACTGTTAAATATTTTAGAGTTTTTGGAAGTAAATGTTATATCCTTAGAGATAGGGAACACTTAGGAAAATTTGACTCTAGAAGTGATGAAGGTGTGTTTTTGGGTTATTCACAAACTAGTAGGGCTTATAGGGTTTTTAATCTTAGAACCAAAGTGGTCATGGAGTCTATAAATATTGTATTTGATGATACAAAATCTAAGATAACCTCTTCTCAACTTGATGAAGAAGAAACTAATTTTGAAATTGCAGGAGAAATGAAAGTACCTACTATTCAAGAAGAAAAAAGAGTTGAGGATTTAGGTGGAGAATGTGAAGAGGTTGAAGAAGATAAGGATGAGGAATTAGAGGTTACCACTGATGAATCTATAGGAGTTCTTGCACCATCTCTAGATATTCCCACATTTAACAGTTCTAGAGTTAGATTAAGCCATCCAATTGATAATGTGATAAGTCCTTGAAATAAGCATGGTACTAGGAGTATAGTCCGTGATGATGTAGGACACTCATGCATTGTAGATGATATAGTTCACTCATGTCATATGGCTCAGTTTGAACTTAAAAATGTTGATGAAGCTCTTTAAAATTCTGATTGGCTTATGGCAATGCAAGAAGAATTGCTTCAATTTGTGAAGAATGATGTTTGGGAATTAGTGCCTCAACCTAGTGATGTTAATATCATAGGGCCAAATGGATCTTTAAAAATAAACTTGATGAACATGGTCTTGCGATGAGGAATAAAGCTAGGTTAGTTGCACAAGGATATATTTAAGTTGAAGGAATTGATTTTGATGAGACTTTCGCACCTGTTGCTAGACTTGAGTCTATTCGACTTCTTTTTGCTCTTGCATGCCACTTTAAATTCAAATTGTTTCAAATGGATGTTAAAAGTGCTTTTCTTAATGGTTTTTTGCAAGAAGAAGTTTATGTAGCACAACCAAAAAGTTTTATTGATCCACATAATTCTGATTTTGTTTTTTATCTTAAAAAGGCTCTTTATGGTTTAAAGCAAGCACCTAGAACATGGTATGAGAAGTTGACTTCTTATCTATTGCATAAGGGCTTCAGAAGAGGAGGAGCGGATAAAACGTTGTTTATTTTCAGGAAAGGAAAAGATTTTCTTGTTGCTCAAATATATGTGGATGATATTGTTTTTGGTGTTACTTGTGATAACCTTGTTCATAATTTTTCTAAAGATATGAGTAATACTTTTGAAATGAGCATGGTTGGTGAACTAACTTTCTTTCTAGGTCTCCAAGTGAAACAACTTGATGATGGGATTTTCATATCTTAATCAAAATATGTAAAGGAGCTAGTTAAAAAGTTTGGTATAAAAGATTCAAAGCATATTAAAACTCCTATGAATACTTCATCCAAATTGGATAGAGACTCTGATCCTAACAAGGTTGATCATTTCTTGTATAGGAGTACGATTGGTAGCTTGTTGTATTTGGTAGCAAATAGGATAGATATTTCATTAAGTGTAGGTGTTTGTGCTAGGTATCAAGCTGATCCTAGGGAACAACACATTCTTGCAGTCAAGCGCATTATTCGTTATGTCAATAGTACATTGAATTATGGATTGCGTTATTCTTTTGAGTCTAACTCTGAGATTGCAGGCTATACTGATACTGATTGGGCAGGAAACAAGGATGATAGAAAGAGTACATCAGGTGGTTGTTTCTATGTTGGTACTAATCTTGTTTTATGGTACAACAAGAAGCAAAATTGCATATCTTTATCATCTTGCGAGGCTGAATACAATGCTGCTGGAAATTGTTGCACACAATTGCTTTGGATGAAACAGATGCTTCTGGATTATGGAGTTGATCAAGGTACTATTTCTATCTTTTGTGATAATACTAGTACAATAAATATTTCAAAGAATCCAGTTTTGCATTCTAGGACTAAACACATTGACATTTGACATCATTTTCTTAGGGAACTTGTTAAACAAAATGTCGTGTCTTAGGAAAAAGTGCATACTGATCAAAATTTGGCTGATATTCCTACTAAACCATTAGATGCTCCTAAGTTCTCTCATTTTAGGAAATCTATTGGTGTTTGTTGTCTTGATTAGATGCATTGCAAAGACATAGTCTAGAAAGGATTTTCATGCATATCTTGAGTGTCTAGATTATGTTTTTGGGAAGTTAAGCAAACCATATTGATTGAGTATGTTGAACACAAGGAGTTTAATGACACATGGATTATCTGTGGAAAGCATACAATGGTTATGATTTGATGAAATTGGTTTTACTTACTTATTTCGTATAGTAAATGAATTATTGATAATACATTTACTTGAGATTTCGTTATTTTGGTCGAAGATAATGTTGATATGATTGATCATTGTCTTGGGGTTTAAACTTGATTTATGTGTTTTACACCAAAAGAGTGAAAAGAAAAAGAAAATTGAAAAACAGCTTGGAATGAAATAGTTTTTGAAAAAGAAAGACAAATATTTGCTGTTTTTGACAAAAAGTGAGGTGGAAAGGCTACCTTTGGGAATTGTCCGAAAGCTACCTTGATTCGAAACAAATGGGAATAAGGGAAAGAGCTGACTGCCCATAAGCGTGAAAGCCGCCAATGTGCAAAAAGAAAAAAGTGTTAGTCACTAATTGACTCTAGAGGGGGGGGGGGTGAATAGAGTCAGGGGCAATTTTTGCAATTTAAAAAATATTAAATCTAACAACCTATTAAGCACAGAGAAATTGAAATATCTAAGCGGTGTATGGCATAAGTATAAGAGAGATAGAGATGAGAGATTGCAAACTATGACTCGACGATTTAGTGAGGTTCTGAAACTCCTACTCCTCTGTTCAAGGTCCCCCTTGAGACTTCCCAAATCCACAAGAGCTTCTCCTTAATGGTGGAGAGCAAACCTTCAGTTAAAGCAAGACCTTGCTTCTCTTCCTTGCTAAGAGAACACCCTTCTCCTAGGTTTTCTTTTGGGTCACAGCAACCCTTTTACAATAACTTGGAATAGAAATGAATTGTACAATAAATCTCTCAAAGATAGAAGTACACAGTTCTGCTCATGACTATAGTAGAGATGAATATATATATATGAAGCTCAGAATTACTACAGTAGAATGAAATGTAAGAGAGGAAATGAAAGCAGAGGGAATGAAAGCTTAACGAATGCTTCTTTAATGCTTTTCAAGAATGGTAGAATAGTCTCTGTAATGGTGTTCTTTATGATGCAGACCAACCTCTGTATTTATAGATAAATAATGGTCAATATAGCTGTTGCAGGTGGTTGGAAAACAATAAATGAAAAAGTTTCCGTTGTAGATCAAAACCCTAGAAGGAGCCGGCTCTTGTAAACAAGAGGAGGCGGCTCCCTAGCCTTGAGAGTCGGCTCTCCATTTTGGGAGCCTGCTCTTTGGATGGAAACTTCATTTTTCGTTGAAAAAATAGCTTACAGGAGTGTTGAGAGCCGTCTCTATTTTTGTGGAGCCTTCTCTATTTGAAATATAGCATGCTCTAATTTTCTGAGCCTTCTCTAGTTTTGAAAAGCCTTTTCTACTTTTGTTGAGCCTTCTCTACTTTCCCTGAGCCTTCTCTAATTTTTGTAGAGCCTTCTCTACTTTCAGTAGGAGACTTAAAATGAATTCCAGTGTCATGTGAGGCTTATGTGTGAATGTGTTCAAAAACCTAATGAGCTAATTTTATGTTCTTTGAAAGATGAAATGAGAATAATATGCATGAACTGTAATTTTGAGCTTCAAAATATATTTAACTAAACTTTGACATTAAACCTTAAGCTCTCACCATCCTATCTACCCTTTTCTTCATTTCTTGACCATGATTGTTTAGGCTTGATGAAGATTTGCTGAAAAGCTTGAATGATCTTTGAAGTCCGAGTTCTTCTTTAATTTCTTGCAACTTTGAGGCTTCCTTAAATCCATTGCTTGAATGTCTAGAATGCTTTGGAATGCTTGGAATGGATCTTCCAGCTCATCATTGAGGATTGAATGTTGATCAACTATACTTCACTCAATGAAAAAATCAGTACATAAACATCATTAATGGTTTGTAATCATCAAAACATAAGATTGACCTTTAGATAAAATCCTTAGGCCAACAATCTTCCCCTTTTTGATGATGACAAAACATTAATGTGTTTATAGTTAACATGGAGTTGCATTAGAGAGAATGCTCCCCCTATCAATAAGCATATCTTGAAAATCATATCATGCTTGATTCTATAACAATTATTTTAGACAATTTAAAAGCATTTAAATTTCACAGACATTTTTAGAAATCTCCCCCTATTAATATGCATCTATCAAGATATTTAAAAAGCAATAGAATAAACACATAGCACATCAGCATAATAACACATCTTTCTCCCCCTTTGTCATCTAAAAAAAAATGGGAGACAAAATGAATAAATAGAGAAAAATAACTTGCCATTTCAGGAAATATTAGAGAAGAATGAATTAAAGGGCAAAAGATGAGCAAATATGGCATTTTATAGATAACAGAAAGAGACTGGGAACACGACTACCATATGACAGATAAAAGCATAGTTTATAAAACACAGAAAAAAAATGCTTCTCTAAAGTAAATAAAGCTAATACGAGCACACAAAAGTAGGGTTGAAATGGAGAAAAACTGTTCTAAGGAGAAGAAGGTCCATATTGGTTTCGAAATTCTGCAAAATCCTCATTAAGATGAGCGATTGCCATGTGCATTTCGTCAAGTTGAGTTTGTTATTTTTCAAGAATGGCTTGGTTTTGACGAGTGCCCTTGAGAATTTCCAATAAGAGAGCACGATTGGTACGATTTTCAACTAAAACTTCCTCAATTTCATCATCGTCATCACTTTCATGTTTGTCTTCATCCCCATCATCAACATCCTCAACCTCTTCTCCTCTAGCTCTAGCCTCTTCGAACCTGCGTTGCCTAGGATAAAACCACACTCCATTGGAATCCCTTTTTAGCCCCATTGACGCAAGATTTGAGGCAGTGAGAATGTGTCTTGGCCCTGGTTTGACTGCTTCACGACTATTAAGCGGAACCTTCTTAGCAATAAATATGTGAGAGAGAACCATGGGATAATATAGAGAGACCTTTTTCTTTATTTTGCATGTAAGAAGGTGATGAAATATTATGTATGCAAGATCAAAGTGCTTGCCATTTAAGACACGCCAGATAAGAAAGACGTCCATGTGGGAAACTTTGGATCGACTGCCGGATTTGGGAAGAATAGAGTACATAATGATCTTGTGAATCAATCGGGCTTCCATAGTTAATTGCTTGGTGTTGATCTCTTTGGTATTGGTTACAGTGGAATCATAACTCATTTGCCGAATAGCCGTGAGTTTGTCAAAACCTTGTCCTTTAAATCAGTTGAAATGAGAATAGAATTGAATTCCATCCATAGGGGGAAGATGAAGGATTCGAGCAATGCTGTTTGTATCAAGATGAAAATATATTCCACCCATATAGCAGTTAAGTTTTTCTTCTCTAGGCATTTCTTCAAGATAAGTGTAGAATAACTTTACTAATTTTGGATAGTATCCTTCATTCATTCCAATAAATGATCTAAGGCCAATTGTATCAAACAATCTATAGGTGTTAAGATGAAGATCATTGCAAATTGTGTCAGACAACACCATTGCTGTGACCACTTTTCTATGCTGAAAGAATTTGTCATATATACTTTTGTATGTGGGGTTTTTATAAAGCATGGTGGCAGAGATTTGAAGTGGAGGACGATTTGGTTCACTAGGGCCTGATTCATCATTATGTTGAGTAGACCATTTTTGTCCATGAGAAGGATTCTTTCTACGTGAGGATGAAGCCGTGGACATTTCAAGAAATTAAACTGAAATAACAGAAGGAATTCTCTGAATAAAAATCCAATTTAAAAGACAATGAAAATTTCAAGTCTCAAATTAGTTTAGACTGAACATTAATATAAGAATTAATAAAACAAATTGAACCAATGAAAATGCCCAGTTAAAATTGCACATTCAGTCAGAATATTGAGTGCAAAGAGAAATTTATGCTTGAAAAACTCGTAATATTATTTTTGAGCAATAGACTAGGATTTTGAGATGATAAAATCAATTCTAGAAAAACATTCATTGTAAACTAACAATTTAAAGCATAGATTCACAAAGCAAACCCAAAATGTGTTTAAATTACTACATGACATTTCTAGGGTTTTGAGGGTTTGACAAAGATGAGTTGGATAAAGAGGCAAAGAGATGATTATGCTCAAATAATATTGACTGGGAACAACAAAAGGCATGAATAAAAGAGAATAAATTCATAATTCTTACCTTAAGGGATGAACTTATCATTTGTAAGATGGAGAGAAAGATTATATGTTTGGATAAATTTAGTGAATGAATGATATATTGGAGGGAATGAATATAGAAATTAAAGACTGAAGATACAGTTAAAGGGTATGAACTTAGTAAATTGAGAGTTGATTTGATGAGGAATGCTTACTTATGAAAAAGCCCAAGAAGGAAGAAGGGATGCCTCTTGCCGAGATGCTCTCTGGAAAAATTCTGAATTGATGCAATTTAAAACACTTACACAGAGGAAAAACCGAGATCACTCATGTAGACAGCATATGTGAGAGCTGGTTCATAGAAAATTTGGAGCCGGCTCTGTAAGGGATCTTGGAGCCAGCTCTTAGGAATTTTGGAGCCGACTCTTATATGCTGCAGGAAGATGTCGAGAGCTTGAGTTTGGCCAAAATTAGGAGCCGGCTCTTTAATTGTCTAGGAGCCGGCTCTTAATATTTTTTTGGAGACGGCTCAGAGAAAAAAAAAAAAGAATAACAGCCGGCTCAAGGAAGAGATTGGAGATAGCTCTAAACAATTTTTGGAGACAGCTCAATTAATTTTTAGAGCCGGCTCTTTTGGGTTTTTCAGAGATGCCGAGAGTTGGATGTTTAAGGCATTTTAGGAGCCGGCTCTTCCTTTTTGTTGACCAGGCTCAATTGTCTGCAGAGGAGATCCCGAGAGTTGGGAAAAAAAATAGCATTGAAGGAGCTGGCTCTACCTTTTTCTAGAGACGGCTCTTCCTATTCCAATTTGTATGCAGGTTGGGGAGCCGGCTCTTGTTTTTATAGAGCAGGCTCTTTTTTAAAATTTTTGAGATCCCGAGAGCAAGCAATTTGATATCATCTGTGGAGACTACTCTGCCTTGTGTATAGACGACTCTTTTTCTTTAAAGAGACGACTTTTTTTCTGAATGGAGCTGGCTCTGCTGCTGCTTTGCTTTACTGCTGTATTTCTTCTTATAAGCACATTCCAATTTCCCTTCTAAGCAAACAAAACCTATCTTCTTGGAGTGTTTTTGTAAAAATATCAGCTAATTGTTTCTCCATAGTAACAAACATAAGTTCAATGTCGCCCTTAGAGACATGATCCCTAAGAAAGTGGTACCTAATTTCTATATGCTTTGTCCTGGAATGCTAAATCAGATTTTTTGAAATACAAATTGCACTTGTATTATCACACATTATAGGAACATGATCAAAATGAAGTCCAAAGTCCTCAAGTTGTTGCTTAATGTAAAGCGTTTGAGCGCAACAACTACCGGCTGCAATATACTCGGCTTCCGCCGTTGATAGAGCTACAGAGTTTTGTTTCTTACAGGACCAAGATACCAGTGATTGTCCAATGAAGTGACAAGTCTCGGTAGTGCTTTTTCTATTAACTTTGCATCATCCAAAGTCAGCATCCGAGTAACCAACAAGTTCAAATGATGTATGTCTAGGATACCAAAGACCTAAGAATGTAGTATAACTTAAATAGTGAAAGATGCGTTTAACGGCACATAAATGAGATTCTTTAGGGCAAGATTGAAAACGAGCACATAAGCATACACTAAACATGATGTCCGGTCTACTTGCGGTTAAATATAAGGACTACCAATCATACCTCTATATTTTTTAATATCCACATTAATGCCCTTTTCATCTTTGTCAAGTTTCAAAGATGAGCTCATTGGAGTAATGGCATGTTTGACTTCCTCCAAGCCAAAACATACTTAGATTGGCAAACAAAAATACCATCAAGTGTTTGTTTGATTTGCAATCCTAAAAAGAAGGTTAGTTCACCCATCATGCTCATTTCAAATTCATTTTGCATACTAGAGGCAAACTTTTCACATAATACACTATTGGTTGATCCAAAGATAATATCATCAACATAAATTTGAATGACCAACAAGTTGCAATAAATGGTTTTAGTGAAAATAGTATTGTCAATTTTTCCTCGAATGAACCCATTAGTAAGTAAAAAACCACTTAGTCTTTCATACCAAGCTCTTGGAGCTTGTTTCAAACCATACAATGCTTTTGTCAATTTAAAAACATGGTTTGGAAAATTATAGCTTTCAAAGGCAAGTGGTTGTTCAACATACACTTCTTCTTCAATGAAGCCATTTAAGAAAACACGTTTTACATCCATTTGATATAACTTAAAGTTTTTATGAGATGCAAATGCAAGGAGCATTCTTATAGCTTTAAGTCGAGCTACGGGGGTAAAGGTTTCCTCATAATCAATTCCTTCTTCTTGATTATAACCTTGAGCAATAAGCCTTGCCTTATTTCTCACAATTGTTCCCGATTCATCCTTTTTAATTCTAAACACCTACTTTGTGCCAATGACAGTTTTATCTTTAGGTCTTGGAACCAAATGCCAAACTTCATTTCTTTCAAATTGATTAAGTTCTTCTTGCATGGCCAAGAGCCAAGATTCATCATTTTTGGCTTCGAGAATATTCTTTGGTTCAAGTTGGGAAACAAAAGCTACATAGTTGCAAACATTACTTATTTGAGATCTAGTGCTTACTCCTTTAGATGGATCGCCAATAATTTGATTTATTGGATGATTAGACACTTGCTTCCAAGCCTTAGGAAGAGTATCTTCATGAGAGTGACTATCTTTTGGAACATCTTTGGAGTGATCTTCAATAGACGAACCATTTAAATCAAGATTTTCAATGTTCTTTTCAATCTCAATCACATCTTCATTATCATCCAATGAGCACTTAAGAGGGGGCAATGATGATTCATCAAATACGACGTGTATAGACTCCACAACCACTAGTGTTCTTTTGTTGAACACTCTAAATGCTTTGCTACGAGTTGAATATCCTAGAAAAATACCTTCATTCGATTTAGGTTTAAATTTTCCTAGACTATCTTTGTCATTCAACATGAAGCATTTACGCCCAAAAACTTTAAAGTATCCAATATTTGGCTTCCTTTTGTTCCAAAGTTCATAAGGAGTCTTATTAAGAAGTTTTCTAATGATGACTCTATTTATGACATAACATGAGGTACTAACGGCTTCGGTCTATAGAGTTCTAGGAGATTTATGTTCATTTAACGTTGTCCTAGCCATTTCTTGGAGAGACCTATTTTTCCTTTCAACAACTCCATTTTGTTGAGGAGTTCTAGGAGCCGAAAGATTATGATTGTATCCATTTTCATCACAAAATCTTTCTACGTCTTGGTTATCGAACTCTCTTCGTCTATCACTTTTAATATACTTAATCTTACACTCTTTCTCGTTCTCGACTCTCTTACAAAATTTAGCAAAGATTGTATGAGCCTCATTTTTGTGTGTAAGGAAAAATACCCAAGAGAATTTAGAGTAATCATCAACAATGACAAATGCATAGAGTTTTTCACCAAGACTAGCAATTCTCTCCGGACCGAATAAGTCCATATGAATTAATTCAAGTGGCCTTGTAGTTTTTATGTCCTTTTTCCTTTTAAATGATTTCTTGATTTGCTTGCCTATTTGGCATGCGCTACAAGTTTTATCTTTAGAAAAATTAGACTTTGGGAGGACTTTGACTAATTCATTTCTAGATAGCTTTGAAATCAAATCCATACTAGCATGACCTAACCTTCTATGCCACAACCAACTGTTTTCATTTGAGGATACAAGGCACTTGACATCTTGATCATGTAATTCACACAAAAGCAAAGTGTACACATTACCATTTCTTAGAGCATAAAAAACTTCATTATTATCCCTTTGACAATTCATTTATCCGATTTAAACAAAACATCATATCCTTTATCACATAGTTGGCTAATACTAAATAAGTTGTGTTTTAAGCCTTTAATAAGTAAAACGTCATCAATAGATAAGGAAGAGGAGATACCAATAGTTCCAATGCCAATGACCTTGCCTTTTGAATTGTCGCCGAATGTAACATTTCTTCCTTTGTGAGGTTTGATGGAGTGAAATTTTGATTGATCTCCTGTCATATGTCTTGAGTATCCACTATCAAGGAACCACTTGTCCTTGGATGAATATGAAGACTTCACGCAAACCTACAAAATGAATTTAAGTAATCTTCTTTTAGTACCACATTCTTTTGGGTCCATGAGAGTTAGGAAGAAGCACATAAGTTCCTTTAACAACCTAAACTTCTTTTGTCCTACATGGCCTAATAGGACAATGATTGATCTTATGTCCTATCTTTTTACAATAATTACATGTTGGACAAAAGGAGGAATTTTTAACAAAGTAATTGTTCAAGGGTTTTCTCCTTTTTAATAAACATGAATCTTTGTTATGATGATCAAATCCAAGCTCATCCTTAGCATAAGCATTTCGTTGCTTCCCAAGAATGATGGCTAAATTCTCTCTACCTTTTGTGAATTTGGTTAAGGTTTCAACTTGATCCTCAATAATGACTTTCAATGATTCATTTTCAGAAATTAACTCAATTGAGGTTGCTTCTTTAGCTAATTCTTTTTCCTTTTTCAAGGTTTCATTTTTAAGTTGAGATTTTTCAAGATTTTGAGAGAAGATAAGCTTTTCTCTTCTAAGGTTAGCACACTTTTGAACCATTTTGCCTAATTCATCATGTAATTCTTTAAAAGCATCTAGCAAATAATTATGTGCATCAACTAATTCATCATATGAAGTTTCTAAATCAAATGAGTCATGATTAGAATTTACCTCATCTTCATCGGCCATGAGACAAAGATTGACCAATTCATTGAGTTCATCGTCACTTTCGGATCCATTTGAATCATCATCTTCCCATATAGCTCGCATAGCTTTGCCTTGCTTTTTCCTTTCCTTTTCATTTTTGTATGCATAGCAATTGGATTTGAAATGCCCCGGTTTTCCACAATGAAAACATGTAGGTGCTTCTCTTTTTCCTTGCTCACTTGATGCACCATTTCTTTTAAAGTTGCTACTCTTTTAGAACATTTTCATTTGAAGAGCTCTTCTCATGGTCTTGGTAATGAGAGCAACTTCTTCTTCTTCTTCATCATTAGGAGTTTTATCAATTGTGACTTCTTTAGTAGTAGCTTGAAGAGCTATATCTTTCTTTTGAGCTTCTTTGTCTTCATCTCTATCATTCATCTCTAACTCATAGGCCATTAATGAGCCAATGAGTTCATCTATGGGGAGTGTATTGAGATCTTTGGCTTCTTGGATGGTGGTCTTCTTGGCTTCCCAATTTTTAAGCAAAGACCTAAGAATTTTTCTCACATTGTCGGACGATGTATATGATCTTCCAAGAGCCTTCAAAGGATTCATAATGTTAGTAAAACGAGAATACATTTCACTAATAGTTTCTCTATTGTTCATGGTGAAAAGTTCATATTTATGGACAAGCATATTCATTTTGGATTCCTTTACCTGACTAGTCCCTACATAGGTAACTTCAAGTTTATCCCAAATTTCTTTGGCCGTTTCGCAATCCGAAATTCTATTGAATTCGTCTTTGCTTAAGGCACAATAGAGATTAGTGATGGCCTTGACATTACATTGTACAAGCCTACAGTCATTTAGGGTCCATTCAATATTAGGTGTTGGAACAGTTTCACCATTTACTATTTTGGTTGGAACATGGTCTCCTTTTTCTATGGCTTTCTAAACATCTATATCTACACCTCTTAAGAATGCTCTCATTTTCATCTTCCAATAGTTGTAGTCATTTTCGTCAAACCAAGGAGGTCTATTATTAGATTGACCTTCTTGATGAAAATTTGTATTGGCCATGCTCGTTCTCTAAGATGGTTAAATCTTTTTCTAGAGATTAGTCTCTGATACCAATTGTTAGTCACTGATTGACTCTAGAAGGGGGGGGGGGGGGGTGAATAGAGTCAAGGGCCATTTTTTTGCAATTTAAAAAATATTAAATCTAACAAACTATTAAGCATAGAGAAATTGAAATATTCAAGCGGTGTATGGCACAAGTATAAGAGAGATAGAGATGAGAGATTACAAACTATGACTCGGCGATTTAGCGAGGTTCGAAAACTCCTACTCCTCTACTCAAGGTCCCCCTTGAGACTTCCCAAATCTACTAGAGCTTCTCCTTAATGGTGGAGAGCAAACCTTCAGTTGAAGCAAGACCTTACTTCTCTTCCTTGCTAAGAGAACACCCTTCTCCTAGGCTTTCTTTTGGGTCACACCAACCCTTTTACAATAACTTGGAATAAAAATGAATTGTACAATAAATCTCTCAAAGATAGAAGTACACAGTTCTACTCACGACTATAATAAAGATGAATATATATATGAAGCTCAGAATTACTACAGTAGAACGAAATGTAAGAGAGGAAATGAAAGCAGAGGCAATGAAAGCTTAACGAATGCTTCTTTAACGCTTTTCAAGAATGGTAGAATGCTCTCTGTAATGGTATTCTTTATAATGCAGACCAACCTCTGTATTTATAGATAAATAATGGTCAATATAGCTGTTGCAGTGGTTGGAAAACAATAAATGAAAAAGTTTTCGTTGTAGATCAAAACCCTAGAAGGAGCTGGCTCTTGTAAACAAGAGGAGGCGGTTCCCTAGCCTTGAGAGCCGGCTCTCCATTTTAGGAGCCTGCTCTTTGGATGGAAACTTCATTTTTCGTTGAAAAAATAGCTTACAGGAGTGTTGAGAGCCGTCTCTATTTTTGTGGAGCTGATAAGCGCTGAATATTGTATATTCAAGTGCCCTTAATTGCATTATTTAAGTCCATTGTTTGTTTAATTATGTAGATTACCTTCATATGCACATTTTTGCATATTTTCAGGTTCATTGGCCAAAAAGAAGCAAGAAGGATGCTTTGTGGAGTTTTGAACATCAAAGGTCACAATGCTGAATTTCTGGCAGTAGTGGAACCTGGACTTTGCTCGCCATTTTGACCTTGAAAACTCAAGAACTGGACTTCCCTCATAACATGAGATATTTAGAGCTCTGAATTAGCTTTCCAAATCTTCAAGCGGTTCATCATTTAGAGTTTGGAGCAGAGAGTTATGATCTTCTTATCATAGGTGCTCAGAACTGCCTGGCAGCAATGAATTTCTACCTTGCTCTTCAATTTCGACCAACCATCCTTGAGAATTGGATCTCTACCAAAACATGAAGTTTTTAGAGCTCTGAATTAGCTTTCCAAATCTTTAAACGGTTCATCATTCGGAGTTCGGAGCGCAAAGTTATGGCCATTTTATCAAAGTAGGTCTGGGCGGAGCAAGTGAAGCATGGAGCTTTTTACACTAAATTCGAGTGCTCGAGGCCCTATTTCGAGCACTCGAAATTTGGGCAGTTTGCTCCACAAGACAGCCTACTTGTGCTCTGAAATTTCCAACTTTGGATTTCCCTATTAATGAGGTGGTTGGGGATGTTTTTGGAGGAGAGAGAGAGCCTAGTTTGGTGGTAGATAAGAGGGATAAGAGCCACACATTTCATAAGCTTCATTTTTAGAAGATAGAGGAGGGAGAAAGAGGAGCAAGAAGAGGGTTCTTGGAGCAAAAGGAAAGGAGCTCGAAAATGGAGGAAAAGGGCAAGCTTCTTCCTTCTTCTAGCTCACTCATGGGTAACTAAACCTCATCTAGGGAGGTGATGAAGCCAAAATTGATCGGTTGATCAGGAGCCTTTTCTATTTGAAATAGAGCCTGCTCTAATTTTCTGAGCCTTCTCTAGTTTTGTAGAGCCTTCTCTACTTTTGTAGAGCTTTCTCCACTTTCCCTGAGCCTTCTTTAATTTTTGTAGAGCCTTCTCTACTTTCAGTAGGAGACTTAAAATGAATTCCAGTGTGGTGTGAGGCTTATGTGTGAATGTGTTCAAAAACCTAATGAGCTAATTTTATGTTCTTTGAAAGATGAAATGAGAATAATATGCATGAACTGTAATTTTGAGCTTCAAAATATATTTAACTAAACTTTGACATTAAACCTTAAGCTCTCACCATCCTATCTACCATTTTCTTCATTTCTTGACCATGATCGTTTAGGCTTGATGAAGATTTGCTGAAAAGCTTGAATGATCTTTGAAGTCCGAGTTCTTCTTTAATTTCTTGCAACTTTAAGGCTTCCTTGAATCCATTGCTTGAATGTCTGGAATGCTTTGGAATGCTTGGAATGGATCTTCTAGCTCATCATTGAGGATTGAATAATGATCAACTATATTTCACTCAATGAAAAAATTAGTACATAAACATCATTAATGGTTTGTAATCATCAAAACATAAGATTGACCTTTAGATAAAATCCTTAGGCCAACAAAAAGGAGCACAAAGAGAGAAAAAAAAAATGTCTTTTGCATATGTTGATTGTTTGATTTATAAGGATATGTGATATCATTAATTTATTATCTGAAATCTGAGCAATTGATAGATCATTGTTTTTGGAACTTGGTGGTGATTTTACTACACTTACTAAGTTTCTGGAACTTAAAGATTTGATCTTGGTTATTTTTGTTGATACCTATAATCTTGTGGAGTTTACATTCTCATTGGGTTTAATTTACAAGAATTATATGGTTGGTTGCTTCCTACTTCTAGGATATATCTTCCTTGAGACCCTTGTTAATTTGTGACAAAAAAAGGGAGATAGAGATTAGAGTCTTATCATTCAGGGGGAAAGATACTTTTGCATTAAGGGGGAGAGTTTCCTGATACTTATCATTGAAGGGGAGAGAACTTTTTGCATTGAGGGGGAGAACTATTATTCAGTGCATTGACATTCAAGCATTATTAACTGTTTGCTATTTTATGCTTGTGTTTATTTTCTTGATTAAGCTTCACGGGTAGTTGTGTTTGAGCTAATGTGTAGATTACAGGTTGTTATATGTGTTGAAGCTTCATGAGGTTCAAGAAAATGTCCGCATGTTATTTCCTTTAACAATCGTTGTAATTTACTTTCCTGCTTGGGTAGATTGCTGAATTGTTTTTAGGATTTTGTCACGAAATTGCCAAAGGGGGAGATTGTGAGATATATTTTGTAATTGGCTAATTTCGATGTCAAAACGAGTCTGATCGAGTTGTAATTTTTGATGTAAAAATATCGAAGATTGAAGATCGAATGCGGATTTGAAGAAGGTCAAGTGTTCATGATATACTACTCTCCGAGATGATGAGAACAATGCTATAAAAAGTTTTGAGAGGTAGTGAGAACATTTAGGAAGGGTTTTGAAAGGTTTTGAACAAGTTTTTTATTCTGTCCATCTTGAACTGGTTCAAGATTTATCGAACAGGTTCCAACTTGAACTGGTTCAAAATTTATCGAACAGGTTCAACTTTAGCAGAGTGGCGATTTTAGAGTCTGTCCATCTTGAACCGGTTCAAGATTTATCGAATAGGTTTAAGACGTCCTGGTACTATTCTGAATTTTTCCTTTTTGATCCCAACTTCCTTCTAAGTCCTATGCACAAAATTTATCATATTTTCTAAGGGATTAGGGCTTTCAAAACTCTATATAAACCATGTCATATACATTGGTTTATGATGGCTTTAGGGAAAATCAATTCTATATTTTGAGAAAGCCTTCTAAAGAGAGAAAATTCAGAAAATCAAATCTGATTATTCTAAATTTATTTATGAGAGCATACACATATATTCATGAGTGATTTAGTGGTGTTGTTCTCTATCTCATTAGAATCGGAGCTATACTAAAGATTCAGATATTCCAGATGAGAAATAGGATTTAATTCTTCTACAATCGAGTTCAGATCTTGAAGAACAGAAGTAAGCAGTATCGCACTTTGAAAGGGTTGGAGCATTCATGGAGTGTTGTTTGATCTACCTGCTACTCTTCTACAAATATCAAGTGTAAGCCTGAGATCAAGTTGTTGTTGGACGGGGAGTCGCAAAGCCAAAGGATCGTCAGCGGTTGGTGTGGTGTAGAACGATAGGGTGTGAGCCAGAGTCAAAGTTCGGTATACTTTGTCTCAAACATAGTGGATTGGTTTACTTTGGACTGCATAGTCCCCGAGGTTTTTCCCATAACAGTTGACGTATTTTATCAATTGGGGTTTCCTCGCTAAAAATCCTGGTGCAATCTCTCAAAACTTAACTTGCTTTACTTTTTAGTATTTATATTTATGATTGTGGATGTTTAATTGATCATGCAATTTAATCAATCATAAATTAAGCAAGTTGACCTAATAATCAGATCTAGGTTATTAAAGGAGTTAATCACACTTAAAATCAACTGTTTCCGCACCTCGCGTAACTTTTGTTTTACAGCGCCTACTGAGCAAATTGCTCACCCCATTATTTAACATTTTTCAGGGCACGGTAAAGAAGTGGCGGACAACAATCTACCACCAGCTTAGTAAAGTTGATGGACTTGGACTTTTGTGTTCGATGTGTATATTAATCCATTTTGTTGTAAATGATATTGAGGACATTTAGCATCTTCTACATGTTTGGAAATGGTCTTGAGACCATTCATTTTATTTTGTGGTCTCAAGTTGATTTCAACATCCATGTAAGGCCTTAAGGCCATATTTTTTATGTATGATGCTTTCGCTTAACTTTAATGGTGTATCGGACTCATGTATGGCCTTATTTGATTTTAGTACTACTTAATTGTGCTAGTTTTGTCATCAAATGGAAGAATTGGGACATGTTTGGGCTTTGTGTAAGGTCACCAAAGGACCAAAGTGGTGCCAAGGAGCATAAGACTTCAATTTTAGGCTACAGGGGCCGAATTTGAGGTTCTCGGCATCTTGAACCGGTTCAGCTCCATTGAACCCATTCAAGGGGGGTTCTAGGTTCAAGAATGAGCATTCTTCCCATCTTGAACCGGCTTAAGATTCTTGAACTGGTTTAAGTTCTCCAGTGGGTCACTTTGCCTTGACAGCCTACCAACTTTGATCACCTGACTTCGTGCGGTCATAACTTCTTCGTTCGGAACCCAAATAGGGTCATTCTTGAGTCCATTTTTAAGGATTTTGAGTTATCTTTCCAATGAGACTAACCTCATACTTAAATTCCATTCATGTTGAGAGTTATGAACATTTTAGTGGGATAGGGTCAAAATTTCCTTTGAACCGGGTTAGGGTACTTTTGGAAATTCATAACCGATGACCTTAGAACTTCATCGAGTGTCATAAAATGATTAAGAAGGATTATTTTAAACCTCATTTGATTATTTTAAGGTTGGATTACCCTCTCACAATGTAAAATGACCAAATTGCCCTTAGTGTGTCCTTGGGTTTGGTTAAGGACCCGGTTAGCGAACTGAACCCTCGGTTTGGGTCGTTACACACCTACTTCCAAAATGCAAAAACCCCCAATTTTGATCCCTCAAATTTGAAATCCCTAGGTTGGCCAAAATGGTGAATTGCTCCTATCAACGCGTAGATCATAATGAGCTCTCCGATTTGCCACAAACGGCACCAATAAATTGTCAAAATTGAGAGAGTAATTGAAATTTGAAGTTTTGAAGAAAGAAAAAGAAAAAAAAATGAGAAAAAGAAGGAGAAAGAGAAATAGATCTTATGAGGGAGAGAGAATTTGAGACCAAAAATGGTCTCTTGACCATTAAGAAAAATAAAGTGCTGGGTCCCACCACTTGAAAAAATCTCCCACCTTTTTATATATATGTGTGTGTGTGTTTATTCCAATTAATTCTCAACCACATAAAATAACACACAACTATATAAATATGCACAAAATAATTATGCATGATATGCAATGGACCCATGACACAACTCCCGTACACAACAATTCCGGTGACGGGTCTTACCCGGGACTGTTCGGCCCGAAAAACAAAATAATGCCGAAATGGCAACCATTGCATTTTCAAGAGTCCTAAACTCAATGGAATGCCCCAACCCACTCTCAAACACACATGACATACCCCACAGTGTTTGGCACGCAAAACGAGAAAGACAAAAATACCCTCGAAAAAAATTAGAAAATTTTAGAAAACGAAAAATGACAAAAATTGGAAACATTACATTATACCCTCCTTAAAAGATTTCGTCCTCAAAATCTACCCTCATTAAAGAATGAGGCCCACAGTCACACACATTCCCGAGAAACACTTCACTAAACCGTAGGACTAAGAACTCAACAACCTTATTATCTTTGACACCAGACGCCTATAGGCAATCACACATTGTCGTTAAAAAAAAAAAAAAAAAAAAAAAAACCCAATGCTCATGTGAAGTTTCTCATTTTTTCCATTTTTCTATTTTCGTGCGTTTTTTGAATTTTCTGGATTTATTTAATTTTTGTACCTCGTTTTGCGTGTTACGCGGGTGCCGAAGGGTGTTCTAGTCATTTTCTCGAGCTGAGGGTTCTAAAGTTATATTTTTAATCATTTTAAGTTATTTAGAGGTAGTGGTGTCATTCTAAAAGATTTTCAAGGTCAGGACAATCTTCGGCTTCGGGGACTTATCCTGGTTTTCCCATTTTAAGTGAGGGGCAAAATGGACTTTTCTTATACATATACATACATACATATATATATATATATATATATATATATATATTAGAGGTAGATATTTTGGGATGTAGATGGTATTGTGTGGAAAGAGGAAGGGCACAAAGGTAACTTGGCATAAAGTGGTAATCAACCACAAGGTGACATGTGGTGCATTATTGGCCTTAGAACTAAAGTTATTCAAGCCATCACCACTCTCTTCCTCCCCATTTTTGGCAGACCCATTTCCTCTCTCTCTTCATTTTCAATCTCACTCCATAAATCTATCTATACATCACATATATGCTTATATAAATTCTAGCCTTGTTTTGAGGTGTTTGGAGTGAGTTTTAAGGAAGTTTAAGAGGAGATAGTTAAGGAGCTTGAGGATGGCTTCCATTTAGCACCCATATTGCTAGGGTTTGGGAGAGTTCAAAATTTGGCTTAGCCTTAGGCCTTTTTGGCTAATCACTTTGAGGTAGGGGTTTCTAATCCACAACTTTCTTGAATTTTTGTGAGTTAATTCCCTTAAATTTGTGATTTTCATGCTTAAATTGTGAACTCTCTATGCAATGTTCTTTATGTGTTGTGCAAGCATATACCTAGGTGTTATTTAGTAAATGATGGTGAAGCATGTCAATTAAATGATAATTCTATGCCTTTGTTGCCTTGAATGTTTTATTGTGCTAGTTGAAATTTCATGAAATTACATGCTTCTATGAATTAATTTCATGCTTATGGACTTGTCACGCTAGACTAGAGTTGAATAAAGACATGTAGCAATTTTCTTGGAATCTCTTGTAAAGTATGTTAGGTAGTTCAAGATTGTATTATTAGTAGAATGATGACTATTGACATGACATGATGCATTCAAGCATATGCATTGGGAAAAAAATAGGAACAATTTGCTTTGAAATGAAAAAGGAGAAATTTTGGGATAAAGTTTTGATTAAAGTGGTTTGTGAAAAACTCGGATGCTAAGGGGGTACTGAGGGTCCGTGGTGTTAATGTAGCCTAGAGGGAACTAGGGAAATTACCCTAGCGTGGTTGAGCTATTTGGGCCCTAAATGATCTCGCGAGGGTACCAAGGGTCAGGGACAGTAGCCAATCCTTCTCTCGTGTCGCCGAGGGGGTACCGAGAGACGGGTTACGTTAACGATTTGAAAATTGATGAATGAAAGTGATTTTGAAAATGGGGAGTGACATAGCAGGGCATTGTATTTAATGGCACGACATTCTCCATTATGGTATTAAAATTGTGTTGTATTTTCCCTGGCATAGCATGACCCCGTTCTTTATTTTTCTATTCATTATTTGGATTCACGGGGTTACAAGAGGTGTGTCTTAGGCACCTCCTACTGAACAAATTGCTCACCCCTTCACTATTAATATTTTTCAGGACACGGCAAAGAAGTGACGGACGACATTCCACCACTTGCTTAGTAAAATCGATGGACTTGGACTCTTTTGTGTTCGAAATGTATATTAACCCTTTTTGTTGTAAATAATAATAAGGAACATTTTGTATCTTCCACATCGTTGGAAATGGTCTTGAGACCATTCATTTGTATTTTGTGGTCTCATTTTGATTTCAATACCATGTTAGGCCTTAAGGCTACATATTTTTGATATATGACGGATTTACTTAATCTTGATGATGTATCGGATTCATGTATGGCCTTATTTAATTTCATTGCTACCTAATTGTGTTAGTTTCACCATTAAATGGAAGATTTGGGATAGGTTTGGACTTTAAGTAAGGTCACCAAGGGACTAAAGGAGTGCCCAAGTGCATAAGATCAATTTTAGGCATTTTCTGGGCTGATTTTAAGGTTCTGGACATCTTGAACCGGTTTAGCCCCATTGAACCGGTTTAAGGGGTGCAATTGGTTCACGTATGGGCTTACTGCCCATCTTGAATTGGTTCAGGATTCTTGAACCGGTTTAAGTCCTCCAGCGTGTCAATTTGTCTTCCTTAGTTGATAGCTTTGAATGCTTGACTTTGGATGGTTATAACTTCTTCGTTCGGAACCCAAATAGGGTCAATCTTAAGTCCATTTTCAAGGATTTTGAGTTAGATTTCCAATAAGTCCAACCTCAACCTCAAATTCCATCCATGTTGAGAGTTATGATTGTTTTATTTGAACAGTGTCGGAATTTCCTTTTAACCGGGTAAGATTACTTTTGGGAATTCATATCCGATGATTGTGGAACCTCCTCGGCTATCATGGAATGAATAAGAATGATTATTTTAAACCTTATTTGATTAGTTTAAGGTTAGATTACCCTTTCATATTGTGACTAATTTATCCCTAGTGTGTCCTCGGGTTTGATTAAGGACCCAATTAGCAATCCAGACCCCCAGTTTAGGTCGTTATAAAGTTGATATCAGAGCGATGGTTCGAAAACCATTATGACGACGGGTAGAGGCCTACATAAGGTTACATGGGAAGTTTTTTGCATTGCGTATGTGATTATTTGCTACGTGCTTTATTATTTGAAGAAGTATGCTTAACTGCTTAATTGATTATGTGCTTACGTGTTTATGCTAAAGTGTTTCTTGCATAGTTTTGCATGTTAAGTGTTTTTATGGCATCATTTCATGTTGAGTCATCCATAGTGGACTTTAGTGTCATGTCATTGAACCGTTTTCTCGTTTTATAGTGCGATGCCACCACGAAAGGAACCCAGAGATGTTGGCTCTAGGCCGACAAGGGATGATGTTGGTGAAAGCTCTAGCTCCAATCCGACGAAGCAAAATAAGGAGGATACACTTCTTAGGGATTTGATTACCCCAAGAGGTGTTTCCACTAGAAGGGATGATGATGTTAAAGCACCCGTTGAAGAGGGTGAAGGTTCGGCGGAACTAGCATTGAACCATTTGTTGTAGAATGCCTTAAGGACAACAATTACTACTCTTTCGCAACCGATACCATAACCGATAGTTCAAGTTAAGGAGACACCAGCACAGAAACTTCTTAAGTTGATTTTAGGGTTTTCTAAGTTAATGCCAATGATGTTTGAAGGTGGTGCAGATCCCATAGTAGCGGACAACTACATGGATCAAGTGGAAACCCAATTGACTTCTATGGATGTGACGGATGATTATGTGAAAATCATCCTAGCCACTTACAAGTTTACTAAGGATGCCAAGCTTTAGTGGAAGTCAGTCACTAACCGGTACAAAGTGGAAACAATGAGTTAGGAGAAGTTTAAAGAGTTATTTTACGAGAAGTATTTTCTAATGGCTAAGAGGTGGGAGCTAAGGGAGTAGTTTAATGGCCTCATCCAAGGCAACATGTCGGTAACAGAGTATGAAAACAAGTTCACTTCACTCTCTCGCTTTGCTCCTGAATTAGTGAGCAACGAGGTTAACAAGACAAGGAAGTTTGTCTTTGGCCTTCCTTACCAAATGGGGTCATTCATGACGGCTCAGTAGTTCAAGGTGTACTCAGAGGCAATAGAAAAAGGCTTTAATGCTTGAGGTGGAAGCTAAAGACATAAATATAGGAAAGGAACAGTGAAACCAGAAGAGGAATGTTAAATCATCTTCAGAGGGACGTTCATGGAAGAGAAACAGGGGTGGTTCATCTCAGTTTCAAGGGTAGCAGTCTGCACGATCCGCTCCTACCATTCCTTTGCCAATTGGGTCTGATAAGAGTGAAGTTGTTTGTTATCAGTATCAGTAGCCTAGACATTACAAGTCCAGATGTCTTATGAACTCGACCACAGTTTCTGCACCATCGAGAGCTTGTTATAGGTGTGGCCAGTAGGGCTATTTGATTCGAGACTGTCAGAGTCAGGGAGCAGGCACCAGTAGTGGCAGAGGGTCACGGTAGAGGCTGTTACAGTCGACTACAGTTCAGTTAGGTTTTAGACCACCGCCATTACCACAGCCTGCCATATTTTCTCAGGGTTCATAACTAGCTAGGAGGGATACTCCTACTATGTCAGTGCAGTAGTCAGGTGTTCAGGTTGGCAGTTCTCAGGCACAGGCACCGCAGGGATGTGTCTTTGCACTTGCACCGATTGATGCATCTTCTGGACCATCAGTTCTTCGAGGTATCTTTCCAGTGTTTGGTTCTTGGGCCCATGTTTTGTTTGACTCTAGTGCATCTCATTCTTTCATTTCATCATCATTTGCACTTGTATCGGGGTTAGAGATCAGTTTCATGGATCGGGTGTTATGTGTTGATACGCTAGTTGGAGTTTCAGTGTCTTTGAGCCGAGTTGTGAGGAATTGTTCCATTGTAATAGCCGGGCGGATTTTTATGTTTGACCTTATCCTCCTGGAGATGACTAGCTTTGATGTCATTCTTGGGATGGATTGGTTAGCTTCATTTCGTGCTACGATCGCTTGTTTCAGAGGTAGAGTCACAGTTTGCACTCTTGAGGGAGATTATTTTTTTTCGTGGGAGATCAGAATGATTCCTACACTTTATTGTTTTATGGAATTTATAGACGGAGTCGAGGTGATTACTTCTTGGCTAGTCTTTTAGTCGAAGAAGATAATGCTATGGAAAAGGATTATCCTACGGTTGTTTGTGATTTTCTGGATGTGTTTCTGGAGGATTTGACAGAATTGCCTCCACATCGAGAAGTGGAGTTCACTATTGATTTGATGCCTGGTACCGCATCGATTTCTATGGCACCGTATCGTATGGCACCAGTCGAGTTGGAAGAATTGAAAAAATTGCTTAATGACTTGAGGATAAAAGATTTCATCCAACCGAGTATGTCACTGTGGGGCACACTAGTCTTGTTTGCTAAGAAGAAAGATGGTTCTTTGAGGTTGTGCATTGATTATCGGAAGTTGAATCATGCTACCATCAAGAACAAGTATCCTTTACCGAGGATAAATGATCTGTTTGACAAGTTGAAGGAAGCCAGTTGTTTCTCCAAGATTGATTTGAGGTCTGGCTATTATCAGTTGTGGGTTAGGAATAGGGATTTCCTGAAGATAGTGTTCTGTACACGGTATGGACACTATAAGTTCCTTGTTATGCCTTTTAGCTTGACTAATACGCCAGCGGCATTCATGAACTTGATGAACTGTGTCTTTCACAATTAGTTGGACCAGTTTGTGGTAGTCTTCGTGGATGACATTCTTGTATACTCACGGACTCGGGAGGAGCACGAAGTCCATTTGAGTATTGTGTAGCAGATTTTGCGGAAACACCGATTATATGCCAAATATGAGAAGTGTGAGTTTTGGCTATAAGAGGTAAAATTTTTGGGGCATGTTGTTTCGAAAGGTGAAGTGTCAGTGGATCCATCAAAGATTGAAGCGGTTTTAAATTAGGAGCAACCCAAGAATGTTTTTGAGATCCGGAGTTTCCTTGGCCTAGCGGGTTACTAGCAGAGATTTGTAAAAGATTTATCCTGTTTGGCAGCCACCTATGACTCGCTTGACCCAAAAAGGGATTAAGTTTACTTAGAATAAAGCTTGTGAGTTATCCTTTCAGGAGTTGAAGACAAGGTTGACTACGGCTCTAGTGTTAGTGATACCTGAGCGTGGTTTAGGTTATGTGATCTATTGCGACATATCACGTGATGGTTTAGGATGTATACTGATGCAGGATGGTAAAGTAGTGGCTTGTGGGTCTCGACAGCTGAAGACTCACGAGTACAACTACCCTACTTATGACTTGGAGTTAGCGGCAGTTGTTTTTGCCTTGAAGTGTTGGAGACACTATTTGTATGGTGAATGATTCGAGGTGTTCTCGGATCACAAAAGTCTCAAGTACCTTTTCTCCCAAAAGGACTTGAACAACAGATAAAGATGATGGGTTGAGTTCTTGGAGGACTATAACTTTGATTTGCAGTATCATCCGGGCAAGGCAAATGTTGCGGCTGATGCCTTAAACCGAAAATCTCGTGGGACTTTGGCTGGTTTAGTGATTCAAAAATGGAAAATACTTGAGGATCTGGCAAAAATGGGATTGTGTTGCATTGATGATGATGTTTACAGTAAGTCGGCATTCCTGTTTAGTCTCGTAGCTCAGCCTACTCTTGTTGGACTAGTGATTGAGTCACAGAGACAGGATCTAGATTTGGATGCCATTCACGCTTTGATTTCCAATGGTGAGATAGTGAAAGATTGGACCTTGCATGCAGATGCAGGTCTACGATTTAGGGGTTTGTTGGTTGTTCCCACAGTTTGTCGCAAGGACGTTCTACGGGAGTTTCACACTTTCCGTTTTGCAGTTCATCCAGGCGGTACAAAAATGTATCACAATTTGAGACGTCAGTATTGGTGAAATGAAATAAAGAAGGATGTTGTACAGTTTGTAGCTAGATGTCTTACCTATCAACAGGTGAAGTCCGAGCATCGGAGACTAGCCGGTTTATTGCAACCATTGCCTGTAGCGTAGTGGAAATGGGAGCAGATTGCTATGAATTTCGTTACAGGTCTTCCTAAGTCCTGGAGGGGCAATGAATCTGTATTAGTCATCATTAATAGACTGACCAAGACAACTCACTTCTTGCCTATTAAGGAAACAAATGATGCAGAGGCACTTGGTGTGATATATATGAAAGAGATTGTAAGGTTGCATGGAGTTCCAGTAACCATTGTTTCGGATAGGGATGCCAAGTTCACTTCAAAGTTCTGGGAAGGACTTCAAGCAGCGTTTGGTTCAGCATTGCATCTTAGTACGGCATTCTATCCACAGACGGACGCTAGTCGGAGCGTACCATTCAGATCTTGGAGGATATGCTTTGGGCATGTGTACTTGATTTGGGAGGTAGTTGGGAAGACCACCTTCCACTCATTGAGTATGCCTACAACAATAGTTATCAGATGAGCATTGAGATGGCTCCATTTTGAGGTGTTATATAGTAGACCTTATAGATCTCCAATCTATTAGACTGAAGTGGGCGAGACAGCCGCCTTAGGACCCGACATTGTACTCGAGACTACTGAGAAGATTAAGCTGATCAGACAAAGGTTGCTCATAGCTCAAAGTCGACAGAAGAGCTATGCGGATAGGCGAAGACGACTGCTATCCTTTGAGGTGGGAGACCACATTTTTCTTCGAGTTTCTCCACGGAATGGATTGATGAGGTTTGGGAAAAGTGGCAAGTTATCGCCACTATTCATTGGGCCTTTTGAGATTCTGGATCGTGTAGGGGAAGTAGATTACAGACTTGTTTTACCACCACAAATGCACAGAGTCCATAATATCTTTCATGTATCGATGCTACAGAAGTACGAGTTAGATCCATCTCACATTTTGAGTTGGGTTTGATATGGACATTGATGAAGATGTCTCCTATGAAGAGGGACCATTTCAGATCTATGTCCTTGAAAGTGATGCTCAAAATTAAGGAAGAAATTGAAAGACTTCATAAGGCAGGATTTATTCAAACGGTTAGGTATATTGAATGGTTATCTAATGTTGTTCATGTAATAAAGAAGAATGGCAAGCTTAGGATTTGTGTAGATTTTCGTAATTTAAATATTGCCACTCCAAAAGATGAATATCCAATGCCAGTAGCCAATCAACTTATTGATTCGGTTACTAAGCATGAAATATTGTCTTTTATGGACGGCCATTCAGGTTATAATCAAATCTATATAGCTGAAGAGGATATTCCTAAACTGGCTTTTAGATGTCCAGGGTCAATTGGTACTTTTGAGTGGATTGTAATGCCATTCGGCCTAAAGAATGCAGGGGCTACTTATCAAAGGGCAATGAATTCAATCTTCCATGATACGATTGGCCGATTTATGGAAGTTTACATAGATGATGTGGTTGTGAAATAATCAGCCAAAAAACAGCATTTGGAACACTTGAAAAAGGCCTTTGAAATGATGAGAGTCCATAAGTTGAAAATAAAGTGTGCTTTTAGGGGTATCAGACGGGAATTTCTTAGGATTTTTGGTACATAAATGAGGCATAGAAGTTTATCAGAATAAGGCGAAAGCTATTATAAATGCTATGGCTCCAACCAACAAAAAACTGGTGCAAAGGTTTCTCGTCTAGGTAGGTTTTCTTAGAAGATTTATTTCTAACCATGCTGGCCAAGTACATGTTTTTTCTCCTTTATTAAAATTGAAGTCATATGAGAAATTTCGTTGGGATGAATCCCATCAGAAGGCTTTTGACAAAATAAAAGAGTATTTGGCAAACCCCCTGGTAGTGATGCCTCCAAGGAAGAAATGGCCTTTGAAACTTTATTTATCGGCTGCGGAAGAATCAATTGGCAGCATGCTTGCTCAGAAGAATGAACTTGGAAAGGAACATGCTATTTACTATTTAAGCAGAGTACTAACTGATGTTTAATGCAGATATTCTTCAATTAAGAAACTTTGTTTATATTTGTATTATTCAGCCATGAAATTAAGAATATATATGCGGCCGGTTGATGTTTATATTCTTTGTCAAACTAACATGATTAAATATATGCTATCAAGGCCATTGATCACTAGCCAAATAGGTAAGTGGGCATTGGCCTTGATGGAATTCAATTTTATTTTTGTCCCAAAAAATCAGTTAAAGGAAGGGTTTTGGCTGATTTCTCGACCGATCATCCTTTAACTGATATTGATCCATAGGTATATGATGAATTAGAGTCATCAGCCATATTCCTAACTCCTTGGATATTGATGTTTGATGGATCAAGCACGGCTGATGGAACGGGGGCAGGTATTGTTATCATTTCACTAGCCGGAATAAAGACTTCATTTTCATTTTTCTTAGATTTTAAATGTTCAAATAATCAGGTCGAGTATGAAGCACTTATAATCGGCCTAGCAAATTTGATTGAAATGGCTGTTGGGGATGTAAAGATTTTGGGAGATTCAAACTTGGTACTTAGTCAAATCACTGAAGATTTCAAATATTTAAGTTGGCAATTAAGGCCGTTCCACTCTCTGGCCACTTCATTGATGAATCAATTTAATAATGTTTAACTTAAGTTCTGGCCGAGGGGATAGAATAAGGAGGCTAATAACATGGTCCAAATAGCCTCTAGAATCAGAGTACCAGTTAGAATGGAAGATTAGTTAATAAAAATAACACGAAGATCGTTGCCTTCGGCTGAATTAAGAAATACTATGTTGGCCGATTCCTGGGTAATTAATATAGAAGATCTGGCCGATGATGATTGGAGGATACCATTCATAATGTTTCTCCAAAATCTAAACATTAAGGCTGATAGAAGTATTAAAAGAAGAGTAATCAACTTTTTACTTCTTGATGGGGATCTATACAGAAAAGGCCTTAAAGATGGACTCCTACTACAATGCATAAGTAAAGAAGAGTCACTTCAAGTTATGGCCGAGGTACATGAAGGTAGCTGTGGAGCCCACCAAGCAGGAATTAAAATGAGATGGCTGATTTGAAGGTATGGATACTATTGGCCAAGAATGAGAAAAGATTGCATAGATTATGCAAAATGATGTCAGGCCTGTCAAAAACATGGGCCGATTCAAAACATACTAGCAAAAGAATTACAGCCAATAATCAAATCATGGCCGTTTAGAGGTTGGGGCCTTGACCTCATTGGTAAAGTGAATCCACCATCAGGCGAAGGCCATCACTAGGTGATTGTTGCCACGGATTATTTAGTTAAATGGGTTGAGGCCAATGCTTGTAAAATGGTTGATCAACAAACAGTGATTAACTTCATGGAACAACATATTGTCCATAGATTTGGAATCCCAGAAACACTTATTTCAGACAATACAATAGTCTTTAAGGCAACTGATGTGCTACAATTCGGCCATAATATGAACATCCATATGTCAGCCTCTACACCATACTACGCCAAACAAATGATCAGGCTGAGTCCTCAAACAAAATTTTGATAGAGATCATTGAAAAAATGATCAAAGATAAACCAAGAAGATGGTATGAGACTTTATCTGAGGCTCTATAGGCCTATAGAAATTCAAAAAGAACAGGAACAGGAATCACACCATATATGTTAACTTATGGACATGATGCTGTTTTGCCTATGGAAATGAAGGTTAAATTGGCTAGAGTTGCATTGCAAAATAATCTAACTCCGGCTGATTACACTCAAGCAATGTTAACAGAGTTGGAAAACTTGGATGAAGTCAGGTTGGATGCTTTGGATCACATCATAGCTTACAAAAAAGAAGGTAATGAGGATCTATAACAAAAGGGTAAAACCAAAGTCTTTTGCTGAAGAGGATTTAGTATGGAAAGTTGTTCTGCCAGTGGGTAAAGTTGACAGAAAATATGGGAAGTGGTCCCATAAATAGGAAGAGCCATACTTAGTTCTTCAAGTCCTAAGTGGAGGGGCATATAGGTTAAAGTATGTTAGTGGCCGATTGCATGATTACCCCATTAACGGCAAGTACCTTAAGAGGTATATGCCAGCAATCTTTGAAAGGGAAAATTAGAGTTAGCCAGTACCTTTGGCTGACCATATGTACCTTTATGTAATAAATTTGGCTTATTTATTAGGCTGATTTAGTTGTTTAAATTTTAAAAATTCTTGCTGAAATATTGGATTTTTTGTAATAAAAGAGGCCATTCAATTATTGAAGTGTAAAAGTTACATCATTTGAGTGCATACATTGAAAATGGCCACAAAAGGGGGTCCCACTAAAAAAGATTTACATATTAGCAAATTTCTCCTTGAAATCGGCCCAAATCACTAAGGACAGATTAAAAGCAACCATGGCCTGTCTCTTTGATCCTTCTAATCTAGGTAATTCGTCACGAAGACTTGTATGTTCGTGAGCAAGGTCTTGAGCTTCAAACTACAATGTGGCAACCTCGGCAGACAAGATGGTTTTACGAGCATAAATCTGGTCGATCTCTTTTTGAAGGACTTTCTCTCTTTCCTCAAGGCTGATGAATTATGTGTTCACTCGGTCAAAGGTGGAAGCTTGAGTTAACAACTGGTTACCAAGAGTTTCCTTCCTACTACTGCTTTTGTTGAATTGATTGATCGAATCATTGGCTTGAAAAATCTCATCAGCCAAAGCTGGTAGTTGACCTTTGAAAGTAGCAATGGTGGCTTGTAGGTCGACTGGGAAGTCTGGATACTGGCTGAGTGTAGTAAGAATAGCCGTGAGCTCACTTTCAAACTTAGGAAGATCAACATCATCTCTTTGCAAGATTTCAACCAAAGTTCTTTTGGTTTCTTCTATGGTTTGTATTGGAACACTGGCTGAGGTAACTGGAGTCACTCGTGAAGATTCACTCTCTCTTTCCTCAGTCACTGAAGCCACCACATCTTTGAAGAAATTACTCAAGGCCAGAAAGGAAGAAGCAGGAGCTTTTGGTAAAGGAAAGGAAGGAATAGCTTGAGTTTCTTCATGCACAACCTGTCAATATGGAAAAAGGTTAGAAGTTTAATTTTTAAAGTATGAGAAAAATTACAGGTATGAGATAGTCAATACTTTGGATGATTCGGCCATAGTTGCATCCAAATGTGACTGATGGCTGACTACTAGTGGAAGAAACTCTGGCTGAAGAGCTGTACTGTCTCGTTGAGATGAAGCTTTGACCAGAGTGACTTAAACATTTAAGGGTACCTCAATAGGTTCATGAAAATCCTTCAAAGGACTGAAATTCCTAACTGGGTTATATACCAAGTCAAGAAGCGGAGATTGCTACAAAAGAGAAATCAATGATGTTACCAAAAGTGATGAGGTTAAAAGCTTAGGTAAAAGTTATCATTACCTCTTTTTCATCTGAAGAATGATCAGAAGGATCATAGCCACATTAATTATGGGGTCATCGGCCAGTTCAATCACAAGATCATCAGCCACGTCTTCTATAGGTTGAGGGCTTTCTGGATCCTTCTCTACCTCATGTTTCTTACTCTTGCTAAATTTTGTCCTCTTTAGAGTCCCATGGGCAGTTAATTTCTTTCTTTTTCCTTGAAGAAGGAAATTTTATTAAAGATTGTCTCGGCCGATAATAGTTATGATTGAGAATTAGGTATCAATATTGGCCAAGTATTTTAGTAATACGGCCAATATGGTTTTCTTCATATGCTAATGAGTATAAACTTTTACCTTGCCAACAACTGGAGGGGCTGGAGGAACATCAGGGATGATGGCTGATTCAATTGCTGCAGGCTGAGGAGGGTGACTGGAGGAAATTTCATCATCTTGAGGCTTAATGTTCTCTGGATTAAAGGAGGCTGACAAAGTTTCATCATCTGAATTTGCAAAAGGGTAAGAGAATTTAGCTTAAAACTTTTAAATATATATGTATGAAAATAAAAGAGGAATATACCTTTGAGAAGGTTGGCTGTGGCCTTTGCCTTAGTTTTTCTCTCTTTATTTATCTTTGTTGGAACATCTGTTGGCTGAGAGAAAGTAAGTTTTTTAGCCGTTTGTTTCTTACCTTTGGGAGGATCTTTTTGAGGTACTTTCTTTGGGGTAATAACCTGAGTAATTACAAATGCCCCTTCAAAGGCCACAAATATGAATTTAAATAATTCCAAGATTTTAATGACAAGGGACTGGTACTCAGCCGTCCTAGTGGAAGTAATGTAGGAAGACCACCATTGGTCAAAACTGGAATTTGAGGCTGGATTCTTGATGAAAGGCTGGAATTTAAATCCAGCTCGCAAACTAGAAAACCGAGTGGATACATTTTTAATATAAGACTTATCCGGGAATACCACACGCCGATGAAAGTTTTTGTTGAAGGACAGATAAGGAGGCATGGGAATCATTTGAGTTAGGCCAAATTGCCTAGCAAGCTGACTAGGGTTATAGAATTCAACCCTAACCTTTGTGTTCACTGTCCCTAAAGGACCAGTATTGAAATGAAGATCCCTTGAAATAAGAAAACTATCCCACATGGCTGAAAGTTCATCAGTAGTCTTCTTTGTGGATAATCCTTGAGGTAGAGTCAGTCATCGAGGGGCTTGAGAACAATGGGAAAATGGAAGGAATTGGTTTATGGTCCTGTGCTCGCAGCCAGAGTAGAAGAAATTGAAGCAATTTCCAAATGAGTGAGATTTGGGCACGACCAATGCATAACTCATAGAAAGCAATGGGTCATTGGTCGATGGCCTCACCATAGGCCCTAACTCAGGAAAGTATACTTGTAACCAAATTTGAAATAGCCAAAGGGGGCCACCATAGCGTTTAAAGTTGGAAGTGAGCTAGTCATAAATTCCATGGTATAAATGGGAAAGCACTAAAGGGGCTAGAGCAAGGGGTTTACCTCTGGAAAGAGCAACGGCCACATGGATGTAATCTTTAATAACTTGAAAGGCCGGCATACATAGAAGAAACTTATTCAGCCAGGCCAATAAAAAAACAATATGTTCGGCATCATTTACAGGAAGACGAGGGTCCATGGTAGAATTTAAATACTTGCCATATGAAGACTCAGAGGATTTGGTTCCAGTTTGCTTAGAAAGGAAAACGAAAGGAGAATCCTCCTCTACCAATAAGCTGCTCAAATCAATCCCAAAAGGCTTGAGGTCGGTTAAATAGCATATGTCTTGAATGGTTGGAGCCATCATACCACACTTCAAGTGTAAGGAGTTGGTGGTGGTCGACCAGTTGAACATAGCCGCAATCATTAAAGCCCTGTCTTGAGCAATATTTGTTTTACTCAGTTGAATGACATCATAAATACCACAAGCTTTCTACGTCTCTCCTTTTACAACCCTAACCCGATCGACCCAATTGATCCGAGCATCATTAGGAACATACCATGTCCTAAAATGAAAATGTGGCAAACTACCATTTTCATTAGGAATAAACGTTTGAAGAAATGGAAGTACATCAGCTGAAGGATAGAATGACGATATGACCCTTGAGGTTAGTACGAAGATCTATGATAGTATTAAGACAATACTTATAAGAAGAGAGGCTTTTTAGGGACTTCTCGATGATATTACCGTGAGTCGAAGAATCTGAAGGTTGTGGAGCCGAGGTAGAATCGGTTGATTTGGTTTTCTTAGGAGCCATGAAAGATCGTCAAATGAAGGAATTTGGGTTATTGAGTCTTAAGAAAGGGAATTTCAGAGATAGCGATTTAAGGGTGAGAAGAAGAATAATTTTAGGGTTGTAAACATAGAGCTAAATACTGGTAGATTAAAGTAGATGTGTCCAATCACCGCTTTAATTGGGAACTGATAACTATTAAGGCAGGTGGTTAGGTGGAGTTAGAATTTCTTACAGAAATTTGAAATTTAAGTTTTGGCCGATTAAAATTCCAAAAGCCTTTTATCATAAGCAATAGGCATTTGAAATTCAGGGGGCATTTGTTGGCACCAAAACTTGGTAGCCACTTTAGTAGTGACGTGGACTAGTGAAGAGCCGACACGTGTTCAGCATGGTTCCAAGGAAAATCGGCCAATAGAGAGACAAGAGGAGAAAATCTAGGGAAATATATTTCAGCCGTCTTATTGATAAGGTTGTTACTGAATATATTTACAGAGATTTGAATGAGTTCAAATGTGGTCATTGATTAAAAAGGAAAGACCTAGACATTTAGTTACAATAAATAACTAAATCCCTATGAAGTAGGGATTAAATTGAAGGAGGAATTCCAGTAAGGAAGGAACAGCTGTATGAGTTCAAAAGCTACAAAAGGTAATTCAGGTCATTTAAGGAAATTACACAAGCCGAGCCTATGGAAGGAAGTTGCTAAAAATTAGCAATTTTTTAGCAACTACTTAGCGATGTTCTAGCAATTTACATTCGATTAAATCAAAGAAAGTTGTTTTGGCAAGCATCTTCTACTGAGCCGTGAAGAGAAGTAAGGAATGAGAGATTTTCTAGCAATTAATTAGGAAATAAGTTAAATAAAACTTCTATAAGTAGAAGTGTTATAATTATATTTGAATTTGTCCAGCACCACCCACAAATCACCATGAATCAAAAATTCATCAAATGACTCAACGTCATCTTTATCTTTAATTCATTTATCCAAAAGGACAAATTTCATTCGAAGAAACTAAGTTCTAGTAACTTATTCTTCTTTTGCAATGCTTAATTATGCTATTTACAAATTTAATCTTTGTTTTATGCAACGAATTCAAATGACAATTCTTTGATCAGATTTATGTCAATTTAATTCGGTTTTTTCTATTCCATTGCGCCATTACTTTTCAGTTTATTTCACTTCAGTCATCTTTATTTTAAAGTCAATTTAAATTCAGCCAGTTCATTTAAATTACTTTACTTTTCATCGCATTTTTACTTCTTTTAGCACCTAGATAAAAAGTCCTTGCTACAAACAAGGCATAAAAGAACCTTGCTGGGAGTTCTACTAGTCTCTCTCCCACACAATCGCCTGAGAGTCAGCCATCGGAAAAAGGGATAGGCTGGTGTTCGAATCAATATTTTAAGTGTTTTATACAAATACTCTGGCACGCCCGCAAAGAATCCATCGACCGACATAAGACCAAAAAACCGCGCGAACACATTCATAAGCATGGAACATCAAATAACAAGCATGGATTGTCCTCCTTTCTAAGAAAATAAGGCAACTACACTACAACTAAACTAAGGACATTCAAATTAAACTAATTAAACTAAGGTAAAGGCATAATCCATCAAGAAATGAGTATGAACCATCAAACAAGCTACAAGAGTATTCTATTAAAGTACCATGCCTAGACAATCTCTAGATTTATAGCATCAACAAACATAGACATACATCAATATCACAAAACCAAGAGATAAATACATGAACATCTATTCTAGCATACACAGACATATGAATAGAATGAAATGATCAATTGGAAGCATTAAACAACATAAATCATTGTAGAAATAAGATTCATATATAAATCAAATGTTAAGGCAAGAATTACAACATAAATCCCCTCAAAATACAAAACATCAAGATCTAGAAGGCATGCTTAGGGCTAGCTCTAGCCCCAAGAAGATGTTTAGCCACTCATTGACAAGGGCCATCTCAATGGTAGGGTTGATCTTCTTCTCCTTGATGAAAATCCTAGATTAATGGTTTAACTCCCAAATGGTTTGTGTATCTCTCTAATCTCTAAGCTCTCTCATCTGCTCTATTGTTGTATATGATGATCTCTTTATATATGGTGTAAAAATGGCTCAAAATCCCTATATAGGTAGCTCTAATGTCACACCCAATGGTCAGGTCTCGTGCACTAGGGCCACTTCAATGATTGCACCACGAGCCATCTTTTAATGAGCTAGACTCTGTTTTATTCGAACTTGAGGAGATTCGATAGATCGAATTCTGATGAGATCGATCGAAGAATGTTCAGTTGATCAAAGTGTGGCCAAATCGATCAAACCTTGGCATTGCTTTTTTAGAATAGGACAAGTCTAAGATATTTTTGGGATATTTTAGGAAAAAGACAAAAGTGGTAGGTGGGGATAAGATCAAAGAAGTTCGATCAATCGAAAGGAAAGTTGGATCGATCGAAGATGGAAATTCTTGAGGATAAGGATAAGGGGTTTGATTCATCTTGGTGAGGCTGGATCGATCACTGTGAGATTGATCGAAGATTGGTCTGATCAATTGAAACTTACTGTTTTTCGCCACTTTGCTCCTTTTTGCTCCTTTCTTCCATTCGGCTTGAGATTGCTTCTTTTATTCTCTAATTTAGCTGAATTGACTTATTTTGGGGATAAAAGCCTGAAAAGGGCAATAACATGAAATTAGCCTAAAACAGAAAAATAAGATAGATAAAGGTCCTAGAATACTTGAGCTTAAAGGGTTTAGATGCGCACTTTTCAGCGCTCATCACATCCCCAAACTTAAATATTGCTAGTCCCTAGCAATGAACTACAAAGTAAAGGAATGAAATGAACAACTATACAAGTATGAATCTAGAAAGCAATAAATGAATAACGCTACTTTTGTAGGGAACATGATTACATTTAGCACATGTAACAAGCCTTTTAAACCCCTAGGTTACCCTTAGTGGACGAATGAAGTCTCATGAGGGTTTCTAGAAATGATACTCACAAACATTAAACTCATTCTCTCAAAAGAGGCACCAATATTGCAAACAGGCATTGGGAGAAAACTACCTCAAGTATGCAATTTTTCAACCCTTTCCAAGTAATCTCCAAAAATTTCAACATCAAACAAGCAAGTATGGTCCTTCACACATCAAGAAAATGATCATACAAATTAAAACAACACTAGAATCCTTTTTGAGTGGACCGGCATCAAATATGTTGCTATCTAAGCCAACTGAAGAAATCATCACATCCTTACCCTCAAACTAGCATACAAATCTAGTACCGATCATCAAGACAAATAGTTGACCTTTTATTAAAGTTTTAGTCATCTAGGTGCGCTTATTCTTTTCACTTAATTTTTTTTTTTTTTTTTTTTTTTTTTAATACTATTGTAAGGATCAAAGATGGAAGCATAGTGCAATGTGTTGATCTATTAAGCTTTCTAGCGATCCATGAGGTCGAGCGTTAGGTAAATGACTCCCAAACCAGATGGCTTTAGGGCATTAGGTGTTTAAACACCCTTAAGGACTTACTAACTCAAATTAACTAGGCTACAAATCAAAATAACCTCTATCTAATCATTTTCCACTTCTCACCTTTTAGGAGAAGTCCTCACTTTTTTATTTGCTTTTGCAACTTTTTTTTTTTTTTTTTTGTATTCAATTATTAACCTAGAGTTTGGGCCCTCCACCTTTGGGCGCGAGAAATTCAGTGCTTGATGAGGCTAGAATCCCGACTACTCATTGAAAATGGATTATTATCCACTTTTGTTAAAATGAAAGCTTTCAATGTACTACTAGCTCAATTGGGATATAACCAATTCAATAATCAACAAAGCATGTACCCCACAAATGAATGCTAGTGTGCACCTGTGCTAGTAGAATCCTTGAGTGAATCTCAAAACAATCACAAAATCAGGATGATGTAGACCACAAATGCAAACAAGATATCAATCTTTCGAAAATTTACTCCTAAATGGCATCCACAAGGCATACAAGGAGTATTGGACTCTCAAGTCAAGCAATTTTTAAATTTTAAGCAATATAGTCTTCAAAAGATCAAAATTATAGCTAGCCATGGACCAATCATAGAAAATCCCTCAAATACACAAGTCATGCTCAAAATTTTGAATTGAAAACAAACACTGCAAAGAACACCTATTACCCCTAAACTTAAATGGCACAGTGTCCTCAATGTGCAAATAGAACAAAGGGAAAGAGTATACCAGTGCAGCTATGGCAAAGAATGGCCGGGACATAAATATCTAAAGTGGGTGGTATAAACCCCCCAAACTTGGGATTGACTGTGGTCCTCAAAAGATGGCACTGGAATAAAAGTTGATCAGATAACAAAGGGGATAATAACAATGCACAGTGGCATGCAAGTGTAAGTGGGATAATAAATGAGCTAAGGAGAAAGGAATAAAGATGGTCCTGAAAAATTTTAGGCAGCACTCTCTCACTGAAGTCGCAGGGATGTACCTAATAATGAAATCAATCACAGATAAATATATCAATATAAGAACTTGACATCCAAAAATATCATGCATAAAATAGAAAGAATGAAAAATAGTGTACGATACAACAGAGTATCGGGCCAACAGACTGGCAGCACAAATATGATAATAGTATCAAAAGAACAGTCAAATATCACAGATATATAAAATGATAAAGAGAGAAAGAAGTCAGGCAGATGAGGTCGGTCTGGCAGGGCGAGATCCCCGAATATCTTTGGATAAGTCCTGTAACGCAGCCAAGAAGTCCGTATGGAGAGTGGTCACGTCAATGCTAAAAGAGGCCACATCTGACCGGAGAGAGACTACCGCGTCCTCCAAGGTCTGGATACGCTCTCCTAGGCCGGGTGTCTAAACTGGAACGTCAGGGATGACTGGGTCAAGAGACTAATGCTCATCCTGACTCTGCTCCTAAGAATGTACTAGTGACCCTGCTAGAGAGTGATGCGGTGACTCCGCTGGAGGCTCCTGCTCCAAGTTGATCTCCATATGTGCATCTGCAGCCACCTGTGGGTCTGCTGGATCATGCTCTGCTGCTGCTGCTGCTGCATCTGCCTCTACCTCCTCAGCTGCCAAGGCTGCCTCATCCTCTAAGCTCTGAATATGAGCATTGTAGCTCTTGTCCCAATCCTTCTTGCCATAGCGGCAAGCACCTGACTCAGTATGCTCCACCGGATGGAAAGGGTAATGCTGATCTCTGACGATCTGAGTGATTAGGTAGGCAAATGCAAGAAAAGGTGGTACGCTCGGGCTTGGCCTTATTGATGTAGCTGGAATAGAGTCTCATCTTGACACTCAAGCAGAGTGCCAGAACAGAAAACCAATAGCCCGTGTAGAAGGCGTAGAGGGCAACCAGAAAATCTGAACGCCGCTAGATCTTATGGCCTGCCATAAATATATTTCGGTATAGTACCGAATCAAAGAACTATAAATCATCGGGCAAATAACTCCTGGTGGCGAATATCTCGCCATCACTGTAATGGCCAGTCAGGGTAACTGACATGTCTGCATCAGAAGGCCTCCTCAGAATAGGATACTGAAGATCGAGAGGGTAGACGTGTGGGCACTGAGAAGATATGGCCAATGTCTCCACTGTAATGCAGATGAGATGGCCATCTATAATAGTCCGTAACTCAGATAGGTTACTCGGGGCCGGCCGGAGGTTCTGGTAGAACAACTGGACGAGCCTTGGGTAAACCAGGTAAGCGACTGGGGCAAGAATGGTTGAAATGCCACGCCGTTCTATCTCATCAAAGTCCGCAATAGTCAGGACTGACCGGGAAAAGAAGGCAGTGTTAAAGACAGACTCATACGCCACTGTAAGACATGAATATCTCTTAATAGGTCTATCTCGGACCTAGTCGGGCTGTGCTAGTGGTGGTGAAGGAGGTGGAATATGCTCAGTCTCATCTGCCGATGGAAAAGATGAAGAGGCAGATACAGAAGAGGCGGAGTGCTTGGACTAAGCTGGAACTGGCTCTTTATGCTCATCAGGCTCCTCTACTCGCTGTCTCACTCGGCGATGATACTGTCGGTGAGCTACAATCTTAACTCGAGCCATGGCGTGCAAAAAGAAAAGAAACACTTGCAATTGTAGTCAGTAATAGGTATAAAATATAGAATTGAAGCACAACAAATAGAAACATGCATGTAAAGTTAAGATAGACAACTCAGAATAAATCACATGAATCTATACAAGTGATAATGCAGCCAGGTATAGATAGTGACTAAGTGAAACATGCTAAACATAATAAGTATGGAATGCATCCAATGTGAAAAACACAGGCATTGGGCATTAATGAGATAGCATGAAACATGAAAGAGGGTAGATGAAGGGTGCATGCAAAGTATTGAGGTTCGATCGATCATGAAAAGATTGGATCAATCCAGGTTGGATCGATCAGGATTTGGTTGAGATTGATCGAGCTTCGATCGATCAGAAAAAGAGTGTGATCGATTGAACTCTGTAAAAAAAATGAACAGTCACAGATCTGTGACATGGACAACACGGGGGCACCCGAGCAAGCTCGTGGGTCCCTCTACACCTCAACAAGTCAATTTTGGTCACTTAAATAGGCACGTGACTCCCTAAATAGAAATCGGAAAAATATATACAAATATATATATATATATATGTATTCACATGCTCAACGACTCAAAAATGGAAACAAGTAAACATGGAGGTTGTAGATCTAACATGGTAACATGTAAAGCATGAGATTGAAGCTTAAAATGGAAAAACAAAACCCAAAACTTACCAAAATGGAGAGGAGAGAAGTGAAGACCGAGAGAGAAAGAAGATCGGGATCGAGTTTAGAGTTTGGAAGCTTTGGAGATGTCGCCGGAGGTTCGCCAGAGATGGGGAAAAAGGTGAAACAGCTCCGAGAGAAAAAAAGGGTTGAGATCGATAGTGGAATTGATCAAAATGATCCTTGGGTTATATTTTTAAAAATGATCTCTGACGAGTTCGATCGATCACTTGGAAATCAGATCGATTGAACTCAGATCGATCGAACTTACAAAACGACACAGTATTTTTGAAAATTTTTGAATTTTTTGAAAATTAAAACAAAATATTTTTGGATTTTTGGAAAAATAAAACAAATTTCAGAATTAAAAATATTCATGGATTTTATTTTATTTTATATATATATTTTTTTATATTTTAAAATTAAGAGGTGACTAAAAATAAAATAAAATAAAAATATTTTTGAATTTTTTTTCTTTTTTTTTTTAAATAAATTTTTGAAAAATATTTTTGGATTTTATTTTATTATTATAATATATATATATATATATATATATAATAAAGTTCAATAAGAAGTCAAAGGTTAACAGGAGCACCCAGATCGATCGAACATAGATCGATCGAAGCTCGATCGATCCAACAGGTGAAAAACCTATAGACATGCTCGAACGATCACACAGATAGGTGATTTTCAGTGGGTTCAAAAAAATTTCTAAGTATGGAATGAAGATCGATGCAAGGAAAAACTGGATCGATCTTGGAATTTTAGATCAATCGAGAATGAAGTTCGCACGATGGGCAGAGAGTTGAAATATGCAGGAAATGTTCGTATAATGGGACAGAGAGAAGATTGGATGCAGAGATGATGCTCGATCGATCGAATCTCTTTTGAGATCGATCGAACAGGCACAAAATGATTACTTCAAAAATGACAGTGCATGTATTCTCAATCAAAGTTTCTAGCAATGTGTATGCACCTAGGATATATCTAGGCTTCACAAGAAATGAAAGGTAAATAGAAATGAGGGAGGAATAGGGTTGTAAACCCTACAAAACACTAGTGTTTAACGTCTCTAGCAAGACGTTGGGCTCTTTTAGCCCGGATCAAAAATCTTGTTGTGCATCCCCTCCTTGACAGGGTGAATGGCACCTTGAATCCTACCCAACAAATGGTTCCCTAAAGAACTTGTTGGATTTGACTCAAAGGAGATTGATAGTCCTTTGTTAATGCTATTCTTGGGCTTCCATACCCTTGGAACACTTGGTTTCAAAATAACATTCTTTGAAATCATTTTGGAAGATGAACTTTTGGAAATTCCATTCTCAAGCAAAGACTCATGTTTATCAAGTTCATTGTCAATACATTTTTCAATAACACACATTTCTTCATGTTTGTCCATTGAACTCGGGGTTGGATTAAAAATGTTCAACTTCACTTTCATGTGGCCAAATGAGATTTTCATTATCCCCGTCCTACAATTGATGTTGGCATTTGTGGTTGCCAAGAAAAGACGGCCAATGATAACCCTTGGGATTTGGAACCGGTTCCGTGTCTAGGACAATGAAATCGACTAGGAAGAATAACTTATCAATCTTAATCAACATATCCTCAATAATACCCTGAGGCTTTTTGATAGATCGGTTGGCTAGTTACAAAACTATCGACGTCGATTTCAAGTCTCCTAAGCCCAATTTAACATATACCAAGTACGGAAGAAGGTTAACACTTGCTCCTAGTCAAGAAGAGCCCGATTAATAACATTGTCACCAATGACACAAGAAGTAGTAGGTGAACCGAGAACCTTAAACTTTGAGAGAGTGTTGTGTTGTAAAATGGAGCTTACTTGCTTGGTTAAGACCACTTTCTTTGGTGCTTGGCTTTTATTCTTTTTCTTTTGGGTACAAAGATCTTTCAAGAACTTGGCATAAGCCAGAATTTGTTTGATTGTGTGATACCCCCTAATTTCGGAACACGGGTTGATCAAATCCGCGCACAAAATTAGGGAATATCAAAACAATTAAAGTATTTAAGCAAGAACAGATTACAAAAATGAAATAAAGAATAAAATAATACGCTGAAGAAAAATCTATTAAATGAGAGTTCCATTAATAATTCTCCAAAATTTACAACTCAGGAATCCTGTAACTCAAGGACCCCTTAACCAAAATCTACTATCTAGAAGTTCATTATTAAATACCAACATCAAATGAAATAATAATAATAATATTCTACTTTTAAATAAACCGAAGGAATGAATAAGTCTTCCAACTGCGGATCCTCAGTCTTGAGACTTGAACTTCTAATAACCTGAAAAATAAATCGCGGGTTAAACCCTACGAGCAAGTTCACTCTACCAAACCTCTGAAAACCAATAAACAAATCATCTATACCAAAACCAACCCTAATAAGGCTTAAACTTTAATGAACGTTGTTACACATATATAATTCAATACTCCTATCCATTAATGATTCATTAAATTCAAAAATCATTAATCAATGGTTAATAAATAATCCTACCTAAACCGATCCACCAATAGATATTTCTTTTTAAAAAGAAACTCCACCAACCTTAACTCCATGATCCATCCTAGACCGTAATTTAATTAAACAACAAGTTTTAAAATAAAAGAATACCACATTTAATCAAAAATAAATAATAATTGCAATTATCTTTATCACATAACTAATGTCTATGCTTTGACAATTAGTCCATGTCTCTACCATTATTAGTTTACTAATATAATAAAATAATAATTAACATTTAGGAACAAGACTATTCTAATAAGAATATTCAATCATAATCAACTTATACGTATAATATCCATAGATGAATTTTAAACCATCTAACAAATAACAATTTAGTTATGCCTTGGCAATTCAACCATGCCATTATAAATATACTTATTTATTTATTAGTAATTCAACCATGCCTTCTTAAGTATATTTACTTATATCCTTAATTAGCAATTCAACCATGCCATTATAAATATACTTATTTATTTATTAGCAATTCAACCATGCCTTCTTAAGTATATTTACTTATATCCTTAATTAGCAATTCAACCATGCTTTCCATATATGAAATTTAGTAATAACTAATAAGGCAATATATTAAAGCCTTTGGCAACTCATCCATACCTACAACTCAACCATGTCATTACTTTAAACTTAACTATAAGTTTAATCATACCTAGACTTCACATGCATATTATAAGCATGTCCTTAATTTAATAACCACACTATTGCGATTTTAAATCAACCATACCATCTACCAATCAAGATAAACCAAATAGGATTTATAATATTTAATAATCATAAATAGTATATATATATACATATATATTTTATAATATATCTAGGTGTATAATACATTCCATACTAATCATTGATTATTTAAAATCATATCCACACACACACACACACACACACACATATATATCTACACCTCCTTCCATGGCAAAATACTAAATTAATTATATTTATGCCACTTTAATGCTATTAAGTATCTTAGTAACACCCTAAGGCTCTCAGAACTCCAAGAACACACCTTCTAATGGTAAATTTTAACCCTAACAAGTTTAAAATAAATTCTGGAAATTCACCGAACTCCCAAGACACTTTCCGAGAACTGAAACGCCTCTTCACGCGCTCCCACGCCATAATCCTCTGCACGCGCTTTCACGCGCGTCCTCAAGCTTCCATATGTCACCACGCGCTCTCACTCTCCTTTACGCGCTTGCACGCGGTCCACCATTGGTTGAAGGCCTTTGCTGCAGTGAACTCCGCCGCACAGGATTATTTCCTCTCAATCAATGCTCCAGATCTTTGGGCGCACCAATTCCCCATGTCCTGTGCTGCACTGGATAACCTCTCTGTTGACCAGACCCAATCTATGGTCCAGATGCTATTGCGCACTAGCCCTTCATGCGCCGCGAAGCACCGGATCATTCTATCATCCATCAACTCAACCCACGGCCCAGATCAGTGCGTACACCAACCTAATCTACGCCGCGCTGCAGTAGATTGCACACCCTATTCGATGCGCCAAAATGCAACAGCCTCCAATGCGCCGATTTATTAATTTTGGGCATAAATATAATTATATTATGATCAATTTAGTCTAATTAATCAAGCTACACAAAATTAAAGCAAACTAAAAAAAAATCCGAAATAAAAGTTAATTGATCTAACCTCACATACAATAATTAAATTATCAGATCAATTCATGTATATATTTACATGTTAAAATCTATAATTTCGTAAATAATAAACATGCTCATATAATCCAATTAATAATTTAATTTAATAAAATAAAATTATTATTTCAGTAATCAAGGTGATAAGCTTATGAGTTCTAAGAGGAGAAATAGAGAAAACTCGCCCGTCTCTTCCCAATCCGGTCTGCTCTTCGTCAGCCCTTCTTCTTCTCTCTCTAACTCTCTTATTTTTCTAACGTGGGAAAACCCCTAACCACAAAACCTTATGTGTATATTTATACACATAACCCTAATCCTATTACTAGTATGACTATTAAATAAATAATAATAATAATAATCATCTTTAAATAAAATAATATATATATATACACATATATTATTTTATGTATATATATAAATACACATATATCCATATATATATGTACATTCCTCCCTAATAATTATTAATTAATTATACTTATATAATTAATTAATTAGCCTCAAACAATAATAATAATTATATTTAACAAAGCAAAAATTCTTTAAATAACCTCATAACCATGGGCCGTTAATTAATTACCCAATAAGGTTTCATCCAAGCCCAAGACCACATCCTTTGGACCAACTTCCCTTAAGTCCATCCCAACTAATTTAAACAAATAAAATACTTAATCAAACAATTAAAATATTGAAAACTAATTACACAAAGCACATTAACAACCATGAATTTACAATTAAATCACACCATACCAAGAAAATCAATACGCCAACAATCATCATATATAATCACGAAATATAATTTAATTTAAAAATAATAATTAATCTAAGCACTCAATTAAATAAAATAATTCATTTAAAAATACAATTAAATTCAATTAATATCAAACAAATCGTTTAAAAATAAAATAAGAGTAATTAATTCCCAATTAGTAAATCCTTTAAAATATTGGGGTATAACAGATTGCATCCAAAAGGGGAAGATTAATTTTAACTTGCCTAAACACTTCAATGATTTCATTCACTTTGGTCTTTTGTTTTTCAAGAGAAATTGATCCTTTCAAGGCATCCGAAAATGGAGCTTTTGGCTCAAAAGCTTTTTCAAAATCTTTCTTTGAATCACTTTCAACACAAGAAGTTTTCAAATCATTGTTCAAATCATTTTTCACCACTTTCTCAACAAAATGATCATGCACATGCAATGAAGGAGGAATAGAATGTGAAACGGGACGGGTGTCAACTTTTAGTTGCATCGGTTCACTCTCTTCATTGGAAACACCAAATTAATTGTCAACAATTTTCCTACTTCTCAAGGTTGTCACCACATTGACATGTTCAATTATGTGACCTTCATTGGTTTTCATAACAAATTGTTGCTCTGGTGGGGCAGTTAGAGGCATTTTCCTTTTCTCTCTAGCATTTAAAGTATGAGCTATTTGCCCGACTTGGGTTTCTAGCTTAGCAATGGATTGAGAATGGGAATAAAGTAATTGAGTTTTTGCCTCTAAAGTACCCAAAGCGGTCAACACTTTCTCCTTAAAAACGAGACTCCTAGAATTTCCTTGGGAATAAGATGATTGATTAGGAAAATAAGAGTTTGAAAATTAGTTTCCATGTGATGATTGAAAAGATAATCTATAACCTTGGGAACCTTGGCTTTGCATTAGAGGTGGAACATACTTTCCTTGAAAACCACCTTGGGGAGGGTTTGAGCCTTCCCCTTGGCTTTTCCAAGAGAAGTTTGGATGGTTCCTCCATCTGGCATTATAATATGTACCATAGGAATTATTCCCTTGGTTAACGTGTGTGCCATAGGGATTATTCCCTTGGTTAACAAATATGGTATTAACTTATTCATGGTGCTCATTTTGCACATGTCCATGTGGACAATTGGAAGTAGAATGTAAGACACTGGAACAAGTCATGCATGTTTCATTAGATGGATGATGAACATGATTAGGGAAGGAAAACACTTGGTTCACTGAATTGTGGTTGACCAGAAATTGATCAAACCTTTGAGTTAAGGATTTCACCTCGGCGGTTGTCATTGGAATTGTCAACTTGATATAAGCCGACATTCTTCCTTCTACCTAGAATTCTACCAATTTTAGATGATAAAGATCGATGCATGGAATTTTCACTCATACTTTCATACAATTGCCAAACATCATTTTCATGTTTATCAAGATAAGAACCACTCATAGATGCATCTACGATTCATTTTTTATTATCCGGCAAACTTTGGAAGAAGTATTGGACTAATTACCACTTAGGAATGTCATGATGTGGACACTTCCTAAGTAAATCATTAAATCTTTCCCATGCCTCATGAAACAATTCCCTATCCCCTTAAGAAAATTCACGAATGGAAGTTCTCATAACATTTGTCTTTGATATCGGGTAGTACTTCTTCAAGAACTCTTGTTACATTTCTGCCCAAGAAGTTATCAAAAAAGGCTTAAGATTGTTGAACTAATATTTTACTTTGTCTTTAAGGGTAAAAGAAAAAAGTTTGAATCTAAAAACCTCTTCCGGCATGTCCGTGTATTTCACGGTGGAGCATATTTCAAGAAACTCATCCAAATGCTTGTACGGTTCTTTACTTGGAAGTCCATGATAGTTAGGAAGCATTTGAATAGTTTGCAGTTTAATCTCATAGTGATGTGCTCTAAATGGGGGCAATTGTGCAAGTGGGTGCATTATATTCATTTGGCACATAATGGTCATGCAAAGCAATGTGAGGATTCTCAACCGGTGGTGCTACACGAACACCTTGATGGCCTTGCATAATGGGAGGTTATGGAGCAAAAATTGGCTGAGGCATTCCGAATGGAATTTGGCCTTGTTATTGTGGTGGAATGAATGGTCTTGGCATGCCTAGTGGTACTTGAATGTTTTTATAATGCACATTAGGGTAGAGGATGCCTTGTTGGTCTATATAACCAAGGTCCTCCACATGGTCATCATTTTACTCCTCCATTGATGAAATAGAGTGATGAGAACTACCTTTTCCCCTAGGATTACGAACAACCAATTCAAGATGGAAATCAAGTAGGACAAGAGTATGATTTAATGATCTACGACTATACATGTACAAACAAAACAAATAACAAGTAATCAATCAAATATCAATCACTTTGCCCCCACAACAAATCAATCAACAAACATCCTCCACATACATTGATCCCATACTCCTATGCTTTGAACAATATGCAAAGAAAAGATTAAATTGCCTCCACGCGGGCTCACGATCTATCTAAGAATTTAAGAACTTGCCACCACGCGGGCCGACGATTTAACTAGAGATTGAGTTAGAAAAAGCCCACAAAGTGTCCTTAAGCAACTTCAATTTAGTTTTCAAGTTTTTCTATGCCTTGTAATTTTTTAGAATTTTGCCCTTTTTATGCTTAGCTTAGCTCCTTGCTTTCCAATTATTCTTTGCTTCACTTCCTTTCTCAATGCACCTAGCCAATGAAGATCAAACACAATAAGTAATCAAAATAAAATAAAGTAAAAACACGATCAAAAGAGTACTAATTCCTAATTATTTCCAAAACACAGCGTTGCCAATTCAATTGCCGGAAACGGTGCCAAAACTAGGTGTGGCCCTAATCGTGTTAACCAACAAGTTGAAATGTGTTATAGAGTGGCCAAGTTTGAATTTATAAAGTGCCACTACTACCTCTAACTACTAATATAGCTAGGGTGAGTAGGGATCGTCCAAGGGATTGGGGGCAATGTTAATATGGAAACAAGGTCGGACTAGTAGGTCGAGTAATCAAAAGGTGGTTTGATTGGTTAATTAAACTATAATGTAAACAAATTCATTAGAAAACAATTAAAGTAAATAAAAGGTAGATAACAACAGAGAGGGATCATGGGATGTAGAGGTCACCACTAAACATCACTTTTCTAGATACTTAATGTGTAATGAATGAGGGGAAATATATGTTGCAACACCAATATATGTGATTGATTGAATCAACAAGTATAGATGACTAATTAAGTTCACATTGCCTAGACAACTTAATAAATAGCACAATATATCAAACTAAGCCATTATTCCTTCCTTTAAGCTCACAATCAAACACTTTAACAAGTTAAAGAATTATACTACTTGCACTTATAAGCATGGAACATCAAACAACAAGTATGGATTGTCCTCTTTTCTAAGAAAATAAGGCAACTACACTAAAACTAAACTAAGGACATGCAAATTAAACTAATCAAACTAAGGTAGAGGCACAATCCATTAAGAAATGAGTATGAACCATCAAACAAGCTACAAGAGTATTCCATTAAAGCACCATGCCTTGACAATCTCTAGATTCATTGCATCAATACACATAGACATGCATCAATATCACAAAACCAAGAGATAAATACATAAACATCTATTCTAGCATACATAGACATATGAATAGAATGAAATGATCAATTGGAAACATTAAACAACATAAATCATTATAGAAACAAGATTCATATATAAATCAAATGTCAAGGCAAGAATTACAACATAAATCCCCTAAAAATACAAAACATCAAGATCTAGAAGGCATGCTTAAGGCTAGCTCTAGCCCTAAGAAGAGGTTTAGCCACTCATTGATGTAGTCATCCAACCCTCAAAGGCCATCTTCAAGGTAGGGTTGATCTTCTTCTCCTTGATGGAAACCCTAGATGAATGGAAGAACTCCCAAATGATGTGTATATCTCTCTAATCTCTAAGCTCTCTCCTCTACTCTATTGTTGTATATGATAATCTCTCTATATATGGTGTAAAAATGGCTCAAAATCCTTATATAGGTAGCTCCAATGTCACACCCAATGGTCAGGTCTTGTGCACTAGGGCCCCTTCAATGATTGCACTACGAGCCATCTTTTAATGAGCTGGACTCTATTTTATTTCGAACTTGAGGAGATTCGATCGATCGAATTCTGATGAGATCGATTGAAGAATGTTCAGATCGATCAAAGTGTGGCCGGATCGATTAAACCTTCGTGGCGCCTTTTTGGAATAGGACAAGTCTGAGATATTTTTGGGATATTTTGGGAAAAAGACAAAAGTGGTAGGTGGGGATAAGATCAAAGATGTTCGATCAATCGAAAGGAAAGTTGGATGGATCGAAGATGAAAATTCTTGAGGATAAGGACAAGGGGTTTGATCCATCTTGGTGAGGCTGGATCGATCACTGTGAGATCAATCAAAGATTGGTCTGACCAATCGAAACTTACTATTTTCTGCCATTCTTTTTTGCTCCTTTCTTCCATTCAGCTTGAGATTGCTTTTTTTTTTTTTATGCTCTAATTTGGATGAATTAACTTATTTTGGGGATAAGTGCCTAGAAAGGGAAATAAAATGAAATTAGTCTAAAACGGAAAAATAAGATAGATAAAGGTCCTAAAATACTCGAGCTTATGGGGTTTAGATACGCACTTTTCAGCGCTCATCATTTACAGCAGAGGCAGATACAGTCTGCCACAGTTCATTCAGGGTTTTGATGGACACCACCACCTCAGCCGTCTCAACTAAGCGTGTCAGCCCAGAGTTCCCTACCGGGTAGTAGAGCTTCTTTAAGTGCACCCACTCAGCAGTCTGGTTATCTGGCAGGCGGTTCTCAGGGGCAATGGACCCAGGGTTTTGTGTTTGCACTCACTCCAGCCGAGCCACCATCCAGTCCTTCAGTTGTCAGGGGTATGTTTCTTGTGTCCCATTCTTGGGCTCGTGTATTGTTTGATTCTGGTGTTTCTTATTCATTCATTACTTCATCATTTGCACGAGTATTGGGTTTGGTGGTCAGTCAGTTAGACAGACCGCTTTATGTTGGCATGCCTATTGGGGGTTCAGTTATTCTTGGTAGAGTTTGTCGGGGTTGTTCCATTACCATTGCCGGACGAGTACTGGAGTTCGATCTCATCCTTCTTGAGATGACAGGATTTGACGTTATTCTTAGGATGGACTGGTTTTCGTCATTCAGAGCTGTTATTGATTGCTTTAGGGGCAGAGTTTCAGTGTGTACCCTAGATGGGGATTGTTTTTGCTTTATGGGAGATCGGTGTGATTCTCTCATTCCTACATTTTATGGTGTTAGAGGTCGGGATCGACAAAGGTTTTTCTTGGCTAGTCTTTTCGCTGATGATGATGTTGAGTTTTGTGGGGTTGATTATCCAGAAGTTGTACGTGATTTTCTGGATGTGTTTATGGAGGATTTAACAGAGTTGCCTCCATATAGAGAGGTAGAGTTTGCTATTGATTTGATACCTGGTACCACACCAATTTCTATGGCACCGTATCGTATGGCACCAATTGAATTGGAAGAATTGAAGAAACAGCTTGATGAATTAAGGATGAAAGGCTTCATCTAACCGAGTGTGTCACCGTGGGGTGCACCGGTCTTGTTCACTAAGAAGAAAGATGGTTCTTTGAGGTTGTGCATTGATTACCGAAAGTTAAATCATACCACCATCAAGAACAAGTATCCTTTGCCAAGGATAGATGATTTTTTTAATCAGTTGAGGGGAGCCAGTTGTTTTTCGAAGATTGATTTGAGGTCAGGTTATTATCAGTTGCGGGTTAGAGAGGATGATATTTCAAAGACCGTTTTCCATACGCGATATGGACATTATAAGTTTCTTGTTATGTCTTTTGGTTTCACTAATGCGCCGGCGGCATTCATGGATCTAATGAACCGTATTTTCCACGATTACTTGGATCAGTTTGTGGTAGTTTTCGTGGATGACATTCTTGTGTATTCACGAACTCAGGAGAAGCATAAGGCCAATTTGAGTATGGTGTTGCAGATTCTACGGGAGCACCGTTTGTATACCAAATATGAAAAGTGTGAGTTTTGGCTACAAAAGGTGAAATTTTTGGAACATGTTGTCTCGGAAGGTGGGGTTTTAGTTGATCCTTCAAAGATAGGGGCAGTTTTGAATTGGGAGTTACCCAATAATGTCTTTAAGATCTAGAGTTTCCTTGGCCTAGCGGGTTATTATCGGAGATTTGTGAAGAATTTTTCCCGTTTGGCAGCTCCTATGACTAGATTGACCCGGAAAAGGATCAAGTTTGCATAGAATGAGGCCTGCGAGTTTTTTTTTCAAAAGCTGAAAATAAGGTTGACTACGGCTCTAGTGTTGGTGATACCCAAGCGTGGCTTGGGTTATGTGATCTATTGTAACGCCTCACGTGATGGTTTAGGTAATGTACTGATGCAGGATGGTAGAGTAATGGCTTATGGGTCTCGATAGTTGAAGACTTACGAGCATAACTACCTTACTCATGACTTGGAGTTAGCGGCAGTCGTTTTTGCCTTGAAGTGTTGGAGACACTATTTGTATGGTGAGAGATTTGAGGTGTTCTCGGACCACAAAAGTCTCAAGTACTTTTTCTCCCAAAAGGACTTGAACAACAGATAGAGGCAATGGGTTGAGTTTTTGGAAGACTATAACTTTGATTTGCAGTATCATCTGGGTAAGGCAAATATGGTAGCTGATGCTTTAAGCCGGAAATCTCGTGGAACTTTGGCTGTATTAGCCACTTAGAAGTGGAAGATGCTTGAAGATTTGGCTGAAATAAGATTGTATTGTTTTGATGATGATGATGATGGCAGTGAGTCAACATTCTTATTTAGTCTCGTGGCTCAACCCAATCTTGTCAGACGGGTGATTGAGTCACAAAGACAAGATTCGGATTTGGATGCCATTTACACCTTGATCTCCAGTGGCGAGACTGTGAATGATTGGACCTTATATGCATATGGAGGTCTACGGTTCAGGGATTTGTTGGTTGTTTCCACAATTTGTCGTGAGGACGTTTTACAGGAATTTCACACTTCCCGCTTTGCAGTTCATCCAGGTGGTACCAAAATGTATCATAATCTGAGACGTCAGTATTGGTGGAATGGAATAAAGAATAATGTTGCACAGTTTGTAGCTAAGTGTCTTACCTGTCAGCAGGTGAAGGCCAAGCACCAGAGACCAGCTGGTTTATTGCAGCCATTGCCGGTAGCGCAGTGAAAATGAGAGGAAATTGCCATGGATTTTGTGACAGGTCTTCCTAGGTCACGGAAGGGAAATGAAGCCGTATGGGTCATTATTGATAGATTGACCAAGATGGCTCACTTTTTGCCTATTAAGGCAACAGATGATGCAGAGGCACTTGGTGGACTTTATGTGAAAAAGATTGTAAGATTGCATGGGGTTCCAATGGCTATTTTTTCAGATAAGGATGCCAAGTTCACTTCAAAGTTCTGGGAAGGACTTCAAGTAGCGTTTGGTTCATTGTTGCACCTTAGTATGACATTTCATCCACAGACGGACAGCCAGTCGGAGCGTACCACCTAGATTTTGGAGGATATGCTTTGGGCCTGTGTTCTTGATTTGAGAGGTAGTTGGGAGGATCACCTTCTACTTATTGAGTTTGCTTACAACAATAGTTATCAGAGCATTGAGATGGCTCCATTTGAGGCGTTGTATGGCAAACCTTACAGGTCTCCTATTTGTTGGACTGAGGTAGGTGAGACAGCTGTCTTAGGACCCGACATCGTACTCGAGACTACAGAGAAGATTAAACTGATTAGGCAGAGATTGCTTACAGCTCAGAGCTGACAAAAAAGTTATGCAGATAGGCGGAGACGACCACTATCCTTTGAGGTGGGAGACCACGTTTTTCTTCGGGTTTCTTCACGGAAGGGGTTGATGAGGTTTGGGAAGAGCGGCAAATTGTCGCCATGATTCATTGGACCTTTTGAGATCTTGGATCATGTAAGAGAGGTTGCCTACAGACTAGCATTGCCACTGCAGATGAACATGGTCCATAATATTTTTCATGTATCGATGCTACGGAAATACGAACCTGATCCATCTCACATTTTGAGTTGGGTTGAGGTTGACATTGATGAGGATGTTTCCTACGAGGAGGGACCAGTTCAGATCCTTAACAAGAAGGTGTTGAGAAAAAAGATGATACTGTTGGTAAAGGTTCATTGGAGGCATCACGGAGTTAAATAGGCTACTTGGGAGCTTGAACAAGAGGTTTGCTCTAAGTATCAAGAGTTGTTTTTTCCCTCAGGTATGGCTTGATTTCGGGGACGAAATCTTTTAAAGTTAGGGAGAATGTAATGTTGTGAGTTGTTATATATATATGTTTATGTTATTAAAGTTTATTATAAAAGAAAATAAAATAAATGGTGGGGCCAACAGGTTATATTATAACAATGGTAATAACTAAAGCCATTACCTTCTGCAGAAGACAAACCAGCTCTCTCTTTCGCTGGAACTTTTTTTTTTTCTTTTTTCTTTTACAGCTTCAATATTTGATTACTCTTCAACCACTTGGAATTTTTGGGTGCTGTTTGCGGCAAATTGAAGAGCTTTGCGAGATCTACGTGTGAGTACAAGCAATTCATTATTTGGTGCACTCTAGGGATTTTGAAATTCTAGGGTTCTTGGGCTCAAATTGGGGCTTTTTCACTCATTTGAGGTAGGGGTGTTCTAATGCATGAATTCTTATACTTTTGTGAGTTTTCTAGCTTAAATTAATGTCTAACATGTTCAATTGATGTAGAATCTTGTACAAAATTTTGTGTAAATGATAAGCATGGAATATATGTGACTACTTGTTAGTTGTCTCAGGGTGATTAAACATACTAGTTGTTTTATGGTGATTAAACATACTTACATGAAGTTAAATTCATGTCTTATATACTAGTCATGCAAAGCTAATGTTAAATGAAAGTTTTAGTATGTGGCTTATAAATTTCCTTTGTATATCATACGTGAAAGTTTTATAGTTGGATTGATAGATTGAAGTATGAAGCATTTCATGCATTCATTGGGAAGGAGAAATGAGGAAAAAAGGTTTTTAAAACAAATAAAATTGTTTCGGGAAAATATTTTTATAAAAGTGTTGCGAAAATCGGACGCCTAGGAGGCGCCTAGTGGTCCGTGATGTTAATGTAGTCTAGAAAGGAGTGTGGTTGAGCTAACTAGGCCGGATGCGACGCCTTGGAGGTGCCTTGTGGTCATGGATAGTTAGTCAACCCTCTATTCGTGACGCTTTGGAGGTGCCTTGGGTCTGATTACACTAACGATTTGGAAGTTGAAACGGAAATGTTTTGGAAAATAGGAAGTGACATTTGCATAATATTGCACATGACATTGTGGTAAACTTGTAATTGGTTGATATTTGCTAAATACTTGTTGTTGTGGTTGAGAATATGCATTTTCTTATGGCATGATCCCGTTCACTTTTTATCTATTCATTGTATTGATTCACGGGGATATAAGAAGTGTGTCTTAGACGCTTCCTACTGAGCTTATGCTCACCCCATTATTTTTTAACATTTTTCAGAACACAGAAAAGAGGTGGTGGACGACGATCCACCACTAATTTAGACGAGATTGGCGATCTATTTTATTTTGCTATCTTTTGTATTAGAACTCTAATATTTTGTAAATGTAATCTTAACTATTTTGTGAAAATTTAGTTTAATTAGTATGATGTTGTAAGCTATGGACTTTTAAATTTTAGCTACATTTATGGACTGTAAATTGATACAACTAAGGTGTGTTCCTTGTTTGAATAAGATGGAGGAACAGGACTTTTTATATGAATGTAATCATTTTGGAAATGTGATATAATAATTGTATTGTGCGTTGTGACAAGATAGGTTAGTTTTAAGGCCCAGTGAGGCCATTGAAATTTTTTTATGTATTTCAATAGGTTGTAGAGGGACTTTTTTGCGGAGGTCATGCCGAAATTTTACATGTTTTATTATTATTATTTTGGCATCTTTTTGGGTAGTTACACAATGGACCTGTGACACAATTTTCGTACGCAACAATTCCGATAGCGGGTCCCACCCGGGACTGTCCGGCTCGAAAAATAGAAAAATGCCGAAATGGCAACCATTGCATTTCCAAGAGTCCTAAACTCAATGGAATGCCCTAACTTACTCTCAGACACACTCGGCACACCCCACGGTGTCCGACATGCAAAACGAGAAAGACAAAAATTGTAATGACCCGGTCATTTTCCTTCATTTCCTTTTTCTTAGATTTTCACGGATTAATAAGTGCTTATTCTGAGTAACATTCTGTCTTGCTAGAGACGTTTAACTTAGCTCATTTTTTTTATTTTTTTTATTTTGTAAGTTGTATATACATGTTCTTTTTCTTTGTTTCTTTAAAAAATATATATATATATATATACCACAAAAATTCAAAAATATGTGTTACCGGTATGCCCTTATAACTGGTTATGAATGTTTTCAGATTTTATCAAGGGTTTCATCTCATATCTCTTTGCATTGTGTTATATATTATTTTGAACTGTATGCATTGCTTATCCCATGTGATATTTGATGTGAGTTTGTTAGTATGGTTATATAGCTAGGTTTTTGCATCCAAGTTTGGGGGAGACATCTTTCCTACTGGATCATTGCCGAACTTCATAGTCTTTGCCCTCACGGTATACTCTTTCCTTTATTTTTCATTGTTCTCATAGCACATTGAGGACCATGTACAGTTTAAGTTTAGGGGTAAGGTCATCATGATTCATTCTATTTTAAGTTGAGCTTTAAATGCATGATGAGATTTGAGATGTATTTGGCAATGATTTCAAACTTTTGATGCATAGTGCCTTTAAAAAGCAAGTTGTTAGAGTCTAATACTTCCTGTATGCTCTAGGATGCCATTTAGGGGTAAATTTTTAATTTTTGATATCATATTTGCTTTTGTGGTACACATCATCTTGTTGGTTGAAAATGCTTAGAGAGTTGATTCTAGAATTCTACACTTGCACTTGCGCACACTAACATTCAATTTGTGGGGTACATGCTTAGTTGATTATTGTCTTGGTTTATCTCAATTGAACTAGTATGCTTTGAAATCTTTCATTCTTGATAAAATGACCTTGCAAAGAAAAGAAATAAAAGCACTCACCAGAAGTGATAAAAAAAAATAAAAAAAAATTGCATTCTTTCAACATGTCAACTGATTAAAAAGGAAGACAAGGAAATAATGTAAGATGTATGATTAGTTTGAGTTCGTAGCCTAGCCATTCCGAGTCATGATGCCCTTAGAAGTGTCTTTACACTTAATGCCCTAAGACCATCTGGTTTGGAAGTCGTTGGCTCAACGCTTGTTACATGGGGTGATTAAAGAGCTTAAGAAACTTGAACATTGCACCTGGTCATACATAAAAAATAAAAAATAAAAAAAATGAAATCAATAAAAAAGAATGTTTGATTGAATAACAAGGTTTATTCAATGTCTTGATGTCTGGTACAATATTTGTATGCTAGTTTGAGGGTAAGGCTATGCCATTACTTTGATTTGCTAGGATAGCAACACATTTTGATGCCAGTTCATTTAAAAAGGATGATAGAATTGATTCAATTTGCATGATTAACTTGCTTGATGTGTAGAGGACCATTTTTGCTTATATGATGTTGAAATGTTGAGAATAGCTTAGAAATGGCAGAAATTTGCAAACTTGAAGTAGTCTACTTTCAACACTTGTTTGATATGTGTCATTGCTTCTCGAGTAAGAAAGAGTTGTTAATGTTTATGGGTACCATTTCTGAAAACCCTCACAAGACTTCACTTGTCCACTAGGGGTTTAAAATGCTTGTTGCATATGCTAAATGCAACTGTAATCCCTACGAAAGTGGTGTTATCTTTATTTGCTTTATTACTTCATAGTTGTATATATGTTGATCATTTCATACTGTAATTCATTGCTAGGGACTAGCAATATCTAAGTTTGGGGGTGTGATAAGTGCTTAAATATTGCACATTTCAGCACCTAAGCTAGGGAATTTTAGTCCTTTGCATCTATCTTACTTTCACGTTTTAGTCCTAATTTATGTTTATGTGTATTTCAGGACAATAAAGTTCAAACGGGTTTAAATCGGTCTATTACCGTAAATTTTGAAGTCAAGCAAAGACAATCAAAAAAAGCTTAGAAAATGGCAAAAGAGGCCGCAACCCATTGTTCGTATAATGTGTTTATCCTTCAAAAGCGATTAATTCTACATTTTTCGGGTCTTCGATGATGTTCCCAACGATCAAGAAGCAAACTGATTAGCCCGGGACCAAAATGGAGTTAAACGGGGCTTAAAAGAGATTTCTAGCACTGGGGGATCGATCCCCCACTATTGGCAGAAAGGTGCAAAAAAAATACCCCCTGAGGATCGATCCCCAAGGCTGGGGGATAGATCCCCCAGCCCCTGGCAGCATTGCGGGATTTAGCTTTTACTTGGCTACGGGATTTTCTTGTTAGGGCTTATTTTGTGAACTATTGGCCTCAAATAATATGGGTATTAAAGGAACAACAAAGACCCATTGTAGGGGAGTTATTATTTTTATTATTTTAGTTTTTATTTTTCTGTAATCGATATATCATTCTCTCTGGAAAGAGTAAAAAGAAAAAAAAGCTAGGGTTTTGAGAAATATTCAAGGAAGAAGAAGAAGGAGCCAACGATGGGGATTGGGCTTGTTGACACCATAATCATCTCTTCCATGAACTAGTTCTTCACTTAGGGCTTAGATGAGCCCTAAGTTCATGTAACCTAAACCTTTGTATTTCTTTTCTTGGGGATTAGTATGTTGTAATTAAATGTATGGCCTTGTGATTTCTTTATATATACATGCTTGATTTGACAAATTAGGGCTTGTAATGATAAATTCTTCCATTGAAATCTCTAGTTGATTGTATGTCTGTATATGATTAATTTGAGATTTTATTCTTCATTAGATGATTGAAAATTAATTCTTCGATTGATTCTATATGTAAATTACATGTCTATGTGTGATTGATTTAGAATTATACTCTACACTAGATACTTCTTGTAGTTGTGTTTAGTGATGGCCATGGCATAGTACTTATGTGATACAATTGTCAATTAATTTGATGGATAAAGGCTTAATCTTAATGAGTTATTTTACAAATTAGCTTACTTATTATTAGTTAATTGTAATTAAGTAGGCAATTTATGATTGATTATATTAATCCATGCTTCTAATTAAAATTAGTATTATTCTCTGGATTGATGTGTGCTCTTATTGGAAACATTTATGAATGTGAATGATGGGTTATGACGTAGTCTTGAATGGGTTCTACACTTTAGTTTAATTGTCATTAAGTAGACAACTCATTCTTGATGTTGATAATCTATGCTTACAATTGTGATTTGTGATGATAATGTGGCTACATCTATAATTACACTAATGATTTCCCCATTAATTGAAAGCAAATGGTTAATTACATGAGCTTAGTGCTGAATCCTAACCCTAAGACTCTCTTCCTTTTCTTTAATTCTTATTTTAATTTAGTTTAATTTACTTGCATTGTCATTTCTATTTTCGTGCTTTCAATTGAACTCTAGTTTAATCACTTCACCAAAAATCTTTTTCTCCCAAACTCTTTCTCTTTCGCTTCTCTCTTTTACAATCTAATTAACTTTGAAACCAAGTTTAATCCCAACACGTGTTCAATCCCTTAGGAATGATCCCTTCTCACTTCATACTTGACGGTATAAGTGTTAAGCGGCTTTTATATAAATTTAAAGTATGATGCCCATTTGATACCATTTCCAAAACTGAAGTGTTGTGCATTATTTTGTGCACAGGCTCGGGTCGCGTCACAGATATTTTTTTTTCTTGATCTTTTCCTTTCTGAGTTCAGCTTTTTATCACTTAGTGACATTTTGAGTACTCGAGAAAGGTTTTCTGAGACTCTTTTTCTTGGATTGACGACTTTCTTTGAGGACCAAGTCATTTTCTCATTTTTACTTTTGTGACACTATTCACTTTTCGTCTTTTTCTCGGTTGTCACTTTGTTGGCACAACTTCACTTTTCGTGTTCAGATTTGATTTTGGTTTTGCATACATCCATGATATTTAAATTCCATGCTATGTGTATTTTTACTTTTGTAGAAAAGCATGCTAGTTATGCACTTTCTTCCTTAAGGGTGCGGATACACACTTCTTTGAAATTTCTCTTTCATTTAGGGTCATTTGTGTAATTACTGTAAAGTAATTATTTTTTGTCTTAAGAACCATTTTGTAATTTAATTTGAAAGATATTTTCAAAAAGGACCTTTTTGTAATTTTTGAAAAGTGTGACAAGTGTCACACTCTTATTGGTCCACTTGTTGACATTTGTGTGGGGACACTTTGATGCCTTGGATAATGACATATGGAGGGTGGAGATTGAACCACTTGTTAACCTAGGATAGGTGCACTTGTTGGCCCAGATGGTAGACAAGTGTAGGCTTAGGATTAAGCCTACAATGGATGCTTGGATGGATGGCAAGTGTATGCTCCAAATTAAGTCTTGCAATTATTTTTTTGGGCCACTTTGAAAATTTAGTTTTAAAGAAGGGTTTTTGTGCAATTAACCAAGACTTGTGTGTGTTGACCTTGGTGTAAGACCACATAGTGAGTGGAGGATTTCTATTTCCTCCACTTACATTCTATTACACTTAATTTCTATCTCCTCCCTCTCTTGTAAAGAAAACCCTAGCCTCCATGGATGAGGCTTGAAGCCTTAAGCTTTGACCTTGATTTTGAGGGCCTTCCATTGATTTCCACGCTTAACCTTGGGAATACTTTTTGTTCCCCTCATCTTCTTCTTCATAACCCTAGAAGTGTTTACTATTTTGTGCTTGTTAGCCTTGGATTCTAGAGAGACACTTCTCTAGTGAGGTAGGGGGTGTTATAATTTATTTTCTACGTGGCTTTATTCGCTTTTGTATGAATATATAAGTTGTAAGCATGTTCTTTTGTCAATATGAGAAATAAATGATGTATCATAGTTGCTTATAACTCATTTTAGACTTGGTTTATGGCATGGCCATAGCTTGATCTTTGGTATATATTAATTTGGGATGATTTAGATGAGTTTTGAAATCTAGAGATTAAATGGATTTAATTTGATTTAAATTCTAGTAAATTATGTTTTGCTTGTATTCCATTTTAAACTTGATACATGGTGTGACCATGACTTAGTGCTTGATATATATTAATTTGAGATCATTCGAACAACTTTTGAAATCTAGAGATTTATTTAAGTTTTATGTAATTAAATTCTATTTAATTACTCCATTGATGTAATTAACTTTTGACTTGATATTAGTGATTATCATAATTTAATCCTTGTTATATATTAATTTGGAATTATTTGAAATTTTTTTAAAAATTAGAGATTTAATTAATTTAAATTAATTAAATTATACATGATGATGTCTTGCTCATTTTGCTCTTTTGATTTGATATATGTAATGAGCATGTTATGTTGTTTAACATATAAAAATTTGAGGTTATTTGATATTGATTTGAAATATAGAGAATTTAATGATTTTTGTTTAATTAAATTCTATCTAATGGCTTCATGGACCTAATTGTGCTTTAGAAGTTGTTTCTATATTCAAATCACGGACTTAGACTTATTGTATATTCATTTGGTTATGTTGGGAGCATAGGATAAAAATTGTTGTTATATTTATATTCATGATAGCATGTTTTCTTTATGGATTATATTGTTGTCTTGTGTAACGTGTTGCACATTTTGTATTTGACATCTTTTCGTGCCATAGTAGTCATGGACTTAGAGTATGTATTGTATGTGTTTCCGAATTCGGTTGTGCATGGTAAATAGTTGATTATCTTGTATATACATGCTGATATATATACGTTGTTGCATAACTTGTTGATTTTAAAAACTTAGGGATGTCGTTGTTTGACTACGGCTAGGGCTTAGTTCTAGTACGGGGGATTGTCCCTCTACAGTCTAGTGCGCACATAGGGTGGTTACCCATGGGCTAGTAACCCTAAAGTAACTATGGTGTCGGCCTGATCCGGCGTGACGTCCAAGTGTCCACTTTGTTTGATTTCGCATTACATTTCAAGTTGATAACTAGATGATATCGTAACTTGTTGTTCCTTATTTGATTTCCCATTTTAAGTTTCAAGATGTTAACTTTGAGAAATCATGCTTATGCGTTGTATTGGAAGCTCCAATGTTGGTTAAATTGCATCGATATGGTGAATTGTGTTTTAAATGTTCAAATGTACCTTAAGAATGAACCTATAGATTCATTTGGAACATAGACGTTAGGTGGCATGAACCACTGCAGTTGATTTCGTCTCTTGGATTTTAAGTGAATGATTTTGAGGATCTATATCTCGTTGCGTTGTATAGCATGCTTCTACATTATTTGGAATTGCATAAATATTATAGTTTATGCTAGAAATGAGCTATAATAGTTTAGGATGCTCCCTGAGTCTCATCTTGACATAGACGTTAGGTGGCATGGCCCTTTTTGAATTGTCAAGTTAGTGTAAAAATCTCTAAAGAAATCGAGTCTATGCATGCTCATTCTCTATTAGTAAACTTGTTTACTCACTCCGAAGTTACTGGGGGATTTGTTCAGGTACGAAGACTAGGTGCGTGAAATTCATCATTGCTTGGATGATTGTAGACTTGAAGGTTTTAATTCTTGTAAAGGTTGGCTTGAAATGCCACCTATAGCCTTATATGTCAAAACTTGTATTTGTTGTCTAAACTATGTAATGTGCACTTAAGTGTACCTTTTGACACTCCTTGGATGTATATGTAATGAGGCCAAGGGCCAAAGACATCTATATGACATGTATGTTGGATTAACTTCATAGTTTGTTTATAGAGTATATGGAGTTTTAAGGATTGAACCTAATTTGTAAATGACAAGCCATGAGGCCTTAAAGCCATCCTTTGCTTAATCTTTTTTTGTTGATTAAAATCACTCTTAAGTAGGTTGCACACCCTTAAAAATGATTAATTAGGTTTATCCATGTTTCCCCTTGATTAGTTTCCGCATTTTGGGGTTCCAGTCCGCGCCACTACTGCATTTGGCGGGCCCCCGCAGCATTTTGGTGGGCGCCTGCAGGGATCTACCACATTTGGTGGGCCTCTGCAAGGATCTGTTCCTGCTCCAGTCATCTTCCTTCGGAGGGCCATATCTCACTCGTTTTAACTCCGAATTGGTCCGTTCTTGAGTCTAAACTGACCGCGTCGAAATAAGATTTCCAATGGTGCCAATTAGAGCTTTAGATTATATTTGTAACTCAAGTTATTCAAGTTTTAGTGAGGTAGTATTAGGATTTGGTATGAACTGGAAAGGGGGTTTTCTTTCCTTAACTTCAAGACTTGATATCTTTTCCATCCGGACTCCGAATCAGGTGATTCTTGAGTCCATTTTAATTTATTTTTTGTTGTCTTTCCAATGGTATAAATTTAAGTTGTAGATTCTTCTCATAGCTTAAGATATCCTTGTTTTTGTGAGAGGGTGCTAGTTTTTGTGAGAGGGTGCTAGTGTTCATTTGGGATTTCAGTTCCTTTGGCCTTGGTACTTCATGTGAAGTTACCAAATAATGTTTTTGGATGTGTTTTTATCTCATTTGACTTGTTGGAAGTCAAATTCCTTCCACTTAGGGTAAAATATTTTACCCTTGGTCCTTCTTTTGGTAGGGTTTCAATACCCTTGTCTTCGTTTTGCTTCCGCTAAGTCTCAATTTTCCTCGAAGGGCCATTTTTATGTCTTAGGGATGATGTACATCTCCAAGAACTTGTTTTTGTTTTACTTCTGCATTTTGGATCCGCTTCGGGTCATCACTGGACATACTGGGTTGAAAATTCCAGGGTCGTCACAGGTGGTATCAGAGCTCCTAGGTTTGAATACCTTGGACGATGGGTTTTGGGTGCATATCACATTTTTATTACTTTATTTTATGTGTTTATATGCTTCATGATAACATATTTTGGTTTGATAATAACATGTTTATCTGTTTACGTACTACATGTGGTATGCCGTTTGTTTAGTATGATTGTATTCCATTGTAAAGATCATGACATATGATATATGTTAGGTTAGATTTGTATAAGCATAAGTGTTTTGCATATTTGGCATGACACAGGATTGGTCATTGAGGCACGAGTTAAGATTGATGGTGATTGTAGTCACAGTTTCATCATAGTTTAGGTCGTTGTTGATTTAGCATCGGTTTTGAGGTAGGTAGAGAGACACCTTTTGTTTAGGCTCTCATAAGTTGAGTTATTAAGCGTAGCTATATGGCAGGATTTGTTAGTTTTGGGCTATGATGAGGTTATGGACCTCTTAGGATCCTTGGTTGTTTTGGAAGGTTCCTCTAAGATTGCAATTTTTGTGGGCGGGTTTGTTTGTGGGTGGGTGCATGGCACTGTCATGCTACCATACTGGCTAGCTACGAGTGCAGTTCGGATGGAATCGACGTTGGTTTTTGTTCCGATAGGCGTAATTCTTTTGGTTGGCGATGATGTGAGTTTTTGTTTTAAGCGTTTAATATGGAGATGGTGATTGATGGTCGTTTTGAGGATGATTTTGGAGATTGATTTGGTTATCTAATTGTATGGCCAGAGTAGCCATTCGTTTGAGTTCTCCTTGCATGATGATGCCTTTGGGATCGAGTTGATTGATCGATGTTTTGGGTTAGTGAGAGCATTGTATAGTTAGTGTTACTCGTAGTGTCACCCTTAGATTTGGAGATGGATTGTTAGAGTCTTACCATTGTGGTGAGGGCTCGCTGTTGTTTTGAGACAGGTTATTATCACATTGGTTTTTGGAGTCAGTTTATGGCTAGGACTTACCTTCATTTTACTTAGACACTCTAGGACACGATGTCCATAGATTCATTATTGCATCATTTTTGTCTTCTACGATTTCATTTACTACCATGTCAATAGTATGATTTATGATATTATGATGCATGAGTAGGTGGAAATGTATCCACATTTGTCTTCTTGCTGTGTGACATTAGCATGCCGTATATATATGCTTAGAGATGCCATGTTGTTATTGTACTTTAGTGACATGATTTTGAGCTTACGTGAAAACGTGCCGCATGTACCCTTGATTTTATCTATGTAAGTAAATTTACTTACTTGGTAGTTGCATTCCGTGTCATATGCATGACTTCCATATTTAGTTCTCCCTTTTTGTTTCCTTTTTGTGTTTGTCGTGTTGACACTTGTGGGAGAATAGGGTTTCCCCTCTTTTTCATGGTTCATGTTTGGGACTTCACAAGGAGTGAGTCTCTTTTTTTCATCGCCTTGTGCACAGTTTTGGGGTTGGTTGGTCCGTGAGGATCACCATTGTTGTTTGGAGTCCTTAGTGAGGATTTGGTGGATTTTGGTCGACTTACTCCCATGTAGGGGGCGAAGTTTTTGACCTTGTTGTCTTTTGTTTTAGAGGTGGAGTCATGGTGTAGTCCTTCTTAGGACTGGTGGTTCCCTTTCTTTCGTGTCTTCCCTTGGGGAGTTTTTACCGTGGTTGTTGACGGAGTTGTGGTGCTCAGAGTGAGTTGATTGTGTGAGATCATTTTACGGGGACTTGTGTCCATATCATTGAGGATTTGTTTGATTCGTAAGGTGAGCTCGACGCTCTTTTGAGGATGTCTTTTGGAGACTTGCTTTGGTTTTTAAAAACCTGGATGTGGTCAACTCTTAGGAGAAGTTTTGGGGGATTGCTATTGGATATGGCTTGTTTATGGGGTTTTCTTGTCTTAGTCATGGCTAGGCATAGTTTTGAGGAATCGTAGTTCCAGTAGTGATTTATGGACAAAAATTAAGGAATTTTGATTTAGCTTGGTAATGCCAAGCACGGTTTTGAAAGACTTATTTTGGGACCTTGGTTGTCAGGATTTTGATGAGTGTGCCACATGGTGGACTTGTTTTTTGAGGATTTAGTTATCCATGATAGGGATGTGGATCTGATGTTAGATCACGGTGATTGGTCTTATAGTTGACCTGTTTTAGGGAAATATGTGGGACTTTCAATGAAATGTCTTGTTGTGAGGTTCGTTCTGATTTCCAGAGGTGTTGATTTGCATGTTAGGCTTTGGATTCTTGATTAATGTTGTTGGTAGTAATAATTTGAGACATTGAAGTTATTGGTTTTGTTGTATTGAGGATTGAGACCTTAAGCTGGAAGGTACCTGTAACATTGCCGTCAGGATTTTGAGAGTGGCCGGGATGTCGACGTCTTTGGACTATGTCTCAACTCTTACAGAATACCGAGTTACCGGATTGCTTTTGGTAATGATGATTCACAACATTGATCTCATTTGTATCAAGAGGTTTCATGGGTAGACCTAGTGGGGGCAGGTTATGAACTGGTACCTTATACCGTCATGCTACCGTACAAGTTGTGTGTTGTGGGCGGGTGCTAGTTGCCGTCGATGCTACCTTACTGATGAGTAAATGTGGGTGGGCGCTAGGTACTGTCATTGCTACCACACATTTGAGTACGTCGTGGGCGGGTTCTGGTCGCTATTCGTACTACCACATTGTCTTTGTTCTGTACCCTGATTTAATACGTGGTTATCTTAGAGTTCTTTTGGTGGTTATTTTTGGATCAGTATGATTGTTCATCAGAAGGAATGCTTTCGATTGTTGCCTTCCGTTCATTGGTCTGACCTTGGGTTCTGTGTGACTTTTGACTTGCCGTGTGGTCGAGTGGTCACTTTTCTTTTGAAAGGTTGTCCAGTCGTAAGCATGTAGGTGCGAATGACATTGGGTTGTGCGTTGTCTTTCAGTTTTAGGATTGTTTCCGTAGCATGTTGTGTGGGATACTCGGAGATATACTCCGTAGTTGTCCTGGTTTCGCCTTTTGTTTTGTTGGGACTAGATTTCGCGGACGAAATCCCTTTAAGATGGGAAGGTTGTAATGACCCGGTCATTTTCCTTCCTTTCCTTTTTCTCAGATTTTCACAGATATTTTTTTTCCATTGATCTTTTCCTTTCTGAGTTCGGCTTTTTATCACTCAGTGACATCTTGAGTACTCGAGAATGGTTTTCCGAGACTTTTTTTCCTTGGATTGACGACTTCCTTTGATAACCGAGTCATTTTCACATTTTTAGTTTTGTGACACTATTCACTTTTCGTCTTTTTCTCGGTTGTCACTTTGTTGACACAACCTCACTTTTCGTGTTCGGATTTGATTTCGGTTTTGCATGCATCTATGATATTTAAATTCCATGTTATATGTATTTTTACTTTTGTAGAAAAACATGCTAGTTGTGAACTTTCTTCCTTAGGGGTGTGGATGTACACTTCTTTGGAACTTCTCTTTCTTTTGGGGTCATTTGTGTAATTACTGTAAAGTAACTATTTTTCGTCTTAGGGACCATCTTGCAATTTAATTTAGAAGATATTTTTTAAAAGGACCTTTTTGTAATTTTAAAAAAGTGTGACAAATGTCACACTCTCATTGGTCCACTTGTTGACATTTGTGTGGGGATACTTTGATGCCTTGGATGATGACATGTGGAGGGTGGAGATTGAACCACTTGTTGACCTAGGATAGGTACACTTGTTGGCTTGAATGGTTGACAAGTGTAGGCTTAGGATTAAGCCTACAATGGATGCTTGGATGGATGACAAGTGTATGCTCCAAATTAAGTTTTGCAATTAGTTTTTTGAGCCACTCTGGGATTTTAGTTTTAAAGAAGGGTTTTTGTGCAATTGACCAAGACTTGTGTGTGTTGACCTTGGTGTAAGACCACATAGTGAGTGGAGAATTTCTATTTCCTCCACTCATATTCTATCACACTTAATTTCTATCTCCTTCCTCTCTTGTAAAGAAAACCCTAGCCTCCATGGATGGAGCTTGAAGCCTTAAGTTTGACCTTGATTTTTAGGGCCTTCTATTGATTTCCAAGCTTGACCTTGGGAATACTTTTTGTTCCCCTCATCTTCCTCTTCATAACCTTAGAAGGGTTTACCATTTTGTGCTTGCTAACCTTGGATTCTAGAGAGACGCTTCTCTAGTGAAGTATGGGGTGTTATAATTTATTTTCTAAGTGGCTTTATTTGCTTTTGTATGAATATATAAGTTGTAAGCATGTTCTTTTGTCAATTTGAGAAATAAATGATGTCTCATAGTTGCTTATAACTCATTTTAGACTTGGTTTATGGCATGGCCATAGCTTGATCTTTAGTATATATTAATTTGGGATGATTTAGATGAGTTTTCAAATCTAGAGATTAAATGGATTTAATTTGATTTAAATTCTAGTAAATTGTGTTTTGCTTGTATTCCATTTTAGACTTAATACATGGTGTGACCATGATTTAGTGCTTGATATATATTAATTTGAGATCATTCGAATAATTTTTGAAATCTAGAGATTTATTTAAGTTTTATGTAATTAAATTCTATTTAATTACTCCATTGATGTAATTAAGTTTTGACTTGATATTAGTGATTATCATGATTTAATCCTTATTATATATTAATTTGGGATTATTTGAATAACTTTTAAAAATTAGAGATTTAATTAATTATAATTAATTAAATTCTACATGATGTCTTCTTGCTCATTTTGCTCTTTTGATTTGATATATGTAATGAGCATGCTATATTGTTTAACATATAAAAATTTGAGGTTATTTGATATTGATTTGAAATATAGAGAATTTAATGATTTTTGTTTAATTAAATTCTATCTAATGGCTCCATGGACCTAATTGTGCTTTAGAAGTTGTTTCTATATTCAAATCATGGACTTAGACTTGTTGTATATTCACTTAGTTATGTTTGGAGCATAGGATAACATTGTTGTTATATTTATATTCATGAAAGCATGTTTTCTTCATGGATTATATTGTTGTCTTGTGTATCGAGTTGCGCATTTTGTATTTGACATCTTTTCATTCCATAGTAGTCATGGACTTAGAGCATGTATTATATGTGTTTCCAAATTTGGTTGTGCATGGTAGATAGTTGATTATCTTATATATACATGTTGATATATATATGTTGTTGCATAACTTGTTGATTTTGGAAACTTAGGGATGTCGTTGTTTGACTACGGCTAGGGTTTGGTTCTAGTACGGGGGATTGCCCATTTATAGTCTAGTGCGCACATAGGGAGGTTACCCATGGGCTAGTAACCATGGTGTCGGCCTGATCTGGCGTGACGTCCAAGTGTCCACGTTGTTTGATTTCGCATCACATTTCAAGTTGATAACTAGATGATATCGTAACTTGTTGTTCCTTATTTGATTTCCCATTTTAAGTTTCAAGATGTTAACTTTGAGAAATTATGCTTATACGTTGTATTGGAAGTTCCAATGTTGGTTAAATTGCATCGATATAGTGAATTGTGTTTTAAATGTTCTAATGTACCTTAGGAATGAACCAATAGATTCATTTGGAACATAGATGTTAGGTGGCATGAACCACTTCAGTTGATTTCGTTTCTTAGATTTCAAGTGAATGATTATGAGGATTTATATCTCGTTACGTTGTATAGCATGTTTCTATATTGTTTGGAATTGCATAAATATTATAGTTTATGCTAGAAATGTGCTATGATAGTTTAGGATGCTCCCTGAGTCTCATCTTGACATAGACGTTAGGTGGCATGACCTATTTTGAATTGTTTCAAGTTAGTGTAAAAATCTCTAAAGAAATCAAGTCTATGCATGCTCATTCTCTACGAGTAAACTTGTTTACTCACCCCGAAGTTACTGAGCGATTTGTTCAGGTACGAAGACTAGGTGCGTGAAGTTCATCATTGCTTGGATGATTATAGACTTGAAGGTTTTAATTCTTGTAAAGGTTGGCTTGAAATGCCACCTATAGCCTTATATGTCAAAACTTGTATTTGTTGTCTAAACTATGTAATGTGCACTTAAGTGTACCTTTTGACACTCTTTGGATGTATATGTAAGGAGGCTAAGGGGCAAAGACATCTATATGACATGTATGCTGGTTTAACTTCATAGTTTGTTTATGGAGTATATGGAATTTCAAGGATTGAACCTAATTTGTAAATGATAAAGCCATCATTTGCTTAATTTTTTTTTGTTGATTAAAATCACTCTTTAAGTAGGTTGCACACCTTTAAAAATGATTAATTAGGTTCATCCATGTTTCCCCTTGATTAGTTTCCGCATTTTATGGTTCTAGTCCGCGCCACTGCTGCATTTGGCAGGCCCCCGCAGCATTTTGGCGGGTGCCCGCAAGGATCTGCCACATTTGGCGGGCCCCCGCAACATTTGGGCGGGCCCCCGTAGGGATCTGTTCCTGCTCCAGTCATCTTTCTTCGGAGGGCCATATCTCGCTCGTTTTAACTTCGAATTGGTCCGTTCTTGAGTCTAAACTGTAATGTCTGTGTCAATATATATATATATATATATATATGTGTGTGTGTGTGTGTGTGTGTGTGTGTGTGTGTGTGTGCATATGTGTATATATTTGTGTGTGTGGTGTAATTTAAAACAAAAAGAAAAAGGAAAATGGGTGGACCCACATGCACTTAAAATGGTCATGAGACCACTTTTTGTTCTATTTTTTTATTTTATTTTTCCTGTAAGCTTCTCTCTCGTTCCAGAAGCTCTCTGTTTTTTTTTTTTTCTTTTTTTGGTTTCAATCTTTAAGGCTTGATTGCTCCCTCATCTCTTAGCATTTTTAAGTGCCGTTTGAGGCAAAATGAAGCCCATGACGAGCTCTACGCATCCATACCATCAATTTTAGCTTTTGTACACCCTTTGGATTTCGAAATTCAAGACCTACTTTTAAGGGTTTTGTGCAAATTTGAGGTAGGAGCTCTTAATCCACAAGTTTCTTGCTCCTATGTGAATTACATCTTCTAATTTGATGCTAGACATGTTTACTTATGCTAGTTGTAGTTTAAAGAAATTATAGCATGTGTATGTGGTTATGTGAGAACTTGTTTTAAATGTTTTATGTAAAAATTCTTGCTTATGTGATGATTTATATATGTTTGTTGTACTAGATGCATTGTTGTACAAGAGCATATTATAATCCCTTGAGAAATTGTTGCGAAATTATGTCTTGCTTACTTAAATAGAGTGAATGTGAAATGATGATTAAATTCATGGTATTGATGCACTCATGCACTTAGGGCATGAAACGGGAAGAATGAGTTTGAAATGAAAAAATGAGATTTTGGGAAAAATGATTTGATGAAACGGTTTTGAAAAAAACCCGGTCACCACGGGGGTACCAAAGGGCCAGAGTGTTAATATAGCCTAGAGGGGACTAGGGAGTCGCCCTAGCGTGGTTGAGCTAGCTGGGCCCCATAATGACGCCGCGGGGGTACCAAGGGTCAGGGACATTAGCCAATCCTCCTCTCGTGTCGCTGCGGGGTCACCAAAGGGCGGGTTATATTAACAGTTTGAAAGTGATGTTTGAGAACAGAAAATGGGGAGTGACATTGGCATGCATTTGCATTTCATGGCATCATGTGGGTTGTACTTGAGTTTAGTTGGAATGTTGTATTATTTCCCGACATTATATGATCCTCATTTCCTATTGGCTTGTTCTTTGTATGGATTCACAGGGACACAAGAAAAGTGTCTTAAGCGTCACTTACTGAGCATATTTACTCACCCTACTATTTATATTATTTTTTTCAGGTCTTGGAAATGAACCGGTGGACGACAATCCATCTCAAGCTTGAAAGTTGTTTGAAGGTTGTTTGTTATTTTGTATTTTGACCGTTTTATGTATATTCATAGTTGTGGGGATGTAACTAAGTTAGTATTTATGGCCTTGTAACTTAAGAACTAACTTATCTTTTGTTTGATGTAAATGAAACTAATGGAATTATGGTATATGTTTCCATGCAATTGTATCATGTAACGTTGTAAGACAGTGACTTTAAATATTAATCTTGTATTTTGGGACTGTAATTATGATAATTTAGATTAATTGGTGTGTGGATGTTCCACCATAAGAGAAACTATGTTGAGGTATAATGAACGGATGAATGGGATGCTAGATGATTTTATGTGTTTTGTGTATTGGGACAGGTTATTGAAGGCCCATTTTTAGGGGAGGTTATGCCGAATTTTTTTAAAATTTTGGCATCAGCTAGGGTCGTTACAAATTTGGTATTAGAGCTATGGTTCGAATACCATTAAGACGACGGGTAGAGGATTACCTAGGGTTATCTGGGAAGTCATTTGCATTGATATTTCCTTGTTTGGAAAAGTGTTTTGCTATTTGAAAAAGCATGCTTAACTACTTACTTGCTTATGTGCTTATGTGCTTATATGCCTATATTAATGTGTTCATTGCACAGTATTACATGCTAAATGTTTGTACAGTATCTTTTTGCGTTGGGTTGTTCACGGTTGGACCTTAGTGTTATCGTTATTGAACTGTTTCCTTTGTTTTATAGAACGATGTCACGGCGTGAGGAAATCAGGGAAGTTGGCCCTAGACCGACTAGGGGTGATGTTGGCGAGAGCTCCAGCTCCAATCCGGAGGAGCTAAATGATGAGGACACACTTCTTAGGGACTTGATTCCCCCGAGAGTTGTCCCCACAAGGAGGGATAATGTTGAACCACCCGTCGAAGTAGGTGAAGGTTCTGCGGCACTGGAGTTGAATCGTTTGTTGCAAAATGTCGTGAGGGCAACGATTTCTGCTCAGTCGCAGTCGGCACCACAACCTACAATTCAAGTTGAGGAGATGCCAGCTCAGAAGCGTCTCAAGATTATTGAGGGGTTTTCTCAGCTGATGCCGGTTATATTTGAGGGCGGTGCGGATCCAATGATAGCAGATGACTACATGGAGCAAGTTGAAACTCAATTGATTTCAATGGATGTGACGGAGGATCATTTGAAGATCATCCTAGCTACTTATAAGTTTGCTAAGGATGCCAAATTATGGTGGAAGTCGGTTACGAGTCGGTACAAGGTAGAAAAGATGAGTTGGGACAAGTTTAAGGAATTGTTTTATGAAAAGTACTTTCCGCTTTCCAAAAGATGGGAGTTACAAGACCAGTTTCATAACCTTATCCAAGGGAGCATGTCAGTGGCAGAATATGAAAACAAGTTCACTTCACTTTCTCGTTTTGCTCCAGAAATGGTGAAAGATGAAGCTAACAAGACTCGGAAGTTTGTTTCTGGTCTTAATGATCGGATGAGGCCGTTGATCATGGCACAGTTCATTAAGGTTTAATCTGAAGCAGTGGAAAGGGCTTTGATGTTGGAAGCTGATAATAAAGAGAATGATGCAAGAAGAGAGCAGTTGAAGCAAAAGAGGGGTGCAGGGCCATCTTCAGAAGGATCTTCTTGGAAAAGGAATAGGGGCGGTCCATCTCAGTTTCAGGGACAGCAGTCTGCACCATCTGCTCCTACCACTCCGTTGCCAGCTGGGTCTGATAGGAGTGCAGTTGTTTGCTTTCAATGTCAGCAGCCTGTGCATTACAAGTCCAGTTGTCCCATGAGATTGACTTCAGTTTCTTCAGCTCCGAAGGCTTGTTATGGGTGTGGCCAGCAGGGCCATTTGATTCAGGACCGTCCGAGTTAGGGAGCAGGCACCACTAGTGGCAGAGGGTCACGGCAGAGGCCGTCACAGTCGGCTATGGTTCAATCAGGTTTCAGACCACTGCCACCACCACCACAGCCTGCCTTGTCTTCTCAGGGTTTACGACCAGCTAGGAGGGATACTCCTATTGTGTCGGTACAACAGTCTGGTGTTCAGATTAGTAATTCACAGGCACAGGCACCGCAGGGGCGTGTCTTTCCCCTTGCACCGACTTATGCATCTCCTGGATCTTCAATTCTCCGAGGTATATTTCCAGTGTTTGGTTCTTAGGCCCATGTTTTGTTTGATTCTGGTGCATCTCATTCTTTCATTTCATCATCATTTGCACTTGCATCGGGGTTAGAGGTCAGTTTTATGGATCGGGCGTTGTGTGTTGATACACCAGTTGGAGTTTCAGTGTCTTTGAGCCGAGTCGTGAGGGACTGTTCCATTGTGATAGCCAGGCAGACTTTTGTGTTGGACCTTATCCTCTTGGAGATGACTAGCTTTGATGTCATTCTCGAGATGGATTGGTTAGCTTCCTTTCATGCCACGATTAACTGTTACAGAGGAAGGGTTACAGTTTGTACTCCCGAGGGAGACTGTTTCTTTTTTGTGGGAGATCGGAGTGATTCCCACATTTCATCGTTTTATGGAATTCGTGGATGGAGTCGTGGTAATTACTTTTTGGCTAGCCTTATAGCTGAAGAGGATGATGTTGTGGAAGAATATTATCCTGCAGTTGTTCGTGATTTTCTGGATGTGTTTCTGGAGGATTTAACAGAGTTGCCTCCATACCGAGAAGTGGAGTTTACTATTGACTTGATGCCTGGTACCGTGCCAATTTCTATAGCACCGTATCATATGGCACCAATTGAATTGGAGGAATTAAAAAGATAGCTTGATGATTTGAGGATGAAAGGTTTCATCCGACCTAGTGTGTCACCATGGGGCGCACCGGTCTTGTTTGCTAAGAAGAAAGATGGTTCTTTGAGGTTGTGCATCGATTATCGGAAGTGGAATCGCGCCACCATCAAGAACAAATATCCTTTGCCAAGGATAGATGATTTATTTGATCAGTTGAGGGGAGCCAGTTGTTTCTCTAAGATTGACTTGAGGTCTGGCTATTATCAGTTGCGGGTTAGGGATGAGGATATCCCGAAGACAGCATTCTGTACACTGTATGGACACTATGAGTTTCTTGTTATGCCTTTTGGCTTGACTAATGCTCCAGCGGCATTCAAAGACTTAATGAACCGCGTCTTTCACGATTACTTGAACCAGTTTGTGGTAGTTTTCGTGGATGACATTCTTGTATATTCACAATCTCGGGAGGAGCACGAGATCCATTTAAGTATTGTTTTACAGATTTTGCGGGAGCACCGGTTGTATACCAAATATGAGAAATGTGAGTTTTGGCTACAAGAGGTGAAGTTTTTGGGACATGTTGTTTCAGAAGGCGGAGTATCAGTTGATCCATCAAAGATTGAAGCTGTTTTGAATTGGGAGCAACCCAAGAATGTGTTTGAGATCCGTAGTTTTCTTAGTCTAGCGGGTTACTACCGGAGATTTGTGAAAGATTTCTCCCGTTTAGCAGCGTCTATGACCCGTTTAACCCAGAAAGGGATTAAGTTTGCATGGAATGAAGCCTGTGAGTCATCTTTCCAGGAATTGAAGACAAGATTGACTACGGCTCCAGTATTGGTGATACCTGAGCGTGGCTTGGGTTATGTGATCTATTGTGATGCTTCACGTGATGGTTTAGGGTGTATGTTGATGCAGGATGGTAGAGTAGTGGCTTATGGGTCTCGACAGTTGAAGACTCACGAGCACAACTACCCTACTCATGATTTGGAGTTGGTGGCAGTTGTGTTTGCTTTGAAGTGTTGGAGACACTACTTGTATGGTGAGAGATTCGAGGTGTACTTGGATCATAAAAGTCTCAAATACCTTTTCTCCCAAAAGGACTTGAACAATAGACAGAGAAGATGGGTTGAATTCTTGGAAGATTATAATTTTGACTTGCAGTATCATCCGGGTAAGGCAAATGTGGTAGCAGATGCCTTAAGCCGAAAATCTCGTGGAACTTTAGCCTGTCTGGCTATTCGGAAGTGGAAGATGCTTAAGGATTTTGCAGAGATGGGATTGTATTGTTTTGATGACGATGTTGACAGTGAGCCAGCATTCTTGTTTAGTCTTGTGGCTCAGCCTACTCTTGTTGTACGAGTGATTGAGTCACAGAGACAGGACCCTGATTTAGATGCCATTCACGCTTTGATCTCCAGTGGTGAGACAGTGAAAGATTGGGCCTTGTATGCAGATGGGGGTTTACGGTTCAGGGGTTTGTTGGTGGTTCCTACAGTTTGTCGTGAGGACGTCTTACGGGAGTTTCACACTTCCCGCTTTGCAGTTCACCCAGGTGGTACCAAGATGTATCACAATTTGAGACGTCAGTATTGGTGGAATGGGATGAAGAAAGATGTTGCACAGTTTGTGGCTAAATGCCTTACCTGTCAGCAGGTGAAAGCCGAGCATCAGAGACCAGTCGGTTTATTACAACCATTACCTGTAGTGCAATGGAAATGGAAGCATATTGCTATGGATTTTGTGACAGGTCTTCCAAGGTCACGAAGGGGCAATGAGTTCGTATGGGTCATCATTAACAGATTGACCAAGACGGCTCACTTTTTGCCTATTAAGGCAACAGACGATGCAGAGAAGCTTGGTGTTCTTTATGTGAAGGAGATTGTAAGGTTGCATGGAGTTCCAGTAACCATTGTTTCAGATAGGGATGCTAAGTTCACTTCGAAGTTCTGGGAAGGACTTCAAGCAACGTTTGGCTCAGCGTTGCACCTGAGTACGGCATTCCATCCACAGACTGACGGTCAGTCAGAGCGTACTATCCAGATTTTGGAGGATATGCTTCGGGCATGTGTGCTTGACTTGGGTGGTAGTTGGGAGGATCACCTTCCACTTATTGAATTTGCCTACAACAACAGTTATCAGGCGAGCATTCAGATGGCTCCATTTGAGGCGTTGTATAGTAGACCTTGTAGGTCTCCTGTTTGTTGGACTGAGGTAGGCGAGACAGCCGCCTTAGGACCCGACATTGTACTTGAGACTACTGAGAAGATTAAGTTGATAAGACAGAGGTTACTTACAGCTCAGAGCCGACAGAAGAGTTATACGGATAAGCGGAGACGGCCGTTATCCTTTGAGGTGGGAGACCACGTTTTTCTTTGGGTTTCTCTACGGAAGGGTTTGATGAGATTTGGGAAAAGTGGCAAGTTGTCGCCACGATTCATTGGACCGTTTGAGATCTTGGACCGAGTAGGAGAGGTTGCCTACAGACTTGCTTTGCCACCACAGATGGACAGAGTCCACAATGTTTTCCATGTATCGATGTTACGAAAGTACGAGCCAGATCCATCTCACATTTTGAGTTGGGTTGGTGTAGACATTGATGAGGATGTTTCCTACGAGAAAGGACCAGTTCAGATTCTTAACACACAACAAAAGGTGTTGAGGAACAAGACGATACCAATAGTGAAAGTCCTTTGGAGACACCACGGAGTCGATGAGGCTACTTGGGAGCTTGAACAGGAGGTTCGCTCCAAGTATCCAGAGTTATTTTTTTCCCCAGGTATGGCTTGATTTCGGGGACGAAATCTTTTGAAAGTTGGGGAGAATGTAATGTCTGTGTCAATATATATATATATATATATATATATATATATATATCTGTGTGTGTGTGTGTGTGTGTGTGTGCGCGCATATGTGTATATATTTGTGTGTGTGGTGTAATTTAAAACAAAAAGAAAAAGGAAAATGGGTGGGACCCACATGCACTTAAAATGGTCATGAGACCACTTTTTGTTCTATTTTTTTTTATTTTTCCCGTAAGCTTCTCTCTCGTTCCAAAAGCTCTCTGTTTTTTTTTTTTTCTTTTTTTGGTTTCAATCTTCAAGGCTTTATTGCTCCCTCATCTCTTAGTATTTTTAAGTGCCGTTTGAGGCAAAACGAAGCCCACGACAAGCTCTACGCATCCATACCATCAATTTCAGTTTTTGTACACCCTTTGGATTTCGAAATTCAAGACCTACTTTTAAGGGTTTTGTGCAAATTTGAGGTAGGGGCTCTTAATCCACAAGTTTCTTGCTCCTATGTGAATTACATCTTCTAATTTGATCCTAGACATGTTTACTTATGCTAGTTGTAGTTTAAAGAAATTATAGCATGTGTATGTAGTTATGTGAGAACTTATTTTAAATGTTTTATGTAAAAATTCTTGCTTATGTGATGATTTATATATGTTCGTTGTGCTAGATGCATTGTTGTACAAGAGCATGTTATAATCCTTTGAGAAATTCTTGCGAAATTATGTCTTGCTTACTTAAGTAGAGTGAATGTGAAATGATGATTAAATTCATGGTATTGATGCACTCATGCACTTACATTGGGCATGAAACGGGGAAGAATGAGTTTGAAATGAAAATATGAGATTTGGGGAAAAATGATTTGATGAAACGGTTTTGAAAAAAACCCGGTCGCCGCGAGGGTACCAAAGGGCCGGAGTGTTAATATAGCCTAGAGGGGACTAGAGAGTCGCCCTAGCGTGGTTGAGCTAGCTGGGCCCCATAATGACGCTGCGGGGGTACCAAGGGTCAGGGACACTAGCCAATCCTCCTCTCGTGTCGCTGCGGGGTCACCAAAGGGCGGCTTATATTAACAGTTGGAAAGTGATGTTTGAGAACAGTAAATGGGGAGTGACATTGGCATGCATTTGCATTTCATGGCATCGTGTGGGTTGTACTTGAGTTTAGTTGGAATGTTGTATTATTTTCTGACATTGTATGATCCTCATTTCCTATTGGCCTATTCTTTGTATGGATTCACAGGGACACAAGAAAAGTGTTTTAAGCGTCACTAACTGAGCATATTTGTTCACCCTACTATTTATATTATTTTTTTCAGGTCTTGGAAATGAACCGGTGGACGACAATCCACCTCAAGCTTGAAAGTTGTTAGAAGGTTGTTTGCTATTTTGTATTTTGACCGGTTTATGTATATTCATAGTTGTGGGTATGTAACTAAGTTAGTATTCATGGCCTTGTAACTTAAGAACAAACTTATCTTTTGTTTGATGTAAATGAAACTAATGGAATTATGGTATATGTTTCCATGTAATTGTATCATGTAACGTTGTAAGACAGGGACTTTAAATATTAATCTTGTATTTTAAGACTGTAATTATGATAATTTAGATTAATTGGTGTGTGGATGTTCCACCATGAGAGGAACTATGTTGAGGTATAATGAACGGATGAATGGGATGCTGGATGATTTTATGTGTTTTGTGTATTGGGACAGGTTGTTGAAGGCTTTTAGGGGAGGTTATGCCGAATTTTTTTAAAATTTTGGCATCAGCTAGGGTCGTTACATAAACTGACCGCGCCGAAATAAGATTTTCAATGGTACCAATTAGAGTTTCAGATTTCATTTGTAACTCAAATTATTCAAGTTTTAGTGAGGTAGTGTTAGGATTTGGTTTGAACCAGAAAGGGATTTTTTTTCCTTAACTTCAAGACTTGATATCTTTTCCGTCCGGACTCCGAATCAGGTGATTCTTGAGTCCATTTTAATTTATTTTTTGTTGTCTTTCCAATGGTATAAATTTAAGTTGTAGATTCTTCTCATAGCTTGAGATATCCTTGTTTTTGTGAGAGGGTGCTAGTTTTTGTTCGAATCGTGATGGTGTTCATTTGGGATTTCACTTCCTTTGGCCTTGGTACTTCATATGAAGTTACCAAATAATGTTTTTGGATGTTTTTTATCTCATTTGACTTGTTGGAAGTTAAATTCCTTCCACTTAGGGTAAAATAACCATTTTACCCATGGTCCTTCTTTTGGTAGGGTTTTGATACCCTTGTCTTCATTTTGCTTCCGCTGAGTCTTGATTTTCCTCGAAGGGCCATTCTTGTGTCTTAGGAATGACGTACATCTCCAAGAACTTGTTTTTGTTTTGCTTCCGCATTTTGGATCCGTTTCGGGTCATCACAGGACACACTAGGTTGAAAAATCCTAGGTCATCACAAAAATACTCTTGGAAAAAATCAAAAAATTCCAGAAAATGAAAAACGATGAAAATCGGAAACATTACAAGGCAAGCCTAAAAAACCCCTCATTCAGTCATTCTTTAGGTCATCCCCAGTCCAAAGAAAGGATCTCAACTACTTGTTTAGCTCAGTGATGACTCCATTAGGCAAGACAAAGATACTAGACCAGTAAATTTGAATTTAGACCAGCAGTGATTTAATCAGTTGCAGTTTGCCATCATAGGATAAGGATCTTGAGGATCAATGTCTGATTCGGGAAGTGATCATATCGATTAAGAATTTTCAGTCAATGGCCTTTAGATTGGATGAGATGACAGAACCAATAATGCTATATTACTGAATTTCAAGGGCAATTATCTACATATCTGCCATATTTCTAATGAGGAAATTTTTACTTTTAAGTATATACACTAAGAAACAAGAATGATGACACTGTTCAGTCTAAGAAAACATAAAAAAACTAAATCTGAAGTTTAATTTCTCTAATGAACTAAAGACTACAAAAAATGAAACCTTATCGTGCTACTGTATGGGTAATTGTTGCATCATCAACCGAACCAGATTCTTTCCGCAATGTAGATTCATTTTCCCTATCTTGATCTCTTCCTATAGAAAAAGCAGGCCTTTTTGGAGTGTTCATAACCATCACCTCATTTTTTAGCATGGTTGAAACTTCCAACATGGATGGTCTATCTGCCGGTTGTTCCTGGACACATAACAGAGCTATTACCATGCATCTCATCAATTTACATGATGATGATGTATCATCCAGTGAGGGATCCATAAACTCCATGCCATTATCTTCTTTCCACAGCTCATAGGCCTGAAACAATTAATACAATGTTATGAATTTTTATGGTTTAAGAGGGATAAAAATTATAGTTTAATAACCAAAGCCAAAAGGTTTCAGAGTAACTTACATATTCTAAAAGGTTAAGATTTTCATTTGGACCATACCAACAATTATTCTTCTTGCCACTTATGATATGTAAAAGTACAACTCCAAAGCTAAAAACATCAGATTTTGTGGAGTATATTCCGTGTTTTACATATTCAGGAGGAATATAACCACTGCAATTCGTAACCAACAAAAACAATAAGAATTTAACAGTAGAACATGTGTTTGAGAAGGTTAATTTCAAAGTGACATTTTACTCACTATGTTCCAACGATTCGGCTTGTGTTTGCTTCAAATTCTTCTTTTTTGAAAATTCTAGCCATACCGAAATCTGATATCTTAGGCTTCATCTCACTGTCCAATAAAATGTTGCTACCTTTCAGGTCTCTATGAATTACTGTGAGTCTTGAGTATTCTTGGAGATATAGCAGCCCCTGAGTAATTCCTTCAATGATGTGAACTCGTTTTTCCCAATCTAAGAGTAATCTTCTAATTGGATCTGCATCAAATTAAATTTATGGGTGATGATTAACGACACAAAAAATAGAGAAACACACACACCAACTTAAATTGCAACCCCCATGTGGAATTGCTCTATTTGTTCAAAAAAAATTATTTGAAGCATTAAATATTGCTTACCATAGATGTAGTAATCCAAGCTTTTATTGGGCATGTATTCATAGACCAGTATCTGTTCTTCTTTCTCAGTGCAGAATCCCAAAACTCTTACCAGATTTACATGTTGTAGTTTTACCGTTAGCATAACCTCATTTTTGAATTCTTCAATTCCTTGTGTAGAAGCCTTTGAAAGCCTTTTCACCGCTATTTCTTGTCCCTTCTGTAATGTACCCTGCCAAAACAAACATGCACACATTTTTGTAATTTTCACTAGTATAAGCCAGATTTAGCTCTGTTACTATGTCTAATGTTGATATGACAACTCTAAACTTAACAGAGCATCTACACAATGATCATTTGTTCCATTATGAGATCACTATTCTTTTCCAACACAATATATCAACTACACCTTTTAATTCAATTCTGCCTATTCCTCAAACTACACATTGTGAACTTTTTGTTAGAAATTAAACTTTATTTTATTTAGTGTTTTATATTTATGTGAGTTTTTTATTGGAGTTAGTGGGGGGCATGAGAGTTACAACTAGTAAATGGTCGTGTTAGTGGGTTAGTGGGAGTTTTGCCTACTAAATGGTCATGTTAGTGGGTTAGTGGGAGTTTTGCCTACTAAATGATATGTTAGTGGGGTTTTAAGTTTCATTTACATTTATGTTTTGAAGCCTATATAAACCCATGCATTGTACTCATTTTCTATCAAGTGAAGTAAAAAGTATTTTCCTCCATTTCTATTCTCTTCCAAATAGTATAGTGTTGTGTGTGTAACTAGGCCACTATTTCCAACAAAGTGGTATCAGAGATAGTTTGTGAGAGAGAGAAGAAATGGCAAACAATTCGGTTCCATTTCAAATGCCTCGATTCACCAAAGATAACCATGAAAATTGGTGTATCCGTATGAAGGCAATTTTGGGAGCACAAGATGTGTGGGAAGTTGTTTCCAAAGGTTATGATGAGCCAGAAGATGAGGCAACTTTGTCTCAAGCCGAAAAAGATGTTTTACAAGCCATGAGAAAGAAGGACCAAAAGGCGGTGATGACCATCCATCAATGTTTGGATGATGGAATGCTACAAAGAGTTGCTAGTGCAGAAAATGCAAAGCAACTATGGGAGATTCTTCAAAATTCCTTCCAAGGAGTTGATAAAGTGAAGAAGGTTCGCCTCCAAACGTTACGGGGTGAATTTGAAGCATTGCATATGAAGGAATCTGAATTAATTTCAGATTATTTTTCGAGGGTCCTGGCTATTGTAAATCAACTAAGGAGATATGGCGAAACCACCATGACTGATACAAGGGTCGTTGAAAAGATCATTCGGTCGTTGGATTCCAAATTCAACTACATTGTTGTAGCCATTGAAGAGTCAAAGGATTTGGATTCCATGACTGTTGATCAACTCATGGGTTCATTGCAAGCTCATGAAGAAAAGGTGGTGAAGAAACAAGAAGCATTGGAGCAAGTGCTACAAACAAAGTTTTCGTTGAACGAAAGAGACGAAAAACATGGAGGAAATCAAAGGGGCCGAGGACGTGGAAATGCACGTGACCGAGGAAGAGGAAGAGGCCATGGAAGAGGAGAAAGAAGCGGTCAACACACAACCAACAATGAAGAAAAAATCCATGACTCACAACAAATAAGAGGTCGTGGTAGAGGAAATTACTCAAGGTCATATGGAAGGAGGTATGATAAGTCTCAAATTCAATGTTATAATTGTCAAAAGTATGGTCATTATGCTTCGGAATGTAGAAATGTCGCTAACGATGTTGAAGAAAAGGCGAATTATGTTGATGAAGAAGTGGAGCCTACTTTGTTGTTAGCATACAAATGTGAAAGGAGTGATCAAGAAGATGTGTGGTATCTTGACACCGGTGCTAGCAACCATATGTGTGGTAGCAAAGAAAAGTTCGTTGATATTGATGAATCAATAAATGGCAAGGTAACATTTGGAGACTTATCACAAATTCTGGTAAAAGGGAAAGGTAAAATATTGATTTGTTTGAGGAATGGGCATCATCAATTTATCTCTAATGTTTATTATGTGCCTAATATGAAGAACAATATTTTGAGTTTGGGACAACTCTTAGAAAAAGGCTACAATATTTCCATGAAGGATTGTAGTCTTTCGATAAGAGACCCATTGGGTAATTTGATTGCCAAGGTTCCAATGACAAAGAACCGGATGTTTTTGCTAAATATTCAAGCCGACGAGGCTAAATGTTTGAAGGCTTGTGTTAATGATTTAACTTGGCTTTGGCACTTGAGACTTGGGCACTTGAATTTTGGAGGATTAGAGTTGTTAGCCAAAAAGAAGATGGTGAAGGGATTGCCTTTCATTAGCAATCCAAATCAATTATGTGAAGGATGTCTCGTTGGAAAGCAATCAAGGAAAAGTTTTCCTAAAGAAGCTACCACAAGAGCTACGGCGCCACTACAACTTATCCATTCGGATGTTTGTGGTCCAATTTCTCCATCATCATTTGGTAAGAATAATTATTTTTTATTATTCATTGATGATTTTAGCCGAAAAACATGGGTGTATTTTCTTAAACAAAAATCGGAGGTGTGTGAAATGTTTAAAAAATTTAGAGCACTTGTTGAAAAACAAAGTGGCTATGATGTAAAGGCTCTTCGATCCGATAGAGGTGGTGAATTCACATCAAATAATTTCAAAAAATTTTGTGAAGAAAATGGAATTCACCATCCTTTAACGGTTCCGAGATCGCCCCAACAAAATGGAGATGCAGAAAGGAAGAACAGAACCATTCTCAATATGGCTCGAAGCATGTTGAAAAGTAAGGAAATGCCTAAAGAATTTTGGGCTGAAGCGGTTGATTGTGCGGTGTACTTGTCCAATCGGTGTCCTACTAGAAGTGTGCAAAACAAAACACCACAAGAAACATGGAGCGGAAGAAAGCCAAGTGTCTCTCATTTGCGGGTTTTTGGGAGCATTGCCCATGTGCACGTGCCGGATGAAAGGAGGACCAAGTTAGACAACAAAAGTGAAAAAATGGTGTTCATTGGCTATGATGCAAATTCTAAAGGCTACAAGTTGTACAATCCAAGCAATGGGAAGATTGTCATTAGTAGAGATGTTGAATTCGAAGAGGGAGCCACTTGGGATTGGAACACTCCAAATGAAGATTATAATATTTTTTCAATTTCTGATGAGGAGCAAGAAAATGAAGGCATGGAGCAGCCCATTTCTCCACCAACATCACCTCCACCGCCATCAATTCAAGATCAATCAACTCCATCATCATCAAGTTCAAGTGACACACCACCATTTCGCATGAGGAGTCTTCGTGACATATATGACGAAACAGATGAGGTAACGGAAAGGTTAGGTGATCTAACACTTTTTTGTCTCTTTGCGGATTATGAACCCGTAGGATTTGAAGAGGCGGCACAAGACAAAAAATGGAGAAATGCTATGGATGAAGAAATTAAATCCATAGAGAAGAATGACACATGGGAGCTTGCTACACTTCCAAAAGAGCAAAAGGCAATTGGTGTCAAGTGGGTGTAAAAAGCAAAGAATAATGCAAATGATGAAGTTGAAAAATATAAAGCAAGATTGGTCGCCAAGGAGTACAACCAAAAGCCCGGAATTAACTATGATGAGGTATTTGCACCCGTAGCTCGTCTGGAAACAATTAGATTGTTAATTTCTTTGGCAGCCCAGAACAATTGGAGAATCCACCAAATGGATGTGAAATCGGCTTTCTTGAATGGGTTTCTTGAAGAAGAGGTGTATGTTCAACAACCTATGGGCTATGTTGTAAAGGGGCAAGAAAACAGAGTCTTGAAATTGAAGAAGGCTTTATATGGCTTGAAGCAAGCACCAAGAGCGTGGAATAAGCGAATTGACAAATATTTTCAAGACAATAATTTTTCAAAGTGCCCATATGAACATGCTCTTTACTCCAAAGTAAGTGAGAATGGAGATGTATTTTTTGTTTGCTTGTATGTGGATGATTTAATCTTCACAGGTAGCAATCCAAAATTTTTTGAAGATTTCAAGAAGGTTATGGCTCGAGAGTTCGAGATGACAGATATTGGCATCATGGCTTATTATCTTGGCATTGAGGTCAAGCAAATGAAGGATGGAATTTTCATTCACCAAGAAGGCTATGCTAAGAAAATTCTTCAAGATGGAAGATTGTAAATTGGTGAACACGCCCATGGAAGTTGGAATTAAATTGTCAAGAGATGAAGATGGAGAGACGGTGGATCCAACATTTTTTAAAAGTCTTGTTGGAAGCTTGAGATACTTAACATGCACAAGGCCGGACATATTATTTGCGGATGGGCTTGTTAGTCGGTTTATGGAAAGACCCACCATAACTCATTTCAAGGCGGCTAAGAGGATTCTTCGTTACATCAAAGGTACCCTTGATTTTGGGTTATTCTATTCATTTTCTAATGATTTCAAGCTTGTGGGTTATTGTGATAGCGATTGGGCCGGATATTTGGATGATAGAAAAAGTACTTCGGGCTATTGTTTTTTCATGGGAAATACTGCTTTTACATGGTGTTCAAAGAAGCAACCCATTGTCACCCTCTCAACTTGTGAAGCAGAATATGTTGCAGCCACTTCATGTGTTTGTCAAGTAATTTGGTTGAGGAATTTGTTGAAGGAATTACACATACTAGAAGAAGAGTCAACGGAGATTTTTGTGGACAACAAATCAGCAATTGCTTTGGCCAAGAATCCGGTGTTTCATGAACGAAGCAAACATATTGATACAAGATTTCATTTCATTAGAGAATGTATAACTAAGAAGGAGGTGGAACTCAAGTTCATCAAGTCACAAGATCAAGTAGCGGATATTTTCACCAAGCCCCTCAAGTTTGCAGATTTTCACAAGTTTAGGAGTTTGCTTGGAGTTGAAAAAAAATCAAGTTTAAGAGGGGGTGTTAGAAATTAAACTTTATTTTATTTGGTGTTTTATATTTATGTGAGTTTTTTATTGGAGTTAGTGGGGGGCATGAGAGTTACAACTAGTAAATGGTCATGTTAGTGGGTTAGTGGGAGTTTTGCCTACTAAATGGTCATGTTAGTGGGTTAGTGGGAGTTTTGCCTACTAAATGATATGTTAGTGGGGTTTTAAGTTTCATTTACATTTATGTTTTGAAGCCTATATAAACCCATGCATTGTACTCATTTTCTATCAAGTGAAATAAAAAGTATTTTCCTCCATTTCTATTCTCTTCCAAATAGTATAGTGTTGTGTGTGTAACTAGGCCACTATTTCCAACACTTGTACCATTGTAAACGTTGGAAGCTATTGATCTACAAAATGTAGAGTATCTTTCAGGCAATCTACCTAAAAATGAAGATCAAATATTACCTTGTAAACAGGGCCATATCCACCCTCTCCCAGCTTGTTTTCAATTGAAAACTTGTTTGTTGCTGCTTCAATGTCAGCAAATTTAAATACTTGCAAATTAGGAGAATTATTACTTCCAACAGATGCCATACTACTTCCATTATATTTGTCCCCCGTTCCTGGAAGCGAAACAAAAAGAAAAATAAAACACAGAAGGTTCAAAGAGTTGACTGTCAGTCTAAATTTCATGGTTGGCAGAGGTTACCTCTTGATTTAAGCATTCTCTTCCGCAGGTACCAAATCATGGCACCTAGTAGGAGAATAACTGATGCTCCAGTTGTAAGCAAGATTATTAATAAGCGCCACTTGTTTCCATGGTCCTTATCGTCCCCTTGAGCTGTGAAGAAATGTGTTATATAACGATCATTTAGTTTTTGTTTAACCTCTATATCTTTTTGTTTAATCTCTAAAATTAAGCAAGCCAAAGAAATTGGTCAGAGCAATTATAGAAATACAGAAAAGTAATGGAAATCTTTATCCTAATGAAATTCCTTGTTTCCCGGCTGGTGCTATTCTTATTTCAAAATTTCACTTACCAGGTAAAAAAAAAAATAAAAATTCCTTCATATCATAGAAAATATAAAAAACTTTCTTGTGTTCACAACTTCAACAGTACAATTCCCTTTGTTTTATGCTTACATAGAAGCAAGTTAAGCCCCCCCTTTTCATGGAAATAGTTCCAATGAATGTTTCACAGATAGCCAAAGCAGGAAAAGTTTATAGTGGCTTTTGAATTTGCTTCAAGATTCCCTTTATGCCTACGCATTAACATTGTTTCTTGAGAAACATTCAATGCATAAACAGTTTAATTTCATGGAAATAAGCAGAGTTATCAAAAGTTTCTATTGCTTACCAGAAAATTGAAAATAAGTTGTTGACACTGAGACCCATGGACTCTCCATGAGATTTAGACAGGAGTTTTTGTTATTAACCACCAATTCTTATTTAAACAATTAAAGAGGCCATTTTCTTTGTTTGAAAGAAAGTTCAAATTATGAAGAACAGTCCTGCTAATTAATTAATTGACTTGGGTAATTCATTTTATGAACATTTAGCCAGAAAAATCAGTATGAAGGACACTAAATTGACTTGGGCAATTCCCACATCATATATGTTTGAGAATCGCAATATATATATTATTAAATAATATAAAACTTACCAGCTTGAGAGAGCACCCAATTGTCATCATTAGGGACTTGCCACACATGGTAGCCTAGTAAATTTTTCTCTTTCGCATAAGCAACCTTAATTTTGACAACCTCAACATCATCAAAACCGATCCAAGATGATCCTATAATGCAATAATTTACAACATAAGTTGCATTGTACACTGAAACAGCGCCATTTATCTGAATGTAACTCTTGATAGCCTTGTATGTCATCGACCCATCATTGGTTATGGCTGGACCTTTTGCAGGTGCACCAATTGCACTGTCATTCGGGTTCACCAGTGTCCATGCATAGCCATAGAAAGGCAACCCCAAAACCAGCTTGTTGGCTGCTAATCCATTATTAATCCACGCGTTTATGCCATAATCAGTATCTTGATCACTTGCTGGATCATACAAAGCTGCATGTGCCCCTGTATTGTTAGCCCATCCAGGCCCATAGTAATCATATGCTATGACATGTACCCAATCCAAGTTTTTCCCTATAGCCTGAATTGGAAAACTAGTTGAATCAAGATATGGTGAGAACTGAACAGCCATGGTTAGAACAAGTTTCGAGTTGCTGGAGTTTCTTGACTCGGATTCTATGGCGATTCGCCACTCATCAAGAAGTGTCGCTATGTTAGCCATGTCAGAGTCAGTACTCGGTGAAACCCAACAGAAGTCTAGGCCATGAAAGCCATAAAGTCTAGCTGTGTTTATTGAGGACTGAATGAAGGACTTCCTAGAAGAAGATTGGCTGATCATTGAAGAATAGTGTGAATCATTGGCTTGCCCACCACCAATGGATAAAAGGGTTGCAACTGATGGATTCTTTTGCTTGACGATGTCGGTGAATGTGGAGAAGAACTTGTTGTCTGAAAAGGTGATGGAGAGTTGGTATGTGGAAGAGTTGAGGCCTGCATAGGCACATATAAGGTGAGTGAAGAGAACTGAATTTATATCGGCGGCCGGGAATTTGCTGCCGGAGAACCAGTACCCGGCTTTGATCCATGTTTGAGCTCCAGAAGCTGAGTATGGAAGTTGGGGAAGAAGAAAGAGGAGGAAGAAGAGGATGTGAAAAGTCAACGCCATTTAAGAGTGCTTAGCTAGCTGATTTATGTCTCTTAATTTATGACCTTTGTGAAATGAAAAATAGGGAAACAGAGAGGAACATTGGTGTGGGGCCACTAGGGTTGATGGGGCTTGTCCCTTCTCGGCCAGAGAAGCATGTGTTGTGTAAAATTGACATACAACGTAACCCGTAAAAACTTTTCAAGAGAGTTAAAAATCGTGTTTCAACCAAATTATTTGTAGCATCAAAGCTATTACTTCGAGTTTGAAAAGTGACAAGTGATGGTCTTGAAAGTAAAAATAATAGATTTTTAACATACTGAAATCGTGTTACCGTATTAAAAATATATACAACTATAGTAGGGATTCGTTACAAGACATATATGACTTTAATCTTGGCTATTCGTATTGTCAGCAGAATATATATCTTGACTTCAGTCAAATATAACTAAATCTATACTTTTTTGCAATATCATAATCCTATTCACAAAAAAGTTTACTTAATTGAATATTATTTTTGTAATTGTTTAATTATTTCCTGAGTCTTAACATGACTAATTTATTCAATATTATAAGCATATATACTTGTTTTTATATATAATATATATTTGATGTGGTGAGATACTAAATTTGGTCTTGAAGTATACTTATGTTAGAATAATAAAACGACGTTTCTTTCAAACATACATCCATCTGCACTTATTGATTGTTCTTCTCAGTATATGACAGAGTTAGTGGAAACGTTTGAAAGTTAGCTGGATTCAGTTGACTTGAGTATGAATTCTCAATTTCAGGAAGATACTTGTCAAACGTTAAACTAAAATTCATATTCGGGTCCACTCTATAATCAGTTAGGAAGCACACTGTCACGAAGTGATTCCTAAGACGCTTGGAGGATGGAAGACACGCATGCTGGTTGGCAAAGAGCAGAGTTTGACTGGGAATGGTTCCAGGGAAGGGGCGTGCAGGAGCACAGGATGGTACCTCTTCAGAGTTCAGGCAGGTCGACTCGGTTCAGTTCGAGGTGCTTGTCGCTGGTCGTGGACTTGACTATGAAGAAGGGAGTTGGCCATCCCTGCACAAACTGGTCGGGAGCTGGAGCCGTTCCCCTGACGAGGCCATGGCAGGCCGAAACCAGTCAGCATGTATCCTTGGGAGGGCAGGTCGTGGTGGCTGACCAGGGCGCTTGCGCGAGCTGAAGCAACGCCTTGGTGCCGCACGGGCCGTGCCACTGCGCCAAATCTCTAGGCCCGTGACAAATGGTATCAGAGCAGGACTTGGGGTAAAGCACGGTGGGGTGCCCCCTTGTCGGTCCGGGAGGGGTCAGAGAATGAAGACGGTGCATTGAAGTTGCGTCGATGAGGAGGAATCAATGCAGTTGGGGGGGAGAGCCTCCATCTCCCCAGGAAGAAGCGTCCGTTGAAGTTGCGCATTGAAGGGCCGGAGGGCCGCGCGCACCAAAGTTCGTGCTTAGTCCTTGGGTGATGCAAACCATGGTGAAGGGCGAGCATCAAGTCGGCAGAAGGCCATTGCTTGCTCGGGATGTCGCGGAGGCGGCATGACGGAGAAGAGTCACGTCCTTGAGGAGTGGACGTCCCCTTGGTCCGAGGCCTATCATTGGGCGAGTGCAGTGCAGGGAGCTGCACAAGGAAGCGATGGTGGGAAGGCGAGCATACCGCATGGAGGCAGACTTTGGAAGGGAGTGGACGCAGTAGTGAAGCGCCGCACTGCGACGAGGACGTCGCAGGATTTGGGTGGGGGAGAATGTCACGAAGTGATTCCTAAGACGCTTGGAGGATGGAAGACACGCATGCTGGTTGGCAAAGAGCAGAGTTTGACTGGGAATGGTTCCAGGGAAGGGGCGTGCAGGAGCACAGGATGGTACCTCTTCAGAGTTCAGGCAGGTCGACTCGGTTCAGTTCGAGGTGCTTGTCGCTGGTCGTGGACTTGACTATGAAGAAGGGAGTTGGCCATCCCTGCACAAACTGGTCGGGAGCTGGAGCCGTTCCCCTGACGAGGCCATGGCAGGCCGAAACCAGTCAGCATGTATCCTTGGGAGGGCAGGTCGTGGTGGCTGACCAGGGCGCTTGCGCGAGATGAAGCAACGCCTTGGTGCCGCACGGGCCGTGCCGCTGCGCCAAATCTCTAGGCCCGTGACAACACGGACGCTTTACCTAATAGTGTCAACATGCTCCGTTTTGGACACAAGTAACTAGAAGCGTCATAAATTTAAATATTTTATTTTTTGATTGGATATGAGTGTTGGACACTTGAACATAGTTTGGATACGAGATATGTTTCGAATACAGAATTGTCTCGAAATTTAAATATTTTATTTTTTAGTTGGACACGGCATGAACGCGATCATGACACATTTTGGAGACTTACATGACACGACGGATGATTTTGTAATAAAATTCGATGCAATTTAAAATATATTATAGCCTAATACTAAAAATAATATACAATTTAAAATAATTCTAGTAGATAAAATAAATAAAAATGATTACTTTTCTATAAGAGTAGTGATACTTTCACAGAATACTTGTAATGAATTGCCTAACTGAATAATTTTTAATTGACTATTTATAGACTTCACTTCCTTATTTGTTATATAATTAACCAATTAAAATAATAAATTTAGCAATTCACTGTAATTATTGTATACAAGAATTATTTTTCATCGCCCTTATAACTCTCGATTGAATAGTTTTAATTCGATTTTACCATATTCACATAATTCAGTGCAAGAATCATTTTGTTGGCACCTAGGTTGCCCTTAATGTTAGGTACCGTCCTTTTCTACCTTTTTTAGTTGGATAGTTTTAATTCTATTATACCACATTCACATGGATTCTTTTGCTTGACGGTGTCCATGAATGTGGGGAAGTTATACCAAAATGTCATTTAATTATAAAAGTCCGTTTAATTTCAAATATAGTAGTTTTTTCTAATTCTCTAAAAAATATTTTTATATCTACATTTTTATATATCATTTTCAAATAACTGAAAGAACCCAATATTTCAACATTGATAATCTCTTTATGTATATATATATGTTGCCTTATAAAGGAATGAAAGCTCATAATATACTACATATATATATATATATATATATTTTTTTAAAAATTCAAATAGGAACTTTCTTATCATCAAAAGTTGTACCCTCAACACCTTTCAAATTAATAGGTCAAAAATTCAACTCTGTATAGGGAAAGTAGATGTGTAAGTGTGGATATTTTTTGACACGATAAAATAAATAAATAAAGTGACTTTCTTACCTCTAAATTACCAAACTCTGAACTTTAAAACACAAATTACATGAGTCACGCGATTGTTAAAATAATTATAAAATTATGATTAAAGTTAAAAGTTTCAAGTTTCTGCTGAATATTGTGAGTGTTATTTGTGAAGATTGAATAAAAATATATTTTAATAAAATTACTATAGTTTGATCATTTTGATGGTAAAAAAATGTCTCATATTAATTGATTGTGTCCGTGGACCGAAGTTTGGAATTGACCGTAGCAAAAGCAATGGAAAAAAAGGTGCCATATGAGTTGATTGTCTCCCTGAATCCATGTTTGGAATTGACCGTTGCAAAAGCAATGGGAGAAAAATGTCCCATATTAATTGATTGTCTCTGTAGACCGATGTTTGGAATGTACTGTAGCAAAAGCAATGGAAAAAACAATGTTCCATATTAATTGATGGTCTCTGTAGACCGATGTTTGGAATTGACAGTAGCAAACGCAATGGAAAAAACAATGTCCCGATTGTCTCCGTGGACCGAAGTTTGGAATTGACCATAGCAAAAACAATGCGTCCTCTACAAGTCACTCTTTGTTGTGGGGTCTCTTTATGTTTCTGGGTCTTTTGCGTGATCGTAGACTGAATCAACCGTGTTGTTGTCAATATCCCCTCCTCAATCTACAACTCTGCTCAACCAATTACGTGTATCGCTTTCATCAACACATGGTCTGCATCGAGACCCACAGTCATATCATTTACTTTTATTATTTTCCTTGCGTGAGGGGAACGCAAAGAAAGAGATATTTTGTATAACTACTTGGGAGCTATTATGGACCTGCTTCACCTAATGCCTGTAAGTGGCCCGTTTTGTATTCCGCATTCCAGGCCCATTTTATTGCCACCTTTAGGGTCTCTTCTTGGGACTGATGAGGCCCATACTAAGTTAATTTTCATTGTTGGTCCGTTTGTTGTGTGTACTATGATGATATGACTTTGAATGGTTTGATGGCTTACCTTCCAAATGAACTTTCTGGTTATCTACATTTTGTAGTGGGTTCTTTTGTTCTCTCTCCTTGCCGATCGGCGGATTTATGTTGGGTTCCTCCCGGTTTATTCGAGTTAAAGCCTATCATGAATGCTTCTTCTTCAGTTCCCATGTATTTTGGTGATAATGGAAAAGTTTTTAAGGGTTCTACGGACTTTGTCTTGAACGGTGTTGTTGCCGGTATCTTGGTAGCGGTGCTATGTCTTTATGAGGTTGCCTTATGTTGTGTATTGATGGTGTTTCATTCTTGTCATTTTGATATCCGTATGGTACTCCAAGTTCTCCCATCGGCTTGGGTTAACTCTATTTATAGATAGAGGTACAAGGTGGTTAATGCTGTTGTCCAACTTTTCCAGAGTCATGTTCCTATAGATTGGTGGATTCAGTTTCTTCTGGAGGACTTTGTTCTCCCTGTTGCACATAATCTATCATTAGGCGATGTTGTTGTGCAAGTTGGAGATATTTTGGTGCTACGGACTGTCATGGTTTTGGATCTAAAAATGCTGTAGGGATGGGACACTAGCCTACCTTCTGAATGTTGTTAGTAACGTTATGCCATTTCATATAGTTTGTCATCTTAATCTAAAGGTTCCAAGCCTTCCCAAGGTAGAATTGATTAAGAAGGAAACACGCAAAGATCCATATATTTGTCTCTCGACTTTAAGTGTGCTCTTATGTAGTTGTTACTATAATAATGTTTACAAAATCTTTTTGTTTTGTCAGGATAAAAAAATAAATTAAGGTGCTTTTTCTAAGAGAAAAAATGATGTTAGAAATGGACCTTCACATTTACCATTTACCATTTACGTGTCAATAATTATTTTTAGGTTACATAACAGACATAATATGTTGGTGTACATTAATTTCATGTCGGTCATTAAAAAAAAATCAATGTAATAGTTGACAATGTAGAGATAGCAGCTGAAACATTTGATCTGCCAAGGATATGAAAAAGTCTACGCAATGACTTGCATCGTCTATGCTCTTTCTGACATTTAGTGACAAGTAGGTGGAGGAACATAAGACCAAATTACCAAAGGACGAAGTCTACGCAATGACTTGCATCTTCTATGCTCTTTCTGACTTTTAGTGACAAGTAGGTGGAGGAACATAAGACCAAATTACCAAAGGACGAAATCACCTAATGGTATCATTTCCTTCTTTTCAAATGGGGATCGAAAGTTCAAACCTTGATATTGTTGAAAATGTGTAAGTTTTTAAAATTTTTTGAGGGATTTGCAATCATAGATCTTGATTCATCACATAAAGACAAGTTTTATACAAAGATAAATAAAAGATGATGCATAATTCAATAAACAGATTGAATACTTATATCAAAGGTCTGAGTAAATTTTTTGAACTTTTCTCTAAAGTGAATATTCTCACTTATTGTAAATCCCTTTAGTAAGATCATTTCTCCTTCTTTTTGATTATTATCTTCCCTATAGGAATCACCAATATGCCTTGATGAATGACCTTGGAATCTAGGCTGGTGGTAGCCTCCTTTAGAAGAGAAAACAAAACCCTTAAATCTAGAGAGAGAAAGTGTATTCCTTTTTCTTGTTCTCAAAGTCACACCTAAAATATACATGAACTCATGTATATATAGGCAAAATAAAAATAAGAATAAGGAAACAATAAATCATTCTCCATCTCTAATTCAACTTTCTCAATTCTAACATGACTCCAATATCAACTTGGGCTATTGGTGAGAATCCTTTTGGGCTTACTATTTTCTTTGCTCCTATAAATTAATAATTGGTCCGGTCCATTAAACCATGGACCCAATTCAATTAATTCATAAATTAATTTCTACTCCACTAAAAGAAATTAATTACACTCCAATTAAATAGTAAATAACCTCTAAGTCAATGTTGCACTTTGACCCCTCTATGCTTAATTATTTATCGGATAATTAAAACCATCAATCCGACAACATAATTAATATAATTATTTTGTTACCTTTGATTATTTCCGGCTCGATCACAATAAAATATTTATTTGACAAAAAATAATAATAATTTATTAAATAAATATATATAGAAAACATTTGTCTAAAACATACGAAGGCCTTCGAATTTAATTTGTGATCAACCATAATCAAAACAAAATAAATACAAATAGCACTGATGCAAATATTGAGAATATAGACCTCTAATTATTAATTACATAACTACCCAAAGTGTCGATCTAAGGATCCCGAGGTATCCGCCGAACAAATCAAAGTAATTATTAATTAATAAAAGAGTCTATACTTCTCTCATACTTGAGAGTCAAAAGTCATGACTGTGATAGAGAGCAATTGCATACGACAGCTCTCGCAATATATCTCAATCTATCGTGGACTCGGTTTAAGTCTTAACTAATTAAATGTCCATCCATAATTACCGACTTTAAACCATTTACGATTACTAACTTATAACATAGTATTAATTGCCATTACATACATATAAATATATTATGTAATCAAGTGGACACAATCAATTCCATAATGAATCGAACAAATAATACATTCCATTCACCAATTGTATAATGCTTTAATAATAATATCCAAATAAGAAACCATGACTTTTACAATCCAAAATTAGAATTTGCTATGCTAGGGCACACATATCCTAAAAAAAAAAAAGAGGACGAAATCACCTAATGGTATCATTTCCTTCTTTTCAAATGGGGATCGAAAGTTCAAACCTTGACAGATGTAGGGCGTGTGAGTAATTGACTTAAAAAAAAAATTAAAAAAAAAAAACCTAACCTAACATTGAATCCTTTTTTATATGTCAATTTAAAAACTTGAAGTTTATGTTTGATTCAATTTTTTAAGAATGTTTTTACGATTTCTGATAACCTTTTTTGAAAAGTAGTAAATGTATGAAAATTCATTTAATTTTTTATAGAACTTTTGTTGTTCCTTGAAAATATAATTGCTTATATTTTGAAAGTTCTTTAGGTTATGTTTAACATACATGGAAATGAAGTTTTAGAATTGAAATTGGTGGAATTGAAGAAAAGCAACTAAGAAAATTTAACTAAATTTTTTTCTAATTCTAACAATTTCAATTTCAATTTCAAGACTTCAATTTTATATCGTCAAATACAGCCTTAGAGAATTGAATAAGGACACCTTAAGTTTAATTTTGGTACCAAAAAAAAAAAATTCAAGAATTGATACATCCAATTGGCGTGCGTCTAGGCAACTTCCTGGTGACCTAAAAAGTATGGATACTGACACATAATATGGCGTTGTGACAATTCGCAATAAAATTCAAAATAAATAAGGCAAGGATTTGTAGAAATAAAAATTAGTGTATTCTATAAAATAATATATTATTATTATTATATATAAATTAATCATTTTATTAACATGATTATCATAAATGAAATCATTGATTTATATTTTAGAGCTGAATATTTTTAAATATATATATATTAATTAACTAGAATACAAAATATATATTTAAAATAATTACAAAATTTGGTATAAAGCCAGGTTTAGGCTCACTGCTAGCCAGTTGTGGTGGAAAAGTCAAGAATGGGTTCAGAGCAAACTATGTCCAGAAAGATTGCTCGGTTTCAAGAAATGTGCCAATTTACAAACTTTGAAACTTAACGTTATACTAATAAATTTAAAGCTTATATGCTGTCACTAGAATAAGGAGGAGAAAATCACCAAAAGTTATATTTTTTTCTTCCTCACCACCATTGAGGTACTTTAGGTGTAAAGTTTTTCTCATTTATATTGAGAGTTTGTGTGATCAGATCTTCTAATCTTGGTCGTTTCCGTGGCCAGCTGTGCATGGTTGGCCGAATCTCTATTTCAAACTTGATTTAGAGGATCGTTTGGTGTGTGGGATCTTCAAGTTTTATTCATATGTTGCTGCTTTGGGTGGTTTGTGGTGATCTGAGTCCTGTAGTGTATACCCATGGATCTCCGGATGCAGGTTGGCCAGGCCCACCCCCGAATACCCGAGGATATCAAAAACAAATGGTAATAATCGAATACAGAATACAAAAATGATAAATAGGAATAAATAAAATGGCTGAAAGAAAACTAAAACTATAATCCAATAATGAAATCCTCAGAATAAATTTTATAAATAAGAACTATTCTGCCATATCCAAACCTCCAATACAAATACAACTTGGGAATCCATTTAGTGGACCCCTATTCAAAACCCAACTGAAGATAAACTAAACTAAAAAGAAAACCAAACTAAATATAAATAGCAGTCCTACGCAGTCGGAAAAATAAGTGACCGTATCTGCTCAGCACGAGCAAGCTCTAAAACTGGAACCATCCGATACCTAAAAAATAATAGTGGGTCAGACTCACGAACAAGTTCTATTCTAACTACAGTCCAAGCAGAGATTCGATACGCAGATACATCCTAGATAACTCAGCAATAGCTAAATAGTCCATACTATACATATATATCCACACTAAAGAACTCTCACTGGACTACAAAGGGGGTCTCAACTTGAATAGAAGGCACCATGCAAAACGCACCTGAGGTGAACATGTGTACCTAAACCTAACAGGGTACACCGCTACCTATCATAGCTAGTTATACATCCCAATGCATACACACTCCCTAACCATCGATCCTGAGACTCAAGCTCATATCACAGTACCATAATCATATATATATAAATCATATCATATCCATCCATAAGAAAACTAGTTAGTTATTCAACTTTGTTCAGCTAATCTGACTTAAATATAAGTGGCAAGTAGTCCAGTTAGTCATTCAACTTTGTTCAGCTGATCTGACTTAAATATAAGTAGCAAGTAATCCAATTAGTCATTTAACTTTGTTCAGCTGCTCTGACTTAAGTATAAATAACAAGTAATCCAGTTAGTCATTCAACTTTGTTCAGTTGGTCTGACTTAAGTATAAGTAGCAAGTAATCCAGTTAGTCATTCAACTTTGTTCAGCTGGTCTGACTTAAATATAAGTAGGATTTAATTTTATAATCCATTCCCTTATTCCAAAGTATGTAGGAGTTAACGTTTTAATCTAATTCGTCCCTAGTATGCCACCGTCATATACCGGTGCATATAATCCATAATATCCATGTAATTGACAGAACAGAATATAATGGTTCATCAATTAAAACCTAGAATAACATCCATGTAATTGACAGAACAGAATTTAATAGTTCATCAAATAAAATCCAGAACAACCCCCATGTAATTGACAGAACAGAATTTAATGGTTCATCAATTATAATCCAGAATAAACATAATCAAAATCTGATATGTATATAACCATATAATGCTCCCAAAACAAGATTTAAAAATCATGTTACAATCCGTTAAATTGCTAAAATAAAATTAAGCAATTAAATTCCTTCTATCTGTTAACAGCATGCTAACTTATTTAATCTTTCATACTGTTAAAATCAATAGCATACAGATTAAGATTATGCATCACATGATCCTAACATGTCATGAAAAATAATTTAGAATCCCATTTACTAAACCAAAACAGTCCAAAAATTTCAAAAAATTCAAAATGAGAAAGCAAGCTCCCACACAAGGGAGCCGGCTCCCCCACCTTGGGAGCGGGCTCTATGACCTTGATAGCTGGCTCCCTAATTCCATGGAGCCGGCTCTCTCTCTCATAGAGAGTCGTGAGAATATTAGTTCAAGTTCCTAGAGGTCCGACTAAGTCCCAAATCATCCAGAAAAATCATATATCTTAGTACGCATCGTTACAAGATTTAAAACAGAAACTGAAACAAGTTATCCAGTAAATCAAAATTCAATTAATCAACGCATATATTACAGTTTAAAAGCTGAATTAACATGCATACTTAATTACTTTTAATATCCGTTTAGTTCTTGGAGACTACCTAGGTATGCACAGAACACAAGTCAAAGGAAAAGAGTAAGAAATAAAATTTGCCTTTGGTTCAATTTTGAAACCTTAAACCGTCTTCTCTAACTTTTTTTGGCAATCATTCACTGTTCTAACTCCTCTGTTGCCCCTTGGTTCAACCCACGAGCAACACCACTTCGTTCTCTCCTTGGCTTAGCCTTAGCCTTAGCCTTAGACAAATCCTAAGTTTCCCTCTCTTTGTTTTCTCTCAAACCTCTCTATTCTTTCTCTCTGCCTCCACTGTTACGTGAATAGAGTTCTAAACCTTTGGCAGACGCATAAAGTTATATATATAAGCAACGCTAATTAACCTAATTTCAATTATACTTAGATAAAGAAAAGGAAAATAAAATAAAACTAACTAAGTCGACAAATTTTAATGAATATAAATAAAACCCTAAAACTTTATATTACATAAAAAAATAAAAATAAAATGAACCTAATTGAATTATTAACAATTATTAATAATTAACCTAATCCAAGATACATATATACCCATATATACATGTATATCCATCCATGGCCCATTTATCCTCACCAATTAATCCACACTATCTAAGCCCAACTCCCTAATAAAATAAACATCTAATGGAAACAATTAAATTAAAAACAATCCACATAAGCATATAAGTTCAAATAACAAATAAAACATTTTAAACATATAATACAATTCCACATAAGCATAATTAACTTAAAACAAATAATTCAACTAAACAATTAAACACATACCATCCAATCACATAACAACATAGCTACTTAATCCATTAAAATGCACAAGAAATAAAAATTAAATTCTAATTATATCCTTTTGAAAACTAAGGGTATTACATTTTTCCCCCCTAACAAAAGGAATTCCGTCCTTGGAATTCAGAATCTCTGAATTATTGTTCTTAAAAGTCATTTCTGTTCCGTTGTGGATTATGCCTCTGTGCATGGGCTCTACTGAATTCCAAATCCTTATAGAAAAATTTATAGGTTCAATATTTAGGAAACACAAAAATTAGTCTACACGTAGATTGTATTTAACAACTACTCATCTTTTTCTAATTTTTTTACAGGCGTAATTATCCACATTCCTCCAAGTTTCATAGGATATAAGCACAAAATTCCTATGCATCCAACGCTAACTAGTCGGTAACGCTAATCTATAGGCTACTGCCGCAATTAATAAACAAAATCCGTGAAAAGTCAATTTAATACGGAAAACTGACCTTCCTCCAAAAACATTGTTTCCATATGGAAGACATCCCAAACAACCATTTCTTGATAGAAAACTCCAGTGTATGAGTTCAACTATGTACAAAATCCTATTGTCGCCTCCAAACCGCGCGCAATCCATTACAAAGGAAAGTTTGTCTCTCCGATGTATCCTTAAATGAAGTCAAGGTCAGATTATGCAACCCTTGCTTTCATTTCAAACCAACAAGTAAGAGGTCTGCACTATATAATATATAAAACCTCAAACGTTATCCTATTAACCTCCTTGTGCTAACAATATGACATACAAAAATTCTGAAAAGTGAATTAAACACTTCCAATTATCCATGGAAACCTAGGTTATATATCCCAGGTATATCCTCTATGATCAAATTTACCTTCTCGATCACATCCTTCGTCTAGAGATATGAAGCAAAACTGTTGGTCCAAAATCCTCATAAAGCTCCCACTAATAAGGAATTTTTCATCCATTATAATGAACATCCTCATGCTATAACACTACTATCAGTGCTATGTAGAACTGATATGAAGCTTTAAAGTGAACACTACTCGAAAAATGTCTATAAGAGAACCTGTTTAATCCACTATTCTTTAACCTATAGGGAATCAAAATTCCAAAACAATGTTGATAATTCCTACCGATCATCCAGTCCTGATTAGTCTGGATCAACCACTAATCCTCCTCCAGTACTTTAAGCTCTATCTGAGTAAGGTAACACCTCTTCCAGGTCAGCTCTGGTAGTCTAAGTTGACCTCTTTAATTTCCCCGGTAATAGCAAGTGTCATTATGTAATACCCCTAATTTGAAAAGGATATTTCTGGTATTCTGGTATTTAATTTTTGATTTATTTGTCATTTTATTTGATTAATTGTTTACTTGTTTATAGTGTTGATTAAATGGCATATATTTTGTTTAATTGTTAATTATTTATTTGTTAATTCTTTGCTTAATTGTTAATTATTTATTTGTTTTAATTATTTGATTAATTGTTAATTATTAATTACTTGTTAAAGGTTGTTTTATTTATTTATTTATTTAATTCATTGTTATTATATTTCTTGTACTTATAAACTTACGTAAGTTCATGTAGCCAACATTGTTTTAAACCTAGGTTGTTCAATGGGCCGAGTGAATTGTATTAGGGTTTAATTGAGCCTCGAGTTAGAGTGGTTTATAAATACTTATCTAAGGGGTCTGTCTAGGGTTTTAGAAAACCATTACGGCACAGTAAGGTTGTGAGAAGTTTTGGAGACGGCTGGGAGGAAACAGAGAGATAAACTAAGGTTTCACCGGAGAATTTAGACGGGAAAGGCTACAGGCAAGTTCTAACCTCATCTCTTTCCCTCTTACTCGTGTTCTTTGCATGCCTAAGTAGTTCCAAGAAAACATTAAACGGAATTAATTGATTGAATTAATTAACTATGCATGTTTAGAACTCATTATATCAGCTTATTTTGTGTTCAACTGTGCAACTGCTCCTTTAAAGTACTGTTAATCAATGTATGAAGGGGGTAGATGGGTTTTCTCTGGGTAGGTTTGAGCACAAACAAAGGTGTTAGAAGCTGTAACAGAGAGGGACGAAAGTAGTGCAGGCAAATGGAGACGAAACAAGCAGTCAGAGGAGAGGGGGAAGTGGAGGCGGCTCCAAAAGACCATGGAGCCGGCTCTACATGGTTAGGAGCCAGCTCTACCATGGTTTGGAGCTGGCTCAAGCATAGGTGGAGGCAGCTCCACCATGTGGGAGTCTACTCTCCTCGTGTGTTTTCTAGTTTTTGAGTATTCTGCGGGTTCTGGGCTACTGCAGATGGATTTGTAAAGTTTTGGATTGGTTTATGGGTTGTTCTAGGGTGGTTCAATCTAGTCTAAACTCATATTAATGTCTCAGAAACTATGGTAGTACAGAACATATCATTGGGAGCAAGTATAGGACATAGTGGGAGACCTTTCAGAAAGTTGATGTTTTGGTGTGGAGGTGAATGATTCGAGCTGCTCATGGTTTACTGAGCAAGTGCTTTAGGAAATTTATGATTTAAATTGTGTCACAGTATTATGGAAAAATAAGCATGACAAGTATGATAACTTTTTGTTATGCTTAATGAGACCTTTGTTGCTAATTTCACAGTAACGGATCATGTAAAGTTTCTGGAGGTTGTGGAATGGTTTTGAATGAACATATTAAATTTGATATTGTAAATTTTATGCTCATAGTGGAACATAGGATGGATTATATCCATTCTCTGTAATTTAAAATTATTGAAGAACCATGTATCAATAGGGCAGACCAGCATGTTATATATATTTTTGTATACCTGTAATGAATTCTGGTTGCCTGTGTTATGGACTGGTTGATAAATATTTTCATTGTTAATGTTATCAACTGTGGAATAGTTTGGAACAGTTGGTAATTACAATTATTACCTGTGTTGTCAACTGTGGATGTTGGATTCCATGCACCGGTATGGGACGGTGGCATGCCTAGGTTTGGATTAGTTTCAAAATACTAAATCCTACCTACACGGAATAAGGGAATGGATATTAACATAAATCCTACTTATAATTGAGTCAAAGAAGCTGTATAAGCTGAATGACTACTCGGATTACTCGTAAGTTATGTTAAGTCAAAGAAGTTGCACAAGCTGAATGACTAACTGGACTTTGTATAGATGGGACGAACTTTAAATATATATATTATGGTACTGCGATCTGAGCTTGAGTCTCAGAGTCGTCGGTTAAGGAGCGTATATGCAAAAAGATGCGTAGCTGGATATGAGAGGTTGAGGTATACACTGTTAGGTCTAGGTACTCATGCCCACCTTTGGGTGCGTTTTCGCATGTTGCCTTCTATTCAGGTTGAAACCCCCTCCGTAGTCCAGTGAGAGTTCTGTAATGTGAATATACTTATATAAGGACTATTAGCTATTGTTGAACTGCTTAGGATGTATATGCATATCGAGTTTCTGCTTAGATTGTAGTAGGTTAGAACTTGTTCGCGGGCCTGATCCATTTCTATTTTTCAGATACGCGACAGTTCCAGACTTAGACCTGATCGTGCTGAGCAGAGACTACTACTCACTCTTCCGACAACGTAGGACTCTCTCCGTAGTTTATTTTTGGATGTTTCTTTCAGTTATCGTTATTTCATTTTGGATTATTATTAGAGGTCCACTAGAGATGGATTCCCGAGTTGTTTAAACTATTGGAGGTTTTTGGATTATTGGAATTTAAATATTTATTTTAAAGAATTTTATTTTAGTTTCTTTCAGCTCATTATATTATTTCTTTAATCACTTTGTATTCCGTGTTCGTTTTAACATATTAATTGTTTGATATCCCTCGGGTTTGGGCCTGCACCTGATCAACCCGTGTCTCGGATCCGAAGGGTATCACACACTATTACACAAGCTAAAACTTCAACTGTTAACTCAACAACAAACCGAAAGATTTGAATATCCTATCGGTTGTTGAGAGCGTCCACTTCCATATTCCCTTCCACCAGACAAAACTTAATGCAAAGTGTGAATCACCACTTCAATCCACTTAAGTCGTCTCGTGATCCGTTCCATATGTATGAACTGATATTTAAATTGGAACAGCTTCAAAAGTAAACTCTGCATCTGAATACATGCACCACTAATCTATGATAAACTTACCGATATGGAAAAGTAAATCGAAAATTCCATTTATCTAAAGTCAACTAACTATAACTTTTCCACACACACCGTGCACCTCTTCTTTATATAGGTAATCGATCTCACTATCATGTCTTGACACACCCTACTTCTTTAATAGATGTAAGTGTCAATCAGACTTCTTGTCTCACTTCAAAAGAATATGGAACCTTTCCATCCTCCAAATAGTCATCAATTTTCCAGCAACAACTAATTGGTGCGAATTGTGACCTAAAAATTTTGTCCCATATTTTATACAGTGTAGAAACTTTGGTTCCTCCACCAAGTGCAACACTGGCAACTCCTTCAAATAACACACTTGTGAATAGTGTCTTGGTTAAGAATAGATTGATGAAGATTTAGTCAGTCCACTATCCTCAGTCGATGTCATTCCAATAAGTACCTAAACCAGTACAAAATTGTAATACCCCTAATTTTAAAAGGACAGTCCTGTAATTTAATTTAATTATTTATGTGCATTTCTAATAAATTAGTTGTTTAATTGCTTGTATTATTGGACTTAATTGATTATGTGTTTGTTTGTCTTTTTATTTGAATTACTTGTTGATTTATTTTCTTTAATTGTGTTTTTATTTTCTTTAATTAAATTAATTGTTTTAATTTACTTAATGGTGTAATTGTATTATTTATTTTGTTTATATGCATTATTTGGTTAAATTAGTTTTATTAATGGTTGTAACTGTATAAAATAATTATTAGGTTTTTATATTTTATCACGTTGTGGAATTTAGCCGACTTATAGTTGGTGTAGGTTTTAATTTAGGTTTTCAAGTAAAGCCTATAAATACGTTATTATACGTCTGTATAAGGGTTACAAACAAACCCTATTCATGTATTGAGGCAGAGAGAAACAGGGAGTAAATTAGAGAGAAATAAAGAGTGAACCTTGAGAGATTTATAGAGAGGTTCAAGGAGAAAGGAACGTGTTTTCTTCTGGGTTGAACCAAGAGCACCGGAGGGGTGGAACGGCAGTCTAGGACGTTGACGGAAAACTCAGAAACGGTGGTTTAGAGTTTCAAAATCTGAAACTAAAGGCAAGTCTCTGTTCTACTCTTTCCCTTAAATCTGTGTTCTGTCCATGCCTAGCTAGACTCCAGGGGTTTAATGAATGCTAAAATTGAGTGATTATACATGCTTAGTTGGACTAAAACAGAGGGTGTATGATTTTGTTTTCATATTCCTGTTTTGAATGATTCTGAAAATTCTTGATGCATAATTGATGTTTAAGTTTAATCTTTGCATGTTAAAACATCTAAAATAGTTTAGTATGGATGTATGGGTCTTAGGTTGAGGCTTAAAGGCCTTAACTATGGAGTTTTAGGGTTTACAGAGGCTAAACAGATGAAAAAGACGACTTCAGCACCAACTCAGCCGACTAAGTTGGGAACTCAGCCTGCTAAGTTGGCAACTCAACCTGATCAGTTGGACGGCGACCTGGATTTTGATTTTAATTGCCCCGAATTATTTCTAAACCTATTTTAATTAATCTAAATGGGTATAATGGACTTAGGAAGATCCCAGAATGCATCTTATATCTATATATGCTAAGAAGGTGGATGGTTTGGAAATTAAATAACTTATATGTTGTTTAGATCTGATGGAAGGGTAAATTTAATTACTCTAACAATTGAAATTAATGATTAAACGGATTAAACAATGTTCATGAAATGTTATATTTGTTTATCTGAGATGCATGTTAGTGACTTAGAGAGTAAGTTAGCTGTATGCTATTTAAACTGTGGTATTGCTTAAATAAATGCAATACTTATCTATATGATGTGTATCATATTATCTATGGATTAAATTGATGTATTATTTTATATTGCATCATTTATTGGACTGGATGGTTTAATTTTGTATTATAATATTTCTGGTTTAATTGATGTGTTATTATTTTGTTGCATCATTTGTTGGACTAGATGGATTAATGCACCGGTATGGGACGGTGGTATTCCAGGGACGGATTAACCAAAGAAGTTAAATCCTACCTAATCTGGATTGAGGTATGGATTAACCATAAAGGTTAATTCCATCTCCTACTTGTGTCATGTCAATAAAATAATTGAATGACCTACTTTGGTTTCTGGATGGATTGTTATACATAGATCAGACTACTATACTAGATGGATAATATTTTGTATTAGGAGTATACGGACTTTATATATTTATGATATGATGCCATGGTATGAGCTTGTGTCTCAGAACCATGGTTAGGGTGCGTATATCGCCTAGGATGGATAACTGGACATAGGTGTTGTTCCCTAGTAGGTCTAGGTAGTCATGCCCACCTTTGGATGCGTTTTCGCATGTTGCCTTCTATTCAGGTTGAGACAGACCTATTAGACTAGCGAGCGTCCTATAGTGTATAATAAATACATATATGGACTACTCTAGATATTGTTGAGCTATCTAGGATGTATCTGCGGATCGAATTTTTGTATAGATCGTAGTAGGATAGGACTTGCATATGGGACAGACCCACTCTCTTAATTTTTTTCAGGTGTTCGTTAGTTCCAGGGTTAGAGCTTGGACGTGTAGAGCAGATACAAACACTCATTCCTCCAATTACGTAAGATTGCTTTCTATATTTAGTTTTAAATTCTACTTCAGTTGTTTTAGTTTTAGTTTGGGATTTTAATAAGGGGTCCACTTAATGGATTCCCGAGTTGTATGGATTGGAGGTTCTGGAAAGTTTGGTTTTAATGATTAACGATTGAGGATTTTATTATTTAGTATTCGTTCAACGTTATTATTTATTTCTTCTTAATTCATTTTATAATCTGTGTTCGTTTTAAATATTAATTATTTGATATTCCCTCAGGTTTGGGCCTGGGCCTGATCAACTTGTGTCTCAAATCCAAGGGGTATCACAAAAATCCTCCTTCAGACTTGGTGACAACTTCTGGAATTCCTAAGAAGATGTTCAGCAAAGTCAGCACCTCCGATAAATCATCGTGGCGTTAAAGTATATCAAACTAATCGTACTAGATTATTTTGACTTGTAATGATGGTTTAACTATCCCATCCTGAAAACATACTATAATGACACATGTTCAGGTCCAATAGATTAGCTAGATTTATGTATATCTACCAAATCCTATTACCAAATGCTCACATTTCTAACATAATTTAGCGCTATTACTCCAAAACAGTAGTTGGCTGATCACACACTAGTGTCCCCAACTAACCCACATACCAAAACCCAAATAATTAACGAAAATAAACACGTATAATATACAATAAAACAAAATACAATCCTACTCAAGACATCATGCTTTCTAGAAAAGACAGTCTCCTTAGAAAACAACTTGCAAAATTATTTCACAAAAGTTCATTTTATAGTTGCGTAAGTAATCATCCAACCCCGAAACATATCCTTTAAACATTGCTAAAAAAAACAACATATGCTTACCTAAGCAAATACCAAAGGCTTAACCCTCATCCTCCTTATACACGGAATGCAAATCGTCTAACTTGGCTTTATAAAGCAACTTAGAACGTCAAAACATAATCCCCATACCCTCCTAAACGTGATAAAAAATCATGCATTTCGATCTAATAAGAACTCCATCAAATCCCCAAACTCCTAAATAATACTTTTTATCTACCTCTTTTAGAGATGATACGAAAGTTTAACTTAGTAGATTGATTAACCCCAAGTTCTACTAATATTATTCGCTATACTAGCAAACAAGATCATCCTCGATCGGTCATTCATCTTCCAAATTTAGTACCCTCTTCCTTGGATACTCTGAAATCTCCTCTATTAGAATCCCCTTCGGACCCCCTACTCTCTTCTTATCTCCTTTTTTAGAAAAACTGAAGTCGTGTTGACCCCGATATGTGGTGAACTATCATGTACACCTTACTCCTTCCTTGGCTTATACTTTCTAAGTAATGCCAACCCCGGAACTAAACCTTCGATCCCAAGTTCTGCTTCTGGCAAAGAACTCGATAACGTACTCCTTTACTCATTTGGGTCTTGATCACTTTTGCCTTAGACCCAATCCTCTTTCTTGTGTCAACCATTCTATAACTACAGAATTTAATTGACATCAGCTCCTCTAACAAACCGTAAAATAGAGTACAACGAATCCTAATATGGGCTTTAAGTTTTAAGAGACGCAATGCGGAAGTCCTGTAACGAAAGACACTCCTAAGGACACTTGAACCTGGAGTGCTCTGATACCAACTGTGATACCCCCGGATCTCTGGATGCCGGTTGGCCAAGCCACGCCCGAATACCCGAGGATATCAAAAACAAATGGCAATAATCGAACACAGAATACAAATATGATAAATAGGAATAAATAAGTGGCTGAAAGAAAACTAAAACGATAATCCAATAATGAAATCCTCAGAATAAATTTTATAAATAAGAACTATTCTGGTACATCCCAACATACAAAACAAATACAACTCAGGAATCCATCTAGTGGACCCCTATTCAAAACCCAACTAAAGATAAACTGAACTAAAAAGAAAACCAAACTAAATATAAATAGCAGTCCTACGCAGTCGGAAGAATAAGTGACCGTCTCTGTTCAACACAGACAAGCTCAAAAACTGGAACCGTCCGATACCTGAAAAATAATAGTGGGTCAGGCCCACGAAAAAGTTCTATTCTAACTACAGTCCAAATAGAGACCCGATACGCAAATACGTCCTAGATAACTAAGCAATAGCTAAATAGTCCATATTATATATATATATATATATACTAAAGGACTCTCACTGGACTACAAAAGGGGTCTCAACCTTAATAGAAGGCAACATGCAAAACGCACCTGAGGTGGGCATGTGTACCTAGACCTAACAGGGTACACCGCTACCTATCATAGCCAGTTATGCATCCCAATGCATATACGCTCCCTAACCATCGATCCTGAGACTCAAGCTCATATCGTGGTACCATAATCATAAATATAAAAATCCTATCATATCCATCCATAAGAAAACTAGTTAGTCATTCAACTTTGTTTAGCTGATCTTACTTAAATATAAGTGGCAAGTAGTCCAGTTAGTCATTCAACTTTATTCAGCTGATCTGACTTAAATATAAGTAGCAAGTAATCCAATTAGTCATTCAACTTTATTCAGCTAGTCTGACTTAAATATAAGTAGCAAGTAATCCAGTTAGTCATTCAACTTTGTTCAGCTGGTCTGACTTAAATATAAGTAGCAAGTAATCCAGTTAGTCATTCAACTTTGTTTAGCTGGTCTGACTTAAATATAAGTAGGATTTAATTTTATAATCCATTCGCTTTTTCCAGAGTAGGGAGGAGTTAGCGTTTTGATCTAACCTGTCCCTAGTATAATACCGTCCCATACCGGTGCATGCAATCCATAACATCCATGCAATTGACAAAACATAATATAATAGTTCATCAATTAAAACCCAGAATAATATCCACGTAATTGACAGAATAGAATTTAACAGTTCATCAATTAAAATCCAACACAACTCCCACGTAATTGACAAAACAAAATTTAATGGTTCCTCAATTACAATCCAGAGTAAACATAATCAAAATCTGATATGTATATAACCATATAATGCATCTAAAACAAAATTTAAAAAGCATGTTACAGTCCGTTAAATTGCTAAAATAAAATTAAGCAATTAAATCCCTTCTATCCGTTGACAGTATGCTAACTTATTTGAACTTTCATACTGTTAAAATCAATAGCATACAGATTAAGATTATGCATCACGGGATCCTAACATGTCATGAAAAATAATTTAGAATCCCATTTACCAACCCAAAACAGTCCTGAAATTTAAAAAACAAAAATAGAAACTGTGCTTTAAAAAAAATTCCCGTAAGTTACTATGCAAGAGAGCAAGCTCCCACACAAGGGAGCCGGCTCCCCCACCTTGGGAGCCGACTCTGTGACCTTGAGAGCTGGCTCCCTAATTCCATGGAGCCGGCTCTCTCTCTCAAAGAGAGCCACGGGCTAAAAATAAAAGGGAGCCGGCTCTTTCCTTTTTTGAGCTGGCTCTGTCCCTGCTTCCTGGCATCATCTTCGTCTCCGATGACGTTAAAAACCCACTGAAAACAATAGTTCAAGTTCCTAGAGGTCCAACTAAGTCCCAATCATCCAGAAAAATCATATATCTTAGTACGCATTGTTACAAGATTTAAAACAAAAATTGAAACAAGTTATCCATTAAATCAAAATTCAATTAATCAATGCATATATTACAGTTTAAAAGCTGAATTAACATGCATACTTAATTGCTTTTAATATCCGTTTAGTTCCTGGAGGCTACCTAGGTATGCACAGAACACACTACCTAGGTATGCACAGAACACAGGTCAAATGAAAAGAGCAAGAAATAGAACTTGCCTTTGGTTTCAGTTTTGAAACCTTAAACTGTCTTCTCTAACTTTTTCGGCAATCCTTCACTGTTCTAACTCCTCTGTTGCCCCTTGGTTCAACCCAGCAATACCACTTTGTTCTCTCCTTGGCTTAGCCTTAGCCTTAACTGTGATACCCCTCGGATCCGAGACACAGGTTGATCGGGCGCAGGCCCAAACCCAAGGGAATTATCAAACAATTAATATTTTAATGAACACAAAATACAAGATGAAATGATAAAAAGTAAATAAAAATGGCTGAAAAGAACTCTAACCGAAAATCCTCAAAATAATAATATAAAATCCAACTCCAAAACCTCCAATTAATTAATAATTCGGGAATCCATCTAGTGGACCCCTAATAAAAAAAAACCCATCTGTAAAATAAAATAACTGAAATAAGATCCAAAGTTAATAAGTAAGCAGTCCTACGTAGTAGGTGAAATAGAAGTCTGTATCTGCTCTGCACGACCAAGCTCTAACCCTGGAATTGACGAGCACCTGAAAATAATAAAAGAGTGGGTCAGGCCCACATGCAAGTCCTGATCTACTACAATCCAAACAAGAATCCGATACGCAGATACATCTTAGATAGACTCAACAATATCTAGAGTAGTCCATATATGTATATATTACACACTATAGGACGCTCACTAGTCCAATAGGTCTGTCTCAGCCTAAGTAGAGATACCATGCAAATTGCACATTACGTAGTCATGTGTACCTAGACCTACCAGGGAACAACACCTCTGTCCAGCTATTCATCCTAGGCAATATACGCACCCTAACCATGGTTATGAGACTCAAGCTCATACCATGGCATCATAACATATATATATAAAGTTCGTGTCCTCCTAATACAAAATATCATCCATCTGATATAGTGGCGTGATATCTGTATAATAATTCATCCCAGAAATCCAATTATGTCATTCAGTTATTTACTGACTTGACATTAACAGAAGTAGGACTTAACTTTTATTGTTAATCCGAACCTCAATCCAGATTAGGTAGGCTTAGTGTCTAAACTAATCCATACCTAGTATGCCACCATCACATACCAGTGCATACTACACTCTATTTACCATAGTTGACAAATCAGTATAAATAGTTATCAACTACATTCCAAAATAAGCACAAATACAATTTAACATATGTAAAACTGAATCATGCATCCAATAATAGATTTAGGAACCAAATCCCAGTCCTTTAAATTGAAAAAATCAAACAATGCAATTAACTCCTCCAAACAGTGTCGTAACAGATGAGATATATAACAGATTTAATTGTCAGTTAATCCCAACTAAGCATACATATAATTAAATAACAGAATGTTTATAACTCAATTGCAAAACATGATTCATAATTCTAAGTCATGCAGAGAAACTTAAATCCCTAAAACAGTAAGCCATTACCAGTTTATGTCAACCCTTTCTCCTACAGCTTTACTTTGAACCTTAGGCTAATTCCATCCTAAATTTCTGGATATAAGCTTGCTTCTCAATTCTTATATAAGTCTTAAGCAATGTATTACATCATTCAGTAGCCTTGAAACAGTTTCAAAAACTCAGTCTCAGCCAAACAGTCCATTAAAAACTCATTATACGCAATAACAAGAGAAAGAGAAAGCTCTGAGAGAAAGAGAGCCTTCTCTATTCAAGGAGAGCCGGCTCCCCTTCCTTAGGAGCTGGCTCTAGATGGTTGAGAGCCATAAGCTATTCTTCTGTTGTCTTTTCTGACTCTGATAGTTTCCAGTCTTTAAATTCAGTTCTATTACATGTTTTAAGGTCCCATCCTCATCCCAGATTGATCACAAGACAGAGTTATACATCTATGAATTGAATTCCAGATCAATGTTTAAAAACTGAACTTGTAACAACTGGGAAACATATTTTAATTCAATGATGCTAGAAACTGATTTAATATGCATAAACGATGTAATTAAAACTTAGTTTAATTCCTGGAGTCTAACTAAGCATGCACAGAACACAGATTCATGGGAAAGAGAAGATGTAATACCCCTAACTTTAAAAGGATAGTCCTGTTATTTTAATTAATTATTTTGTTTGCATTTTTAAGTATTTAATTGTTTTGTTGCTTGGTTAATTAACTTGGTTGGATTATTTGATTTAATTGCATTATTTGTTTTACTTGATTGCATTATTTGTTTTATTTGTATTACTTAGTTTAATTGGATTATCTGAATTATTTTATTATTTATATGTCCTTAATTAATTAGTATAAAGGTTTAATTATGAAATTAGGTTAAATGAGTATTTTTATTACGTTAGTAAATTCTTTAGGGTTTCTGTTAGAAGTCCCGTAGGTGGACGCCGACAAAGTTTATAACGAGGGTTGTTCGTGGGACGAGTTAGAGCTCTGTCTCTAATATTACAAGGATTAGGGTTTTAGGGTTAAGCTTATAAATACACCATTATACTTTAAGTCTAGGGTTTACGATCATAACACTTAGCTCATAGACGTAAACTGAGTTCTGTAAAAACAGAGAGATACAGAGTGAGGTTTTGAGAGAACAAAGCACGTTCGATGTGGGATTCGACCGAGGCTTCAAGGTCGGACCTAGGAGAAGGGAAGAGTAGAAGTAAGAGGAGGCTACACAGTAGTTCAGTGTTGCCAGAACAGTGAACACAACGCCAAGATTTCATAATTGAAATCACAGGTAAGTTCTTTTCTTCCTCCTTCCCTCTGGCTTGTGTTCTATGCACCTAAATAGTCTCTAGGGTTTAATTAATGATTGACTGAGTTTTACATATATATTACATGCCATATTGATGATATATATATGTGTTGAATTCTGTTAAACTATGGTTCGTGCATGTTTGAATTCAGTTGTATTCTTAAAGCATGCTTAGTCTATGGAACTTGTAGTTTTTGTATTTGTTTTCAACTGCTATAAACACTCCATGGGGATTATACTGGGCATATTTAGGACCCTTAGGAACAGTTTAAAACGAAATAGACAGGTTGGGAGCGACCTGAGATGAAGCAGAAGGTCGCAGAAGTTGCAGCAGTTGAAGACGGCTCTCAATGAGGTGAAAGCCGGCTTCATAGAAGTGGGAGCCGGCTCCTACACATGTAGAGCTGGCTCCAATGTCCTTGGAGCCGGCTCTAGGCTGATTGGAGCCTGCTCCTAAAGTCTTGCAGCAGGCTCTCTTCAATAGTAACATTCTAATTTTTTTTTTTTTACGAGTTGTGGTTACTGTTGGAGCATGGGAACTATTCTGAAACTTTTGGGACTTTACAGAGGGATTAAATGGTTTATTTTGGGTGTTATTAAGACCTAAGATTGGTAAAAGTTGGTCTCTGAGTCAGTGGGACAAACAGTATTAAATTAGTAAACTTACTGTACTGTTAACGGTTAAAAGACAGATTAATTGCTTAACTAAATTTTAGCAATTTAATGGGATTTAGGATGTTTATAAAACTTATTTTAAATGCATGATAGGGTAAGGTATTTATTAGTTTTGACCTATGCATGTTTTGGATTTTGGTTGCTAAGCTACTGTTCATAATCCTATAGTTTACTTGGTTTTCGTTAAACTGGATTATACTTTGGATTTAATTGTTGTAATGTCACACACTACTTTGCAATTAACGGAACTTTGGATTTGGACTGGATAATGGTTTTGAAATTTAGTTGTTGAAATATTAAATCTTATTTTGCAATTAACTGGAGTATATTTTTAACTGAACTTGTTGAAATATTATACCATATTATGCAATTACTTGAGTTATGGTTGGTAATTGGATTATGAATTTGGATTTAAGTTGTTGAACTGTTATCTTAGTTCTGTAATTTATATGGATATGGAGGACTGTATGCACCGGTATGGGACGGTGGCATACTAGGGATGGTTTAGCTCAAAACACTAAGACCTAACCTATCAGATTAAAGGAATGGATTGTAAAATATTGAATCCTAAATTGTGTTAAGTCATATCAACTGAATAAGTTGAGTGACTAACTGGACTGTGTTTTGTATGTCACCTCAATGAATAATTGAATGACATACTCTGGATTTGGACGGACTTTAGATATATGATTATGGTACCACGAGATGAGCTTGAGTCTCAGGCTCGTTGGTTAGGGTGCGTATATGCAGTGGATGCGTAGCTGGATATAGTAGGTAGGTGTACCCTATTAGGTCTAGGTACTCATGCCCACTTTTGGGTGCGTTTTCGCATGTTGCCTTCTATTCAGGTTGAGACCCCTATTATAGTCCAATGAATGTCCCTTAGTATGGATATTTATAAATATATGGACTACATAGATATTGTGAGGTATCTAAGGTGTATCTGTGTATCGGGTCACTGTATAGATTGCAGTTAGATTAGAACTTGCTCGTGGGTCTGACCCACTCTTTTATTCTTTTCAGTTATAGGACGGTTTCAGCCTTAAAGCTTGATCGTGCTGTTTGAGGACAGTTTTCTATTCGTCAAATTACGTAGGACTTCTCTCGATGTTTCAGTTTTATTTACTTTCAGTTTTTTCAGTTAGTTGGGAATTTATTTAGGGGTCCACCAGATGAATTCCCGAGTTGTAATCATGGAGGTTTTGGAAGTTGGATTTTGTTAAGTTTTATCAGTTGAGGAATTTATATTAGTATTCTTTCAGTTTTTAATATTTATTCTTATTTTATTTTGTCATCTATGTTCGTTTTAAAATATTAATTGTTTGATATTCCCTCGGATTCGGGCCTGGGCCTGATCAACCCGTGTCTCGGAGCCAAGGGGTATCACAGAAAAGCAGAAACTTGCCTTTGAGTTTCAGATTTGAAACTCTAATTCCATAATTTATGTATGATATGTTTGTGTCCTAAACTGCAAACTTGCTCCTCCAGTGCTTTGGTTCAACCCAGAAACAACCCCGTGCCTTCCTCTTTGAACTGCTTTATTAATCACCCAAGGTTACTCTGTGTTTCTCTCCAATCCTTCTCTCTGTTTCTCTCTGCCTTTCACTCCGGGAATAAGGTTTTGTTCTCAACCCTAGGCAGAACGTATACATGTATATTTATAGATTTGTAAACCCTAAACCCTAATTCTAATTGTAATCCAACAATGGAACGTATTCAATAATTAAATTAATAAGTCGGCTACACCTTGAAACCTAAAACCCTAAGTCACGATACACAAGATCAATAAACAGTGAATTAACTAAATGAAACAATTAAGTAATTAAAGTAATTAAAACAGTCAACTAATCCAAGTTATTAATTAAATCAAATACAAACCAATTAAGTAAAATAACATAATAAAACCAATTAAATAACTAAATACACTTAAACAATTAATTCCAAGTAAATAATTAAAAATAACTCAATTAATTCAATTTAATCACCATAATAAAACAATTAAGCAATTAAGCAAATAAAAATGCAATTAAATCAAAAATTAAATACCAGAAATATCGAAATACCCTTGTAAAATTAGGGGTATTACATTAACCAATCCCTAAGTTTCCCTCTCTCTGTTTTCTCTCAGACCTCTCTGTTCTTTCTCTCTGTCTCCACTGCTACGTGAATAGAATTCTAAACCCTTGGCAGACGCATAAAGTTATATATATAGGCAACGCTAATTTACCTAATTTCAATTATACTTAGAGAAGGAAAAAGAAAATAAAATAAAACTAACTAAGTCAGCAAATTTTAATGAATATAAATAAAACCCTAAAACTTTATATTATATAAAAATAAAAAAATAATAAAAAATTAGACTAATTAAATTATTAACAATTATTAATAATTAACCTAATCCAAGATACATATATACCCATATATACATGTATATCCATCCATGGTCCGTTGATCCTAACCAATTAATCCACACTATCCAAGCCCAACTCCCTAATAAAATAAACGTCTAATGCAAACAAGTTCAAATAACAAATAAAATATTTTAAACATATAATACAATTCCACATAAACATAACTAACTTAAAACAAATAATTCAACTAAACAATTAAACACATACCATCCAGTCACATAACAATATAGCTACTTAATCCATTAAAATGCACAAGAAATAAAAATTAAATTCCAATTATATCCTTTTGAAAACTAAGGGTATTACATTCTTCCCCCTTAACAAAAGGAATTCCGTCCTCGAAATTCAGAATCTCTGAATTATTGTTCTTAAAATTCATTTCCGTTCCGTTGTGGATTCTGCCTCTATGTATGGGCTCCGCTGAATTCCAAATCATTATAGAAAAATTTATAGGTTCAATATTTAGGAAACACAAAAATTAGTCTACGCGTAGGTTGTATTTAACAACTACTCATCCTTTCCCAATATTTTTACAGGGGTAATTATCCATATTCCTCCAAGTTTCATAAGATATACGCACAAAATTCCTATGCATCTAGCGCTAACTAGTCGGTTACGCTAATCTATAGGCTACTACCGCAATTAATAAATACAATCCGTGAAAAGTCAATTTAATACGAAAAACTGACCTTCCTCCAAAAACATTGCTTCTTATATGGAAGACATCCCAAACAACTGTTTCCTGATAGAAAACTCCAATGTATAAGTTTAACTATGTACAAAATCCTACTGTCGCCTCCAAAACAGGCGTAATCCATTACAAAGGAAAGTATGTCTCTCCGATATATCCTTAAATGAAGTCAAGGTCAGATTGTGCAACCCTTGCATTCATTTCAAACCAACAGGTAAGAGGTCTTTATATCATCCTTTTGCAACGCGTTTCGGGCTTATGCGAGTTAGTCGATTTTCTGCCGCCGATTTGATTATCCTTCCTGTTGCTCCGACCAGTGCTCAGTTTACTCTGGCCGCCATTGACTATGGGTCATGGTTAGGTGTTACCGAAAATTGTTGTCAGGCTGAGCAATATCTGGTGTGGAGGACTTCTCGGAGATAGATCAGGATTTCTTGTAAAAATTTCAGGGATGGTGTTTCGCCGGTATATTCTCCTTACCTTCCGTCAAGCGTTCGTATGCCCAATATCATCATCAACATTGCATTATACTCTGTGAGGTCCAATTGTGACTTATATGTCACACCTATTATATTCCCTATTTGGTTGATGGTTGAAGAAATTGTCAGCCACGTCTGCTATAGAAAGTTGGGGTTTATTACATCTGAAGTGGATCAAGGGTGCTCAGATGGTTTCTAAAAAGTCAATATTTATGATGGTCATGTTCCATCAGCGTGGGGAATACGTCTCTTTTTAGCATTCTAAGTCTACAGCCTAGTTTGTTGTGTCTTTGATGGTGGGATGTTCGTGTGTTTTGGTGATTTTTTATCTGTAAGTGTCGTTTGGCTCTTTTGTTTGCCAGGGTAAAAAAAAAAAAAAAAAACCCTTCTATGTTGTCCTTATATTAATTATATATTATTGATCATGAACAGGATCAATCACATGATCCTCTACTTTCATTCTTTATTATTATGGATGGGTTATCTAACCTCTGAATGATGTCTTTCAAGAGCTAATTGATGCTACATTGGATTCGCTATTTTAGTTAATTAGTTATTTTCCATTCTGTTTTTATGGTAATAACAAAATTGATAACCCCCATTTGTTAAAAAAAAAAACAATTTAATTTCATTCTGCCACAATTTCTCAAAAAAAAAACTACATATTAGTAAAGAAAACATGAGCAAAATTTTCTTATAATGAAAATAAAGAAAACCTCATATTTAGAAAACCACATAAAGAAAATTCCATATTTTTTTTTACAATATTTTTTTTTGTAAAGAAAACCCCATTTTAGTAAAGAAAAAAAAAGAACCAAAAAAACCCCTCCCAGTCTTCTTTAACAACCAAAATTCGAAGATTCAAACTAGGGCTGAACTATCCCAAAATTGAATCAATAATACCAATAATAAATTCAAACTAGGACAATTCACGGGTTGTTAATCTGGCACCAAGTGGCGTTATTTGTGATGCTAAACTTTCAGGGGCAATTGCGTCATTTTGATAGATCTGATATTTTGCCATAAATCTGAATTTAATATTAAGGGGCAATTTTGTCTTTTCATATGATTTAAGGCTCTATATGGATGAAATTTCTTCAAGGGGGGTGTCATTGTCCCAAAAACAGATAATTTTTATCTGAGTGTTCATTTTAACAAATTTCAGGAGGTGTTCTTGTACTTTACCTTAAAAAAAATTATCGTAAGACCTATATTTTAAAAAAAAAAATTTAATTTTGTTTTTTATTACTTTATTTTATATTAGTTCAGACGAACTTTTTGTCTTTTACCATTTATAAGTAAAAACTGGTTGAAACGCTCAATCAAGTCATCTTATACCTTTTATAAAAACTTATCTTTTTTAACCTGCCTCTTACGTACCATCTATGATTTTGTTCATCATACAAAAACAATATTAGATTGCTAGTAAATTTTATTTAGAAGTATTCCAATTCTGCAACTTATATCATTAACAATCTCTATATCCTTAACTCTGAAAAAAAAAATTAAAAAAAAAATCTCTATGTCCTTTGTAAGATGGATCCTAAACATAGAAAGTGATTATGATGTAACGAAAACCTTGTGATACAACCCCAAGGATGTCATGACACTGTTGGAACAAGTTTTTGATGATAGTATATTGTAATTGTTATATATTTTTATTTGTCAAATATATTTTTAATCTAATACATTAAATTGTTAAATAATTTACAACTTTTTAGTATTTTTAATTAGGTTAATTTTACTAAAACCCCCTCAAGTTTGGCCGAATATCATCTTCAAATATCGTTCGAAAATAACTATCACTCACATCATAAACTACTTTTGTTCCATTTTTCATTAACACCCCAACCGTTAGTTGAACAGTTTTGACATGATGTAAAATGACTTAATCACCCTTTGAATTTGTCAAGTCAACCCTTTAACTTAAAAAAATTAGATTAAAATACTAAAATACCCCTAGAAAGTTATAAATTGACAAATTATATATATATATATATATACATACACACACACACACACATTACACAGAGTCATATCTATATGGCATCTGATCTGGCTGTCACTAAATTTCTCTTTCTCTATCTTTGATTCTATATCTCATTCTTTGGTTTTAGTTCTAATCATCTCTCTAAATCTATTGAATCCGGCAAGATAATAGGATTCTCCAACTTTCTTCTCGTTCTCTCATCAATTCCTCCTCTTGTTCTTCAATCTTTGAATCTTCTTTTCTTTTTCTCTCTTTGATTTGCATCACAAACAAGTCTAAACAACATATAATTCTCTATATGAACTCTTGCACACTCTAAACAACATAAATCCACTATTTGCTTCAAATCATCAACAATCTTAGTCATGACAAAAAGCTGAAAACGGGTGAATATATAATTTTATATATATATATATATATATAATGAAATCGGGTTTATTTAAAATAAAGATAAAAAAATCGAAGTACATGACAACGATGGAGGCCAAATAAGAACAACAATCGGAAAAAATTCACTGAAGATAATGGCTCTAAAACAGTCCATTATAGAATAATGATTTCTCAAACAATCCCTGATAACTAAAAAAACAGAAGTTCCTTATTCTCAGAAGTCTTTTTTGTTTCTGAGGATGCCGAAAATGACTTGGGCCGGGTATGATCCAGGAGGTTATAAGTGGGCCGGATAAAGACCATTGTTATGAACCGAGTCTTTGTTAATTGAGCCCAGGGTGATAAAATTAATAAAAAAAGCCCGGTTCTGAACGGAAGGAGCTGAGCCCATAATGAAGGAAGGCCCAGAAGAACAGCCCAGTTCAAGAAGTCAGTTGAAAAATATCTAGAAGGTCTGTAACAGTCTATATATAGGCTAAAAACAGAGGGAAAAGGGATTGGAAAAATTGGAAGTGTGGAATTGCTCTTTCTAATTTGAGAGGGAGAATTTCATGTACCTTCACTTAGCGCCGTCTGTGGGAACGACGAAGATTGATTTACGATAAGTCGAAATTGATTCAATCGTAAGTGATGCACGAGGAAGAAGCTTGATCTCTAAAAAGTGAATGAGGATCGTGAGTGATTCGTTGTTCGTTGTTCGTCTTGCTGAGTTCCGATTTTGATTGATTTTGAAGAGATTCGCATTCAATCTACGTAGTTCCGGTTTGTTTCTGTTCAATCAATCTATGCGATTATGTTTTCTTTGCTAGAGCTAGATTTGACAGGTCCACGGTGGAAGAAGGTCGAATCTGGACTTGTAAGATCAGAATTCGGCCAATTCAAGTCTAGATCTAGTGTGATTGCGTTAACAGAACTCAGATCTGTCCAGAAAATTGCGGTTGATGACTTTGCTCCGATCAGGAATGATGATCGGAAGTGAGAGCTCAAATCCATTAGATAATGGCCAGCAGTCAAAGCTCGATGAATTAATGAGTGTAATCGAAGAGCTAAGGAGAGATAACGCAGAGTTGAGAGCTGGAATGGAGCGTCGTAAGGCTCCTGCTCTTCCAAGGCCACCTCCAGTAGGAGAGGGAGTTGTGTCATCCAGCACTGCTCATCATGATGATCCGGAGGGAAACAATCAAATGGATCTTCATCGCGAGGAGATTGTGCCAAACAATTTACGTCCACATGTCCGTCAAGTGGAGGAGTTGGAAGAATCATCCATTTGGATCCGCATCATGAACGGATCATGCGAGAAGAAACCATTGTTTTTGATCCAACTCAGGGAAGGTTACGACATGATGAAGCAATGGAGTCTAGCAATCATGGAGCTCCATCGCTATAGCATAGGGAGTTCACAGATGATAGATCGTTTGATCCACCCTACCGGCCTTCAATGGCGACGTATGATTACAGGAGTTCAGAATGAAGATCTGCAGATCCGAGGATTCCACTGCAGTTTTTAATGGAGAATGACGCACTCCGTTCCTCTGCAAGAATGGTTGTATCACCGTTCACTAAAGAAATCCTGAACACTCCGAATCCGAGAAAGTTCTCCATGCCGGTGTTCATTCTATTCGATGGAACGACCGATCCGATCGATCACATTTACCACATTCAGTTCAAAATAGCCTTGAATACGAACAATAACCCTCTGATGTGCAAATGCTTCCCTACAAACTTGTCAGGGCTAGCCCTCAACTGGTTCAAGAATCTAGCTCAAGGTTCAATTGCTAGCTTCCAGGACTTGTGTGATAAGTTTATTAGCCAATGCTATGGAAATAAACGCCCGGCCAAAGATGTGTCAAGCCTGTTTACAATGAAACAGCACGAAGATGAGCGACTCCAGGCTTTTCTCACCAGGTTTAACTTTGTCAAAAGTATGGTTATGGAGTGTCATCCATCAACAGCAGTTTAAGCGTTCAAGTTGGCAATGAACCGAGGGACACCGCTCCACACAAGTTTGGTGGTGAATAAGCCGAAGACCATGGATGAGCTGAACGAGAGAGCTGATGGTTTCGTGCGACTAGAAGAAGAGAAAGCAGCTAATGCAAGGAAGACATCTATTATCTCCACAGAGGAGAAGTCCAAAGCTAAGATTCGGCAAAAGCAAGCTCCGCAACATCAAACCTCCTAGAAGGTAGAGAAGAGGCCCCGAGAAGAAGAGTCGTTTACTCCACTTAAAGTCACTCTGGCAAGGTTATTCCAAGAAAACAAAGATAAGTTTTGTCCCCCCTTACCAATCGGAAAACCTCTCGAACAGATAAATTAATCTAAATATTGTGCTTTTCATAGTGATTTTGGTCACCAGACTAATGAATGCAGGAACTTACGGAGGCAAGTGGAGATGCTGATCACCAGGGGAAAGTTTACAGGATATGTTCAAGGGCCAGCGCAGGAGCAGAATCGGCCTACTGAGCAAGTTAAGAGAAATCAAAAGCCGAATCACTATAACACTCAGCCCGTTCGGATTATAAATGCAATTCATAGTCGTCCTGAACAGATAACAGAATCTGAAGAATTGTTCCGAACGCGCCTTCGCCAAGCACAGATGAAGAGGCGAATAGGCAGTGTTAACAATCTGCACCATCAGAACGCATCAACGCAGATAAGGTTTAACAAGACAGACCTACTGTGAGTTCAAATTCCTCATGAGGACCCTTTGGTTGTTAGTTTTACAATGGCGGAATGCTTAGTACGAAGGGTGCTAATTGATCCAGGGAGCAGTGCAAATGTCATGCCAAAGGTCGCCTTCGATCGGCTAGAAATCAAGCCAAAAGTGCTTAAATGTACTGAGAATCCATTGTTGGGATTCGATGGAAAGCGAGTCAAACCGATCGGCACAATAGAATTGCTCGTTCGAGCTGCTGAGAAGGAGCTTGTCGAAAGCTTTGTGGTGGTGGAGATCCATCCATCCTACAATCTGCTGATAGGGAGAGGATGGATTCATAGAGTTCAAGGAGTCCCATCGACCCTGCACCAAGTGATGAGATGTCTGAGTCCGGATGGAAATAAGGTGATTAATATCAATGGGGACCAAGTTGCAGCAAAGGAATGTTACTCGGTGACTCTGAAGGCCGCAGGGAAGGGAAAAGCTCCGATCCAATCTGATAGCCCACAATAGCAATTACAGAAGCCTCCCCCCAGCATGGAAAGGGAGGAGGATCCTTCGGTGTTGACCGAGGAACCTCTAGCTGATGTTCAAATTGATTATTTAAGGCCAGACCGAACCACAAAAATAAGTTCAAGGCTTGCCGAGGAAGAGAAACACTAGTTGATTGATTTCCTTTCCCGGAATGCGGACGTGTTCACTTGGAGCCATTCGGACATGCTGGGAGTCGATCCCTCTGTCTCATGTCATTCCCTTCGTGTAAATCCGAACGTTAAGCATGTACGGCAGAAGCAAAGAAGGTTCGCCCCGGAGCGCAACCAGATCATTGCGGATGAAGTTGATAGATTGTTAGAGGCTGGGTTCATCAAAGAGGTTCAGTACCCGATCTGGCTGTCGAACGTGGTTGTAGTGCAGAAGAAGAACGAAAAGTGGAGAGTTTGCATTGACTTCACCAATCTGAATAGAGCTTTCCCGAAGGATAGCTTTCCTCTTCCAAAGATTGATCAAATGGTGGATGCTACAACGGGATATGAACGATTAACCTTCCTAGATACTTATTCAGGTTACAATCAAATTCCAATGGATCTTAACGATGAGGAAAAGACCTCTTTTGTCACCGAACGAGGGACCTACTACTATAAGGTCATGCCGTTTGGACTAAAGAATGCTGGAGCGACGTACCAAAGGTTGGTCAGCAAGATTTTCAAAAATCAAATGGGCAAAACTGTTGAAGCTTACATCGGTGACATGGTAGTGAAGAGCAAATAGAAGGACCATCATTTGTGACATTTACAGGAGGTGTTCGATGTACTGAGGAGGTATGGAATGAAGCTAAACCCAACCAAGTGCTTGTTCGGCGTAGGATCTGGATAATTCTTTGGCTACGTGGTCAATAATAGAGGGATTGAAGTCAGCCCAGCTCAAGCGGAAGCTTTACTGAGAAATGCAGAACCAAGCACTGTCAAGGAAGTCTAAGCCCTCACTGGACGCATAGCGGCACTAAGTCGATTCATCTCTAAGTTGTCAGACCAATGCAAGCCATTCTTTGATACAATAAGAAGTCACGGAAAGCAATCCTGGAGGGATGAGCAGAGGCAAGCACTGACAAAGTTGAAGGAGTATATGTGAAATCCACCAGTCCTGAATGCCCCAAAAGCAGGTGAGAAACTTTTCCTGTATCTTAGAGTTTCCAACTTTGCAACTAGTAATGTTTTGATACGGTGTAAAGAAGGTAAGCAGTTCCCAGTCTTCTATGTCATCAAAACGCTAACCGAACCAGAGAAAAGGTATTCGAAGGCTGAACGAGTAATATTATATTTGGTAAATGCAAAGAGGAAACTCAGGCATTACTTCGAGTCCCACCCAATAGCTATTCTAACCACGCTTCCCATAAGGGTGATCCTGCATAAGCCCGACTTGTCCAGACGAATAATGAAATGGGCAATAGAGCTAAGTTCTTTTGACATAACATATGAACCCCGAACGGCCATCAATGGGCAAGCTGTGGCTGATTTCCTATTGGAGTGTGATGTGGAAGAGCCAGAGGAAAATATTGAAGACTATTCGTGGAAGCTCTTTGTTGATGGTTCTTCGAATCAGATGGGGGCACGAATTGGGGTCAAGTTGAAGACACCAAAAGGCACCACGTTAAGCCAGGCGATCAAAGCAACCAATAATGAAACAGAATATAAAGCAATACTGGCTGGATTGAAGTTGGCCAAGGAGTTAAAGGTCAAAAGCCTAGTCGCTTTTAGTGATTCGCAGTCAGTAGTTTGGCAAGTAACTGGAGAGTATGGAACCAAAGATGAAACAATGGAGGCGTATCGTTCAGCCGTTATACAGGAAGTTGAGAGTTTTGATCAGATCAAGTTTATCCAATTGCCAAGAGAGTATAACGAGGATGCCGATCAGTTGGCATGCAGTGCGTCGAGTTCTGGGGAAACACTGACAAGGGTGATTCTAGTCAGTGTGTTGTACCAGCCATCTATCCTTGGCGAGCCATCAAACTCGGACCCTTGGCAAGTGAATGTCATACCATATGAGCCGAGTTGGATAGATTCAATTATGACATACATACGGGATGGGGTTTTACCAGAGCAGAGGGATGAGGCAAGAAAGATCAGATCAAATGCTGTGAAGTATGCCATAGTGCACAACCAGTTGTACAGAAAATCTTACTTAGGGCCTTACTTGAAATGTGTAACCCCCACAGAAACTCAGCAAATGCTGCGAACTATCCACGAAGGTGTGTGTGGTAACCATTCTGGGGGGAGGTCTTTAGCACACAAAGCGATGATACAGGGGTATTTTTGGTCGAACATGTCACGAGATGCGGAGGAATACTCAAGAAGGTGCGATAAGTGCCAAAGGTTAGGACCACTGATCCACCAACCACCAGAAGACTTGCACGTAATGGCCAAACCATGGCCTTTTGTGCAATGGGGGATGGATGTGGTTGGCCCCTTACCGACCACTAATTAACAGAATAGGTTCGTTCTACTTGCAACAGACTACTTTACCAAATGGGTGGAGGCAGAACCATATCCCAGCGTGACTCGGACTCATGTAAGACGTTTCATTTGGAGCAATATCATCTGTCGCTTTGGCATGCCAAGGTCGATCGTCATGGACAATGGGACTAATCTAGACAGTAAGCAAGTGAGGGAGTTGTTAGAAGAATATCAACCAAAAGTTAGCAGTGGTCAGCCGTCCACAGGCAAATGGTCAGGCTGAGATCACAAACAGAATGGTCTTTGCTTGTATAAAGAAGAAGCTTGAAGAAGAAAAAGGAAAATGGTTGGATGAGCTCCCGAATGTCCTATGGCCCTCTAGAACGACTCCGAGACAACCGACCGGAGAGATCCCATTCGCCATGGCATATTGGACTGAGGCAATAATACTGGTCGAGCACCTAGTTCCCACCATTCGAAGTCTAGTATGGAATCGGGAGCGGAATGATCACATGTTGAAATTCAACCTCGATTTACTTAAAGAGAAGAGGGATGCAGCGGCAGTAAGGCTAGCATCATATCAGCAAATACTTATGAACAGCCACAACAGAAAGGTGAGGCATAGAGACTTTGCACCTGGTGATTTAGTTCTAAAAAGAAAGGTTGGAATTGTCAAAAAAAATGGTGCCACCTTGGGAAGGACCGTATAGAGTTGCAGAAATCATAGGGAAGGGGGCAAATGTCCTGGAAACCATGGCTGGAAGGCTGCTAAATAAGCCATGGAACGCCACATCTTTGAAAGGTATTACCAGTAGGAAATTGAGGAGTAAGTTCTAACCTGGTCAGTGTTTATTTCCAATTGTGTGCTTACAAATGAATAAAACTTCAAAAGATCTATAAAAAAAGTTATTTTCTTCCAAAAAGGTGATCAAGCGTTAAGCAATTAAGCAAAGTAAATGACAGCTGGCACTATGAGCCGAACGTCAAACACTTGCTAAAAATAAAAATCCAAGTGGCAAGTGGCATTCAGCCGAGCGCTAGGCACTTAGTGAAGTAAGTGGCAGCTGGCACTATGAGCCAAACACCAAACACTTGCTAAAAATAAAAAGCCAAGTAGCAAATGGCATTCAGCCGAGTGCCAGGCACTTAGTGAAGTAAGTGGCAGCTGGCACTATGAGCCGAAAGCCAAACACTTGCAAAAAATAAAAAGCCAAGTGGCAAGTGGCATTCAGCTGAGCGCCAGGCACTTAGTGAAGTAAGTGGCAGCTGGCACTATGAGCCAAACGCCAAACACTTGCTAAAAATAAAAAGCCAAGTGGCAAGTGGCATTCAGCCGAGCGCCAGACACTTAGTGAAGTAAGGGGCAGCTAGCACTATGAGCCGAACGCCAAACATTTGCTAAAAATAAAAAGCCAAATGGTAAGTGGCATTCAGCAGAGCGCCAGGCACTTAGTGAAGTAAGTAGCAGCTAGCACTATGAGCCGAATGCCAAACACTTGCTAAAAATAAAAAGCCAAATGGTAAGTGGCATTCAGCCGAGCGCCAAACACTTAGTGAACTAAGTGGCAGCTGACACTATGAGCTGAACGCCAAACATTTGCTAAAAATAGGGGCAAGTGGCATTCAGCCGAGCACCAGGCACTTTAACCGAATGCCAAACACTTGTGATAAATGATAAATGATAACTCAAAAACAACGACGAAGAAAGTATTATGAGATATGAATTAGTCAAAAATCTTCCATTCCATTAAATTCATATCCATTAAACATTTACAAAGATAGTTCTGGTGGAATGAGTAGAGTATACAAAAGAAGATAATACATTTGTAGATGACTATTTAGTCCGGTTCACACCCTCGGTCTCTTGCTCACGCTCAGCGTTCCCCTCACCTTCATCGACTGTACTCTCCTCTCGGGGAGGAGAGTCAAGTTGGATGATTATTTCATCTAGCTGGGTTCCGCCCTGAGCAACAGGCGCAGGAGGAACCATGGTGGAAAAAGGAGGAATATCCAGGGGTTAAACGGCTGAAGGAACAGGAATAACTCCTGAGGAAGCAATCTCCTGGCACTCATCAAAAATACGCTCGGCATGAGTGGAATCCAAATTAATATAAACTCCGAGGGGATCGATCTCCAGTTCCTTGTCGATATCATCTGGATTGGCGCCTGAACTAGTTTGACCCTCGGCAGGAAGACGGTCATTGTAGCCCTCCTTGTACCCTTCAGTATACCTGAGGGCTCCGATCCTGGAGAAGCGACCATGCAGAGCCGTCACTCCGCCGTTAACCTTGCCAATGACTCCAAGTAAGGCATTGCGCTCATCCAGAGCCCTCTTCTCAAAGGCTATGCGCTCTGCCTATTCGTCATGAAGCAAGCGCTGAAGATTGTCTCTTTCAGCCTTAAGCGATTCGCGTTCGGTCTGCCAGACGCTCTTCTCAATCTGAAAGGAGTCCCTCCCATCTTGAAGGGAGTTTGCTTCCTCCTTCAGACTGTCCCTTTCATTTTCAGCTATTCAGCTGCACCATCAATTCAGCATTCTTAGTGCCAATGATATTATTGTCCTTGGTAGCTGCATCAAGGCTGTTGACGAACTTGCGTGCCTTAGCATTGGCAGCCTCAACATGTTTTTGCATGGCCATCATGCCAAACAGAGTTTGCAAAACAATACATGAGTACTAATTAAGCCAAACGTATATGCAGAGGAATTGTAATATGAAGACATTTTTAATGCAATCAGAAAAGTAAGGGAATTACCTCCATAGTAGCCAGAGGAAAGCGACTGAAGACTTCCTTTTGTGACAGAGATTTGGCAACCTCAATGTCTTTGGGAGACCACATGTTCTTGTAATAGGCCATGGCGGTTGGGCCTTCTCTGAACATGGTCTCGCTCGGCATCACTACCGAGCCATCTGCTCAGACAAATCGGGGGGTCCATAGAGCCTCTACAGAAGGAGAAGCGGAGGTTGTGCCGGACCTAGAAGGAGTAGTTGGTCTGATCTGAGGAGGAATAGGCACGCCCGACCCAGAAGTTCAAATCCTCCTTGATAGAGGAACATCATCAAGGCTGCCTTTACTATCAGGCTGAGGCCTTTTTCCTCACTCCTTATCCTGAACGGATGCAGTGGGGGCAGAGGTATTCCAAACTTGAGGAACAGCGTTCGGGTTGGCAGGTGGAGCGGTGATGATCAGACTGACAGCCACCACGTTCGGAGTGGTGCTGGAGGTAATAGCAGAGGAGGATGCCGAGGCTGGAGAAAAAGTGGCTGCAGAAGCAGCAACGGCCCTAGGAAGGTCCTTCTTCCTATTGAAGGAAGGTATCCAGAGTTGGCTCATTATAGTGCCGAGGAGTGAAATGTCACTAAGATTCTCAGACGTAAAAAGCTCCGAACAAGAGGGGATGTTGTTCAGTACGTGTTCCTTCAGATATGTAACCCTATCCCTGCAAATGCCGTAACTGAGTTCATTATTTAGTGAGATACCCAGAGAATTGCAAAGAAAAGAACAAAAGCGAGGAGTGCAAATTTCACAAGGGCAGTCGGTCGAATGGTTCTTGAACTTTTTATAGGAAGAAACAGAGCATTCACCAAAGGCGTTCGGGACGGGATAATCCTTGGCAGCTGGAGCAAACCAAGTCCCCCCGAACCTCAACTATGCCCTTCTTCCACCATTTCTCGGATTCAAGTTTGTCCGTACAGATGGATCTTTTATCGATAGGGTAGAGGTGTTAATATGACTCTTCCAACCTGATCTTGCTGACCTTGTAGCAAAGGAGAAGATCAATTATATCAAGATCTAGACCTCTGTCACGACTCAGAAGCAGCAGAACGGATATAACCCTAAGAAAATTTGGGTTAACTTGGAGAGGGGAAAGATTTAACTTACTGAACACGTAACAGAAGAAAGGGTGTAGAGGGAATCTAATGATGTTTAGGTGATGAAGGGTAAATAAGGTTTCCCCGGGAAGAAGGCCAGCACCAGTTGTAATGTTTACGTCTGTTGGGTATTCCTAAAGATGAATGTTGTTAGGAAGTCGAAGTTTCATGCAAAGAACATCCAAATTGATGGGCATGATGAGAACGAGTGCAATCCCTAGGGAAGTAAACAGAGATTTTAAGAAGGAAAAAGGCAGCAAGACTAACCTCGAGGAATTAAAGGCTACAAAGAACGTTTCGAGATCGCTGAAAATGGAGATTCTCTTGCAGGAATTCGCCGGGAAAAGTTTGACTTGCTTGAAAAAGATGAACAAGGGCTTGGTTGACAGCGAGATGTGATTGAGACGGTAAAGGAGGCTGATGGTACCTTATAAGGGCTTATAAAGATAAAGTGGACCCGAAAGCCGAGATGCCAGGAAACTGAAGAGTTTTTAAATTTCAAAATATCGAATCCTGAACCGACCGCTCGCTCCCCCACAGAATCGTCTTGAGCCGCCTCATCATGATTGGTTTCCATAAATAATCACTCCCTCATTAATGAGGAAATGATCATGGGGGCAATTGAGGATGCCGAAAATGACTTGGGCTGGGTGTGATCCAGGAGGTTATGAGCGGGCCGGATAAAGACCATTGTTATGAACCGAGTCTTTGTTAATTGAGCCTAGGGTGATAAAATTAATAAAGAAGCCCAGTTCTGAACGGAAGGAGCTGAGCCCATAATGAAGGAAGCCCCAGAAGAACAGCTCAGTTCAAGAAGTCCGCTGGAAAATATCTAGAAGGTCTGTAACAGTCTATAAATAGGCTAAAAACAGAGGGAAAAGGGATTGGAAAAATTGGAAGTGTGGAATTGCTCTTTCTAATTTGAGAGGGAGAATTTCATGTACCTTCAGTTTCCTCCTCTAAACACAACACCAATTGCAAGGGGCTAACATGCAGAGAAGCTTGCCATTTTTTCTACATATATTGATTTACCGGTTATTTCCTTCATGTTATACCCAACAAATACCAAAGAGGGAAAAGAAAGCATGTCAAACATCTAAGTTACTGGGAGACATATGAAAAGGCAATCCATTGCATCAGCATCTTTCTTTGAATAATGAACTTGCTGGGAACAGTCCGACTGTGCCTAACCAAATAGTCCATTGTAGACGATTATCTTTGAGATAGAAAATTAGGGCTTATATGTGAAATTAAAGATAAAAAATCATAATCGAATAGAAGAAAAATTCATGAACCAAAAGATATATGAATGGATCGTTAAAGGAATTTTAATGCTCCATTTTCTCCTTCAATTTTGTTTATGAGTCCTGTAATCCATGGCTGGTGTGGTGTTAATATTCATTTGGTTCTGTAATCCATGGGAATGGCGATACTTAGATTTGGTTGATTTATTTATGTTGTTAGTTTTGATGGATTAAAGACACCCAGATCTATTATTTTGTTTGCTTGTTCAGATGAGTGAAATAAACCCATAAACGGAGTTGAGATAGAATCGAAGAGAGTGAGAAAAGAGTTTGGAGAATGGAAGAATTGTGAACAGAACGAGACGATAGACGGAGCGCTGACGTAAGGTGGGTGTAAGGATATAATTGTCATTTAAGTAACCTGATATTTTGGAATAAATAGAATTAAAAAATTAGTGGCAAAGTTGTCTTTTCCAATACTTTTAACGGAGGCTTTAACGGAAAATTAAAAATGGACCTAACTGATAGTTATTTTCGAAAAATATTTGAAGGTGAAAAATGGCCAAACCTGAGGGGTGGTGAGTGAAATTATCCAAACTTATTTTTTTAACCTGTCTCTTGTGGTCTTACGTACCATCTATGATTTTGTTCATCACACAAAAACAATATTAGATTGCTAGTAAATTCAATTCAAATGTATTCCAATTTTGCAACTCATATCATCAACAATCTCTATGTCCTGAGAAATTATTATATGGTCCTCGTCTATTTGATACTTGATAGACTAATTTAATGAAAGCTATCCGATCATAAAACTTTGTAATTTATTAATACACTCTCGTGGGGTCATTTTTTTAATTTGAGAGTCTGTATTTAACTGATCCACCAAGTATTAATGGTTCATAACCATCTAATAATTTCTCCAATGCCCTTAACGTATCCTAAACATAGAAAATGATTATTTTATCTACTCATTCTCACATTATAGTGATTATGATGCAACGAAAACCTTGGGATACAACCCCAAGGACATCATGACACTGTTGGAACAAGTTTTAAATGATGGTATATAGTTGTATATTATAATTATTATATTTTTTTATTTGTCATATTTTTGATCTAATACATTAAACTGTTAAATACTAGTAATTTACAACTTTTTGGTATTTTTTATTTTAGTGTTGAACAAGTACCCCTCATTTATAGTTTGTGACAGAAAAGCCTCCTATTGAACTTGTGTGAGTCTTGTGAACGATCTTTTTTTGGTTCACAAATAATGATTATACCCTACATAACAAAATGTAATACGTTACAAAAATAATAATAATTTATTTAATTTATTACAACAAATATTATCAGTATTTAATGGGTTTCTTTCTAATATTCTAGCATACTTTGAATTATTGGAGAAAACCAAAATAAAATAAAATTTTATACATATATTTATTTGTAATTAAAGTTTAATTCACAGTGAGTGATTTGTAACAACACCAAATATAAATTCTTCATTAAATCGTTGAAGAATTGAAGATGGAATGAATATTCAAATAATTGATGATCAAACAACAATTTCAATCACCAGCTTCAAAATTCTATTTTATTAAAACAAATTTAATTCTAATTAAAAATATATATTTTTCTTGTATGAAATGATTCACTCACTATATGATTTAAATCAGACCACAATTTTTAATTTTCTTTTTAAGTGCGACCTTTTGTTGGTGCATGATGCATCGACTTCCGAGAACAACTTCCAAGAATTGAGTGACTGTTTTGACCGGATCTATTCCTTTGAACTAAAGCTTTCTCCATTTAGAAAACCAAAAAAAAAATGATAGATATTAGCCCACACTTTGTTGGGTGTTCAACGTTGTTTTCATGACAGAGACCTGTGAATGTTATGATGCGTTATTGGGTAGCCCACCCACCTTAACCCATTAAAGTTGCTGTAATTATTATAGCAACTTAGAGCCTAATTAAAACTGTTATCACTACTATATTTGTCTCTGTTCTACAAAGCTATTTAAGACAGATTATTTAGAGTGCACGTTTCTAACTTCAGGTCATGTACTACGTAATTCATGTGTATTACAATCAATTTTGTTTATTCAATTGAAAAAAAATTAATTATTTTATGATTAATCATCCAATATCAATAATGAGTCTTTATAATAAAGAGTTCTCACAAATTTGACTCTCTCAAAACCAACATAAAATCCTAACACCAAAGAAAAAAGGGTTTAAGTACAAGGGTTAAGGGTTACATTGACCTAGCTAAAGATTTGGTCAAAGTATAAAAAGTTAGACCTTTATTATTTCAAAATTTGGTGCCTTTGGTCAATGACATCCTTTGTTGTTAACGAAAATTAAAAGAATGACTAAGTTGTCCTTTTATTGTGTTTAAATGTCTCAATAACCTTATATTTTGATATAAAATGACAAAAATGCCACTGAAATGTCACTCAATTTTCATACCAATTTCATATTTATATTTGACAAAAACAATTTTTTTTTTTTCCTTGTTAATGACATTTGATTAGGTTTCTTTTTATTATCTGATTAGATTTTTTTTTCACTAAAAAAAAAAAAAAAAAAAAAAAAAAAAAAAAAAAATGAGGAAGAAAAAAAGTTAGGGTAATAAGGACCAAATATTTTATCCGTATGTAATTTATCCAAATCTCATGAGATGTTAGTGTATTTTACCCTAAATCCAAAGGCATTCTAAGATATAAAATCTTTCAAAAAAAATTTTGTGGGGATGGTGTCCCTTGGACCCCTAACTAACCAGACAACTTAACTTCCTACTAGAATTTGTAAAATGACAACACAAATGGAGCTTATAATTTAGACTTCATAACCACAACATAAATTTGAAGTGAATGAGGTGACAGTAACCTCTTTTTTTATAAAATAATACCAAATGTAAAGTTTTGCACCTAATTTGTCCATTTCAACACTCTTAGCTTAATGAGAAGATCAAGTTTTTCATGCAGCAAGCAATGTTAGTGATGGAACTACGTACTTCAATTTGAGTCTTCCAAGAAGGTTGAAGAACTAATTGCATTTCTCACCCACACTAATTGCATTTCTCACCCACACTTTATATGTATACATATAAAGTGTGGGTGAGAAATGCAATTAGTTCTTCAACACATATAAAGTGTGGGTGAGAAATGCAATTAGTTCTTCAACCTTCTTGGAAGACTCAAATTGAAGTGTGTGTGTATATATATATATGTATGTATGTATAATATGTATGTATGTACTATCAAATGAATCTGCAACAGATAGAAGTACTTTAATATTGAGTGGTGGTTGTCTACTAATCTTCTTTTTCGGATATGGAATATTCTTCTTATAAGCATATTGTATACTTTTGCTTTATGGTACTTCAAAAGCCTCTAAAGTGGAGGCTGAAAACTACAACTAAATGGTCCATAGATGATGTTGGGCTTGTGCTGTTTTTGAGATTGGAAAGGAACATTTGGACCAATACATTGGGACCTCAAGATGACACATATAGTATTATCTCTTGTAGTAATTAATCACATTTTCCATCAACTTTTATGTTTTGCTACCAACCAAACAAAGCCTTATCTTCTCATTTTCCAATGCATGCACATTAACCACATGCTCAAGCTCATTGTCTGTTCATTCCTCTTGATATTGAAAACCGGACTGATATTTGCACAGATTTGTTATAAGAATTTACTTAATTAAATTTTTTTAATTGTTTATTTATATACAATACAAGTAAGTAGAGGGTCTCATTTCTTTATTTGCCGCATAAATGAACCAATTAAAAAAAAAAAAAATGACAATTCACTGCAACAAATCGATACAAGAATCATTTTTTTATTAAAAATAACCATAATCACCGTAACTTGATAATTAAGGTTTGTGGTCCCTTGGCTAGCTGCCTTGTCTGATAAAAATTAATTAAAGGTGTTTGACCTTTATTAGTGTAAACATAACGTGTAACATGTTAAATGCCCATGGTAGGTCAGATATTTTATTTTTAATTCAAAAATCTTTCTTGTAAGAAAAAGACAATATATTATTAACTTTGTAAATAGAAATGTACTATTAATTTATATGTCACTAAGAGAGATTTTTTTTTTTTCGGAAAGCAAATGTGGAATTGATATAAAAGTGATTACACAAGGCCATGGACCTTGGTCCACAAAATGTGGACAAAGCCCAACCAAACAAAATACAACAGGTCCAAGCCCAAATCAAGACCAAGACACTTCTAGTCAAGGGTTTTAGACTATGCGTGTCTGGGACAAAAACATTTCGGTGCAAGTCGATGAAAGGGCAGAGCCCTAATTTGGAAAGTCGGGTGGCTCCGATGGAGGACAAATGAACGACGTTGGCAACTCCCATTCGATCATCAATCGGCGTGCCATAAGTGAGTCCTTCACACTTCTAGATAGCAATTTTTGTCTCACAAGGTCTGTAATTTGTCTGAAAATCGCCAATTGGGTGCATTTTTTATTCTTGAAAATCATATTGTTTCGCTCTTACCAAATTTTGTTAATAGCTGTGGACAACATGAATTTTCTGACTGCACACCTCAAGCTCTTGCCTGCCCAGTTATGCGATGCCCAACCTACCAACGAATTCCATGATGAGGGCGAAGCATGGAATTTGCATTTTTCCTGTAAAGAGATCTATATCGGTCTTATAAATTGGCAAGCGAAAAACAGGTGGTCATGCGTTTCGTCACCTAAATTGCATAGGTGATATGTCCTCGGTCCAGGTACATCTCTCATGCTACTCCGGCCAAACGTGGATAGCCTGTTTTGCACTGCGAGCCAAATGGAGAATTTGCATCTAGGAACCGAGAGGGAGATCCAAACCAGATGGTGCCATGGCTTGGGAGGGATTGGTGATTTCACTGTGTGGTGAAGTGTAAAAGACCCTGAAGGTGAAGGAAGCCATATGGAGGTGTCTGCTGAAGTAGTTAGGGGAACAACAATGGATAGTTCAGGGAAAAGGTCAACCACTGCTTCTGGGAAGTGCCAATTACCATCAACAATAAGGGAAGAGAGTTTTTGCCCCGGGAGAATGGGTGAGTTCAAAATGGTTCCATTTGTGACCCTTAAGGAAAGAGGGCCTCCTTCAAGCCAGTTATCTTCCCAAAAAAAAAGTGTGCATCCCATCTCCCACCTTTCTTCTAATCATGGATCTGGCCAATCCCCTCATCTGTTGAATCATCCTCCAGTTAGTAGAACATGCTTGAGGAATGCCAATTGTCCAAAAACATCGGTCCCTAATAAGTTGTGTTTTCACCTATTGTACCCATAAATTGTCCCTTTGATTAGAAGTTAGGGTCCAGATATGCTTCAGTGCTGCTGCCTTATTTGCAACATCAATGTCCCTGAACCTAAGATCCCCACTTTCCTTTAGTTGACATGCCCTGGCCCAAGCAACTTTAGCTCCACTGTGTTTAAATTCAGTACCCGACCAAAAAAAATTGCGCAATAGACAATTGACCTTTGAGATTACAGCTTTAGGCAACATAAAGAGACTAATCCAATAGTTCAACATACTAAAAAACACAGATTGGATTAGTTGGATTCTTCCTGCGAAAAATAGGAAAGAAGACAACCAATGAGAGATTCTGCGAGTGATCATATCCACCAGACCTATACAATCATTCGCTCTAAGTCTAGTAGAGACTAAGGGCACCCCAAGGTATTTGATAGGCAGTGATCCACACTCAAACCCAAGCAAAGCCTTGATGTCATTAATGGTAGAGTTGTCCACTCCAGTAATAAAGAATGAACTTTTTGAATTGTTAATGCATAGACCCGAGAGATTAGAGAAGTAGTCAAGAGCATTTTAAAGGGTTGAGATGGAGGCCGGGTCCCCATAAGAAAAAAACAGCAGATCATCCGCAAAAATGAGATGAGTGATACCTGAAAGAAGGGTTGTCGGAAATGAACCTCCTAGTAATGGATGAGAAAACTTCCATGGCAATCACAAATAATAGAGGAGAAATAGGATCGCCCTGCCTTAATCCTTTAACTCCTTTGAAGTGGCCATGAAACTCCCCATTAATAGATACTGTAAATGAGGAAGATGTGATACAGGCACAAATCCAGTCAATAAAGGGCTTGGGGAAACCAAAAAGAGCAAAAGTGTCCAATAGAAACTCCCATCCTACCGAATCAAATGCCTTTTTTAGATCCACCTTCAATGCACATCTAGGAGGAGTTAGATGTTTGTGATAACCATGTAGTAGCTCCTGGGGCAAAAGCACGTTATCCCCAATCTACCTCCCTTTTACAAAGTCATTCTGGCATGGGTCAATTAAGGAAGGGAAGGCAAGTTTTAGCTTATTTGCAAGTAACTTTGCAATACATTTATAGATAGTGTTGCAACAGGATACGGGCTTGAAATCATTTATGGATGTAGGGGTAGGTGTTTTTGGGACCAAGGCAATATATAAGTTGTTGACCTCCTTAAGCAGTTTCCCATTGAGGAAGAAGGTTTTGATAGCATTTATAACATCCCTTCCAATTATAGGCCATGTTTTATCGAAGAAGTGAGCATTAAATCCATCCGGTCCAGGAGATTTCTCTTTGCTAAGAGAGAGGAAACATGATTGTATCTCAGAGTCGGTTGGAGGGCACATAGTAATGGTAGGATGTCATTGGGTACTGCTTTGGTAATGAAAGGCTGTAGTGCAGCAACACCAGGGTAGTGTGGAGGAGTGCCTCCCAATAGACTTTAGAAATGGCCAACGACTTCATCTTTGAGAAGATTTTCATCAGTAATTGACTCTTCATTAGTTGAAGTAAGGCAAGTGAGCTTCTTCCTATTGATCTTGGTGTTGAAAATTTTGAAGAAAAATGCAGTGTTGCAGTCTCCCTCTTTTAACCATTTCACTCTTGCCTTCTGTTTGATAAAGTGCTCCTCCTCAAGTGCCAGCTTAGAGTAATGAAGCATGAGCTCCTTTTTCTCGCATCCTCATATATGCATCCTTAGGATTAGAGTCCAGCAGTTGCTGACATGAAGAAAAACTCTCCTTAGCGTGGCTGACTATGGTTGTTGCCTGTGCAATTTCCACTCTACAAGAAGCTTTTAGGGCACCCTTAAGAGTCTTAAGTTTTTGCACAACTTGGAACATGGATATTCCATTTGTAGGGCCAAACCAAACCTGTTCAACAATAGGAATGAAATTGGGATTAGTGGCCTAAGAATTAAAGTACCTGAATGGCAGCTTTCTATGAACATTTGAAGCACCCATCTTGATCAAAATGGGGTTGTGATCGGAAAGTCCCCAAGAGCAAGGAAGGTACAGTCTGACATAGGAAAAGATAGTGTCCACTTCTCATTGATGATGGCTGTGTCTAATTTCTTTGCAATGTTGGCGTAGCCTAAGCTCATGTTGTTCCAGGAGTACTGGATTCTTGATGATCGCAAGTCTTCCAATTATGAGTACTGCATACAGTCTCTAAAGTCTACCATAGCAACTGTCCATCTTTGAGAGCCTCTGAAATTCTCAGTAGGATTAAAAATGACATTAAAATCCCCAAGTACCACCCAAGGAGTGTCAGAGAAAACTGTGGATTGCTCATTAATGCTTTCCCATAATTCTCTTTTGTCCAAGTAAGCGTTAGCCCCATAAACAAAATAAATAAAACATTTAGTAGTATCAGGTAGTGTCACTGAGCAATGCATAATTTGTTTGGTAGCTTTAATAAGAGATACATTAAGCTTGTTTGGATCCCATAAAACCCATATTCTGCCCAGAATTGAATGCTCATAATTGTGAATCATGGCCCACCTAGGAGCAATAAATCTGTGAACATCCCGCATGTTATCAGGGGATACCTTAGTTTCCAAGATTGCTAACATATCCAATTTATGTCACTAAGAGAGATGGTATTATAGGTGTACGTATGAAGAGGCACTCAAATGGTAACAGTGGAGTTTAATTGTTACTGTGTTGGAAAAAAATAGAAATTTAAAAAATAAAAAGAATCATGATATGTTACTTCAATAATTATGTTAAAGTTTAGGGACACAAGTATTAATAGCTCACTCTTAACTTGTATAGCTACTCGGTTTGGTCAAGGTCTCAAATTTAAAAAATAAAAAGAAGCCTCATATTTGATTCTAAAAAATGTCTCAAATTTAATTTTTCAAAAATTATGACAGGCAAAAATTTAAAGGATGTCAAATGATTATAAGAGTGGGTCGAATGAATTATACGGCATCCTCTGAATTCGGGTGATGTATAAGTACTCTTCACTCGATAATTAATTTAGGTAATAATTGTCAGGACACTTGACTAAATGTGACAAAGTTGGGATACTTTTGTCAAAAACTCATTCTTTAAAAAAAGTAAAAATAATTCAAATTACTTTCAAGTGCAATATAATAACAACAAGAAGTTAATTGAATGTACATCTTGATGGAACATTTATTATGTTAAAATGGTAAGTGAGTTTTTCTTTTTCTAAAAAAAAAAAAAGTACATATATCAGCCTCATAACACACATATCATTCAAGTCACGTGATTTAAAAACGAGATTTCAAATAATTACCTCTCGAATCTTTGCCAATGTGACTATCTTAAGTGAAAATTTAATATGATTAGATCAAGAATCTTACATGTGTTACATTTTTTTTTTTTTTTTTTTTATGTATATTCGGTGCAAAATATGTTGAGCTTTTTTTTCCATCTAAATATGAATCTAATGAGTTATGCCTCCGGTCGGATACAAGGTTACTTGCACCGTAGAAGATCCAGATCCGATCGAGTCAATAAACCATCAACTTTCCGTAACCATTAGCTGAACAAAGCAAATTAGGAATGTTTGACTCTGACACTCTCTGACACTGTAAATCTGCGGCAACTTCTTTATAACTCTTCGTTTTGACCAACGTCATCCCTTTGACTGAATCTTACCCGTCCATCGCCATCTCCTTTTTAGCCTTTGTTTACATTTTATTATTATTATTATTTTTTTTTGGTATTTTTTGGTAATTAGCTGTTGTTTACATTTGCCACGCTTTAACTTCACCATCGTGTTTTAATACCCCTTTATATAAAACTTCCTCCTGTTTTGGAGAAAGAGCACCTCACTAACACCACCAAGTTATACACTAAAAGTCTATAATACCCTTATGTTACAAAGTCTTTTACGTTTTTATTATTATTATTTTTTTGGCTTTAGAATTTTTGGTAAGAAATAGGTTTCCTGATTTTTTTTTAGATTAGGGATCTATAATTTTTAGGAATCAAATAAGGTAATTTAATAAGATATTATGAGACTGTTATAAAGAACAAATGAGAAATCTTAATGAGGTTTTTTTTTAAAATAATAATAATAATAAGTGGTACGTTTTTGTTTTTGTTCTTTTTTTTTTTTTTTTTTTTTTTGCTATACAATTTTTGGGAAGAAATAGGTTTCTTTTTAAATGCGTTTTCCTTCCTCAAAACATTGTCGTTTTAAGCATTTTTTTTATCACTAAATTATGTGGAGTGTTGTCAGCCCTAAATTTATGTGAATTGACACATATTATAACCATAATAATTCAATTTAAGATAATGTAGAGAGATTTTAACTCAGAGGATACTAGTCCTTCTCTAGATGCATAATCTCTACCATAGTAGAGGGGGCCTGCTCATTCGTTCATCTATTCGATTTTGTATCGATTGCAATCTGTCCCATGTTTTAAACGAGGCAAATTGTTAATTCATTTTGAAGTTTTGAAAATTTTAAAAAGTTATGGAGGATTCTCAATTTTTTTTTAATGTTATTGTTATTCTATTTTTATATCATATTTTTCTTATTCGTGCGACAAGACAGTTCATGAAATGAATAAGTTTATTCTTCAATTCTATTATGAAAGTCCATCTATCTAAGAGTTTGAAAAGCTCTTTATTTATTTTTATTTTTTTATTTATGCTTATTTTGTGTTTTAGTAATATATTCCTATTTGTTTTGCAACATAATAATAATAAGTAAATTAACTAGGAAAAAAGATAATAAGTAGATTATCAAAACTTGACTTAAAAAATAAATGAATTTCAAATTCTTAACAAAATACTAAGCAGAATCTTAAACTTACAAACATATGACCAAAATCCAGCTGAACCCATCATCATCAGAGTGTACATAACCAACCCATAGATAGTGAGAAAAAAAAAAAAAAAAAAACAAAAAAAAACCCATAGATATTGACAAAATCAAGGCCAAACTTGACTTTTCATCAATTTGTTATTGAATATATGGTGCCCGGCTGCAAATATAAAGAGGTGTGTGTATATCACCATCATCATCATCCTCGTCGTCATATCACATAGTACTTTCTTCTTTTAACTCTCGTTCTGAGGGCTCTGTTTCGAGCTCGCCCGCTAAGATCGGATCTATTATCTGCCACAAACCCTCCTTACTCTCCTCTTACGCCATTTGTATCTCATTCTCATCATCAAACAAAACAAAATTCATAAGCAATTTTTTTTTTTTCAAAAATAAAAATTTTAAAAAAATCCCACATTTTCCTTCAAATTTTGTTTTGTTTCAGAGAACAGAAGAAACAGTCCGAGAAAATCCCCAGAAAATCTCATACCCCAAGCTCTTTCATGGCCTAAAACCTCAATCGATCGTGTAGATTGATAGATTTTCTACGGTGGGTTGGTGTTAATGGGCAATGTAACGTCGAATGTTGCTGCGAAATTCGGATGAGAAGATAGAGAGCTCGTGTCTGGAATAGTTGATGGGTGCAAAAGCATACATGATGTGTGTAAACATAGCCGAATCTATGTTGGGAACTGGGAACTGGCTGCTGGAATGCCAGTAGCCGGCTTTGATCCATGTTTGTGCCTTTGAACATTTCACCTCCAAAAATGGAAGGAAAAAGAGACGACTCTGTTGAGATTTTATCTCAAAGTAGGATTGAATTATTTAGACTAAGTAATTAATTACCTATTTTAACTAAATTGATTTTATAAATTGAGTGTAACACCATCCATAAATTGATTGAATACAGTTTTTAATTCTCATATTTTATGGTTAAATTTTAAGATGGTATCAGAGCTATCATTGAACCGTATTATTTGAATCTTTTTGAATTTTTCGGTGAAATTCACACGCCCATACACCCATACATTCACGTACCCATACACATACACATACATTCAAACCCATACCCAAACACATACAATCACCATAAACCAGATTCACAGACCCATACCCGCTGTCGAACCGGTGCCCGCGAACCATTGACTCTTACGGCTATCCCAGATCTGTCGAACCGCTGCTGAGGCAATCTTCCGGTGATCTTCCATTGACGACGACGCTGCCTAACCGCTGCACCGTCCATCGCCAGTCACCGATCTGAACTGGATTTGGACTCGCGGCACCAATCTGCGGATGACCCATCACGTTCGCTAACTTCGTTGCTGCTGTCGCCGGATCTGCAGTTGATATCACTGTCGTCGTTCATCAATCAGCTGTCTATAGCAGCCCATCACGGCTGAAGCCCCGGTTCAGCCATCGCCCGCCATCTGCCGCTGTAATCACAGCCGAACCAGCCACCTCTCCGCTACCAAACCGAACCGAGCGTCCTCTCCGCTGCCGCGTCTGCACCGCTGCACCAGATTCATCGTCGCCTGTGGGTTCTTCTCCATCGTCGCTAGTGGATTGTTTGATAATTCCTGATTCATCATCACCGCAAGCCGCTGCTCTCACCCATTTTCCTTGCTTAACAGAGACGTGGTTCTTTGATTTTTTTTTTTATTTTTTATAACAATATATAAAATAATATATATATATATATATATATATATATATATTTATTAAAAAAAAAATGAGTGAAAAATATTTTGAATCATCCGGAGCCGACAAGTCTACTTACAAATGCATTCATAGTCTACTTACAAATGCACTCATTACAACCAGACTGGTCATACCAAAAGTCGTTATTTCAAACTTGTGGGATATCCGGAATGATGGGATCATCGCCATTAGAAGAAAAATTCAACTAAGATCTCTACTGCAGCAGTTGTTAAGACAACAGATAATGGTGGTAAGTTTTTCAATATTTCTACACCTGTTGCTAATAGTGCATGGATAATTGATTTTGGTGCCACAGATCATCTGACATTTGATTCTAGACAGGTCTCACCTCTTAATTCATCCTTACACAAATTTGTTTCTACTACCAATGGGACTTCAACCCCAGTTATTGGGGAAGGATCTCACTGATAATCTACATTTAGATTCTGTTTTAGTTATTCCATCTTTAGATTCTAATCTTTTGTCAGTTTCCCAAATAATCACAGCTTTATTTTATATTGTCATTTTTTGGCCTGATTTTTGTGTGTTTAAGGATATCCAAACAAAGCAGATGATTGGTTGTGGTATTAGGCGAGAGAAACTGTATTACTTGGACTTGATGTCCAAAAGTTTTAACAAGCTACGACAAGCATTAACAATGGATAGTTCTGAGGGGGAGAAAAAGAAATCTGAAATCTGGCTATGGCATCGACGTCTGGGGCATGCTTCCTTTGGTTATCTGAAAAAATTATTTCCTAGTTTGTTTGCAAAATTTGATGTTTCTAGTTTCCGCTATGATGTTTGTGAACTAGTAAAGAGCCACCGTGTTTCGTATCCATTATGTTTACGTAAAATTCCACTTCCTTTTATGATTATACATTCTGATGTTTGGGGTCCGTCCAAAGTCCCTATTGTAGGTGGATCTCGTTGGTTTGTTACTTTTATTGATGACTGTACCAAGATGACCTGGTTGTGCTTGATGAAGTTCAAAGGTGAAGTGAACTTACTATTTCAGAAGTTTCATAAAATGATTGAAACTCAATACAATGGACATGTTCAGGTTCTCCGTAGTGACAATGGTGGAGAATATCAGAGTTTTGACCTTCAGCAATATTTAGAAGCACATGGAATTATTCATCAAACCACTTGTTCCAATACAGCCCAGCAGAACGGGGTTGCAGAGTGAAAAAATTGACACTTGTTGGAGGTTATTCGTGCTTCATTGATAGAAGCGCATATGCCATTATCGTATTGGGGAGAAGCACTTACCTCTGCAGTATATCTAATCAATTGAGTACCTTTTAGCTCTATTGCCTTCCGGACACCATTAGAGGCTCCCACTGATGCAGTAATTGCCCCAACCGTCCCAAATCTACCTCCTCATGTCTTTGGTTGTGTAGCATTTGTACACCTCCATAAACATCAACTTAACAAGCTAACTCCTCGAGCATTACGATGTGTTTTTCTCGAATATGCTACTCATCAGAAGGGATATCGCTGTTATCACCCTCCAACTAAACGAATGTTTATCACAATGGATGTTGTCTTCTATGAAGACTCAATGTATTTTTCCTCTGCGTCTGAACATCAGGGGGAGTACCAGAACGAAATTCAGACTCTAGATTATGATTATCACACTGTTGAGGACGGTGATTCTAGTGTTGATGACTCACAAGATGGACCAGCTAATCAGGAATCGGGCGAATTGGATTCGAGTGGTATAAGTTTGGATCAAAGTGGTGATGCACGCCCAGAAATGGAAAGTATGGCGCCAACCCCATCATCATCCGAGTTTGAGTCCCTCACAACTGATATATCAAACCAATCGCATGCTGAGGATGTTCCTGCTTTAGTGCCTGAGCCATTGAAAAAACAATTACCACAGCGTCACACTAGAGGTATTCCTAAACCCACATATGAACCCAAACTTTCTAGTAAAGTTAAGTATCCCATGAGTCATTATGTGTCGAACCATTGTTTGTCATAATCAAATTTGTCATTTGTAAATCAATTATCTACTGTATCTATTCCTAACAGTGTGTAGGAAGCCTTAGCTGACCCTAGGTGGAAAGTAGCTATGAATGAAGAGATAAAATCATTGTAGAAAAATGAAACTTGGGAACTCATTAATCCTCCACCGGGAAAGAAACCAATTGGATGTCGATGGATTTACACTGTGAAGTATAAAGCTGATGGCACAGTTGAACGCTTTAAAGCAAGATTGGTAACAAGAGGTTACACCCAAACCTATGGAATCGATTACACGGAGACATTCGCACCTGTAGCCAAAATCAACACAGTTCGAGTCTTGTTGTCTTTAGCTGCGAATTTGGATTAGCCATTGCAACAATTCGATGTGAAGAATGTCTTTCTGCATGGTGAATTATCTGAAGAAGTCAACATGTGTGATACCCCCGGATTCCCGAATGCGGGTTGGCCAGGCCCACGCCCAAATACCCGAGGATATCAAAACAAATTGATAATAAACGAACATAGAGTACAAAAGAATAAAGAAGAATAAATAAAATGCTGACAAGAAACTAAAATGATAATCTAATAATAAACCTCATAATATATCTAATAATAAACCTCATAATAAATTTCCATTAATTAATAAACTCTTCTGATACAACTGATCCTCCAAAATACAACTCGGGAATTCATACTGTGTGGACCCCTAGAAAATCCAAACTAAACAAATGGCAACAATAACTGTCTAAATCAGGAAACTGAATCATAAAGGAACTCCTATGTAGCATCGGAAGAATGAAGATCCCTGTTCAGCACGAACAACCTCTACTTCTGACGAACAACTGAAAAATAATGGTGGGTCAGGCCCACAAACAAGTTCTACTCTACTACAGTCCAAGCATAGATCCGATACACGTATACATCCTAGTCAATCCAACAGTAACTAGTAGTCCTTATATATATATATATACACACACTAAAGGAACCTCACTAGACTATAGGGTTGTCTCAACCTGAATAGAAGGCAACATGCAAAACGCACATATAGTGGGCATGAGTACCTAGACCTACCAGGGTATACAACTACACTATATCTAGCTACACATCCCTGGCAATATACGCACCCTAACCACTGATCCTGAGACTCAAGCTCATATCATGGCACCATACGTATATATAAAAAATCTATTAACCATCCTATCCAGTATAAATTAATCCTCCATAAGTCATTCAACTTGTTCAGCTGACCTGACTTGAATATAAGTAGGACTTAACATTTTAGTTAATCCATTCCCTTATATAATAAATTAATCCTCGATAAGTCATTCAACTTGTTCAGTTGACCTGACTTGAATATAAGTATGACTTAACATTTTAGTTAATTCATTCCCTTATATAATAAATTAATCCTCCATAAGTCATTCAACTTGTTCAGCTGACCTGACTTGAATATAAGTAGGATTTAACATTTTAGTTAATCCATTCCCTTATATAAAATAGGTAGGACTTAACTGATAAATTAATCAGTCCCTAGAATGTCACCGTCCCATACCGGTGCATTAAATCACACAATCCAACAATTGATGTCACGATTAAGGAAATACATCAAACAATCCAAAAATAACTATGATAATATGATATCAAGTTATCACAAAATAGGAATGACTTATTATTTAGTTAAGCTTCCTATATCATATATCCTACATAAACTGAATGTTATACATATGATGATATTTTGTTATACCATCAAATAAGCATTTGTTAATCCATTCCCTTATATAAAATAGGTAGGACTTAACTGATAAGTTAATCCATCCCTATAATGCCACCGTCCCATACCGGTGCATTAAACCACACAATCCAACAATTGATGTAACAATTAAGGAAATGCATCAAACATTCCATAAATAACTATGATAAATATGATATCAAGTTTTCACATAATAGGAATGACTTATTATTTCTTTAAACTTCCTATATCATATGTCCTACACAAACTGAATCTTATACATGATGATATTTTATTATACCGTTAAATAAGGATTCTCCATATTCATTTCATCCTATACATTTAATCTCAATTGCTAAAACATATTAAAAGATTAAATCCATTCGTTTGTTTAAAACATTCAAATAGCAAACATCATTACGATTGAGTCTATTTAAATTTATTTAAACCCAAACCTAGTTCCTATTTAATGTTCAGGAATCCTAGGCATGTTTCTACGTTCCATCATTCCACAGATATGAAAAATACATAATTTAAACAAATAAAAATTCACACCGAAAATCAAATAAAAATCATGCATTTATCAATTCATAACACAAGAACAGATATGAACCAAATTCATAAAACCTATGTTCTAATCCTATTAAATATGCATAATTGTTTAATTTTATGTGTTTAATAAATCCTGAAATTTCCTAGTCATGTATAGAAACACGAACCAAAGGGAAAGAGATAAAAGAAGAACTTGCCTTAAACTTTCGGATCGAAAGTTAAACTTCTTCTTCCTTGATCTTCTCTCTACAGGGTTTTTTTTTCCTCTTTCCCTCTCTAACTCTCTCCCTCTAGAATATATCACGTGAATATTTCTAACCCCCTTTTACAACCTATAGCTATATATTTATAGGCTAAATAAAATAATCCTAACCCTTTTTCCCAATCCAAGTCAACTAAAAAAAAAATGAAAATAAAAATATTAAAAAGGTAAGCAAAATATGTTACGTATATAATTTATGTATATGTTTATTAAATAAATAAATTATACACATTCCATTATTTATTAATGGATTATTCAATAATTTTTAAGTTACCATAATATTATAAAGTAACTAAAAAATAACACGTATCAAATCTATGTATATTTTTATTATTTAAATAAACATATACATCAAATTAAATATTACTACACAAATTACCATAAAAGTAATTAATAAATTACTTTCTCTTTTATATATATATTAAAAAGGTAAGTAAAATATGTTACGTATATAATTTATGTATATGTTTATTAAATAAATAAATTATACACATTCCATTATTTATTAATGGATTATCCAATAATACTTAAGTTACCATAATATTATAAAGTAACTTAAAACATAACACGTATCAAATCTATGTATATTTTTATTATTTAAATATAAAACATATACATCAGATTAAATATTACTACCCAAGTTACCATAAAAATAATTAATAAATTACTTTCCTTTTTATATGTATATAATATATATCTATATATATACATACATTATCTATGGGTAATAATCCATACACATCCAACTTCCTATCCAAGTAGTCCATGGGACCCAATTGGTTGGCCCATTACTACTAACCATAACCATAAAAGAAAAATAAATTAAAATAATAAAAGGAAAGAAAACATTTAATTTACAATTTATCAAAACACCATTTAAGCACATAATCTAATTAAACAATTAACACATAAACAAATACAAATAATACATAGACACATAATTAAATAATTAAGTAATACCTAATTCAATTAAACACATAAGCAATTAGTCAATTAATTAAATAATTAAAAAATACAATTAAAACAAATAAATAAATACCGAGACTATCCTTTTAAAATTAGGGGTATTACAACATGGATCTCCCACCAGGATGCATGATATCTGAGAAGTATAGTCGGAAGGTCTGCAGGTTAAAGAAATCATTATATGGGTTGAAACAATCTCCGAGAGCATGGTTTGGAAGATTCACGAAGTCGATGCTAGCCTTTGGCTACCGTCAGAGCAATTCAGACCACACATTATTCCTGAAGAAACAACAAGATAAGATCACTGCACTCATTGTCTATGTACGATCCTGAAGAAATGAAGGCTCTCGAGAAGTACTTGTCCAGAGAATTCGAAACAAAAGATCTAGGTACTTTGAGATATTTTCTTGGGATTGAAATATCTCGATCTAATAAAGGAATTTTTCTATCTCAAAGAAAATATGCCTTAGATCTATTACAAGAGACTGGCATGACAGCATGTCAACCAGCTGAGACACCAGTGGAAGAAGGACTGAAGTTATGTGTTGAGTCCAACCAAGTACTTGCTAATAAAGGAAGATACCAAAGACTTGTAGGAAGATTGATGAACTTAGCACACACGAGACCGGATCTAGCTTATGCATTGAGCATTGTTAGCCAGTTTATGCATGATCCTGGAGAACAACATATGAATGCAGTTATGAGCATTTTGAGGTATCTGAAATCTGCTCCTGGAAAAGGAATTTTGTTCACTAAAAATACTAGTTATCAAAACATAGATGCATATACTGATGCTGACTGGGCTAGAGCTATAGATGATAGACGATCTACTTCTGGTTACTTCACTTTTGTAAGAGGTAATCTTGTTACATGGAGAAGCAAGAAACAAAATGTTGTTGCTCGCTCGAGTGCAGAAGCTGAATTCAGAGGTATGGCGCTTGGACTTTGTGAAACTTTGTGGTTAAGACTTCTCTTGCTGGATTTGGGTTATCTACCTAGGCAACCGATTCGACTATATTGTGACAATAAAGCAGCATGTGATATTGTCTATAATCCAGTTCAACATGATCGTACGAAGCATGTCGAAATAGACAGATTCTTCATTAAGGAAAAGTTGGATGGAAAAATTGTGGAATTGCCCAAGATTCGATCTGAGGATCAACTAGCCGACATTCTCACCAAAGCAGTCTCAAATCAAGTGTTTTCAAAAATTTTAGACAAGTTGGGCATGTGTGACATCTATGCACCAACTTGAGGGAGAGTGTTGAGATTTTATTTTATAGTACAGCTGTAGGATTGAATTATTTACCCCTTGATTTAGGGCTAATTGGTAGGTAATTAGTTACCTATTTTAGCTAAATTCGATTATATAAATTGAGTGTAACACCATCAATGAATTGATTGAATACAGTTTTTAATTCTCATATTTTATGTTGAATTTCAAGAGACTTATGCCCAAGACTTCACTTTCTTGAAACATGTTGCATTCCATTCCAGCCAAATGTGGTAAACCATAGTTGCTAGACCTAATTTGCAAACCTTTATGCCTTGTGCTTCTCGAGCTCCAGTACAGATAGACAGAGGCCAATCAACGCTTTGTGTGAAGAATTTGCATCGACCTTGAATAAACCTCTAAATTGGGGAAACGAAGGAGCATTCAAAGAAGAGTATGAGTATGAGGCTGAGGGAGAGACGGACCAAATGAGCTTTGTCTTTTGAGTTAGGGATTGGAGGGTTGAGAGAATAAAGTTCCACGAGTTCACAAATTCACAAACTTTAATGTCATTTGGGATCCCTGAAGACTATAGGGACAGAGGGCAATTGCTTAGCTAGCTATCATGCCAGAAGAATATGAAGTTGTCATTGTTGGGATTTATATGCCCTGGCATAGCAAATTCCTATCTGGATTATAGTGACATATATTCCTGACGTTTCTGAAATATTTATGTTTTATACAATTGGTGAATTCAATGTATTATGTTTCGATTCATTATAGAATTGATAGTGTCCATTTGATTACAAGAAATATTTATATATATGTATGTGATGGCGATCAATGCATGGTATATAAATAGTAATCATAAATTGTTCATAGTCGGTTATTATGGATGGACTCATAATTAATTAAGACTTGAACTGAATCCGCTTTAGGTTGAGATATATTGCGAGAGCCGTCGTATGCAATTACTCCCTATTACCGTCATAGTATTTGACTCTTAAGCATGAGAAAAGTATAGACTCTTTTGTTAATTAATAATTACTTTGATTTGTTCGGCGGATTCTTCGGGATCCTTAGACCGACACTTTGGGTAGTTATGTAATTAATAGTTAGAGGGTTATATTTTCAATATTTGCATCATTACTACTCGTATTTATTTTGTATTGATTATGGTTGATCACAAAGTAAATTCGAAGGCCTTCGTATGTTTTTAGACAAAATGATTTATTATATATTTATTTATTTAAATTATTATTTTTTGTCAAACAAATGTTTTATTGTGATCAAGCCAGAAATAATCAATGGTACCAAAAAAAATGTGTTAATTAAGTAGTCGGATTGATGGCTTTATTTATCCGATAATTAATTATGCATAGAAGGGTCAAAGTGTAATATTGACTTAGTGGTTATTTATTATTTAATTGGAGTTCAATTTATTTCTTTTAGTGGAGTAGAAATTAATTTATGAATTAATTGAATTGGGTCCATGGACCGGGTCAATTATTAATTCTTTGCAGCCAATAAAATAATAAGCCTAAAGGATTCTCACTCATAGCCCAACTTGATATTGGAATCATATTAGATTTGAGACATGTGAATTAGAGATTGAGAAGGATTAGTTGTTTCCTTTTCTTTACCTTTATGTTGCCTATAAATATACATGGCCTATGCATATTTTAGGGGTGATTTTTAGAAGAATGAAAAAGGAATTTATTTTCTCTCTCTAGAAAATTAGGGTTTATCTTCTCATCTAATGGAGGCTCCCACAAACCTAATTTTCCAAGGTTTTTCATGGAGACTTATGAGTGATTCCTAATGGCAAAACAATTATCAAGAAGATGGAAATCCAAGGAGAAGGCATATTGCTAAGGGATCTACAATAAGTGAAAACATTCACTTTAGAGGAAAGATTTAAAGGTTTACTCAAACCTTTGATGTAAGTATTCAATCCATTAATTGAATGATACATCATATTTTTATTTTTGCATAAAACTTGTCTCTATGTGATGAATCAAGATCTATGAATCAAAATCACTCGAAAAGTCTTTTATAACTTACACATTTCCCTACAGTCATTGCCAACTCAATGCTTGATGAAAGTTCTAGCTGGATGCTGGTGGAATCTTCAGAAACCAGAGGCACCTCCCTTGGTCCAGGTAATCTCAGACACCACTTAACCCATATTCTGTTTGAACTTGCACTCTGAATGTCCCAAAATGTGTCTAACGATGGAAGCTCTATTAGAGACTTCAAGGTTAGGCAAGCCTAAAACACCCCTCATTCAGTCATTCTTTAGGTCATCCCCAGTCCAAAGAAAGGATCTCAACTACTTGTTTAGCTCGGTGATGACTCCATTAGGCAAGACAAAGATACTAGACCAGTAAATTTGAATTGAGACCAGCACTGATTTAATCAGTTGCAGTCTGCCAGCATAGGATAAGGATCAATGTCTGATTCGGGAAGTGGTCTTATCAAGTAGGAATTTTCAGTCAATGGCCTTTAGATTGGATGAGATGACAGAACCAATAATGCTATATTACTGAATTTCAAGGGCAATTATATACATATCTGCTATATTTCCAATGAGGAAATTTATATTTTTAAGTATATACACTAAGAAACAAGAATGATGACACTGTTCAGTCTAAGAAAACATAAAAAAACTAAATCTGAAGTTTAATTTCTCTAATGAACTAAAGACTACAAAAAATGAAACCTTATCGTGCTACGGTTTGGGTAATTGTTGCATCATCAACCGAATAAGATTCTTTCCGCAATGTAGATTCATTTTCCCTATCTTGATCTCTTCCTATAGAAAAAGCGGGCCTTTTTGGAGTGTTCATAACCATCACCTCATTTTTTAGCATGGATGAAACTTCCAACATGGATGGTCTATCTGCCGGTTGTTCCTGGACACATAACAGAGCTATTTCCATGCATCTCATCAATTTACATGATGATGCTGTATCATCCAGTGAGGGATCCATAAACTCCATGCCATTGTCTTCTTTCCACAGCTCATAGGCCTGAAACAATTAATACAATGTTATGAATTTTTATGGTTTAAGAGGGATAAAAATTATAGTCTAATAACCAAAGCGAAAAGGTTTCAGAGCAACTTACATATTCTAAAAGGTTAAGATTTTCATTTGGACCATGCCAACAATTATTCTTCTTGCCACTTATGATTTGTAAAAGTACAACTCCAAAGCTAAAAACATCGGATTTTGTGGAGTATATTCCGTGTTTTACATATTCAGGAGGAATATAACCACTGCATTTCATAACCAACAAAAATAATAAGAATTTAACAGTAGAACATGTGTTTGAGAAGGTTAATTTCAAAGTGACATTTTACTCACTATGTTCCAACGATTCGGCCTGTGTTTGCTTCAAATTCTTCTTTTTTGAAAATTCTAGCCATACCGAAATCTGATATCTTAGGCTTCATCTCACTGTCCAATAAAATGTTGCTACCTTTCAGGTCTCTATGAATTACTGTGAGTCTTGAGTATTCTTGGAGATATAGCAGCCCCTGAGTAATTCCTTCAATGATGTGAACTCGTTTTTCCCAATCTAAGAATAATCTTCTAATTGGATCTGCATCAAATTAAATTTATGGGCTATGATTAATTAAAAAAAATTGAAGTTTAACGACGCAATAAATAGAGAAACACACACACCAACTTAAATTGCAACCCCCATGTGGAATTGCTCTATTTGTTCAAAAATTTTGATTTGAAGCATCAAATATTGCTAACCATAGATGTAGTAATCCAAGCTTTTATTGGGCATGTATTCATAGACCAGCATCTGTTCTTCTTTCTCAGTGCAGAATCCCAAAACTCTTACCAGATTTACATGTTGTAGTTTTGCCGTTAGCATAACCTCATTTTTGAATTCTTCAAATCCTTGTGTAGAAGTCTTTGAAAGCCTTTTCACCGCTATTTCTTGTCCCTTCTGTAATGTACCCTGCCAAAACAAACATGCACACATTTTTGTAATTTTCACTAGTATAAGCCAGATTTAGCTCTGTTAGTAGGTCTAATGTTCATATGACAACTCTAAACTTAACAGAGCATACCTCAAACTATACACTGATCATTTGTTCCATTATGAGATCACTATTCTTTTCCAACACAATATATAAACTACACCTTTTAATTCAATTCTGCCTATTCCTCAAACTACACATTGTGAACTTGTACCATTGTAAACGTTGGATGCTATTGATCTACAAAATGTAGAGTATCTTTCAGGCAATCTACCTAAAAATGAAGATCAAATATTACCTTGTAAACAGGGCCATATCCACCCTCTCCCAGCTTGTTTCCAAATGAAAACTTGTTTGTTGCTGCTTCAATGTCAGCAAAATTAAATACTTGCAAATTAGGAGAATTATTACTTCCAACAGATGCCATACTACTTCCGTTATATTTGTCCCCCGTTCCTGGAAGCGAAACAAAAAGAAAAATAAAACATAGAAGGTCGAAAGAATTGACTGTTAGTCTAAATTTCATGGTTGGCAGAGGTTACCTCTTGATTTAAGCATTCTCTTCCGCAGGTACCAAATCATGGCACCTAGTAGGAGAATAACTGATGCTCCAGTTGTAAGCAAGATTATTAATAAGCGCCGCTTGTTTCCATGATCCTTATTGTCCCCTTTAGCTGTGAAGAAATGTGTTATATAAAGATCATTTAGTTTTTGTTTAATCTATAAAATTCAGCAAGCCAAAGAAATAGGTCAGAGCAATTATACAAATACAGAAAAGTAATGGAAATCTTTATCCTAATGAAATTCCTTGTTTCCCGGCTGGTGCTATTCTTATTTCAAAATTTCACTTACCAGGTAAAAAAAAATTCCTTCATATCATAGAAAATATAAAAAACTTTCTTGTGTTCACAACTTTAACAGTACAATTCCCTTTGTTTTATGCTTACATAGAAGCAAGTTAAGCCCAACCTTTTTCATGGAAATAGTTCCTATGAATGTTTCACAGATAGCCAAAGCAGGAAAAGTTTATAGTGGCTTTTGAATTTGCTTCAAGATTCCCTTTATGCCTACACATTAACATTGTTTCTCGAGAAAAATTCAATGCATAAACAATTTCCATGGAAATAAGCAGAGTTAGCAAAAGTTTCTATTGCTTACCAGAAAATTGAAAATAAGTCGTTCACACTGAGAACCATGGACTCTCCATGAGATTTAGACTGGAGTTTTTGTTATTAACCACCAATTCTTATTTAAACAATTAAAGAAGCCATTTTCTTTGTTTGAAAGAAAGTTCAAATTATGAAGAACAGTCCTGCTAATTAATTAATTGACTTGGGTAATTACATTTTATGAACATTTAGCCAGAAAAATCAGTATGAAGGCCACTAAATTGACTTGGGCAATTCCCACATCATGTATGTTTGAGAATCGCAATATATATATTATTAAATAATATAAAACTTACCAGCTTGAGAGAGCACCCAATTGTCATCATCAGGGACTTGCCACACAAAGTAGCCTAGTAAATTCTTCTCTTTCGCATAAGCAACCTTAATTTTGACAACCTCAACGTCATCAAAACCGATCCAAGATGATCCTATAACGCAGTAATTTACCACATAAGTTGCATTGTACACTGAAACAGCTCCATTTCTCTGAATGTAACTCTTGATCTCCTTGTATGTCATCGACCCATCATCGGTTATGGCTGGACCTTTTGCAGGTGCACCAATTGCGCTGTCATTCGCGTTCACCAGTGTCCATGCATAGCCATAGAAAGGCAACCCCAAAACCAGCTTGTTGGCTGCTAATCCATTATTAATCCACGCGTTTATGCCATAATCAGTATCTTGATCACTTGCTGGATCATACAAAGCTGCATGTGCTCCTGTATTGTTAGCCCATTCAGGCATATAGTAATCATATGCCATGACATGTACCCAATCCAAGTTTTTCCCTATAGCCTGAATTGGAAAACTAGTTGAATCAAGATATGGTGAGAACTGAACAGCCATGGTTAGAACAAGTTTCGAGTTGCTGGAGTTTCTTGACTCGGATTCTATGGCGATTCGCCACTCATCAAGAAGTGTCGCTATGTTAGCCATGTCAGAGTCAGTACTCGGTGAAACCCAACAGAAGTCTAGGCCATGAAAGCCATAAAGTCTAGCTGTGTTTATTGAGGACTGAATGAAGGACTTCCTAGAAGAAGATTGGCTGATCATTGAAGAATAGTGTGAAGCATTGGCTTGTCCACCACCAATGGATAAAAGGGTTGCAACTGATGGATTCTTTTGCTTGACAACGTCGGTGAATGTGGAGAAGAACTTGTTGTCTGAAGAGGTGATGGAGAGTTGGTATGTGGAAGAGTTGAGGCCTGCAAAGGCACATATAAGGTGAGTGAAGAGAACTGAATTTATATCAGCGGCCGGGAATTCGCTGCCGGAGAACCAGTACCCGGCTTTGATCCATGTTTGAGCTCCAGAAGCTGAGTATGGAAGTTGGGGAAGAAGAAATAGGAGGGAGAAGAGGATGTGAAAAGTCAATGCCATTTAAGAGTGCTTAGCTGATGCATGTCTGTTAATTTATGACCTCTGTGAAATGAAAAAATAGGGAAACAGAGAGGAACGTTGGTTTGGGCCCACTAGGGTACGTTGTTGTGAAATTGACCTAGTACGTAACCCGTAAAAACTTTTCAAGAGAGTAAAAAATCGTGTTTCAACCATATTATTTGTAGCATCAACTCTATGACTTCGAGTTTGAAAAGTGACAAGTGATGGTGTTCAAAGTAAAAATAATACTCCCTCTGTACTTAACATGACAAATTTATTCAATATTATAAGCATGTAAACTTGTTTTTATATTTAATATATATTTGATGTGGTGAGAAACTATATTTTAATTAGCAGCTGATCTTGAATGTAATGAAGGTACTGTTTGGTCTTGAAGTATATTTATGTTAGAGTAATAAAACGATGTTTCTTTCAAACATATATCCATCTGCACTTATTGATTGTTCTCCTTACTATATAAGACAAAGATAGTCGAAACCTTTGAAAGTTAGCTGGATTCAGTTGACTGAGGATGAATTCTCAATTTCAGGAAGACACTTGTCTTATGGTAATTGGTAAACTAAAATTTATATTTGGGCCCTCTTCGTTATCAGCTAGGAAGTACGAACATTTCGTCTAGGGCAGTATAGAAAATTTGGACATGGTCTAGATACGGGACACGTTTTGGACATGTGTGACTAGAAGTGTCTTAAAATTTAAATATTTTATTTTTTAGTTTGGACACGGTCGTGAGACTCGTGACATTGTGATGAATTCTTAATTTCATAAATATACTTATCTTATGGTAAACTAAAATTTATATTTGGGCCCTCTCCATAATCAGCTAGGAAGTACGAACATTTCATCTAGGACGGTATAGAAAATTTGGACATAGTTTAGATACGGGACACGTTTTGGACACGTGTGATTAAAAGTGTTTTGAAATATAAATATTTTATTTTCTGATTGAACACAGCATGAACACGGTCAGGACACATTTTGAAGACTTCTAAGACAATTTAGAATATATTATAGACACTAAAAATAATATAGTACAATTTAAAATTACAAACATTTAATTATAAACTCTAAATTAGTGTTTTAATTCATGATGATGCAGATAAAATAAATAAAATTGATTACTTTTCTATATATGATAAAATATCATATCATTATTATGTGGGCCATTGAGTCTAGGAGTCAACATTTTTGACTTTATGGAAGAGTCCCCTTAAATTAGGGTACATTTGGCAGCTGGGTTGCCCTTAATGCTACGTACCTTCCTTTTCCACCTCCTTTTTTTTTTTTAGCTGGGCTATCCGAGTAATTTTTTATACATTAAAAAAAAAACGAAAATTAATCTATAATGCGAAGTTATATAATCTATAATGAGAATAGTTATAGAACGAAAATTAATCTATAATGAGAATAGTTATAGAATGGAATAATTATTATCATTCTATAGTTTGGTTGACCATCATTACATATGTAATGATATGATTTTTTTCAAAAATATCATTTTCATTGGCTTACATTACTTTTTAATAAAATTAATTTAATTAATATTTTAACGATGAATTATGGAATGTTATAAGATGTCCAATACTGCTATTGAAAAAAAAATAAAATAAAATCTTAAAATAAAAATAAAATATTATTTTTGACTCCAAATGATTATTAATTTTTATTTTATATTATCATTGCTTTTATTTTTAAATTTTTCATAAATCATTTTTAAAATAACTGAAAGCCCCCAATATTTCAACATTGATAATCTAAATCTGTGTGTGTGTGTGTGTGTGTGTGTGTGGCCTTATAAAGGAGTGCTCATAATATACTAGATATATTTATAATAAAAAAAGAAAAATTCAAATTGGAACTTTTTTTATCACCAAAGGTTGTACCATCCTCACCTCTCAAATTATTAAGTCAAAAGTTCAACTCCGTGTAAAAAAAAAGTGAATGTATAAATGTATATTTCTTGCCATGGTAAAATAAATAAATAAAATTTGAAACTTTCTTACCTCAAAATTACCAAACTATGGACTTTAAAACACAAATTAATGAGTCAAGCCATTGTTAAAATAATTATAAAATTACGAGGTTCAAGTTTCTGCATGAATATTGTGAGTGTTAGTTGTGAAGATTGAATAAAAATATATTTTTCTGTATCAGGAAAAAAAAGAATAAAAATATATTTTAATAAAATTACCATAGTCTGATAATTTTGATGGAAAAAAAAATGTCTCATATTAATTGATTGTCCCCTTGGACCGAAGTTTGGCATTGACCGAGCAAAGGCAACTGCGTTCTTTTCCTCTTCGCCATGTATTTTTAAAGAGAAAAAATTATGTTAGAAATGGACATTCACATTTACTGTCAATTGATAATTATTTTTACGTTACATGACATACATAATATATATATATATATATATATATATATATATATATATATTACAATAGTAAGTGTTGAGGCTAATTTGCACGCATCTCAACTAATTTCACAAGATCTTGAAATTAACGATCGGATAAATTTTCAGTGACGCTGTAAATTCTCGAATCGATAATAATTGAGAATAAATTCAAGACTTAACCAGGTGAGCAATCCGGCAGGGTTACATACATAGTTGGAATACATTAATTGCATCTCTATCATTAAAAAACAATCAATGTATACCAAACCTAACATTGAATCTTTGTAGAGATTGCACCTGAAACATTTGATCAGCCAAGGATATGCTCATATGCGTGAAAAAGTCCACGCAATGGCTCTTTCTGACTTTTCGAGTGACAGGTACATGGATGAACATAAGACCAAACCTAACATTGAACCACTTTTTATACTCCAATTTAAAACCTTTGAAATTTATGTTTGATTCAGTTTTTTAAGAATTTTGTAATAACTTTGAAAAGTGTATATAAATATACATATATAATTTTAAATTTTCGTTTCAAATGACTTTGAATAGTAGTAAATGTTTGAAAATTCATTTCAATTTTTATAGAACTTTTGTTGTTCTTTGAAAATATAATTGCTTATATTTTTAAAGTTCTTTTAAGCTGCGTTTAACATACATGAAATTGGAACTTTGATGGAATTGAAGATAAGCAATTCAGAAAATTTAATTAGTTTTTTTTTGAATTCTACAAATTTTAATTTCAAGATTTTAATTTCATGCTTTAGAGAATTCAATGAGGACTTACACCTAAAGTTTAATTTTGGTAAAAAGGAAAAAATAAAAAATAAAAAAGAATTGATACATCCAATTGGCGTGCGTCTAGACAACTTCCTCGTGACCTAAAAGAGTAAGGATACTGACACATAATTTGGGGTTATGACAATTCGCAATAAATTACAAAATAAATAAGGCAAGGATTTGTAAATAAAAAATTAGTGTATTATATAAAATAATATATTATAAATTAAACATTTTATTAACATGATTATCATAAATGAAATCATTGATTTAGAATTTATAGCTGAATATTTTTAAATATATATATTTTTTAATTAACTAGAATACAGCATACATATTTAAAATAATTACAAAATTTGGTATAAAGTCAGGTTTAGACTTGTTACTAGAAGAAATTATTAGATGGTCCTGGTCTATCTAATAATTTCTCCACTACTAGCCAGTTGTGGTGGTAAAATCAAGAATGGGTTCAAAGCAAACTATGTCCAAAAAGATTGCTCGGTTTCAATATATTTGCGAATTTTACAAACTTTAAAACTTAACGTTATAATAAATTTAAAGCTTCTATGTTGTTCTTATATTAATTATACATTATAGATCTTGAACAGAAGGGGCGGAGCCCATTAAGGCCTTGTGGGCACGGCCTCTGTCCAATAAAATATATATAATTAATTTGTAATTTTTTTTAATATATATGAAAAATTATATATCGTATCTTTCTTAAAATTTTAATTTTTAATATTATTTTAACTTTTTCTTCTTTTGTTCCTTTAATTTCTTTTTTAAAAAAAAGTCAAAATTCTCTTTTTGAATCATACTTTATTTTTTTTTCCCAAATATATATAAATTTTTTTTCTTTTTTCATCTTTCTTCTTAAAATTTTTATTTTTGCGTGTTATATCAATGTTAGTTGATTTTTTGTTTTTTTTTGTTTTTTTTTTTTTTTTTTTTAAATTGTGCCCCTTCTCCGCCCCTGGTTACAGAATCAATCCCATGATCCTCTACTTTCATTCTTTATTATTATTGCTATTATTAAATTTCTTTTTTATCATAAGTCCTATATTTAAAATTTTGTTTTTTTGTTACTTTATTTAAGTTAATTCCGACGAACTTTTTGTCTTTTACCGTCTATAAAAAACTTATTTTTTTAACTTGTCGCTTACGTCTTACATACCATCTATGATTTTGTTCATCACACAAAAACAATATTAGATTGCTAGTAAATTTGAAACGTATTCCAATATTGCAACTTATATCATCAACAATCTCTATATTATGAGAAATTATTAGATAGTTTATGTCTGTTTGACACTTGATGGACTAATTCAATGAAAACTCTCTGATGATAAAAATTTTATAATTTATTAATACACTCTTGTGCAGCCATTTTCTCAATTCGAGAGTTTGTATTTAACTGATCCATCAAATATTAATGATTCAGGACCATCTAATAATTTCTCCAATGTCCTTACCGGATCTAAACATAGAAAATGATTATTTTATCTACTCATTCTCACATTACAGTAATTATGATGCAACGAAAACCTAGTGATACAACCACAAGGACATCATGACACTGTTGGAACAAGTTTTTAATGATGGTATATAGTTGTATATTGTAATTGTTATATATTTTTATTTGTCATATTTTTAATCTAATACATTAAACTGTTAAATACTAGTAATTTACAACTTTTTGGTATTTTTTATTTCAGTGTTGAACCAGTACCCTCATTTTATAGTTTATGACAGAAAAGCCTCCTATTGAACTTGTGTGAGTCTACAAAATGTAATACCTAACAAAAATAATAATAATTTATTTAATTTATTACAACAAAAACCAGTTAGTATTTAATGGGTTTCTTTATAATATTCTACCTCTCGATCGTTGAAGAATTGAAGATGCAATGAATATTCAAATAATTGATGATCAAACAACAATTTCAATCACCAGCTTCAAAATTCTATTTTATTAAAACAAATTTAATTATAAATAAAAAATACATATGTTTCTTGTTTGAATTGATTTTCTCAATATATGATTTAAATCCGATCACAATTTTTAATTTTCTTTCTAAGTGCGACCTTTTTTTGGTGCATCGACTTCCAAGAACAACTTCCAAGAATTGAGTAACTTTTTGACCGGATCAATTCCTTTGAACTAAAGCTTTCTCCATTTAGAAAACAAAAAAATGATAGATATTAGCCCACACTTTGTTGGGTGTTTAACGTTGTTTTCATGAATCATGACAGATATTAAAGACCTGTGAATGTTATGATGCGTTATTGGGTTGCCCACCCACCTTAACCCATAATAGTTGCTGTTATTATTATATCAACTTAGAGCCTAATTAAGACTGTACTATATTTGTCTCTGTTCCACAAAGATATTTAAGACAGATTATTTAGAGTGCACGTTTTCTAACTTCAGGTCATGTACTACGTAATTCATGTGTATTACAATCAATTTTGTTTATTCAATTAAAAAATAAATAAATTATTTTATGATTAATGATCCAGTATCAACAATGAGTGTTTATAATAAAGAGTTCTAACAAATTTGACTCCGTCTGAAAAACAACATAAAACCCTAACACGAAAGAAAAAAAGGTTTAAATGCAAGGGTTACATTGACCTAGCTTGAGGTTTGGTCAAAGTATAAAAAGTTGGACCTTTATTATTTTAAAATTTGGTGCCTTTGGTCAATGACATCCTTTGTTGTTAACAAAAATTAGAAGAATGACTAAGTTGCCCTTTTATTGTGTTTAAAAGCCTCAATAACCTTATATTTTGATATAAAATGACAAAAATGTCATTGAAATGCCATTCAATTTTCATACCAATTTCATATTGTTATATTTTACAAAAACAAATTTTTTCTTCTTGTTAATGACATTTGATTAGGTTTTTCTTTGTTATAATCTGATTAGATTTTTTTTTCAAAAAAAAAAAAAAAGGGAAGAAAAAAAGATAGGGTAATAAGGACCGAATATTTTATCCGTATGTAATTTATTCAAATCTCATGAGATCTTAGTGTATTTTACCCTAAATTCAAAGGCATTCTAAGGTTTAAAATCTTTCAAAAATAATTTTGTGGGGATAGCGCCCCTTGGACTCCCTAATTGATCGGACGGCTTAACTCTCGACCAAAATTTGCAAAATGACAACACAAATCGAGTTTATGATTCAGACTCCATAACCACAACATAAATTTGAAGTGAATGAGGTGATAGTAACCTCTTTTTTTATAAAATAATACCAAATGTAAAGTTTTGCACCTAATTTGTCCATTTCAACATTCTTAGCTTAATGAGAAGATCAAGTTTTTCATGCAGCAAGCAATGTTAGTGATAGAACTACGTACTTCAATTTGAGTCTTCCAAGAAGGTTGAAGAACTAATTGCATTTCTCACCCACACACTTTATGTACATATACATAATATGTATGTATGTATGTAATATCAAATGAATCTGCAGCAGATAGAAGTACTTTAATAATGAGTGGTGGTTGTCTACAAATCTTCTTTTTCAGATATGGAATATTCTTCTTATAAGCATATTGTATACTTTTGCTTTATGGTACTTGAAAAGCCTCTAAAGTGAAGGCTGAAAACTACAACTACATGGTCCATAAATGATGTTGGGCTTGTGCTGTTTTTGAGATTAGAAAGGAACATTTGGACCACTACATTGGGACCTCAAGATGACACATATAGTATTATCTCTTGTACTAATCACATTTTCCATCAACTTTTATGTTTTCTACCAACCAAACAAAGCCTTATCTTCTCATTTTCCAATGCATGCACATTAACCACATGGTCAAGCTCATTGTCTGTTCATTTATCTTGATATTGAAAAGGGCAGTGATATTTGCACCGTTACAATAATTTACCTAATCAAAATTTTTTGATTATTTATTTATGTAGAATACAAATAAGTAGAGGGTCTCACTTCTTTATTTGTCGCATAAATAGACTAATTTAAAAAAAAAAAATCTAACAATTCAATGTAATAAATCGATAAAAGAATCATTTTTTTTATTGAAAATGACCATAATCCCCGTAGCTGGATAATTAAGGTTTGTGGTCCCTTGGCTAGCTGCCTTGTCTGATAAAAATTAATTAAAGGTGTTTGTCCTTTAAGAGTGTAAACATAATGTGTAACATGTTAAATGCCCATGGTAGGTCAGATATTTTATTTTTAATTCAAAAATCTTTCTTGTAAGAAAAAGACAATATACTCTTAACTTTGTAAATAGAAATGTACTATTAATTTATATGTCACTAAGAGAGATGGTATTATAGGGGTACGTATGAAGAGGCACTCAAATGGTAGCAGTGGAGTTTAATTTTTACTGTGTTGGAAAAAAATAGAAATTTAAAAAATAAAAAGAATCATGATATGTTAATTCAATAATTATGTTAAAGTTTAGGGGCACAAGTATTAATAACTTAATCTTTACTTGTATAGCTAGTCGAGTTGGTCAAGGTCTCATATTTTAAAAATAAAAAGAAGCCTCATAATTGATTCTTAAAAAAAAGTCTCGAATTTAATTTTTTAAAAATTATGACATGCATTCTTTTATGAAAAATTATACATCCTGTAAATTTAAAGGATGTCAAATGATTGTAAGAGTGGGTCGAATGAATTGTATGACATCTTCTAAATTCAGTTAATGTATAATTGCTCCACTCATAATTGATTCATGGAATAATTGTGAGGGCACTAAACTAAATATGACAAAGTTGGGATACTTTTGTCAAAAACCCATTCTTTAAAAAGAGTAAAAGGAATTAAAATTACTTAAAGTGCAATATAATAACAACAAGAAGTTAATTTAATATACATCTTGATGGAACATTTATTATGTCAAAACGCAACAATGGTGAAGTGAGAAATATATATATATTTTTTTTTGAAGTATCTATATTGGTCTCATAATATATATACTATTTAAATTAAACTATTTTAAAATAAGATTTCAAAAACTTATCCTCAAAATTAAGCAAGAATTTAATATAACTAGATCAAAAATCTTATGTGTTACATTTTTTTATGATTACATTCTCCATCAACATAATGAGTTATGCCTCTGGATACAAGGTTACTTGAACAGTAGAGTATCCAGATCCGAGTCAATAAACCATCAACTTTCTGTAGCCATTAGCTGAACAAAGCAAATGAGGAATGTTTGACCCTGACACTCTCTGACACCGTAAATCTGTGGAACTTCTTTATAATTCTTCGTTTTGACCAACGTCAGCCCTTTGACCGAATCTTAGCCGTCCATACAATTTTTTATTTTGGTAATTAGCTGTTGTTTACATTTGCCACGCTTTTACTTCACCATCGTGTTTTAATTCCACTTTATAAAACTTCCCCCTGTTTTGGAGAAAGAGCACCTCACTAATGCCACCAAGTTATACACTAAAAGTCTATAATACCCTTCTGTTACAAGGTCTCTCTGGATGCATAATCTCTTTACCATTTCATCTATTCTATTTTGTATCAATTGCAATCTATCCCATGTTTTAAACAAGGCATATTGTTAATTCATTTTGAAGTTTCGAAAAATAAAAAAAAAATTGGAAGATTCTCAATTTCTCTTATGTTATTGCTATTCTATTATCATATCGTGTTTTTCTTATTCGTGCGACAGAACAATTGATGAAATAAACAGATTTATTCTTCGTATTTTTTTTATTCGTGCGACAGAACAATTGATGAAATAAACAGATTTGTTCTTCAATTCAATTATTCGATTCAATTACGAAAGTCCATCTATCTAAGTGTTCGAAAAACTCTTTATTCTTTTTTGTTTTTATACTTATTTTGTGTTCTAGTAATATATTCCTATTTGTTTTGCAACATAATAATAATAATAATAATAAGTGAATTAAGATAATAAGTGGATTATCAAAGCTTGACTTAAAAAATAAATGAATTCCAAATTCTTAACGGAATACTAAACAGAATCTTAAACTTAACAAACATAGGACCAAAATCCAGTTGAACCCATCATCATCAAAGTGTACATAACCAACCCATAGATATTGAGGAAAAAAAAAAAAAAAACCCATAGATATTGACTAAATCAAGGCCAAACTTGACTTTTCATCAATTTGTTATTGAATAAGTGGTGCCCGGCAGCAAATATAAAGAGGTGTGTGTATATCACCATCATCATCATCCTCGTCGTCATATCACACAGTACTTTCTTCTTTTAACTCTCGTTCTGAGGGCTCTGTTTCGAGCTCGCCCGCTAAGATCGGATCTATTATCTGCCACAAACCCTCTTTACTCTCCTCTTACGCCATTTGTATCTCATTCTCATCATCAAACAAAACAAAATTCATAAGCAATTTTTTTTTTTCAAAAATAAAAATTTTAAAAAAATCCCACATTTTCCGTCAAATTTTGTTTTGTTTCAGAAAACAGAAGAAACAGTCCGAGAAAATCCCCAGAAAATCTCATACCCCAAGCTCTTTCATGGCCTAAAACCTCAATCGATCGCGTAGATTGATAGATTTTCTACGGTGGGTTGGTGTTAATGGGCAATGTAACGTCGAATGTTGCTGCGAAATTCGCTTTCTTCCCGCCGGACCCACCAACGTATAATGTGTACAGAGAGGACGATGGGAAGCTATTTTTCACTGGTTTATCCGCTGACAAGAACGTCGATGTCCATTTGCTGGACACAAAGGTGGGCAACAAGATTGTGGCCACGTTTTGGAGACACCCATCTGGGAGGTTCACGATTCTCTACTCCCATGGAAACGCTGCTGATTTGGGTCAAATGCAAGAGCTCTTCATCGAGCTCAGAGCTCACCTTCGTGTCAACATCATGAGGTATCTTAATTTTTGTAGATCATAATACATTTGTATATATCTATGTGCATAAATCTGTGCCTTTTTTCGTTATGTGATTGTTTAATCTGGGTTTTAGTGGGTTCTGTTTGTGGTTTTGTGTTTTCGGTGCTCATTTAAGTATGATTTATTTATGATATTCACTTGTATATGTGTTTATGTGGGTGGATATGTATGCTTGCATGTATGTTTTTGGATGAATTATTGTTTTTTAATATGGGTTTTGTTTGGATTGGATGATATTGAAACGGGTGTGTGATTTTGTTCTTCCGTGCTTATTTGTGTCTGCTGTTGATTTATCTGTTCTTGAGGTCTATTGGTGTAATCGGAATTTGGAATTTGATTTTTTTTGCTTGGGTCTTTGATCGTATCTAATTGGGTGCTTGCGTTTAATGTTTTGTTTGTCAGGTCTTTTGATTTAATTAATTCAACCCCCACTGTAACTTTTGATTTTATTAAATTCGACTGTTTGATCATTTATTTGAAAAATTAATGGTATTTTGGGTTTAATGTTGTTATATTGTTTACCTCTTATGTTTTGTGTGGTTTGTTTAATAATCACTTCATTATCTATTTTTTATAGATTTTTCCTTTTCTGTAGGAAATTTAGTACTTCTTCATTTTTTCCCCCAACTTTTTGGTCAGGCCTCTTAGTGTCATTCGTTTTATACTAAGATTTTTTGTTGTGTCACTTTTCATATACAGAGAGAGATGTTGAAAATCCAGATTTGTTGTTGTTGTTGTTTCATGCTTTTTACTTCCATAATTTATCATTGATGCACTTCCTGTAACTATTATATCCATGTATAGGCTTATAATCTCATAAAGCCATAAAAAAATAAAAATAAAAAATCTCTTATCCGTTTTTTGCCGGGAGATAGTGTACTTGATAATGATTAAAAGTTTCCTTGGATTTATAACTTTTAATTTTTATTGTGTTTGTGAAATATAATGTGATGATCAGTCCATATAAGGAAATGTATACATTTTGTATTGTGATTTGTGATCGACATTTAGTACTGGATGGTAGCAGTATTGTGAATTGGCAGCAATAGAGTTATTTATGATTTTTGTGTTAATGGTTTTGTGAATTGGTGACCTGTTGCTTCTAGGTGATCTTTATAGCAGGTAAATTCATCTGGTCGATACTCATTCAGAATCTAACTTGCAGCTGCCATCATTTGTTAAAAGTAGACCGGCTCTTTTTTATGTAGATTTGATGCACTATGTATAGCTATATTTCAACCTTTCCTTTATCATTTACGTAGTATAATTTTCTATATTGCAGCTACGATTATGCTGGATATGGAGCGTCCTCGGGTAAGGTAAGGAATATTTGAAACTAAATTGCATATGAAGTTTCTTTTTGCTTTGAGCATGTAGTGTTTAGGCTACAAGTGTCCAGTGTCCACCTATCTTCTAAATGAGTTTGAAACTGGCCATGAAGTTTTCTACTCATAAGCTTTGGTGAGTTTAAAGAAAAGACAGATAAAAGTAAAACCTCCGTATGGCAGCAAATTATCTATCAACAAATTATTTGTCATCCCATTATCAATCCATATATTTCGTCAGCTAATACTGTTCCTGATTTGTGATTATTTCTTTAATTGTGATAGCCATCTGAGTTCAACACTTACTGTGACATAGAGGCTGCCTACAATTGTTTGAGGAGTAATTATGGAATTAAGCAAGAGGATATGATTTTGTATGGCCAATCTGTTGGAAGCGGGCCTACACTACACTTAGCTTCTCGTTTGCAGAGGCTAAGAGGTGTTGTTCTTCATAGTGCCATCCTTTCAGGCATACGAGTTTTATATCCCGTGAAGGTGACATTCTGGTTTGACATTTTCAAAGTATGTTTCACTTCTTCATCCTTCTGCTATATTTCAAGTTTTAATTTCTTGGTTTTTGTATTAAGGATGCTCTGTTTAATATTTACAGAATATAGACAAAATACGGAGTGTCAGCTGTACTGTTCTAGTTATACATGTAAGTGTTACCTATTTCTTCCTTCCTTTCTTTTCCGAGATACATATCTCTGACGTCCATTCAGTTGTCCACCATGTTCATGCGTTTATTCTAAGTGAGATGTCTCTTGGGATAAATCGTTTTCTATGTAAATTTGTTTCTCCAATCACACTTTACAATTACCTGTGCTCGATTCATATTTCATAATGATTGAGAAATGACTATAGCTTACCTTATGATTGTTCTATTATATTGACTGTACCCTGCATATCTCATTCCATTGTTACCATGTCTTATATTTAGTTGTGAATTCCTACTAAAGGGGACAAGGAAACCTCAAATATTTTCTGTAAGAAACCATGATCCATCATGATTATTGATTTTGAACTTTCAAGTAATCTATGTTAAAATTTTGAATTATGAAACTACTTGGTTTTTAGAAACAGATTCCAATGTTAGCTTAATTGAAAATAGTCTGTGTAATCACCTTCTACTGCTTGTTGAATTATATTGGTGTATCTATATTGGCCCTTGATTTTCGCTCATGAACAAATAACAAAAAACAAAATTTCATATTATTGATGGTATTGCAGTTGGTGCTGAAGTGACCCTAGCTTGAGAAGTCTCTATATATCAAATCAAATCAGAGGCAGATCCTTTTTCTATTTTAAACTTAATTTTCTTATTAATAACTAATAAATTCTTTTGATTAATAAGCCATGTTCATTATGGCGAGAGCGAGCCTAAAAATATCTCTACCCGTGAATGATATTAGAAATCAAATTCCTCTCATGTTGGGGAGTGTAGTTGCAGCATTTTTCATATTGATAATCAGAAATTCTTGAAGTGAGGTAATGATTATTTGCTCGAACCTCCAATTCTAAGGAATTGTTTGAGATGTTTGGAGCATGTATACGAGTTAATAGATAAATTTCAAACATGGCTATCCAGTGGCCATGTAAAAAACATACAGTAGCCAAAGGGAAAATGTTAAGAAGTATCATGGATGAGTAAAAATAAGAAAAAAAAGATTGAATATTACGATATGAATGCTTTTGAGGGATTTCAGAACCGGACATGTAGGTGGATTTTCTTGAATCTTACTTTTACTTCGGTTACAATTGGTCTCCTTGGAAAGAATATCTATCAAGATGTTGTACAAAAAATTCTGTACATTTACAACTGCCCTTGTGTTTCTATAGGCTTTGCAATAATGCATGTCATGAAATAAATGGAGGCTCGTAGCCAGCCCGTAATTTGGAGCAATTTCTTGTCAGAAAATTGGTCAATATTTAACTTCATTTGCACGCATCCTCCTTTGGATTTGTCTCATTTTATTTTCTATTGAACCATTTGCAGGGAACAGATGATGACATTGTTGATTGGTCACATGGTAAGCGATTGTGGGAACTTTCCAAAGAAAAATATGATCCATTGTGGGTAAAGGGTGGAGGCCACTGTAACATTGAAACTTTTCCGGAGTACATTAAGCATTTGCGCAGGTTCATAAACGCAATGGAGAAACTCTCTATTGCACAGCAAAGCAAACCGCAGCTTACTTCCACACCAAGTATAACGGAATCCAAACACAACAGGTGCTTGAGATTTGGATAGAGGTGATTAGTTCGTTCTTCCCGCTTGAGTAGTGAACAGAAATAGCTTAGTTTCTTGAAAGGCTGCCATGACAAGAAAGAAGTATGCTTGGTATGCTGCATCGGCACAGAGCTTTGCTGCCAAGCTTGTACTACTCCTATGTTTCTCAAGATTACAAGCTGAGATGAATCATGTGTTCGATCCAGATGCCGAGCACTAAACCATTTTTGATGTGGAATACTCCTGTAGTTTCCTGTACTGTTGAAAAGGAGCGACGGCGTGTGAGTTTATCTGGATTTATTGTATAATTAGCAAGCTGAGCTTTATGTCTCAACCATCATCATTTGTAAACCAAAAAGAATTAGTAAATATATGGATCAGTTTCTTTGTTAATCTTTTAGCCCATTCGCTCCTTTTGTTGTCTTCAAAGCTACATCATGATCCTATCACTCACTTGAAATGCAACTCATACCCATATCGTATTATTTTCAACTTGTACAAAGACAAACTAGCCTTGTAAGGAGTTTGAAAAAGTTGTTCATATCATATCATATCATTGGTGGTTAATTCCATATAGTTCCAGAAGCCAAAGTTATTTTTGACAAATACACCTTTAATAATTAAGTCGGTCACCAAATTGTACAAGCACATATATACAATAAATGTTGATTGTCACTCTATTATGTTTAGGTATATATATATCATATATGTGGTTTACATGAGTGTAAGGAAACAATGGTGCATGCACCAAGCAGAGATTCATAACACCTATTCGTGTTGGCCCTCCTCTTGTAATCAGAATGGTAACACATATTCTTATTGGGCCCTCCTCTTGAATTCACAACGTGGACTTGTTCAGTTTATATGTGATGCAAAATACAGACACTTCAGCTGAAAAGTCGCTGATATATAAAATGCGATGATTCAAAATAGAATGAAAAAGTCTTAGATAATTAATGTCTCTCTTATCAAACACATGGAAAAATGACAACTGACTGGTAATGCAAATATCAATATTCAAATGAAATAGACATCAAGTGACACTTCTATCAACTAAACAATATGGTTGGGCCTCTGAAAATGATTTCATTTTCGACCACATACCTATATATATGCATGTCTATTCACAGGTAACTGTGACTTAAAGCTGCTTTTATATATAATATATAGGGTTAGGTAATAGAATGAATAAGACTAAATTGACGTCAGCTGACATTTTGATTAATTCGCGAAAATATTAAACCCCATCCCTGTTTTTCAATCTTCTCTCTCCTCTCCATCCCTCAGAGGATCAATTGGTGAGACTTTTGAAGAATGCAGATTTTTCGAGCATGTATAAAATTGGTGTCTTAAAATTTGAATCAGACAAAATTTAGTTTAAATTTTAAATTAAAAATTTTTAATTTTAATTTTAAAATACCAATTTTATGTTATCAAACGTAGCACAAGTATATTTGAATCTGATGTAATGTTATAGTAATTTATCAAAAAAGAAAACTGTTTGTGAATTGGTGCAATATTTAGCAGTGGATAAAGAAACAAATAGAACTCACATAAAACCACTTAAAAATGGTTGTACTTTGATAGGGAACATACTAGTGTAAAACCACATAATGGTCATTTTGACAAGTGATGTAGACAAACAACCCCACTTTTCTGTCCCAAGAAAATTGATGGGTGGGTATATTTCTAATGCCACCCACTTTTAACTGCAGCAGCAAATCCATTTCAAGTCCTTAAATTATAGGGTTTTATGATTACCATAACCGATGTTTGGTAAGAAAACAGAAAAGAGAAAAGAGAGGAGGGAAAAGGGAAAAGGGAAAGGGAGAGAAGCTTATCCTTGTTTTTAAGGAAAAAGCGAGAAGAAAAGGAAAGTGGGACTGTGAGATATATATTTTGTAATTGGCAAATTTTGATGTCAAAACAAGTCCGATCGAATTGTAATTTTTGATGTAAAATTTCGAAGATTGAAGATCGGATGCGGATTTGAAGAAGGTTAAATATTCATGGTATACTACACTCCGAGATAATGAGAACACTGTTCTAAGAAGTTTTGAGAGGTAGTGAGAACATTTAGGAAGGATTTTGAAAGGTTCGGAACAAGTTTTTACATTCTATCCATCTTGAACTGGTTCAGGATTCATCGAACAGGTTCAACATCATCAGAATTATAAAATTTCAAGACTAGCCATCTTAAACCGGTTCAAGAGGGCTGAACCGGTTCAAGAATCCGTGGGATTCCTTACTGGCCATCTTGAACCGGTTCAAGATGGCTGAACCGGTTCAAGAAGTCCTGAATACATCAGGTTTCCAAGTTTCCTTCTTCTGATGTTTTTTTTTTTTATCCCAACTTTCTTCCAAGTCCTATGCACGAAATTTATCATATTTTCTGAGGGATTAGGACTTTCAAAACTCTATATAAACCATGTCATATACATTGGTTTATTCACGGCTTTAGGGAAAATCAATTCTATATTTAGAGAAAGCCTTTTGAGAGAGAAAAATTTAGAAAATCAAATCTGATTATTCTGAATTTATTTTTAAGAGCACACATATATATTTATGAGTGATTTAGTTGTGTTGTTCTCTATCTCATTGGAATTGGAGTTGTATTGAAGATTCAGATATTTCAGATGATTAGTAGGATTTAATTCTTCTACATTTAAGTTCAGATCTTGAAAAACAGAAGTAAACGCAATCACACTTTGGAAGGGTTGGAGCATTCGTAGAGTGTTCTCTGATCTACCTACTGCTCTTTTACAAATATCAAGTGTAAGCCTGAGGTCAAGTTGCTGTTGGACAGGGAGTCGCAAAGCCAGAGGATCGTTAACGGTTGGTGTGGTGTAAAACAATAGGATGTGAGCCAGAGTCAAAGTTTGGTATACTTTGTTTCAAACATAGTGGATTGGTTTACTTTGGACTGCACAATTCACGAGGTTTTTCCCATGCAAACAGTTGACATATTTTATCAATTAGGGTTTCCTCACTAAAATCCTGGTGCAATCTCTCTAACTCTAGCTTGCTTTACTTTTCATATATTTGTGATTGTGGACATTTAATTTAATCAATCATAAATCGAGCAAGTTGACCTAATAATCAGATCTAGGTCATTAAAGGAGTTAATCACAATTAAAATCAACTGACTGTTTCCACACACCGCGTAACTCTTGTTTCACAATTTGGTATCAGAGCGGGTTACTCGATATACAGAGTAGATCATAGTTGCTAATTTATTATTGATTGTATTTTTTTTTTGGCATCATGTTTGAAAATTCATCTGTTGACGCTTTACCTCTTGTTTTTGATTCTGTCACAAGCATGCAAATTGAGTTGTCAAAGTTTAAAAAGGATTTTGAAAATCTATTAGAGAAATTGAATCTTGCGGAACTTGATAGAGATATTTATAAGTTATAAGTTTCTGTTTCTAATAAGAATTTGGAAGAAATTGGCCAGAAAAATTTGAATCTTCTTCATAAAATTGATTTTCTGGAAAAAAGAGCTTAAGAAGGTAAATTTGTTTAATAAATCACTAGAACTTAAAATTGATAATTTGAGTAGTGAATTTGTTAAATCAAAACAGTCTGTTCAGAAGGTTGATATTGACACTTGCAAAATTGATAAGTTGAAAGAAGCGGTTAAGAATGTTATAAGAAATAGAGATTTGGTATCAATTTCAAAGGAATTGTATTTTCAGAAATCTAAAGATGTTTTTATGAAAGTTGAAACCAACCCTTGTGTTATTTCTAATTCTCCCGAACTTATTTCAACATGTCATTTTTGTGGTGAAAAAGGACATATCAAGTATAAGTGTCAGAAAAGAAAAATTAAACTAGGAAAGAATTTTAAAAATCTAGAAAGTTCAAATTTAAGGAAGGAGAGGATTCGAACTGTTGAGCCTTGTGACACTTTGCCTAGAACAAAAAGGAAATCATTGCATAATGAATCTAAAATTGTTTGGGTAAAGAAAGAGAATTTTAAGTGTCTTGCCATGCACACTGCACTTAGAGCATTTGGTCCATGTGGTTGGTATTTTAATAGTGGTTGCTCTAAGCATATGACAGGGGATAGAACATTATTTACCACTTTTAAGGAATGCTCAGTTGGTACTATTACTTTTGGTGATGGTAAGACTTCTACTGTAAGTGGTAAAGGTAAGATCAAATTTTCAGGAATTGGGGAGTTAAAAAATGTTCTATATGTTAAAGGTTTAGCTGCAAATCTGTTGAGTATTAGTCAAATCTGTGATGAGGAGTTTCAAGTCAATTTTACTCAATAAGGGTGTTTTGTAACTAATGAAAAAGGTGAATGCATCTTGAAAGGAACTAGAACTTCTGATAATTGCTATGTTGTGTTTTCAGATCCTTCACGAATGTATTTTTCTACAGTTACTGATGAGGCTGTTTTATGGCATAAAAGACTTGGATATGTGAATTATAATGATTTAGTGAATTTGTCTAACAATGATCTTATTCGAGGTTTGCCTAAGAATGAAATATGTAGTTCATGTCAATTAGGAAAACAAACTAGAGTGTCACGTAAAAGACTTATTCATAAAGTCACTACTCGACTTTTAGAATTGATTCATATAGATTTGATGGGTCGCATAATACCTGATAGCATTGGAGGAAAAAGATATTTGCTTGTTATGGTTGATGATTTTTCTAAATTTACTTTTTTTGCATATTTGAAAGAAAAATATGATACTTTTGTGAATTTCAAATCTATTTGCCAACTTATTCAAAATGAGAAAGGATATCGAATTAATCGGATTAGGAGCGACAATGGAGGTGAATTCGAACCTAAGGAATTTATTGAATATTGTGATAAGAATGTCATTAAACATGAATTTTCAGCACCTAAAACACTGTAACAGAATGGTGTAGTGGAAAGAAAAAATAGGATAATTGCAGGTATGGTATGTACTATGCTTCATGAGAATAAAATTGCAAGTCATTTTTGGGCTGAATCGGTACATACTGCTTATCATATCCTAAATAAAGTTTATCTCAGGTCTGGAACTAACAAGACTTCATATGAATTACGGTATGATAAGAAGCCCACTGTTAAATACTTTAGAGTCTTTGGAAGTAAATGTTATATCCTTAGAGATAAGAAACACTTAGGAAAATTTAACTCTAGAAGTTATGAAGGTGTGTTTTTGGGTTATTCATAGACCAGTCGGGCTTATAGGGTTTTTAATCTTAGAACCAAAGTGGTTATGGAGTCTATAAATGTTGTATTTGATGATACAAATATAAGATAACTTCTTCTCAACTTGATGAAGAAGAAACTAAATTTGAAATTGCAGGAGAAAGAAAAGAACCTACAATTCATAAGGAAGAAAGAGTTGAGGATTTAGGTGGAGAAGGTGAAAAGGTTGAAGAAGATGAGGATAAGGAATTAGAGGTCATCATTAATGAACCTATAGGATTTCCTGCACCATCTCTAGATATTCCCACATCTAGTAGTTTTAGAGTTATATTGAGTCATCCAATTGACAATGTGATAGGTCCATGGGATAAGCATGGTACTAGGAGTACAGTCCGTGATGATGTAGGACACTCATGCATTATAGATGGTATAGTTCACTCATGTCACATAGCTCAGTTTGAACTTAAGAATGTTGATGAAGCTCTTCAAAGTTCTGATTAGCTAATGGTTATGCAAGAAGAATTGCTTCAATTTGTAAATAATGATGTTTGGGAGCTAGTGCCTTGACCTAGTGATGTTAATATCATAGGGACCAAATGGATTTTTAAAAATAAACTTGATGAACATGGTCATGTGATGAGAAATAAAGCTAGATTAGTTGTACAAGGATACACTCAAGTTGAAGGAATTGATTTTGATGAGACTTTTGCACCTGTTGCTAGACTTGAGTCTATTCGACTTCTTTTTGCCCTTGCATGTCATTTTAAATTCAAATTGTTTCAAACGGATGTTAAAAGTGTTTTTCTAAATGGTATTTTGCAGGAAGAAGTTTATATAGCACAACCAAAAGGTTTTATAGATCCACATAATTCTGATTTTGTTTTTAATCTTAAAAAAGCTCTTTATGGTTTAAAGCAAGCACTTAGAGTATGGTATGAGAAGTTGATTTCTTATTTATTGCACAAGGGCTTCAGAAGAAGAGGAGCGGATAACATGTTGTTTATTTTCAGGGAAGGAAAAGATTTTCTTGTTACTCAAATATATGTGGATGATATTGTTTTTGGTGCTACATGTGATAACCTTGTTCATACTTTTTTTAAAGATATGAGTAATATTTTTTAGATGAGCATGGTTGGTGAACTGACTTTCTTTCTAGGTCTCCAAGTGAAACAACTTGATGATAGGATTTTCATATCTCAATCAAAATATGCAAAGGAGCTAATTAAGAAGTTTGGTATGAAAGATTCAAAGTATGTTCAAACTCCTATGAGTACTTCATCCAAATTGGATAGAGATTCTGATCCTAACAAGGTTGATCATTTCTTGTATAGGAGTATAATTAGTAGCTTGTTATATTTGGTAGCAACTAGGCCAGATACTTCATTTAGTGTAGGTGTTTGTGCTAGGTATCAAGCTGATCCTAGAAAATAACACATTCTTGCAGTCAAGCGCATTATTCGTTATGTCAATAGTACATTGAATTATGGATTGCGTTATTCTTCTAAGTCTAACTCTGAGACTGCAGTCTATACTGATGCTGATTGGGCTGGTAACAAGGATGATAGAAATAGTACTTCAGGTGGTTGTTTCTATAGTGGTACTAATCTTATTTCTTGGTATAACAAGAAGCAAGATTGCATATCATTATCGTCTTGTGAGGCTGAATACATTGTTACTGGAACTTGTTGACACAATTGCTTTGGATAAAACAGATGCTTCTGGATTATGGAGTTAATCAATGTACTATTTATATCTTTTGTGATAATACTGGTACAATTAATATTTCAAAGAATCCAGTGTTGCATTTTAAGACTAAACACATTGACATTCGACATTACTTTCTTAGGGAACTAGTTGAACAAAATGTTATGTCTTTCGAGAAAGTGCATACTGATCAAAATTTGGCCGATATTCTCACTAAACCATTAGATGTTCCTAAGTTTTCTCATTTTGGGAAATCTATTGGTGTCTGTTGTCTTGATTAGATGCATTGCAAAGACATAGTCTAGAAAAGATTTTCATGCATATCTTGAGAATCTAGATTATATTTTTGGAAAGTTAAGCAAACCATATTGATTGAATACGTTGAACACAAAGAGTTTAATAACACATGGATTATTTGTGGAAAGCATACAATGAGAACAAATTTCGATGTCAAAACAAGTCCGATCATGTTGTAATTTTTGATGTAAAATTTCGAAGATTGAAGATCGATACAGATTTGAAGAAGGCTAAGTGTTCATGGTATACTACACTCCGAGATAATGAAAACAATGTTCTAAGAAGTTTTGAGAGGTAGTAAAAACATTTAGAAATGGTTTTGAAAGGTTCGGAACAAGTTTTTATATTCTATCCATCTTGAACTGGTTCAAGATTTATCGAACAGGTTCAACATCATCAGAATTGTAAAATTTTAAGACTGGCCATCTTGAACAGGTTCAAGAGGGCTGAACCGGTTCAAGAATCCGTGGGATTCCTTACTGGCCATTTTAAACCGGTTCAAGATGGCTGAACCGGTTCAAGAAGTCCTGAATACATCAAGTTTCTAAGTTTCCTTCTTCTGATGTTGCCTTTTTAATCCCAACTTCCGTCCAAGTCCTATGCACAAAATTTATCATATTTTCTAAGGGATTATGTAATACCCCTAATTCTCAAAAGGATATAACTGGAATTTAATTAGTTGTATTATGCGCATTTTAATTGATTAATTGATGAGTTGGTTTATGTGCATTTAAATGTGATTATCTGGTGATGTGATTAATTGCAATTGTTTATTTATTTTGTTATTTACTTAATTGATTAATTGTAATTATTTCAAAATTAATTGTTTACTTAGAATGGTTTTAATTTAATTGTTGGTTAATTTAAATATTTGATTTTTGTTGATTTAATTGACATGTAATTTTTGGTAGCTTTTAATTTGTATATGTCGTAGGGTTTTATGTTTATATAATTTATGGTCGCCAACTTATAGGAGGTTGGAATTAGGGTTAGGGTTTATACGAGCCTATATATATATAACAATATACGTCTGTTAGGGTTAGAAAATCCTATTCACGTAATAGTGGTTTGAAAGGCAAAACAGAGAGGGTCTTGGGAGATGAGCAGAGAGACAAGGAAATTTACAAAAGGTGTTGCTTGTGGGTTGAACCAATAAGTAACACAGGAAGAGAACAGTGGTCAGAGAAGGGGAACAGTTTTGGGGTTGCCGAAATTCAGAGACGGTGGTTTAGGTTTCAAGCCGAAACCTAAAGGCAAGTTTTATTCTATCTCCTTCATGTAAACTTGTGTTCTGTGCATTTTATATAGACTCCAGGAATCTAATTAAACTTTTAAAATGGACGTTTATGCAAGTTAGATTAGGCTATAATTTGTTTTACGTTCTTGTAACTGAAACTGTTGTTTTTGCATAAACTATTCGGTCATGATTTAAGTTTTTGGCAATTAATTCACACTAGAATATGAGGTGTTTCTAGGACTATAAGAACTTAAATTGAACCCTAAGAATGTTAAAAAGATTTGGGTTAGGGACGTTGAATTTCACAAGAAGCGTAGAAGACAACCGGACGAAACATAGACGAAGTAGAAACGGCTCTCAGGGAGAGAGCCGGCTCCCTCCATTAGGGAGCCGGCTCCCATGATGAGAGAGCCAGCTCTCCATGAGGGAAATCCGGCTCTAGAAGCCTAAGAGCCAGCTCCCTTGAAAAAAAACTCCACGGGGTGTTTTGCGACATTTTCTGATTACAGGGGCTTAAATGTAGTTTCTGGAAAGTGAAGGGGGTTTTAAATGTTTAAAAACTAACCTATTAAAACCTTAAAACAGTTGGTTTATGCTAGGGTGCTAATCCTAAGGGGCATCATAAAACAGAAACGGATGATAGGCATGCTGTAAAGGGATGAAGAAGGTTTAAATTGCTAGTTTGCTTTAGGAATTTAAACGGACTGGTATTAAATTATTTATGGGATGCTATATGAATAATATATATAATTTAATGAAGGCCAGGAAGGTTCATTTACTGGTTAGCGGACTTCATGACATTTTATAATAGTTTGCATGTAGTCACGGAATATGGAAGTTATTTCTAGTGGTCGTTGTAATAAATTAAACGGACTAATAGGAATGTATTTTAGGATTGGAGTGTAGGTGCTCAATATATACTTTTGAGCATCAATATATCTTGTTTTAGATTCATAATTGAGAATTTAATAAACATCATGAACTATATATAATAAGTTTCATGCTGTTAAGGATTGTTGAGGGTTTAAATTACTAGTCTTGTTTAGTAAATTTAAATGAACTGGTATGAAAGTACCGTTTGGAAATTCTAGTATAATATGCTTAGTGTAAAATTCTGATAATCATTATATCAAGCTACGAATGTAAATTGATGAACTGTTATATTTTCTGTTTTGTCAATTGGATGGATATGGATGGTTTAAATTGTTTATCAATACTTTAGCAACTTAAACGGAAGTTCTATGATTATAATTATATACTGGATATATGATAGGATCTTATCAATATCTAATTTCTATTATGTTGGTTTTTGGATGTACTTGATATTCATTTGAGTGTGGATCATTTATGGATCATTTGCATGATATGCACCAGTATGGGACGGTGGCATATTGGGGATGGATTAGATTAAAATACTAATTCCTACCTATTCATACATACGGATGGATTAACTAAAATAGTTAAATCCTACATGGATGCATGTCCTGTCAACTAAAACAGTTGAACGACATAACAGATGTTTTTTTTTTTGTATTAGGAAAGATTTATATATATCATTATGGTACCGTGATATGAGTTCGAGTCTCCTGATCACGGTTAGGGTGCGTATATTGCCTTGGATGGATAACTGGACCTAATTACATTTTCTGGTAGGTCTAGGTATGCATGACTACGCTACGTGCGTTTTGCGTGTTACCTTCTACTCAGGTGTGATGACTATAAGTTAGTGAGTGTCCTATAGTGTGTATCTATATCTATATGGACTATTTTAGATATTGCCGAGCTATCTAAGATATATCTGCATATCAGGTTTATGTATGGATTGTAGTAGAATGGAACTTGCATGTGGGCCTGACCCACTCTTATTTTTCAGGTGTTCGTTAGTACCAGGCTTAGAGCTTGATCATATTGATGCAGATACAGACACTCACTCTTTCGACTACATAAGATTTTCTTTCTTATTTTAGTTTTGGATTTTGATTCTGTAAATTTATTTATCATTTGGGATTATTAGGGGTCCACTAGATAGATTTTCGAGTTGTACGGATTGAAAGATTTAAATTTTACTAAACTTTTATTTTGAAGGATTTTTACATTTAGAATTTCAACTTATTATTTTACTTTCTTTTAATTCTTTTGTATTCTACTTGTTTACATATTAATTGTCTGGTATCCCTCGGAGCTGTGCTCGGACTTGATCACCCGTGGTTCTAGAATCGAGGGGTATCATAGATTAGGACTTTCAAAACTCTATATAAACCATGTCATATACATTAGTTTATTCATGGCTTTAGGGAAAATCAACCATATATTTAGAGAAAGCCTTTTGAGAGAGAAAAATTCAGAAAATCAAATCTGATTATTCTAAATTTATTTTTGAGAGCACACATATATATTCATGAGTGATTTAGTTATGATGTTCTCTATCTCATCAGAATTGGAGCTGTATTGAAGATTCAGATATTCTAGATGATCAACAGGATTTAATTCTTCTACACTTTGGAAGGGTTGGAGCATTCATGGAGTGCTGTCTAATCTACCTGCTACTCTTCTATAAATATCAAGTGTAAGCCTGAGGTTAAGTTGCTATTAGACGAAGAGTCGCAAAGTTAGAGGATCGTCAGCGGTTGGTGTGGTATAGAACGATAGGGTGTGAGCCAGAGTCAAAGTTCGGTATATTTTGTTTCAAACATAGTGGATTGGTTTACTTTGGACTGCACAGTCCACGAGGTTTTTTTCCATCCAAACAATTGACGTATTTTATCAACTGGGGTTTCCTCGCTAAAATTCTAGTGCAATCTCTCTAACTCTAACTTGCTTTACTTTCCATATATTTGTGATTGTGGATGTTCATTTAATTAATCATAAATCGAGCAAGTTGACCTAATAATCAGATCAAGGTCATTAAAGGAGTTAATCACAATTAAAATTAACTGACTCTTTCCGCACCCCGCGTAAATCTTGTTTCACAGAGATTTCCTCCATACTAAATAAAACTCTTTCCTAGACTGCAAATAAGGAGGAATGGTGAGTATGTGAGTTGGGTGTGTGTCTTACATGAAAAGGTTTAAAAGGAAAATATTTTATTATTATTATTAGTTTTTGAATATTGAAAAGTGTAGTGATCATATAATACCTTACCACGCATATTTATTCAGTCTAGCTTTGTTGAATCTTGAACCAAAAAAAACTCAACTCAATGTCAAAACTTCATATTATTTCATTTGTGTGCTCAAGCTTTGGCACGTTTTATTTAAAGGAATTCATCTTTACATGTATTACCCAACAAAGTGTGAGATGTAAAATTATTGTTGGAATATTTCCGTGATTAAAACGAGTCCAAATCGAGTTGTAATTCTTATTCATCATCAAGCCTTGGTATCGGAAGCGGACGTTCTTGGTTCGACAATGAACATCTATTAGACATGGTAAGTATGTGAGAATCACTTTTTTTTTTCTTTTTTTTCTAGTTAGTACTCACACACACTTACCTCTTTCAAAACTTAAACCTCTAACCTCCCTTTGGGAAGTAAGAGACTGATACCGCTAGGCCACTGTGATACCCTTCGAATCCGAGACATGGGTTGATCAGGCCCAAGCCCGAACCCGAGGGAATATCAAATAATTAATATTTAAAAACGAACACGGAATACAAAACTAAATTATGAAATGAATATTAAAGCTGAAAAGAATTCTACTTATAAAATCCTCAAAAGTTAATAATGTTAAAATCCAATAATCCAGAATAAAACAACTTGGGAATCCATCCTGTGGACCCCTATTAATATCCCAAACTGAAACTGAAACAACTGAAATAAAATCTAAAGCTAAACATAGAAAGTAGTCTTACGTAGTCAAAGGAATGAGTGTATGTATCTGCTTTGCACAACTAAACTCTAACCCTGAAACTGACGAGCACCTGAAAAATAAGAGAGTGGGTCAGGCCCACATGCAAGTCCTATTCTACTACGATCTATACAGAAACCCGATACATCCTAGATAGCTCAACAATATCTAGAGTAGTCCATATATGTATAAGTACACACTATAAGATGCTCACTAGTCCAATAGGTCTGTCTCAGCCTAAGTAGAGATACCATGAAAATCGCACATAATGTGGTCATGAGTACCTAGACCTACCAGGGAACAACACCTCTGTCCAGATATCTATCCTAGGCAATATACGCACCCTAACCATGGTCCTGAGAGCTCATATCATGGTACCATAATAATATATATAAAGTCCGTTCAAGGTATGTCATTCAAAAGGTTTATTTGCCTGACACATAGTTATAAGTAGGACTTAACCTTTGTAGTTAATCCATCTTATTTCAGAATAGGTAGGACTTACTGTTTTGAACTAATACGTCCCTAGTATAGGTAGGTCTTAGTGTTTTGAACTAAGCCATCCCTAATATGCCACCGTCCCATACCGGTGCATATACATATATATAAGTAGGACTTAACTTTTATAATTAATCCAACTTATTTCGGAATAGGTAGGACTTAACTTCTTTAGTTAATCCGTCCCTAAACTGCCACCGTCCCATACCGGTGCATTAAACCAAACAAAGATGCATACAATTATAAATACATCCATTGATCTCACTTAGCCATGATATAAAACATGGGTACAATCTTTGCATATTATTTAGCCATAATAATAAATCTAAATAGCATGCATATAATTTATTTTATACAAATTATCAGGCATCTCAAATAGACTATCTAACATTCACAACATAATTAAATTATTTCAATTACGTTGATTGATTTAAAATTGTTTAAAACAATACCCATAAATTAACCATTAAGATAATTTTATTCCAAACCTAGCATATTATTGTATATTATACATTCTAGTTAATTTTCGGGTTCAAGAAATTCATTAAAATTATTTAACCAGGCCTAACCATCCCTAGATACCAACGCATGTGCCAAAATCCTACACTGGACAACCCATATGACGATTACAAGAACCAGTTGATGTAAAATCCCAAGTGTTGACTTGTTCGCCTAAACCGGTTGATGTAAAACTCCTAGATGTCAACTGGTTTGCAAAAGTCCACTGAATCTAAAAGATGTCAACTGATTCATCATAGATGTCGACTGGTTTAATAACCAGTTGATGTTTTTCCACAAGGAGTCAACCGGTTTCAACCAACCGGTTGACCGAATCACCAAGGTGTTGACCGATTCATACAAATCGGTCGACGTGTGCACCAAACCGGTTGACCGAACTATAACAGTTCGTCTTCCACGGCTCCGGCGACTACGTCTTCCTCCGTTAAAGTCCTAAGACTACTGTTTTAAGTCTAGCACAACCCTAAACATTATGTAAACCTCTTATGCATAATTTAAACAAGTTAAAATCAGAACTCATGCGATATACTTTAAACAAAATTCAAACATATACACATAGAATTAACATATTATAATTCAAGTTTTAGCATGCATACATGGTTGGTTTTAACAACTTAAAGTTCCTAGAGTTTCCCTAAGCATGCACAGAACACAGGTTTAAAGGAAAGAGATATAAATAGAACTTGTCTGTGCAGTTTTGGAAATCAAAACCTTGTCGCCGTCTTCTTAAGTTTTTCGACGACATCCGTTCACCGTCGACCTCCTACTGCTTAACCTTCCCTCCTCTTAGGTCTGACCTTTAAGCCACGGCCACAACCCTCACCAAAGTTGCTCTGTTTCTCTCATAACCTCTCTATGTTTCTCTCTGTCTCTCAATACGTAAATAGGGTTTATTTGTAACCCTATGCAAACGTATCATGATATATTTATATGCTCATTTAAAACCCTAGTCCACTTCTAACTGGTGACAGAAACCCTAATTAAATTCTAGTCGGCCTCTACGTGAATCCTAAAAGAAACTAAAACCTAAATTAAACATTAACCAACCCATAATGTAAACCAATTCATGTAATTAAATTACTAACCAATTACTCCAATTAAGGAAAACAAAAATACAATTACAATTAATTCACGTAAATACCATTTAATAAAACAATACATTTAAATAAAACACTTTATCAATTACGTCACATAAGTAGTCAAATAAACAATTAATTACACAATTAAACAAACAAGTAAACAATTAAATTAATTAAAAATGCAATTAAAACATTAATTAAAAAAAAATACCATGACTATCCTTTTAAAATTAGGGGTATTACATTCTTCCCCTCTAACGAAAGGAATTCCATCTTTGGAATTCGCTCTTACCTTCTTCCAATATTTCAGGAAATTACGGGCGAATGACATCCTCCCGTTCCCAAGTAGACTCAACCTCATTGTGATGACTCCACTGAACACACACCAAAGGGATAACCTTATTACGAAGGATTTGATCCCGACGGTCGACAATACGACACGGTGGCTCCAAATATGTTGCATTCGACTGCAACTCAATCTCCCCAACATCGATATGTTGATACCGATCTCATCTCGCAGAAATTTCTGCAACATGGAAACATGGAACACAAATGGAATTATGATCCTTATAGGAATTAGGCAATCCCTCCACGAAATCCATAGAAATGCTCTCCTATTTCCACTCCGGTATCGGTAGTGGCTGTAGAGCTCCTGGCGGGCTCTAATGGTCAATCTTCACTATCTGACAGGTACTACACTACGAAACAAAAAGAACAATGTATTTCTTCATACCTGCCCACCAAAACTGCCGTTTCAAATCATGATACATCTTATTTCCTCCCGGATGAACAGAAAACTCAGAATGGTGAGTCTCCGTCATCACATCCTTCATCAACTCATCAACAGAAAGTACCACTAACCGTCTCTTGTACCTCAAACCTCCATCAGCCCCAACATAGTAAAATAGGACCTCACCGGAAGCTATCTTTGCAACTTTGTCAATGCACTGCTGATCCGTGAGTTGTGTCTTCCAAAACCTTGTGAATGATAGAAGATGTAACTACCATGTAAGCCATGAAAGTATTTGACAACTCATCCACCGTCTTTAAAGCATTCCACTCAGTAGTGAATAAAGCAGAAAGACTACCAACAGGTCGGCAACTGAGTGCATCTGCCACCACATTCGCTTTCCCTGGATGGTACTGTATAGAGAAGTGATAATCTTTCACAAACTCCAACCATCTACGCTGTCTCATATTCAGCTCCCGTTGAGTGAACAAATATTGCAGACTCTTATGATCGCTAAATAATCTGAAGGACTCACCCAACAGATAATGCCTCCAAATACGTAAGGCAAATACCACAGCTGCCAACTCCAAATCATGTGTTGGATAATTAAGCTCATGTGGCTTAAGCTTCCGAGATCTATATGAAATCGGTCGCTCATCCTGTATTAAAACACATCCAAGACCTTGCAAAGAAACATCTGTGTAGACAAGATACTCTATCCCGTTCTGTGGGGTAGACAAAATCAGTGCAGAAGTCAACTTAGTTTTCTGCTTATCAAAAGCTTTCTGACAGTGTTCATCCCACACAAACCGTACACCCTTCTTAGTCAGATGAGTGAGTGGTCCCGCTATCTTTGAGAACCCCTGGATGAACCTCCTGTAATATCCTGCCAATTCGAGGAAACTCCGAATATCGGTAGGTGAAGTAGGCTGTCCCTATTCAACCACTGCTGAAACTTTGGCTGGATTCACCGCTATTCCTCTTTCTGAGACTACGTAACCCAGAAACTTCACCTCCCGCTGCCAAAATTTACATTTCTCGAATTTGGCATACAACTGATGCTCACGAAACGTCTGCAAAACTATCCGAAGATGTCGAGCATGATCGTCCTCAGACCTCGAGTAAATCAAAATGCCATCTATGAAGACAATGACAAATTGATCCAAGTAAGCCCTGAAGACTCTGTTCATTAAATCCATGAAGACCGCAGGTGCATTGATTAACCCGAACGGCATCATCCGAAACTCATAAGATCCATATTTAGTGAGAAACGCTATCCTCGGAACATCCTGCTCTCTAACCCGAAGTTGATGATATCCAGACCGCAGATTAATCTTAGATAAATACGTAACTTCTTTCAACTAATCAAATAGGTCATCAATCCTGGGCAAAGGGTACTTGTTATGAATAATAACCTTGTTCAACTCCCTGTAATCTATACACAGGCGAAGCGAACCATCCTTTTTCTTCACAAATAAAATCGGTGGTCCCTAGGGAAAAGTACTCCTGCGAATAAAACCCTGGCTAAGTAGTTGCTGAATCTGATCCCTCAGCTCTCGTATCTCCACTGGTGTCATCCTATACGGTGCCCTAGCAATAGGCATAGTGCCTGGAACTAAGTCTATCACAAAGTTGATCACACGACTAGGCAGCAACCCTGGAATCTCCTGAAATACATTCGGAAAGTCCTGTACAATTGGTATGTTATCCAAAGATACAATAATTCTCTCCTCCGTTTCCTCCTCCACATGAAACAAATAAGTGCTACTGCCCCCATTAGAATGTGGCATAACGACAACATACATATCCTAACCAGGTATGGTGAAAACAAAAGATTGGCTAGAAATCTGAGTCTACCAATATCTAGTGTCATAGGCCCATCATTCTCATGAAGAATGGCTGTATTGCCTAATGGTGTAAAAATACCCTATGGTCTACTGCATACCCGAGTCATCATTCCAGACAAAACAACAAAAGATCTAGCTACAAATGAGTGTGTAGCACTCGTGTCAAATAATACATGTCCATGTAAACCATGAATAGGAAATTTACCCTCAACAGCCTGAGGTGCCTGTATATCCTGTGGCATAGGGTTGTACACCCTGTCATAATGTAACTACTGCGGTGCCTGTCCCTAAGGCTGCGGCGGTGTAATACCCCTAATTTTAAAAGGATATTTATGGTATTTAATTTATGATTTAATTGATTAATTGCTCAATTGTTTTATTGTGGTGATTGAATTGAATTAATTGTGTTATTTGTAATTATTTACTTGGAATTGCTTGTTTAAGTGTTTTTAATTATTTAATTGGATTATTTACTTGGAATTAATTGTTTAAGTGTTTTTAATTATTTAATTGGATTATTTACTTGGAATTAATTGTTTAAGTGTTTTTAATTAATTAGTTATTTTTACTGTTTTAAACTTAGGTAATTAATTACTATAATTCTTGTAGTGTTAAAATTAAGTTAGTATTTTTTTTTAAAGTTACAGTTATAACTTTGGATTAAAATTCACGTATAGGTAAGCCGCCGTATGTTACAACTGAGATAGTTTCATGGGCCGGCTAGGATTGGAATTAGGGCTTAGTATCTAATTGTACATGGATTAGGGTTATTTTTAATTTCCACCTATAAATATATGCAATACAATGGTTTAGGGTTTAGAGAAAATAAACGTAAGCTCTGAAGAAAAAAAAAACAGAGATTGTGAGATACAGAGAGAGAACCGGAAAGTAAACTTGGGTGATTCATAAAACAGAATCAAGGAGGGAAGTTTGGTGTGGGCTACTGGACTGTAATAGAAGTAGCAAGAGCTGTTTAACACAACCAACGTGGCCAGAGAAGGTAGAGGCAACAGTTAGAGATTTTTTATTCAAAGTCTCAAAGGCAAGTTTCTGTTCTATTATTTCCCATGAATCTATGTTCTGTGCATGTTTAGATGGACTCTAGGAGTTTAATAATATTTATACAATCTATATTGCATGCTTGACTGATAATTAGTCTCGTTTAACAAAACTGTTATACAAAATTCTGTATGTCTCTGTTAACTTTGTTCCTTCTGTTTATGCGTTTTAAGTTTTGCTATTTGAGATTAATGATGCATATGGATGCCTTGTAAGTAGTCTGGAATGTTAATTAGATATTAGAATAGGAATTTAATACAATGCAGAGGGCTGGAACATCACTCGAGTTGAAGAAGACGAAGCTAGAACGGACGAGAGCTGCTAAGAGGAGGGAGAGAAGGCTCTCAAACCTCTTAGAGCCGGCTCCCAAAGGGGATAGCCAGCTCTTGGTGTCTTGGAGCCAGCTCTAAGAGCCTAGAGCCGGCTCTAAGTGAAAAAAATGGAGCAGGCTCCCATTTTAAGAGCCTGCTCTCTCTTGAAAAGCACTGTAATGTGCGTTTTAAAGGTTGTTTGGGTTTTTTGGGTGTCTGCACTTAATTTAAATTGTTTTAAATGATGTGTATGATGGTATAAGGCTGGTACTATGGTGGAAATATATAAATTCATAATTGGATTGAAGATTGGAGCAAGAAAAACCTAAGAAAAAATTGGTAGCTTGCATTCTGTTTTGTTAGTTTTATCTTCCGGAACTTAGCAAGGTTTTTATATATAATCTAATTATATACAATCATATATTTTTTCCAGTGTTATAAGTATGGTGAATTAATTATATTTTATTATGCTCAGTTTGGATTTAATTGATACTTAAATTGTTATAATTGTACCGGTTTATCGACTATTTTGGAGGATTTGAACGCTATGGTTTATTTTAGCAGTTTAAATAATTGGAGCTTGATTTCTAGGTACTGTAGTGAATACCTAATGCCATTATATATGTATTAAACTATACTGATGCATGTTTTGGAGAAATGTTGATAAATTAATTAAATGTTATTTTTATCAATTATGTGGATTGGAGGATTGTATGCACCGGTATGAGACGGTGGCATATTAGGGATGGATTAGTTCAGATACTAAGTCCTACCTAAAATGGAATAAGGTGTGGAATAACCATAGAAGTTAAGTCCAACTCCTATTAGTGTCAAGTCAGTAAATAACTGAATGACATAACTTGGTTTTCTGGAATGGATTGCGATACATATATCATGCCACTACACTAGTTGGATGATATTTTGTATTAGGATGGACACGGACTTTATATACTTATTATATGGTATCATGGTATGAGCTTGAGTCTCAGGACCATGGTTAGGGTGCGTATATCGCCTAGGATGGATAGTTGGACAGAGGTGTTGTTCCCTGGTAGGTCTAAGTACACATAACCACGTAATGTGCGATTTGCATAGTATCTCTACTCAGGCTGAGACAGACCTACTAGACTAGTGAACGTCCTATAGTGTGTAATATATACATATATGGACTACTTTAGATATTGTTGAGTCTATCTAAGATGTATCTGCGTATCGGATTCCTGTTTGGATCGTAGTAGATCAGGACTTGCATGTGGGCCTGACCCACTCTCTTATTTTTCATGTGCTGGTCAGTTCCAGGGTTAGAGCTTGGTCGTGTAGAACAGATACAGACTTCTATTCCACCGACTACGTAGGACTGTTTACTTATTAGCCTTGGATCGTACTTCAGTTATTTCATTTTACAGTTGGGATTTTTATTAGGGGTCCACCAGATGGATTCTCGAGTTGTTAATTAATTGGAGGTTTTGGATTTTGGATTTTAATAATTGTATTTTGAGGATTTTTCCATTAGAATTCATTTCAACCATTTTTATTTATTTCTTTTCTTTAAATTTGTATTATGTGTTCGTGTTAAAATATTAATTGTTTGATATTTCCCTCGAGTTTGGGCCTGAGCCTGATCAACCCGTGTCTCGGATCCGAGGGGTATTACAGGCGGCGCTGGTAAAGCCGGATATATCTGTCCCTGAATCCGTGGAACCTGTGGAGCTGGTAAAGGCACTGGCCCCCTCTACCCCTGCTGTACATGTTGTCCCTGTCCCTGTCTTTGTCTTGCTTTAGGACACTGCCTGGAAGTGTGACCTTACTCTCCACAAGTATAGCAATTACCCTGGAAAGTACCAAATGGCCTCCTATGTCGGTTAGCATATGGTTGACCCTGTCCTACCTGTGTTCCCCCATTCTGCTGTCGCTAAATAGGTGTCACATCCCTGGGAGCATCTAAACCACCCTTGTGCTTCTTCCAAGGCTATTGTCCTTAGAATTTGCCCTTGTCATTCTATCGGTGTCCGTTGCCATTCCCTTTCTCAGCTAACTGATTAGCAAAGTCTCTGTCACCCCGCTTCTCACCCTTGGCCTATCTGAAGTCCACCGTCAAATGATATTACTGTAGAGCGGCGTCTACCACCTGAGCGTAGGTAGTATAGGTTGGACTACCTGTAATAGCTCTTTTGATAGACCACATCAGTCCCTTAACGAAACTGTTGGGCTTCTTCTCCTCTGTATCCACCTCCTCCGGAGTAAAAAGAGATTAGCGCGTGAACTGCTGCTTATACTCTGCCACTGTCATATTCCCCTACTGCAGATTAAGAAACTCCGTCTTCATAGCTGCCCTGACTGCATAAAGGAAGTACTTCTCATCAAAGCGTGTACTGAACTGATCACAAGTTAATGTCATCCTCTCCTTTGCGGTGGTAACTGACTCCCACCACTGTAATGCATCTCCGACCAGCTTGAAGGTAGCAAGCATCTGCTTCTGAACTCCGTGCAATGAACCAAGCGAAGATGTCGCTCGATGTCCTGTTTCTACTGGTGAGCTGCTTTCGCATCGGTGGAGCCTATGAACTCAGGTGGGCTCCTCTTTGTGAAAGAACTCCTAACCTTCTCCCAAGTATCAGTCTGAATAACCGGTGCTGGTAACGGTGTTGGCTATACCTGAGACTGATTCCGAAGTGTAGCTGTTACCCCTGCTTCTATAGCCAGAGTAATGAGGTCGTTGATATGAGGAGGATACTCTGGATCCCTGACCTGATCCTGAGCCCGCTGTACTCCCTCCTACTCTTCATGAAGACCATCATCATCCTGTAACTCAGGCATTTGTTGTTCTTCCTCCATTCGCAGACGCTATAGGAAATCTTGCTGCCTACGTGCCTCTTCCCTCCGTTGCTGATTGTTCCGTCTAGTTCTAGCATTAACCATTCCGTTAACACAGAAAGACAGACATCAATACCATATAAACCGAACCGTAAAAGAATTCAACGAATCCTAAACTTAAGCACTAATCAAGAGAAAACGTTACACGGAAGTCTTATACGATAGAATCCTAGAGACACTTGAACCTGGAGTGCTCTGATACCAACTGTGATACCCCTCGAGTCCGAGACATGGGTTGATCAGGCCCAAGCCCGAACTCGAGGGAATATCAAACAATTAACATTTAAAAACGAACACGGAATACAAAACTGAATTATGAAACAAATATTAAAGTTGAAAAGAATTCTACTTCTAAAATCCTCAAAAGTTAATAATGTTAAAATCCAATAATCCAGAATAAAACAACTCGGGAATCCATCCTGTGGACCCCTATTAATATCCCAAACTGAAACTGAAACAACTGAAATAAAATCTAAAGCCAAACATAGAAAGTAGTCCTACGTAGTCGGAGGAATGAGTGTTTGTATCTGCTCTGCACAACCAAGCTCTAACCCTGGAACTGACAAGTACCTGAAAAATAAGAAAGTGGGTCAGGCCCACATGCAAGTCCTATTCTACTACAATCCATACAGAAACCCGATACGCAGATACATCCTAAATAGCTCAACAATATCTAGAGTAGTCCACATATGTACAAGTACACACTATAGGACGCTCACTAGTCCAATAGGTCTGTCTCAGCCTGAGTAGAGATACCATGAAAATCGCACATAATGTGGTCATGAGTACCTAGACCTACCAGGGAACAACACCTCTGTCTAGATATCCATCCTAGGCGATATACGCACCCTAACCATGGTCCTGAGACTCAAGCTCATATCATGGTACCATAATAATATATATAAAGTCCGTTTAAGGTATGTCATTCAAAAGGTTTATTGACCTGACACATAGTTATAAGTAGGACTTAACCTTTGTAGTTAATCCATCTTATTTCAGAATAGGTGGACTTAGTGTTTTGAACTAATCCATCCCTAGTATATGTAGGTCTTAATGTTTTGAACTAAGTCATCCCTAATATGCCACCATCCCATACCGGTGCATATACATATATGTAAGTAGGACTTAACTTTTATAATTAATCCAACTTATTTCAGAATAGGTAAGACTTAACTTCTTTAGTTAATCCGTCCCTAGAATGTCACCGCCCCATACCGGTGTATTAAACCAAACAAAGATGCATACAATTATAAATACATCCATTGATCTCATTTAGCCATGATATAAAATATGGACACAATCATTGCATATTATTTAGCCATAATAATAAATCTAAATAGCATGCATATAATTTATTTTATACAAATTATCAGGCATCTCAAATAGACTATCTAACATCCACAAAATAATTAAACTATTTCAATTCTGTTGATTGATTCAAAATAGTTTAAAACAATACCCATAAATTAACCATTAAGATAATTTTATTCCAAACCTAGCATATTATTGTATATTGTACATTCCAGTTAATTTTCGGGTCCAAGAAATTCATTAAAATTATTTAACCAGGCCCAACCATCCCTAGATACCAACGCATGTGCCAAAATCCTACACTGGACAACCCATATGACGATTACAGGAACCAGTAGATGTAAAATCCCAAGTGTTGACTGGTTCGCCTAAACCGGTTGATGTAAAACTCCTAGATGTCAACTGGTTTGCAAAAGTCCACTGAATCCAAAATATGTCAACTGATTCATCATAGATTTCGACTAGTTTAATAACCAGTTGATGTTTTTCCACAAGGAGTCAACCGGTTTCAACCAACCGGTCGATTGAATCACCAAGGTGTCAACCGATTCATGCAAACCGGTCGACGTGTGCACCAAACCGGTTGACCGAACTATGACAGTTCGTCTTCCACGGCTCTGGCGACTATGTCTTCCTCCGTTAAGGTCCTAAGGCTACTGTTTTAAGTCCAGCACAGCCCTAAACATTATGTAAACCTCTTATGCATAATTTAAACAAGTTAAAATCACAACTTATGCGATATACTTTAAACAAAATTCAAACATATACACATACAATTAACATACTGTAATTCAAGTTTTAGCATACATACATGGTTGATTTTAACAACTTAAAGTTCCTAGAGTTTCCCTAGGCATGCACAGAACACAGGTTTAAAGGAAAGAGATAGAAATAGAACTTACCTGTGCAGTTTTGGAAATTAAAACCTTGTCGCCGTCTTCTTTAAGTTTTCCGACGACGTCCGTTCACCGTCGACCTCCTACTGCTTAACCTTCCCTCCTCTTAGGTCTGACCTTTAAGCCACGGCCACAATCCTCACCAAAGTTGCTTTGTTTCTCTCACAACCTCTCTCTGTTTCTCTCTGTCTCTCAATACGTGAATAGGGTTTGTTTGTAACCCTATGCAGACGTATCATGATATATTTATAGGCTTATTTAACACCCTAGTCCACTTCTAACTGGCGACAGAAACCCTAATTAAATTCTAGTCCGTAATGTAAACTAAACATTAACCAACCCGTAATGTAAACCAATTCACGTAATTAAATTACTAACCAATTACTCCAATTAAAGAAAACAAAAATACAATTATAATTAATTCATGTAAATACCATTTAATAAAACAATACATTTAAATAAAACACTTTATCAATTACGTCACATAAGCAATCAAATAAACAATTAATTACACAATAAAACAAACAAGTAAACAATTAAATTAATTAAAAATGCAATTAAACCATTAATTAAAAAAAAAATACCAGGACTATCCTTTTAAAATTAGAGGTATTACAGACACTGGCCCGTTGGTATGTGAGAATCACTTAGAATATGGTTACAAGTTGGTTTTCTAAAAGTAGGGTTTTTCAACACTCCAACCAGTTGGTCCTCACTGTGGAACCGGTTGCTTTTCCTGTGCAAAAACATGCTACAGGAAAAATCCAACCGGTTCTAAAGTGAACTCCAACCAATTGCATTTCCCTGAACCAAAAAGGAAAGTTTGTATTTTTACTGACTTGTGTTACCTTTTGAGTCTGACTTGTAGGAATATTCTAGTACGAAAATTGATGTATTTTCCAACTTTATTAGAATTACATATTTGTCTATGTAAACTCATATTAACATACTTTAATACATGTCTTTTGCTTAAATTTTATCATAACTCTAAAAAAAACTTTTTTTGTGTGAGTTTTTTAGAGTCTTTTTATTTTTGTATTTTTGAGAACACACAGCTATACATAGAGTGTTTTAGGTTTCTTCATTGTTCGATCGGGATTGGCGTGATTGAAGATTTCTTATCTACTAATCGTAAAGCAGAATTTCTTGTAAACTTCAGAAAATCTGTTTTGAAGAATATGAGAAAAATATCACACTTTGAAGGGATCGAGACACTTGTGGAGTGTTGGTTGATCTACCAACAACTTTTCTACAAAGATCAATGGTAAGTCAAATGTCGAGAACTGTTGGACGGGGGAGTCGCAGAGTCGAGGATCGTCAACGATTGGTTTTTGATAGAGCGATACGGTGTGTGCTTTAGTCAAAATCAATTGTACTTTGCTTCATACATAGTTAATCGATCTTTTTGCTCTGGACATAATTCACAAGATTTTTCCCAGAGTGATTAATTTCTTCTGTCAATCGGGGTTTTCTCGCTAAAAACTTGGCATCACTTTAAACAATTTACTTTATGTTGTGAGTGAATAATTTAAATTTAGTTGAAGAAGTCGAAGTTAAACAAAAATAGAGCAAACGAGCGCTTAGATAAATTTAAATTAAACAAAAATCGAGCAAACAAGCGCTTAGACTTGTTCAACCTCTTCTTGATTGTTTATCCATACTTATATTTCGCAACCATGAGGTTATTATGCAACTCATACAGAGCACTTAATCCAATCAAAATTTGGAACTCCTTAAATGCAAGAAGCAAAATATCAGCCCTTTTTAGGAATATAGGTAACACAATTCATGCAATAACTGTAAAGCAAAATAACATATAGCTCATAACTCACAAGAGACTTGGGAGTCATAAAGGTGCAAATTTTTGACATTGACAATATAGTTCTACAAACTCATATGTACACACACACATATATATATATAGATGCATATATTAATAAGACAAAGTATAAGCTTCCACAATTCACCACCATAGGTCCATACCCATGTCACCGTAGGTACTACTTTTGCCAACAAAGGAGGGTTTGATATTCGTTTAGAAAGAAGTGAATGGAAATCTGATTAGAATATGATTACAAGCACTTCCACTTGAAATACGTCAACTAAAGTTCTCACCATCAACCTTAAGTGGAGTAAAAGTTGACCAAAAAATCCTTTCATTATACACACACACATATATACATATATGCATAATTAACAACACTCCTATGGAGCTCTCCAACTTATCATTTTAGGTCACATGGCTATGGTTTTCCCCCACTAAATGGGCCTCACACCTCACACGCAAAAGAGTAGTGGGCATTTAAGTAGAAGGTGATTTGCTAATTCCCTTTCATTATATTTAATTTCCCTAAAGTTATTTTCTTCAGGGAATCCTAAAAGATAGCTCCTTTTGATTAAGGATAAGAGTTATCCATCTTCTTCACTTTAATTTGTTGTTAATTTTTTTTTTTTTTTTTTTTCTGGTAAATTTAAGAATGTGATGATATTTTGGACCGCTTTGAATATTCATTTTGTGTCACATAGGATTATTTAAAAAGTTTGATTGATTTGATTAATTTTGCGTCACATATTTGGAAGTTTGAATGCATAGATAGATAGATAATCACTAAAAATATGGTGGACCCCTCTCTCCCTCTGTCCGATCCAGCACTTCTCAGCAGCATGACCCACCGTGTACACGCAGACGTGTTGCCGTGAACGACTATCCCATGTCTGATGTCTCGGAATAACTGCAGCAGTTTATCCGGGTCCCAGTGTTTGTGATCAACAAGTACTGTTTTGGTGGCCCCATTGGTTCGGATATCATGCGACCGACGTGTCATTATCTCAAAAGGTTGCCATTCGTTTCTGGATGCCATGCTTGAATCTCAAGCGGGAGTCTATGCATCACAGGCAATCATATATCGAAACGTGGTGCATTAGCACTTAGTACTGTGGGGCTGTCCATATACAACTTATACTCCTGCTACTTTTCCAATCTCGATTATCGATGATTGGGCCCCACTCACTTTTGTAGAGTGTGAGAGGCACGTTCCATTTGAGGGTTAAATTATTATTATAAATATTTTTTTTTTTTTTTTTTTTTTTTTTTTTTTTTGGGTGTGGTTTGTCAATTTCAATTGTCCCATCTGGGACGAGATTGAGATCAATTTAATAGAGTTAGTGGTAAATTTTAAATGTTTTTATTATTATGATAGTTAAATAGTTGATTATATTTAAAAATAAATTTATATATATATATTATTTTAAATTTATTCAAATTTAAGTTATTTTTCTTTAAAAATATATATATATATCAGAACGTTTCAAACCCGTCACAATTTCAATGAGATGCGAAAAAAAATGAATTTGAAAAGAGAAAAACATATAGTATAACTTGTGATAAATTAAGTGTTAATTTGTGTTATGTCGATGTAAGAGTATTCTACTAAGTAGATAAATTCTAACTCGACCCATTTAATAATCGTGTTAAGAACTCTCAATGCTAATCCGACCTGTTTATTAAACGAGTTAACGTATTAATCCGTTTAATGACATATTTATCAAAACGAGATATTTAATATTTAATCAAATAATAAATACTACAAAATTTTTGTTACATTTTAACCAAATATTTAAAATAAGAAGAAAAATCCTAAGACATGGTAAAAATTTATGTTAAAATGACTTAATTGTTCATACAAATTGAATTTTAACTGGTTAAATATTATTACATAGGTCATATTCACTATTATAATATATTGAGTTAAACGAGTTTAATTCATCAACCCTGACCCTACACGGTTAAGTAAACGGGTTAATCGTGTTAATTCATTTATGACTTAAATTCATTTAAAATCAATTCAAACTCACTTATTTCGTATCGTGTTCAAATCATGTTAACGAATCTTATCATTATTTGCCACACCTATTATAAACCACAGATTTTGTGATTGGGGGTTAACCCTTTCAGTTAGGGCTGAAAAAAATAACTACTATTATTGTTATATTTGTTGGCCCGTGCTTATCACGTTTGACAATTGTTATTTGCCAATCTCCTTAGCTGATTAGAAAATTTCCATCTAAAAAAACATTGAGCTGTAAAAGCAAAACTATAAATTAACAATTGATGTAAGCAACTCATTAGTTTTTCTTATTTTCAGAATTAACTCCTTTTTATATCATATATGCATGCGTCTACTTGCTGAAAGGACAAATTTGGACCCGGTAAACATCACATGCACGGCAAGAGAAGGGGCAATTGTGTCCTTCCACTACCTCTTTAACAGAATTGCCATTTTCTTAAAACTTGGGCATCAAATGACGCAAAAAAGAAATGGAATTGTTTGATGGAGACTATAAATAATTTCTCATAAAAAGAAAAAATGTGTTATGTCATTAGCATTGAAAGCTAATGTAATGTGTTATGTGTTTATAGATTTCCCTGCCAATTTGTCTCACTATTCCCATTTGACAATAACACCCCTGCAAAATCGCCTTGCTGATCACGTAATTCTATCATTCTATGGGCATACTGTGGAATAGAAAGAACAGTATTCCTCACGAACCTCAACATTTTCAGCACAGCACTCCTATCATTGAACTAGGTTGATTAAGAAATTTAGTGGGCCACCACTAAAGACCTACGTTTGGTCAAACATACACCACCAAGAGTAATCTAAGCCGTTGGATCACTGAGCTATACGGAGTTATCATTTTTGAGATCAGGATGTAGATTTGACACTGATATAAAATTTATGATAGTCATTGCTGCCCAAATACAATGGTGTTGGGCAGGCCACGGTGTATAACAATCTGGTCAAACTAAAAATTCAAATAAGACGAAATCGGATTGGATGGTTTAGTTTAATTGGTCGTAATTTTAAATTTGTGAAATCATAAAAATATGATTTAGTCACGATTTAAAAATTTTTAGGACCGAATTAGACCTAACAGAGCCGTTATATATACATATATATATATATATATATAATATATTATAATATAATTTTACAATTCAAATCATTCACAGAATAAAAGTTTGTAGCAACTATCAATTATATAGTCCACTCTTAATTATCTTAGGTATTATCAATTTATTATATATATTTATATATTTAAAGTGGCTAAATTGAATTGTGGCTGATTGTTGTTGAATTAGTAATTCAAAATATATTAGGTTATTACCAATTCTGAATTTGTATATTAATAGTTCTGGATGTGTTAATAACTTTTTATTATTGTGCATGTGTATAATATGAATACTTCTGTAAAAAAAAAAATTGTGAAACCGAATCGAACCAAACTGGTTTTTCACGATTTTGTTTGGTTTGGTTTCTTTGGTCAAATGGTTCGGTTTGATTCCAAATTTTATGAATCCGTTAGAATTGATTTGGTTCAAAAAAACTATTAAATCGATCCAAATCGAACCGTGTGCACCCTTAGGGCAAGCCTCTAAACGGGTCCAATTCGAATGGGATCAAAGGTGATCCATTTGAATTCGATAAGGTTATTTTTTTATTTGATTCAATTTAATAATTTAAACGGGTAAAAATGATACTTAAAAAATAATAAATAAAATATGAAAGAAAAAGGTAATGAAAATTAAACTCTTTAAACTTGAAAGTATTTTGATGATATATAAATATTATATATTATAAACTTGAATTTTTATTAGATCGGATAATTATAATATTTAAACTTGAATTTTTATTGAATCGAATAATTATAATTCATATTTGATTTATTTACTTAACGGTTGAGATCAAAATCGGATCCGTGTTTTGTATACAACTTTTGGTGGATGGGCAAAGCACACTATCATTTCTAAAGGCCCTCCCACTACCAAATACGCATGATTCTGGCTTCATATGAGAGAGAGAAGAGAGAGGAAAAAGTTCCTGGAAGAAGGTTATAAAGTATAAACAACAGCTCTCTGATTCATATCAACACACACACACACGACTATTTTATATTGAAAAAGGTTTTCTATTCTGTGAGAAGAAGAAAGAGCTAAAGACAAATACAGAGGTGGGGATATTGGTTCTTTGTAGAGAGAGACACATAGGGGTTGTGATTGCTCAAGTACTACCATATGATTTGGTGTGTTGTTGGGTTGAACCCATTTTCACTTTGTTCTGGTCATCTCCATTATTGACAATATGTACAGCTTTACTACTTATTTCAACTGGTTTTCGCCTCTTAGTCTATACACGAACTCTATCGTTAATTCTTCTCGAATCTTCTTTCATTAGCGTTCTTTGCCTTCTGGGTTTGTTGAAAAAGTTAAAAAAAAAGGCAGTGTTTTCAGTGCGCAAAGGCTAAAAGTTTGTTCTGTGCTTGATTTTCTTATCTGGGTCTTTGAAATTTCTGTTCCGAAGATGACAGTGGAGGAAATTAGAGGAAGCTCGGGTGGTGGAAATGGGAACGATGATAGATTTCCGGTGGGTATGCGTGTTCTTGCCGTCGACGATGACCCCACTTGTTTGATGCTATTGGAGGGTTTGCTTCGGAAATGCCAGTATCAGGGTTTGACCCTTCTCTGTTTGATTTCTCTTGACATGAATCTGTATTTGATTGATCAAAGATGGGTTCTTTTTTATGTTGCTAGTTGATTTTTTTATTTTTTTTATTTTTTCTTTTAAATCCAATTTGGTATTTCTTTGAAGTTCAATTGAAGTTTTGATGAGTAGATGTCAATTTTGGAGTTCTTTTCCATCAATTTTAAAGGGGTGGTTGATTCCTTGCATGGCTGTCAATTTCTCCTCATGAATTTTTGTCAAAGTGTTTTATTTTCCTACTTCTTTTTAAAAAATTCAAAGATTTTGAAAATTTTGATGTTCCATTTTCCTTCTTACTTCCATAATGGCTCAGAATGACAGTTGACTCAGATTTTTTACTTCAACTTTTTAGTTCCTAGAATATTTATGTGTTTGTGTCAAACGTGTGTTCAATTGTCTGCTTTAATTCAAGATTTCTGTGTTCTAATTCTCAGTATATGGTCTCAATTTCTAGTTCAAAATATCTGTTGACTTCGAACCAAAATTTGAGATGCAATCTTGTTATTTATAGAGCATTTGAGAAACTGTGACAAATTTATTTTATTTATTTATTGTTTGGGTTCAGAATTTCTGTTGACTATGTCAGATCTTGTAGTTCCAATTGCAGACTTCTTACAATATTATATGAGATTCTGAAAATTGGGTATTTTGAGTTTCAGTTTTGCACCTTCTAGAAAGTTCAGGAGATTGTGAGAAATGGTTTTTCAGTAATCTTCCTTGATTCCAGTGTGTTCTTAATTTTGATCTTCTTGTATATTTATGAAGGAGTTGCATACTATTTGATTCTGTTTCTATCTCTTAACATTACGATTTTGAATCTATGGTAGACTCAACTTGATTTTTATTTATTAAAATTTCACCTTCTTAAGTGATAACCGGCTGTTGCAGCTACAACGACCAGTCAGGCAAGAACGGCATTGAAGATGTTGAGAGAAAACAGAAATAGATTTGACCTTGTTATCAGTGATGTTCATATGCCAGATATGGATGGGTTTAAGCTTTTGGAGCTTGTTGGTCTTGAAATGGATCTACCTGTCATCAGTAAGCAAGAACTCCATCCCTTATGTATAATGAAGTAAATTTAACATAGATTCAAAAAAAAAATTCTCCTCATTAGTTGAGGTTTAGGTTTCGTATGAGAATTCAGAATTTACTTCAGGTTATTCATTGTAGTCTCTTTGGATATGCAATTTGAGCTTTATATAATATCTAATCCAGGATTAAGGCATGGATTGATTTTAAACTTTTCTTTCATATCTTGAAATGGTCCAGTGTTGTCAGCATACAGTGATACCAAACTTGTAATGAAGGGGATAACCCATGGTGCTTGCGACTACTTGGTAAAACCTGTTAGAATTGAAGAGCTCAGAAACATATGGCAGCATGTAATCAGGAGAAAGAAGGTCGACTCCAGGTCCCAAAACAAGTCGGTTACTCAAGATAGTGCCCAACAGGGAAGTGGAGATGGTGGACTAGGGCCTGCACTGGGAGGTAATGCAGATCAGAATGGGAAGCTCAATAGAAAAAGAAAGGATGAGGAAGAGGAGGATGAAGAGAACGAAAATGAGAATGAGGACCCAGGAGCCCAGAAGAAGCCTAGGGTTGTTTGGTCTATAGAGCTTCATAGGAAGTTTGTTGCAGCTGTTAATCAATTGGGCATTGACAGTGAGTCCTTCATCCCACGTCATTTTATGTTTTGTGCTTCATGTATGAATGTTATCATGGGTTGACTCCCTCTTTTGGTCCTCCTTTTCTTGTTTTTATGCAGAGGCTGTTCCTAAAAGGATTCTTGATATGATGAATGTCAACGGACTTACTAGGGAAAATGTGGCAAGCCATCTCCAGGCATAAATCTTTCCTTATCCTTTCTTGCATCTATTGTGGCTTTAAAAGTTCTATGCCTTCAAATGGAATTCTTTGTATTCTATAATTGTATTGTTTGGCCCAAGGAATAATTTGGATTTTTGGAGTAAACGAAATAAGTATTGTCAGGTGTAGGAAATTGTCAGTATGCTAACAAGTTGGCAAGAGTAAATTGAATTGATTCAAAAATTATGTTAGATTTGAAAGAAGTATATGTTGCATTGTTGCCATTGTTTCACTGTAACATTAGGCAGCTAACTGAATCTTGTCTAATAACTAATAGGGCAAATTACACAAAGGACAACTCAGGTTTTCATCTTATACATGTAGATAGAAGATGCCACAATATAGAAAGGCCTTAAATTTACTGTATGTGGTTAGTGGATTGATATAAATTTACATTTTTGTCCTTAGAGTAAAACTATTTGCTTAATGAAAAAATCTAAAAAAATATGTATTGTTAAAGTTACTGTTTTGCCCCTAAGACTCCTTCACTTTCTTTCCTCTTACAAAACTGTAAAAGGGGTGTCTGGCCATCACGGCAGAGAGGGGATGGGGATGATGCGGATGGAACAAGCGAAAGAGCATCTGGTTTTGAGGATGCTTACACGAACAATCACACACATGCAACCACGCTGTGCCTTGCGTCGGTGATTGACGCCTCGCCCGGCGCTGGAGCCCTCTGCTTCATCGGCTTCGAACCGACGTTGATCTCAGACCCAACTCACCCGATCTTTTCGATTCACCTCCTAACCCTCTCCGACTCGCTCTCTCTCTCAAAATCCCTCCACGATGCCACCGTTCTTTGGTCGCCGTCGAAGATGGAGTCCGTACGGGTCAAGTCCTCTCTATTGGGCATAACGACAGGGCTAAGGGCAAGGCTCGGAATTTGATAACTCAGTCACAGATTGTGGTTGTTGCGGTGTGGTAGCGTGCAGTTGAGGCGGCGTGTGGTTGTGGCGACGTCTTCTTTGACCCAGAGACGGTGTGCTTGATGTGGTGGCAGTGTGTGGTGGGTGCATTGTGGCGGCGGTGTAAGGTTTTGTGGTCAATTTAGCAGTTTTTTCTGTAATTTCAGGCATGTTGTGCCAATTTTCAGGAATTTGAGAAATAAATAGACATGGGTGGAATTAAAAACACGGTTTTGTAAGGGGAAATAAAGTGGAGTCTTGGGGGCAAAACCGTAACTTTAACAATACACAAAAAAAATTAGATTCATTAAACAAATAGTTTAACTCTAAGGACAAAAATGTAAATTCTTATCAATCCACTAATCACAAACAGTTAATTTGGGACCTTTCTGTTATATTGTGGCATCTTCTATTTACATGTACAAGATGAAAACCTGAGGGGTCCTTTGTGTAATTTGCCCTAACTAATAATAAGAGATAACCTTAGTTTCTATTCCATCATGGAAAGTAAAGGAGAATCCCTGCCCCCACCTACCAAAATGCGCCAAAAATAATGAATAAATAAAATAAATCACCTCACCAAGAAAGTATGAAACATGGGCTGACTGGCTTCACTTGGGAAGGTAATTCATTATCAAGGACAGGGATTTCTGATTTCAATTTAGTCCCTGTCCAAATAATTTTGGAGTTTCATTAATATTTAGCATGGCTGGCTCCAAATATTTGCGTGCTTAAAATTGCACTTATAGTATACACCATAAAAACTCTTTACAAATGAATTAACAACTGGACTTATTTGAAAATTTTGAGAAATATTGTCATAATGCTCCCCTTGAAGCTTACCGTTCTGATTCTGTTACAGAAATATAGGCTTTACTTGAAAAGGATCAGTTCTGTGGCAAACCAGCAAGCTAACTTGGTTGCTGCATTAGGATGTAAAGATTCCTCTTATATGCGCAGTGGTTCATTCGATGGACTCGGAGATTTTAGAAGTTTGGCTGGGTCAGGAAGGCTTCCAAATTCTGCCTTGTCATCATATTCACCAGGTGGGATTCTTGGTAGATTAAACACCCCTGCTGGTGTGAGCCTCCGTAGCCTCAGTTCTCCTGCACTGATTCAACCAAGTCATACCCAAATCTCAAGCAACTCCATTAATAATATTGGGAAGTTCCAGCCTGTTGTTTCGCCTGCAAACCAAATTGGAAGTTTGTTTCATGGGATTCCAGCATCATCGGAGCTTGACCATTTGCAACAGAGCAAGTGTTCCAATGGAGATTTCAATTCAACTGCTGATCTAACTAACTTTGCAGCTGCCAGTACATATGCAGACAGCAGTGTTGTAGTTGGTAGTTCAAGTAACTCTCTAGTCAGTGCCCCTAACAATCCTCTGATGCTACAAGGGAACCCACAACAAACACATATTGGGGAAGGATTTGGAAATCAGTCTTCTTTCAAAAGGGCTTCTTTCAACTCGGAACCTTTCAATGTTGGTGTCAGTGGTGCTTCTAATTTCCGGGATAATGGTAGCTGTAATGTGAATTGGCAGAGTCCCATTCAACTATCAAATTTTTCTTCAAATTCTTTGCCATTAAACGAACCTTTCCATCATAATCAGTTGCAACCTAATAGCTTAAGAGAAAATGCTTCCTCAATTGGCCCTCAGGTTCGGAGTAGCCAACTCGAATTTTCTTCTATCATTACACCTTCAGCACCTCTAGAGGATTCCAGAGGAGAGATGCTTTGCCACGCATTGGTTGGTGATAATCTTCAGAATATGAACCAAGCAACAAACCAAAGGTGGAGAGAACATAAAGAGGATTACACCCACAACTCAAATAAAATTTTCAGCACCTTAAGTTCTTTGGTTCCCGCCAGTGGTGTTGTGGGCCCCTTAAGCCAGAGTTTGGACCAAAATAATGGAATCTGCAATGTCGGCCAATCAAATAGTGGTGCTTCATCTCTGGTGCAGCATGGTGAGGTTGAGAGATCAGCTATGGACTCAAAGATGAGTGCCACGGAAGATTACCTTTTGGAGCAAACAAAGTTGCAGGGTGGTTTTGCTCCTAATAATTATGACTCGTTGGATGATCTAGTGAATGCAATGATCAAACGGGTACGAAAATATATCTAGCATTGTCTATATCAATTTCATACGTGATGTGTCTTCTTTTGCTTTGCCCTTATTCATTATTTTGAAATGTTGATTCAATGAATACCATATTAGAATTCAAGAAAAAAAAAAAAAAAAAAAAAAATCATATTAGTCAGCAAACTGTATAAAAATGTCCTGCTTTATATAATTCGTGCAAACTTCTTTTAGGTATTTTTGTAAACTCCAGCAGTTTTGGATACACAATTTTGCAGTAAAATAGAAAATCATTTTGTTCTTTGCTTAAGTCATACGGCTATTTAATGTCATTACATACAATGTCTCAGGTGAAATCTACTTGGGAAGAGATTCTTTCTGGAAAATGAAAGTCAATTGGTTGTCATTTTGAATAAATATATAGGTAAATTTTTCTAAGATAATTTACTTAGAACTAACAGGAGAAAATAGGGGTATTTGTAAGAAAAGTATTGGCGTCGTGCTAAATCAATGAACTTCATTAAATTAGAAGAATCCAATTTGGAATTTTGATGATTATGGCTCTCCAATCTACATGAGGTTGCAAATATGTTGCAGTATGAGTCATGGAATCACCAATGCTTTCACATGATTAATTTCGATACAACTAATATCTTATTTTAATGGACACTATTCATCTAAAGGTCAAAAGATACCCTTTAGAAATTGAAACTACCTGATCAAGTTTATACAAAGCTACTCCTATATTACAGTTAGTACGACGGTTTAGAGTATGTAGCTTATCACGCTCTCTTCCCTCTTCACTGTAGTAAAATGATTACCGTTCCAAGTAACATCTGACTTCCCAGGTTATATAAGAGACCAATGCTTTTTAAATCATCTCTATTTGACTTCCCTTTTTATTTTATTTATTTATTTATTTTTATGTATCTTGTTTCCTCCAACCCTGCAAAGTTGGCTTAAATGAAATTAGTTTCATTGCTAAAACAATTTTCATTCCTTCATGACGCATTTGTTTGTTCATTCTTTCAATTGTGATCAAGAATACCCCTGGCAAGCAAGTGCTATCTGGTCAGGTTCAAAAATTGAACATCTTGCTCGATGTGGGAGAAGGAAGAAATAGAAAATGAAGCTCTCCCTCTCCCCCGATGATCGAGTGCCTTGGTGGCAGAAGGATGTCTTGTCATTTCCTTGTCTTGTATATACTTCATAGAAATCGTTGTTTTCAGTATAAAAATCAAAACCTCTATAAATTTGAGAATACAGGAAATTTTGTGTACTTTATGGGTGAATGGTTATCACGACTACTTTTTAGAAGGAAGGAAATTAAGTTAAAAATAAAATAAATGTTAGTTGCACTGATGCTGCTTTTTATTGCTTTTAGTTGAATGGTTTACCTCTTTGATTTTGTATGTTTAGATGTCAGTGTAATCTAGTATTTTAAAAGAAGCCTGTTAACCTTGGTACATTACCATGTAATCTTTGTAGATTTTTTTTTTTTTTTCCCCCCCCATTTTCCTTATCTTTTTAATAAAGGACTGGAGTATGTGATGCAGGAACAAGAAGGAACAATGCTGATGAACGGAGAATTTGGATTTGATACTTGCTCGTTTGGCTCATGTTTGTGAGATTCCTGTAAGCTGCTGCTTATATCTAGAGAAAAGAGGAGGTATCAACAGATAAGTTCACTCCACGAGGAGTTTGTATCAATATGTAACTTTTTTCTGCATTTCTCTGTGTATCCTTCCAATTTTATCCCGTTATCAAAGTTCTATTTCATGTGGGTTTCTAATGCCATGTGGGTTTCTTAAATCTTTCAATGTCTCGACATCTTGAGGGAACAATGCCATTAGAATATCTCAAACTCTGAAGAACTTTTCTTTTATTTCAATTGCAAAGTGACTGACCTCCAGATATGACATGATGAGAGTTATGGTACTGTGTTAATTGTGAAGCGTAGGAGCATTAGTTGCTGGTAGTTTTACCCTTGCATTATATTAAGTATTGGCACGACGATGCAGGATGCCATAGATTGTTCTATTAGGTGCTCCCTTAAATGGTGTTTGGCCACTCCTCTCCCTGCATCAACGTTCTCGTTCGTTTGCTCGTCCTCGAGTTTATATGAAGGTTCTTTTTTAGTGAGAAGCAACAGAAGCTTTTGCTGTTTTATGAGATGAAGCACGATCATAGTAAAATATTAGATAACAAGAGATGTGGCGATGGCTGCCACAAAATTACAATCCGTTAAAACTGGGCATATACATGTTTCCCTTCGCATACAACTCCCTAATACCCACCACACATAGCTTCCTTGCTAATTTCATGAATTTTTATGGGGATGGTATGGTAATAGTAAGGTTGCAAGAGCCACCGGAGTGATTGGGTTATTTTTCGTATTTGGTAGCATGTGTTCAAGCCTTATACTCTCTCCCTTTTCTCTAACAACTAATTACTAATCTCTAATGTTCTTGCCCTAATGAAAAATGGGAGTAGCAAGGTGCTTTTATTTTGAAAATAATGTACCCAAAAAAAAAAAAAAAAAAAAAAAAGAAGGATTTGGAGTTATTGGTTCGGGCTAAAAGCCTGTTTGATATTAACTTTTGCTTTTGCTTTTACATTTAACTTATAAGTTAGTGTTTGTATTTCTTAAATGCTTTTTGACAAATTATTTGCTGAAACTCTCCTACTACTGGAATAACTAGTTTGCCCTTAAAAATAGTACATTATTCTATAATAAGCCACACTGTCAATTCAGCATGATTGATTGGAAAAGTTATTACACAAAGGTCAATTATCAAATGGAACAACATTTAATTTATAAGAAAATAAAAAATAATGACCATAAAATCATTGCATTGCAACTATCTCAACAAATTCATCAATGGCTATGTACAATCTTTAAAGAACAGAACAAATAAAGAATTAGAAAGAACAACACTCCTATCAATATTCGATACTGTTTCTTGCAGCACATCTGATTGTCAAATGTCCTGATGGTATAGAGATAGAAAGGGTTGGATTGCACCCAGAAAAGACAGAAAGGTTTGGATTGCATCTTCTACAGGGTTGTATAGTCTAAAGCATGCCACATCTTATTTTGCGGGATGTTCATCTCCAGTTCCATGGCACAACCTGGTATGGCAGTCTCCCACAATCTCTCGAGTGAAGTTCAATTTATGGTTAACAGTGCAATCTAGACTTTCAACCCGCGATAACAAATCAATGGCACATCTCCACAATCTATGTGTCTTAGGCCAAAACCACACAGAATCACGTGATCACTTATTCTTTAATTGCTGCTTCATATCGCAAATTTGGAGATAAACTCGAGATAAATGCCAATTTTACACCCAAATTTGCAATTGGGACATCCTAGTTCTATGGATTAGCAATCGATGGAGGTCAAATTCTGCACCAAACCTGTTTCGCAAAGTTTACCTCTCATCTGTAGTCTACCACACGTGGGAGGAAACAAATGACCGAATGGGTTCTCTTGGCAAAAATCTGCTTCACCATCACTTATATTCTCAAGCTTGGGTTCTTTAAGGACTGAGTTGTTACAAGACCCATAAGTGAGTGACTGGAATCTCTCGCGTTCTTGCTCCCTTCTTCCTCCAAGACCACCGGACCGAGCATCGTGATGATATGAAAACCATGAACGACTATATTAGCCGTTAATTTAGGTTATTTGTTTTGGTTTTGGGGCTAGGCCTCATTGTTTTTGGATGGTTGTAATTCTTGTTTTCAGCCATTTATTTGGGCTTTTGCTTCCCAGTTCTCTGGGCTGTTTGGCCGAAGGCCCGCATGTAATTATACTTTATATATTCAGTTGTTTAATCTTTTGGGGAAAAATAAAAATTTCAACAAAATACGTGGAGTGATGACCTTTTTCATTGCAAGTAATTATGAGATTGCCAATAAATGCAAACTAAACTTCGAAGTTAAATTTTTTACATTTCAATACACTAGGTATGAATATAGAGAGAAAAAAAAAAATACAGAGGATAAATTTTTAACATTTTAATGCACTTGGTATGATGGAAATACCACACAATTCTTGAATGACTTTTTCTTATACAAAGTAACATATTTTTGTAGTGGTAATAGAAATGGCGAAGATAAATAATGAAGGTAATTAATTATTGAGGCACTGTGATATTGGAAGAAATTAATAAAAATGGTTACAATCTTTCTGTGGGTCTGTGAAAGTCTCTGTGAGCTACTAGGCAGACAACAGTCAAGAAATTATTAAATATAATATGATTGTAATGGTAAAATGTACTATAATATATACACTTGACTAATTGTATAATGGCATATTAAATGTTTAAAAGTATCAACCAAGCAACCGTAGAAAAAATGACATCCTGAAAATTAAAGCAAAAAAACCAAACGATAATATTCTGAAAAATGCGGTAACTGTTTCTATTGAACACATTAAACATAGACATAGGACTAATTTGGAAGATTAAACAGCAAAGAAACCAGAAGCGTTTTAGTGTGACAACTCCAATATTGTCATACAAGTTACAACCATAAACCATAACCCTTAAGTGAGAATAAATTGTAATAAATTATAGTATAAAATATATATTGACTAATTGCATTGTAATTGTTAATTGCAATTATAATATAACATATATGGAATTGTAATTGTAAATTACAATTTTAATGCTTGACTATAAATTATTATTGTAAATAATTGGATTAGTTCGGTTCCATTTGAAAGGGTCTACCGAAATTAAATGATTTCTCAATTTTGGAACCCAAATCAGAATTGAACCTTTGAAGAACCGAACTGATTCTACCGATTCTTTGTATGCCCTATTAGAATTAAGCCATTTTTTCGAGTGTTGACTAGAATGAATAAACTAGCCTGATAATGATTTATGTGTTTCTGACATTCAAATACAGATGAAACAACATAAAAATTGAAACTCACTATTTGTTATAATAAATGAATACCGGAGAATCATATAAATGAACATTCTATGTAAAAAAAAAAAAAAAAACTATTAGGTATTTATTTTCATATTTGATAAAGACTTTTATTATTATCTTTAAAGAAAATCTTTTTAAGTTTTACATAAATTGAACTCGCGCCATCAAGTCTATAATTATTATAAATTATTAATTAATTAGGACTTATATAATAAAGTTTTAATTAAACGCATAAGTAGATTTATTTAATTTTTTTGGCTATGAAGCACTATATACATGTGATCATATATATGAATCATATGAATATATGATGTGCTTGTTGGAACTAAAGTTCTAGTTAGGATGTTTAAAAATGAATCCAACAATATATATATATATATATCAGATTTTATGCCCTTCCTCATGTAACACATCAATAATTCAATACTCATGAAAACGAATTCACAAGTAATAGTTCAAATTCAATTTAATTAGAAAAAAAAAAAAAGATTAAAATGGAAAATTTATTGCTCACTAAGAGATAAATACATAAATATAATGCAAAATGTATACATCCCTGTAACTTAAGCATGAAGTTACATAAATTCTAGAATGACCCATAGAATCTGGCACATTGCAAAGATTCACACCGCACACCTGTAAGGTACACGTTTAGCGCCCACAATCACATCCCACGCTATATAACCCCACCTCTTCACCTTATCAACACACAAAGAAAAACCCACGAAACACACACACATTTCAATTTCAAACCCTAAATCTCTCTTTTTTCAAACTCTGTTCTCACCGAAGAAAATGGCAAAGAAGGAGATGGAAGTGGTGAAGGGTCTAGATCTACAGAGGTACATGGGTCGCTGGTATGAAATAGCTTCATTCCCGTCAAGGTTTCAACCCAAAAGTGGCATCAACACTAGGGCTACTTACACTTTGAAAGAAGATGGTACTGTGAATGTCCTGAATGAGACTTGGACTGATGGCAAGAGAGGCTATATTGAAGGCTCTGCTTACAAGGCTGACCCTTCCAGTGATGAGGCCAAGCTCAAAGTCAAGTTCTATGTCCCTCCATTCTTGCCCATCATTCCTGTTGTTGGGGATTACTGGGTCTTGCTTCTTGATGATGAGTATCAGTATGCTTTGATTGGTCAGCCTAGCAGGAAGTATCTTTGGGTATGTTCCATTCACTATCTTTCGTATTTGTGTGTGTGTGTGAGCGAAACTTTATGCATAGCTCTGTAAATGGCCGGTTTTGTTCAAATTTCAAGTTTCTGGTGACAAATTTTTTTTTGTTCTTCAAATGGGTTCTTGTTAATTTACTCAATTCACCTCTATAAGGGATTTTGTTGAAATTTAATGTTTTGGTCATCATTTTGTATTGGTTTTTCATATAGGTTCTTGTTAATTTGCTCAATTCACATTGGTTAATTTTTTCCCTTCTTGAATAATTAATAGTTGAAATTAAAATTAGGAATTAGTGAAGATGTGATTGAAAAGAGTTGTGTACACTGAGTTTATCTAGAATTGCCTGCTAGGAATATAATATAGTTGATTTTTTTTTTTTTTTTCAGATTTTCCTTGGATAAGTATGAGTTTTTTTTTTTTATATATTTATTTTGTGCTTATTTATGTGTTATTTTGACTATTTACTTATTAATTTTGGGTATTTATTGGATGTTTCTTTTTCATGTGATGTGGTAATTAGTTTGTTTGTTTTCTGTAATATTTTGTTGGTGTTATTTGTTTTTAGATATTATGCAGACAGACCCATCTTGATGAAGAGATATACAATCAGCTTGTGGAGAGAGCCAAAGAGGAAGGGTATGATGTGAGCAAGCTTCAAAAAACAACACAAACCGATCCTCCTCCAGAAGGTGAAGAAAGTAGTTCCACGGACACCAAAGGCATTTGGTGGTTCAAGTCCATTTTTGGAAAATAGGGAATATGCTAATATATGTTTTTAAGATAAAATAAAGGGTTAAAACCCATCCTACCATTATCTTGATCTTTAGAGTGCTGTATTTAGATTTGTTTTTGCTTTATGGTATTGTCAATCTGTGTAAGATAAGTGATGTTGATGCTAGTTTTGAAACATATGAACTATGACGTGTAAGTTTTCTTTGGGGTGGAGTAAATAAGATATTTTATACTTTATATGGTGTTCTAGATACTAATGTTAAGAAACTTGGGAACCAAGGATAAGTATGAACTCCACTCAAGTTTATGTTGGACCTTATCCCCCCTTCATTGAATAAATATAGCTGTCATGGGCCCAAACTAGGATGTGCATAGACAAGTGACAACTATATTCAGTTCAAAGATGATGATATTGCCTACGGATTTCTGTTGGAATTCATGGAACCAAACCCAAATTCCTCACCCTGTACCACCGAGTCCCGTCAAAATTTCGAAATTTGTGGTTTCTCCCGACTGAAAATTCAATGGCATGGGAGATATATTTGTTCAGAGGTTGACCAGAGACCATGGTCTATATTTCTATCTTCAGATTTCTCGAGATTCAGGCTAGCTTGGTATGGTGGAATGAATTGGAATGGAATGAGAATAGAGGTGGAAATGGAATAGAGTGGGAATTATGATTCCCATTCTCTTGTTTTATTGCAAATATAGAATAGAATGTATAAAAGTAAAATAATAATTTCTATTTATTTGTTTGGTTGGATTAAAAATAAAAATGGATTAAATTTATAATATTTTACCTTATTCATCATTTATATTATTTTCTCCAAATTATCTTTATCATTAATAAAAAAATTATTAACTAAAAAATTAACATCAAATTTTTTCCAATCCAGTGGATAGAAGGTATGTAATAATGAGATTGAGGCAATAGATAGAAAGAAAAAGTAGAGAGAAAGTAGAGACTGAGCAAGTGAGATGTTGGAGATTGGGCGAGAAAAGGCGATGGAAAGAATGGTGATCCGATTTGAAAAAAATGGTGATCCGATTTACAAACTTCGGTGCGATCAGGTGAGGACGGATCTGATTTGGAAATAATGGTTTCAGCAATTCTTTCACAAAATCAATGAAAAAGTTTATGTAAACAGATTTGAAAAGTATCACGAAAAAACTTTAGATCATTTTTTATTTATTTATTTATTTATTTTTTTTAACTTACCAAAAAACAAAAAAGTTTCAAATCTACTTTTGATTTTTTATTGTGTCTTTGTCCAACACTTTGAAGTTCAAGATCAGACGGTGGGTTTGATGGAGGAGATGATAACGCCGGCGGTGGGTTTGATGGAGGAGATGATAACGCCGGCGGTTTGATGGAGGAGGTGATGCTGGCAGTGGGTTTGATAGAAGAGATGATGATGCCGGCAGTGGGTTTGATAGAGGTGATGATGCCGGCGGTAGGTTTGACAGAGGATGTGATGATGCCGGCTGTGGGTTTGACAGAGGATGTGATGATGCCTACGGTTTGTTTGATGGAGGAGATGGTGATGCGTAGGTTTGTAATTTGTTAGGTTTTTTTTTTTAATATTTTTTTAGTTTGTATTTTTCTAAAGTTGAAATGAAATGGTCATTCCTTTTGTGAAAAGGTGGAATGATTTTGATGGAATGACCATTCTCCAAGAATAGTGGAGAATGACGATTCTAAGTTTAAAATTGGACCACCAAACACAAGAATAGAATAAAAACCATTCCATTTCACTTTCTTTGCATTCCATTCCACCGCACCAAACTAGGCCTTAATCTATTGACATCGATCTCTTAGAGATATGTTCACCTAGTCTGGTCAACTAAACCACACAGTAATTGCGAAGGCATTAAATTCCTTTTCTTTGTATCGTTAAGAAACTAGTAACTATCGTATTCGTCTTCACAAGTCTAATGTCTCTTTTTAAATAGACAACAAATTGAAGTAATGAGCTCTCGAATTTTATATAAAAAATGAAGTAAATTTCTCAGTATTTTCAGGTAACTAAGGTCTTCTAATTGGGAGTTTTCTAGATCAAGTAATACAATACGCTGAACTAACATAGTTATGCAAGCTGAATCACTGACGTCTTAACATACCAACTATTTGATAACAAATCAGAAAGTATATGGCTATCTTAATTTAGAGCCAAGTCAATTTTACTTCCTCAGAGGGGATAAAGCTAGCAGTGCCAAAATAAAACAAATAGAGAAAGGTAACATTTCCTAGAACATGCCCTTGTCTAAGCATTGTGAACATGGAAGTATATTAGTATTATAACAAGGAAAACATTGCCCGTATCAGTCGGTTTCCATTTCTTCAATCCGATAGCAAAGATACAAGAGGGGTAACATCCATAAATTCTGGCAAGCGAGCAACAAATAAATGATATAAACAACTACCACCATCTTGTGTGAACCATCATATTTAACACTAGAACAAGTGATTGCCATGGTAGCGTAGTCTCTGTGCTTTAAAATCTTACAATATTGTACAGCATTGGTTGGTCTTTTTTGCCTGCTTGTAGAACATCTGTTTCAACAACCAACAAGCAGGTCCTTGTATTATCAATTGAGTAAATTTAGTTACATAACTAAACATTAAAATAACTCGCACAAAAACAGTGATATGGAATCATAACTATGAATATCATCTTTCTTATAGAACAATATAGAAATGTAAGTTCTCAAAATCCATTTCTTAAATCAGGTCCCTTACATCACACACAGAAGATTCTGTTTTGTGGATAAATTGTAAAAAATATGATATTTTGCAGAGTTTTCAATGATATATATGTTTTATTTTTTTGTAAAAGAAAATTCCAGTAAAATATCTCAAAATAGGAGAAATAAAGAGAAAACAATAAAATATAGAATAAAAAGGATATAACATATCAAACTAAATACCTCTCCTGATCACAATATAACTCCTCCTAAACATAACTAAAACTATCAGACCTCGTACTTGAAACTCTCTGAAACTAAAACCTACTGTAATATCTCAATCACCACCTAGAGAACTCCAAAAAATAAGGGCTGATTATAATAAATTTCATAGTGCTCAAAGAAGACCAATAAGCAACTCCAAATCCAAATATTTTAGACCAAGGATACCCTCTTGCAGAAAACCCTTTCATATCATAAACTACATTAAAAATGTTATGCATCCAGTGTTTCACCAAGTGAACTCAATGATTTTATTCCTGTACTACTAATAGTAATTAAAAAAAGCTTATATCCCAATAATTGGAACATCTCATGCAGGCAAGCATTCATTCAGTTATAGATCGAAGCCATGACCCAAATTGCAAGAATAAAGGCACTTTAAAATATAAAAAAAAACAATGCAACCCCACACACTGATCAGTTGCGTTGATAATCTTACAACTAACAGTTGAAATGGATGCAGTATATTATAAACTTCAATGAGGTTCAACATGGACACATTGTGATCATTAACAAAGAATATAAGTAAACCAAAAAGAAGAAACATATGCTATGTAAATGCTCCATGGTGAACAGAAGTTTGAACAAACAGATGTTGTGCTAGTGCAAGTATGCACAAATTACAAGTATGTACCTGTGAAGCAGCACTGAGATCTGAACTCTTCTCAACTAAACTGTCCAGCTTCTCACCACGCGCAAGGACACTATCAATAGTCTTGTGCTGTATGAAGCGTAGAAACATATGAGGAAAGAGTACAGTAATAGATTAACTAGATCAGTAAATAATTGTTGCAATAAGACTATAAGGTCATATACAGAATATTCAAAATCCCCTTGCTTCAATTTCTGAAAAAAAGAATATTCATAATCACATTTTCATGTGACATCTACGAAACTTCATCCCTCCAAAAATAGTGAGGAGTAAAATTAATTAACGTTTATAAATTTCTATGCAAGACTAAGATTTGCTTCTACCAAATAGTTTTGTTGCAGAGTGTGGAGAATACTATCCTGCAAACTATGACAGCAAAGTTGATAAAGAACAGCACTGTAAAAGTAGTAATAGAACCCCGAATAATCGATTTTATTGTGGGCTTAGTTCATGGAAATCTTATATATATTTATGGCTTTAGTTTGTTGAAAAATAGGAAGTTTTCATGGAGAGCCGTTGAAAATCACTTGGTTCCAGAGGTGAAGGTTGCAGGAAATTCTGGACAGATTGTGGAATTTAAGTATGATTTTGAAGGCCTAAAGATAAGAAAAAGGGTTAACATTGATTTTGAGCTGGTACAAAAGAGTTTGGGGATGAAAAAGGGAGAGTTCAAGGACTGAGAATAGTAACCCACAAGAAAATATTAGCTTTTTTGTGCACTGCAGTTGAATAACTGAAGATGGAAGGGTTAGGACTTGGAAGATAGGATCTTTAAGGGTAAACAAGTCTGATTATCTCTTGCAAAGGCTAAAAAAAAGTGCAGAACCTTTAACAAAATAAATAATAATAATAACAAAATAAATAAATAAGTTAGGCATCACAACTAAGGTTAGAAGACCTAAAATAGCTTCTGAAAATTCAATAAACTTATATTTACTGAAATTAAAAGAGAATCTAAGCATCTGTAAATTTGCTAGAAAGTTCATACAGCATTTAGGCCTATGACTCCAAATATAGATTTGAAATATAAAAATTTAAAGACTTTGACTAATAGAACTTCTCTAAAGTAACTATGAACCATAACTTATGACTTAATTAGAATACCATGACCCAAACAAAAACTCATGGGCCAACACTAGTGCCCATGACAACTGGAACCAACAGCATATGAACTTTAGTAGTTTAGTGAAGATAATATAAATGACTTCAATTGGGTCCCTCGTTGAAATGAACCAACCAATAATTTGCTTTCTTCTCTTTCTTGAACTTCTTATGGACTGCATCATTTATTGGTCATATTTAAACGGTATAGCTGTATACACAATCAATCTAGTAAATTATATATATACTCATAACTCAATCTAGAAATACCTAATGTTAGAAGTTAGAAATTGGACGAGTTACAGCTTAAATATATTCTCTTACTTGCCTTTGCCCAGTAAGTAAGAAAAATACAATTACCATTAAACTGGCAAAAATCTTCAAACAAATTTAGTATGTGTGTTGAGGGAATAGAATATAAAAGATGTAACTAAATTGACTGCTTTAGGTATATTGGCAGAATCATTAAAACTCCATTTGAGAAATTGAGGTCTACTTTCATACCCTCTCTTTCAGTAGAACTTCTACTATCTTTTGTTTTTTGAACATTTCAAACATTATATAAACATTTACATTGATTTTTCTTATAGTAATATTTTCTTCCACACCAAAAGAAAGTCTTTTACAATATCAAAATTCATTGCAAGAATAAAAAGTGTTAGCCAAGTGTCCGAAATTTAAAAAAAAAAAAAAAAAAATTATTTTTTAAACAATGGACGCATCCAAGATGTGTTAAACAGGCATCCAAAAATGTCAATGACCAACACACATACAGCACCATTTAGAAGTTTCATGCTTCATAGGCACATATGTAACAGCTGGCTCCTTCAGTTCAGGAAATCCTATGCTTTAAATACAATGTAGGCTTGTAATGACCATAAATTGTCACAGAAACTGTTTAACCATTCCTTTTTAAATAAAATAAAATAAACTCCCTGCCACTTTCCTTTTAAGTCATTTGATTTCTTCATGTTTTGTAGCAAAAATATGACATATTACATGGAACTCTAATTTTGTTGGACTTATAATATCTCTCCTTAATTCAACATAAACCAGATGATTTAGATACACTGAGAGAACAATAGATAACATCATTATATATTCTAAATATACCAAGAAAATTGTGTTGTGGGGGGGGGGGGGGGGGGGGGGGGGGGAGAGAGAGAGAGAGAGCTAATACAATTTGAATAGTTACTAAAGAAGCAGAGTATATTCAATTGGGTTGTTCCCGAAACAACAGCAGAATCAGTTTCAAGAGCCGGTCCACGAGTTGCTTTCCCTAATAATAATATATTCACATAAAGTATGACATAAAAGCCGTGTGTGTTGGCCTAGTATCAATACCATATGTTCATTAGTTTGTTAATAAAGAAGCAACATTCCAAATTCTAGATAACAGACAAATATATACTATTTGAAACAATGTTCTTGGGTAAATTTATACATTGTTGCAATCTACAACCAAATTTTAGATGAAAAAAATATATATGTAAGAGTGAAACATTAACTCAATTGGGGTTGTTCCCAAAACAACAGCAGAATCAGTTTCAAGAGCCGGTCCACGAGTTGATTTCCCTAATAACAATATATTCACATAAAGTATGACATAAAAGCGCATGTGTGTTGGCCTAGTATCAATACCGTACTTCCATTATTTTGATAATAAAGAAGCAACATTCCAAATTCTAGATAACAGACAAATATATACTAGTTGAAACAATGTTCTTGGGTAAATTTAAACATTGTTGCAATATACAACCAAATTTTAGATGAAAAAGAATATGTATATACAAGTGAAACATTAACATAACCTCGTCCATAACATATGGACATACAAATTCAAGAGTTGGAAAACACAAAAAGATATTAACACAAATAAAGCGCAAAAAGGACGAGGTAATTAAATCATATACAGATCCGAACATGCACAATAATGCAGTTATAACAGAACACTCACAAGAATAATTTTCGTTTCGTCCAATTCCCTCTGAATTTTCAATAGCTTGTCAGCCTCAGCAGGGTCCTGAAATATTAAAAGAGGGGGGAACTTCAGCTCATCTTCAGCATATGCTCAAAACATAAATTTAGTGTATTCAAGTTGGAAATAGGGGAAAACATATCAATATGCTGTCTTATGACTAGCAAAAACAATGAGGACAGAGTTAGAGAATACCTGAAATTTGGTTAGAGATTCACTCAGATAGGGCCATGGTTGAGCATTATCTTCTTGCACAGTTCTCCACGAATCACCAAAATTCTTTTGGTACTCATCTATTAGCTGACAAAAAATTTACTTAATAATTACTTCCCAGTCGTATCTGCTAACTTCTTTTGGTACTTATCATCACCACAACCGTACCCATACCCTTTGTTATACCATTACAGACCCTAAAGTGCTTTTTTTACCAAATTTCAGCCACAAATAAATTGATTAAATAAGCCCAAAAAGATCTGCTTAGCATTTACCCAACATTGATCGAAAATTAAGGTCTGCCATTAATATGTAGAACTAGGAGTGACAAACTGAGAATGGGGTGTTATGGGAAGGGGCACCCCTATCCTGAACATGCCCTGTCAAATAGGAGCCCCAAACCGACCCTGATGAGAGTCTATCACACCCCAAATCCAACTAGACCATCTAAACCTTTACCTGCCCGCCCCTGACCTGTCCCATTGCGCACACATATAGTAGGGAAAAGAACTTGCATACAGAGACGAAAAAGGGAATGATGCTGATTAACATTGCCAATTGAATCCCTCATATGAAATTCATGCAAGGTTTTCTGAATTTTATATGTATCAAGGTACAGCAACATAATTCAGAGAGAAATCCGGCCCTGATATTGACTGTATCCAGCAATGGCTGCCACCTTGAGGTTCAGCCGTGTGGAAATATAATTTATGGTATATTCTAGCTTCTAACACGTTCTTCAACTGCTTATTGCTGTCTCCCCTTACATTTAAGCACCACACTTTTGGATAGTTCATTTAAAAATAAAAAAATCAGACAGCTAAATCTACAACTTCAGAATATAAAGTAGGAAGGCTCAAAAAGGGAATCTACACGAAGAAGTTATTGCTTATATGTACTAAACTAGTATGAACGGTTTAAGATATTATCAGAACATGACAACATCTGAAGATCATTCACTCAAAAGTCAAAAGTTCATGACTGAGTAAAAGATAAGGGGGGGAAAACTATCACAGAACAATAAACATGCAAAAAGTATCGAAGCAGTTGGCACTAGGATGAAATTTTTTCGAAATAAAATGGATAAATGAATAAAAGTGGGTCTACCTGATTAAGCAGTGAAAACGAACTTCGAACAGGATAGTGATCGTCCATAAATCCCAACGCACAGAGACCATTTCTGTTGTAAGAATGCACCATGTACTCTACGAACAGAGGGGGGGAAAATAAAAATAAAAAATAAAACTTTGCGCGACTCGGATAACATATTTGCAAACACTATACCAAAATTGTAAAATGATTTCTATAAAATAAAAAATAGACAAATATTCATGCATCAGACATGAGGATTGCGTATTCTTTCCAATTAAACTTCCAAAGAACAAGTTCAATTTTCTTCAATCATGAAACAAAAGACTTCAAAGCCAAGTATATCTAATTCCAAAAAAAAAAAAAAAACTTAAACAGCATGTTAAGGGAAATCTTACTAACAAGTTCAACATTCTCTTAAAACAACCCCAAATTACTTAATCACTGAATTGCTCTCACAAGTCATAAACTTTAGTAAAAACAACATAAGCTCATGATACTTACAATTATTAGATAAAAGAAAGATCCAAAACTAACAAAATGATCCAAAACTAACAATTTACCAATAACTATGCATTTCACAATATTTTATAGAAAAAATTATTTGGCAGCATAATCAAATTCAAGACTTCAAAATTTTCAAATCCTTTTAATTGCACAGCTACTTAAGTTTAGTTGTCACTAAAATAAATAAATAAAACAACCAGTTCTCTGAATTATTCATCAGAACATTTTCTAAATTGGTTGAGATCTTCAATTCAACATCCGAATTTTTGTACTCCAATTCAAATTCAAGCTTCAAAATGTTCTTTTCCCCTATAATTAGCTTGAAAATTGTTACATCAAACGAATTTTCCAAGTAGTTTATCAGAAATATTTACTAATACGGCCAAATTGTCATGACTTCACAACCCAATTACCTAATGAAGTAATTGTCTTTTGAGCTCTAAATACAAATACAAATGGTAATTCTACCAAATAACTACAAATGTTCAGAGAATTATACAAACTAAACTATCTCTTTGTCAAATTATCACCAAAGCTAATAAGACCAAAGCTAATAAGAACAAAGATGCTAAACAAAACTAACCTAACTGTATGTTCAAGAAATCAAAAAATACAGGTCATAAACAAAAATGCCAACTACACAAGTCCAGAACACGACAAGTGCGAGATCCAAACCCTAATACATGAAAGAGATCGGATGAGCATAATAAAGTTATCGGACCTTCGTGTTGGACGGATTGGCGTTGGCCGGGTGGGGTCCGTCTGGCGACAGTCCGACCCACGAAGACGATGAATTCTTTGACGCTGGATCTCTGAAAGTACCCGAAATGGCTGACGTCCGATGCGTTCGCCAGTATTACCGGATCCGACCCCTCCGGAATGCATTTCAGAACCAGGAGCGCGGTGATCTTCATCTCTCTCTTAAACTCTCCCCTTCTCTCTCTAAAATTCAGAAAAACAAAAGGGTAAAAGGCTTCGCAAGAATGAGTCGATCGTTCGGGGTTAAATCAATTATTTTTTTCTTTTTCTGGTTTTTTTTTTTTTACGCAGACCAGTATTGGATTGTGTTAGGTTTGAAGGAAACGTAGAGAAGTTGCGTTGCTGTGGCGCGATCGTGATTCGTGACGCGTGTGATTCGAAATTCTGTGATTGTTGCAATCGCCTACCTGTCAGTAATCAACTTGTGCCAATTCGTTCAGCTTGTATTGGCCTAGGCAGCATCACCGACAAAATTGGATATAATGTGGGACCTACTTTTGATCAATTTAATTTGTGAAAGTTAAAAGTTTTGATTGGAGTCGTTGAATGGTCTTATTAATTTGAAAGACAATACCTGTCCAAACTTAGAAATTCAACAATATTACTGTAATTTAGTAATCCCTGTTTTAAAATAAGTGTTTTTTTTAGAAACATTTTTTTTTTTTAATGTTATTATTCTTAATGTAGTAGGGACTGAATTATTAGCTCATTATGATGTGATAATTTATTTTTAAAATGGGATACTTATATTTTGAATTGAATAAAAAAATATAAAAAATTTGAACATCTATTAAACTTTTGATAATCAACATGGAAGACAAATCCCAATTGTTTGTCTAAAGAAGAAAAACGATTTGACTTAAACATAAATTATAACGTGTAATTACAACAAATTATAAATGTGAATTGAAAAATGATGTGTTCAAATTAGGTTATGGGACACTCACACTTGTGAGTAGACCTGTAAATAGAGCCAATCTTGATTCGAATTTTATCTTAATCCGATTCAATTAATCGGATATGAATTGAACAAAAAATTTGATAACCCGATTATGATCCAAATACGATAATCCATTAGCTTAACAAATAAAATATGAATTATGTTGATCCGATCCGATTTAAATTATATATATAAATAGTTATATATATATAATTATTTATCAATAATTTTACATATACATATATATATACACGTGTGTGTGTGTGTCAATACTGCTATTAGAATTGTATTAGAAGTAATCCAAAAATTATATATATATATATATATATATATATATAATGTTATATATACAATAATGTGATGTTCTCATCCACATGCTAATAAATCTCTTAATATACATACTAATAATATCATACTCTTTATAATTTTATATATTAGTAAATATGATTTTAATCCGAATTCAAATCCGATTCGATTCGAACTATCTTAATATACATACTAATAATATCATACTCTTTATAATTTTATATATTAGTAAATATGATTTTAATCCGAATTCAAATCCGATTCGATCCGAGTTCGAACTACATAGGATATAGATTGGGACATTCAATCCGAGAACCCATTAGTGATTCGAATTCGATAATCCGTTTATTTAATAAATTAAATATGAATTTGATCGATCCGATCCAAATTCAATTCATTGATAAACTTACTTGTGAGCCCCTACAACATGGTAGAACTCACAAGTTCACAAACCTTGTCTTTGTCATTTCAAAAAATGAATCCTATCTCTGATTATTGTATAGTGCTTGTGATCAAATATATCTCACTATCAATTCAACATCTGATCAACTTAATCAAATACAATCTCATTTTTTTATTTAAAATAGGATTAAATGCAAAAGACCCCTTTATAATATACAAAATGTGTAATTACCTTTTACTGTTAATAATTTTTACAATAAAATTACTAAATTAATCTTATTTTATCATTAACAAAAATAGAAAGAATGAATATGTATGTGTAAAAATTTGCATAAAAACTAAACTTACTAATATTACTTTGACGTGGCCTCATCATAATACAAGAAATAACTTTCTATCTAATTTTACCGATTTCTATTTATTTATATCGAAAATTTGTAACTGTTTCTTAATTTTTTATCTTGATCTTCGAAGAGATCTTGATTTTTTGGAGGGGGTTGTGATCTCTGGCTCTTCGTTGATATTATAAAATTTCTTGGACTTGTTAATTCCGGATGCTCTTTCTCCTGTTTTAAAGAAAGATATATAACTATGGAAAATTTTAGATAGAGAAAAAAAATTTAGAAAGAAATATTATATTTTATTTGAACATCTCAAACATTCTCTTAAAATACCTTCTTTTTTTTTTTCTTTTTTTTTTAAATATACACTGCCACGTATATATTAGATGTAAAATTTGATTTTAGAGCTTGACAATGTATGAAATATTTACCCTACTTATCAAAATATATATATATATATATATATATATATATATGTATGTATGAAATATATATCCAAAAGAACCACAAAAATAATTCTATTACTAAGTGATAACGTGAGTATCAATTACCAATCAACCAAAATAAAAAATAAAATAAATAGAAACATATCAAGAGAGATGGGTGGGTGGCTCAGATTCGCCTTTGATCAGACAAGATGCCACACCGCAATGGCTGCAACAACAGTTGCCCAGTGAAAGAAAGGCCAAAAAAAGACCCAATCTTCCACGGACCCTCAGAGTTGCCTCGCCAATAGACGATCTAGCGTCTGATTTTGTTTCGAATACATATCATCACAGCCATACCAATACAGTTTGAGAGAGAGAGAGAGAAAGAGAGAGCGAAGGGCGTTTTACAGCCACTTCAATATATATGTATATATCCTTATAAAAAGAAAAGAAAAGAAGGGAAGCAGGAAATGGAAATGAAGGGTTGTTGATTTTAACGGCGCTGGTCTGAAATCATCGGCTCTGCGGATGTTATCCGGTTCACAGAGAGGGGCAACCGCCCTTAGAAACTTCCCATCTCTCTGAGCAAGTCTCATTCTTAAACTAATGAGTTTTTTGAAACCCTAGATTTCACCTTTGCCCTCTTTTTGTAGTGCCCTGGGTTTGCTTTGTTCCCCGTTTTAACCCTGGTTATTTGGGAGGTGGAGGTTGCGGAGCAGGGTGTTTCAGTCATTGCGCCAGTGGAAACCATTTTCAATGCACAGTCAGTAATGGGGCAAAAGATGCACCTGTCATGTGTCCGTGCTGGTGTTGCATGAATTGTTGCATTGCATTTCAGTCCTTGATAAATGACATAATTGGTGAATTTAGCTAGAGCAAAGGTATATTTACATATACATGCTTACATACATATATATATATATATATATATATATATTTTCTTCGAGTGTGTGTACCGCCCCATAACACACGCATCATTAAAGTTAGGAGTACGATTTGAAAACGAGATTCTAAGGACATAATTGTTGCATTTCAATCCTTAATAAATGACATAACTGGTAGATGTAATTAGAGCAAAGGTGTGTGTGTGTATATATAGGTGTGTGTGTGTATATATATATATTTTTCTTAGAGTACGTGTATCGGCTTCATAACATAAACATCATTCAATAAACATCATTCAAGTTAGGAGTATGATTTAAAAGCGAGACTTCAAAAACTTACCGAGAGAAAATCTACCAACACTACTATGTCCCTGGGGCACTAGAGCAAAGGTATGATCAAGTTAATATTTAATAATTGTATATTTAATAAAAAAAATTAAATATAAAATTTACTGTATTTGGAACCTTTTAATGTGTCCCAACTCTCAGAAAATGGATTTGAAATCTACGTAATAAACAGAGAGTTTGACAATCCTAACTAAATTAATTTGCGTATGTGATGATGTTACGATGAGATTATTATCATATTTAATGATGTCATCTTCCACTCGCATAAATAAATTAGATAATTTTATTTTTAAATTACTTATCATTATTTTTTATTTTAAAATGTGAAAAAATTTAAAATACAGTCCTAGACACGTTTAGTCAAACGAGTTAGTAAATGTATGATGTTTATGTTTGTAATGACGATGAAAATTGCGATTTCAAATTTTTAGATACCTCAACTTTTTTATTGATTATAATATAAAGTTGTTAATACAATTTCTTTGAGTTGAACTTCATTAATAGACCGTTTGCTTGCAATTGCCGTTTAATTATTTAAAAGTGACTTTATTTAAAAAGTTGATTTTAAATTGTTTGAGAATAAAACAATAATTTTTATAAATAATTGGGATTTTATTTCAATAAAACTTTTGAATGAAGTTAAAAAATTAAAATTTTAAAACTATTTGTTTGTTTCTTTAAACAATTTTATTCATTCTTTAAGAGCAAATTGCATAAAACCCCATGTACTTTAATTTTTTTTGACAAAGAAGCTCACTTGAAGGAAAAAAGTTGACATTAAATTCTCCAAATTATTATTATTATTATTATTATTATTATTATTATTCCCTTAGTTAGATTCACGCACCCTACATAAAACTGTTTGCACCTAATACTATTAAAAATCGATTCTAAAACATGATGTTTTATGCTCGTAAAGGGTTCCTTAATGCTCGGTTCGGTATAAAGGAAAAAAATTAAATGGAAGGAAAAGAAGAATGGATGACTGAGACATCTTAGGAAAAAGATTGTTGTACGTCTGGTGTGCATGAATTGAATGGAATGAAATGAAATGCTGGGGGAATGAAATGAGAATGAGAATGAAATGAAAAGGTCATTCTCATTCTATTGTTTGGTTGTAAATATGAAATGTGTAGGAATGAAATGATAATAACCATTCTAGTATTTAGTTGAACCAATTTAAAATTTAGAATTGAATAAATTTCTAATTGAATTGTCCAAAATATCCCTCTTAGCAACAAATAAATTAAATAAAATTAACAAAATGATATTCTCTAATAATTTTTTAAAAATAAATGGTGGAAAGCGGTAGTAGTGTAGGTGGTGATGTTGGAAGGCAGTGGTGGTGACAATGGTGAAAATTAGTGGCAGCAGTAGTGGTGGAAGGTGGCAGTGGTGTTGGTGGAAGGCGATGACAGTAGTGCGGTGGTTGTGGTGGAAGGAGATAATGGTGTGATTATGGTGGTGGTGGAAGGCAGTGGAAGTGGCTGTGGTGGTGGAAGGTGGTGGTGGTGGTGGTGGTGGAAGGCGGCGATGGTGGTGATAGTGGTGGCGGTGGCGGTGTTGGAAGGCTGTGGTGGTGGTGGAAGGCGGCGATGGTGGTGATAGTGGTGGCGGTGGCGGTGTTGGAAGGCTGTGGTGGTGGTGAAATGTGGTGGAAGGTGGTGACGATGGTGGTGATGGAAGGCGGTGACGGTGGTGGTAGTGGTGGCGGGTGGTGGTGTTGGAAGGCTGTGGCGATAGCGGTGGCAGTGGTGGAAGGTGGTGGTGATAGGAGGTGGTAGAAGGTGGCGATGGTGGAAGGCGATGGCGACATTGTTGGTGGTTGTGGAAGGCGGTTACAGTGGTGGTGAAAGGTGGCTATGGTTGTGGCGGTGGTGGAAGGCAGTAATGATGGTGGTGGGCTGTGGTGATGATGGTGGTGGAAGGTGGTAGTGGTAGTGAAAAGTAGTAACAGTGGTGGTGGTGGTGGAAGGTGGTAGCAGTGGTGAAAGACGATAACGGCGGTGGTGAAAGGCAATGGCAATGGTGGTAGTGGCGGTGGCGAAAGGCAACAGTGGTGAAAGGTGACGGTGGTGGTTGCGGCAAACGGTGGCGGTAGTGGCGGTGAAAGACGATGGCGGCGACGGTGGTGGAAGGCAGTAGTAGTGGTGGTGGTGGTGAAAGGCGGAAATGATTGTGGTAGAAGGTAATGGTGGTTTTTGGACTTGGAATACAAGAGTGTTTTGGGAAGTCAATTTTTTAAAATAAATTACTTGGGAATAGAATAGTCATTCCATATGTTTAATTGTGGAATGGATTTTCATTCTAATGGAATGACCATTCCCACTTTTAAGTTGCATCCCAGCAAAGGAATGGGGTTGGAATGAGCATTCGTAGCATAAATGTTTCTCTTTTTTTGTAGGTTGAATGCTTTACTTTATTTATAAAATCTATTAAATATTTATGAATAATGATGTAATAATTTAAAACTTCGTTCATCTTTCATATTATCCTTTATTTCCTTATATCATTCCGAACAAATTTCCTTCATACCAAATATGGCATAAATATTTAACTTATTGCAATATAATGTTATAAGGACAAAAATACACTTTAATATAACTTTTAAAAATAGTTTTATTTTTGATTTTTTTTTCATTAAAAGGGAACTTTAAGAAAAAGTATACTTTTTCAAATTTTTATTAACGCAACATTGAAAAAGTTTCGAAAATCTCAGTGTAAAATGAATTATTTATATTAAAAGAAAAATAATTTTCTTAATTTTGCAAATAATTGTATTGTACAGTCACATTGATGCACATCTTATATATTCTCAGGATTGGGGTTTAATGCAATTTGACCATGAAAAATGCGTGTAATGCCTTAAACAGATTAATTGTTACCAAAAAATTTAAAATTACTACTCTATTTATTAAACTTAAAAAATAATGTATCATAAAAAATATAAAACGAGAGAACCAGTTTTCAATATGATAAGAGTATCTGTATTCAACTATTAACACAAACAAAATCTGAATAATTTCCAGCAAACTATAGTCCCTAAAAAATGGACACTTCTCTTCCATCTTCAAATCTGAAAATTGTAGCTCACATTCTTAGAAAAACATGAAACACAGACATATATAATTATATATAATATATGCAAGGGGAATAAAACGAGGCTCAGATCTGCTTTAGATCAGATCAGACGAGAATGTGACACAACCATGGCTGCAACAACAGTTGCCCTTGATAATACAAAAAGCATTTCGCCTTGCCATGAAAGGAGTCACCTTCTCGATGACTGATTTGCTCAGATATTTTTCATCACAGCCTTTTGCAAAAAGACCATAAAAAATTTCACCAAATAGGATTTAGTTTGCAAAACAAGAATAGAGAGAGAGAGAGGGCAAGTTCAGAGTCGAGAACGAGAATAGAGATGGAGGCGATTGGGGAGGCTGAAATATACAGTATAATATATGCAAGGGGAATAAAATGAGGCTCAGATCTGCTTTAGATCAGATCAGATCAGACGAGACTGGTACCATGGCTGCAACAACAGTTGTCCGTGAGAATACAAAAAGCATCTCACAGACCATCCGAGTCGCCCTGCCAGGGAACGAGTCATCTTCTCGATGACTGATTTGCTCAGATATTTTTCATCACAGCCTTTTGCAAGTAACAAGCCGCCGCCGCCGCCACCACCACCGGTCCACCACCACGAGGACGATGAAGTCCACACACACACACAAGACATAGATACATATATATATATATACACTCTTACTCAGAAAAGGGGTTTTCCCTTTGAGAGTGAGAGTGTGAGAAAGGCTGTTGATTTTTAGATGAAGTCATTGGCTCTGGTAATCAACCGGTTTCAGAGAGGGGCAACCACCCTTAGAAACATCCCATCTCTCTGGAGGAGCCTCATTCTTGAGCTAACCCTAGTTTTCCATCCAACCCTCTATTTATATCTGTCCACCAATTTTATTTCCATTTTTACCCCTTTTTACTTCTTGCGGTTGGGTCAGTTGATGGGCATCTCCGTCTTTTAGAAGGCATCTTAAGTGTCTGAGGAATTGGGCAAGGCCCAAACTTTAGTAGTGGGTCTATATGTAATGATATTTGCGCTACAAACCTTGGCAAATCATAAGAAGGAGCAATTAAACATACTAAAAGAACACATCCATCTAGTTTCTGTTCCTAAAGCCCATTTTGTAACTCCCCAACTTCACTCCCAAATTTGACCCCATATATGTATGTATGTATATATTTTTTTGTGTAACTAATGCTATAGTGATTAGGTAAATTTGCAAAAGGGTCTTTTACTGAAGCATCCCAATTACTCCATCTAAAAACATTTTGAATTTGGTATTGGAACTTGGAATCAATTAATTATCTACGAAGACCACTTCACAATCATTTTACTTTTCTCCAATGTTTACAAGCAATGTTGTAGTTCCATAACTTATACTACTAGGTTTGAAAAAATTAGCCTTATTACTTTGATCTATTTTGATATTTGCTACGTGTGATCAACGACATATCGATACTCCTAAAATTTTCTTATGGACAAACTTAGGCCATGTTTGGTGTGGGCTATTAAAGGTGGAATCATCATTCTCCACCATTATCGGAAAATGGTCATTCCACCAAAATCATTCATTCTTTTTACCAATGGAATGGACATTCCATTCCTACATGGAATAGGATTAAAAACATTATGCCTAAAAAACCTGTTCATCATATCTTTTCTAAACCCATCTCTGTTCTTTTCCAACACATCGACTTTGGAGTTCCTTCCACAGCCTAGAATCACGGCGATGACATGCCACAACACAACCCAACCGCCGCTATCATCATCTCTTTTCTCAACGGTGGAACATAAACACAACCCAGCCGCCGCCATCATCATCACAACCCAGTCGTCATCAACACAATCCAGCCGTCGCTATCATTATCTCCTTTCTCAACGGTGGAACATACAAGACCACAATACAACACAACCCAGCCGCCTCTCTTCTATGGCCCTTTTGCTTAGGGCAAAGCCACTAGAAAGACTTTTGCCTATAAATTGATATTGATAAAAGGGGAGCTTGCATGTTTGGCTGTTAAATAGTCTGAAGAAGTAAGGTTTGCCTTTTCTTTCTTGGCTTATCGCGTTGCCTAGGAATTTCCTATCCTCCGTTTTCCTCTCTCACTACCCCTTATCTCACCACCACCGTCGGAGACGCCTCCTTCTCAACATGGCGTCTTCTTGCCTTCTTGCCCTAATCTTGCCCCAATTTCATTTCTTACTTTAATTTTTTTGTTAAATTTATTTATTTATTTATTTTTAAGTTAAATTTCTTTATTCATGATAAAAGGGTAATTTGGAGGAATCAATGTAAATTAATTCCATTCTAGCTTTAAATTGGTTCACCCAAACACATGAATAAGAATCATCATTCCATATTTATGGTATTCCGTGTGTAACGACTCACTCCACCACATAGTATGATATTGTCCGCTTTGGGCCTGAGCCCGCATGGTTTTGCTCTTGAGCTTCACCCCAAAAGGCCTCATACCAATTGGAGGTGACACACTTATATATAAGCACTTCACCTTTCCTCTACCCAGGCGATGTGGGACTGTGCACCCATAGCTCGCCAGTGTGGTAGCCTGACAGTGTCTCTCGCACCCTCCCACGGCACACCCGCCCACAAGGTCATCATACCGTGTTTCCAACCAAACACTAGAACTCATTCCCATTCCATTCTCAGCTTCATTCTATTCCCATTCTATTTTATTCTTGCACACCAAACTAGCCCATATTGATTAAATGATGAATTTCTCATTCTCAACTATAAAATACAATATAATAAATAATAATAATATAAGTACATTATTAACATTTCACATTTCAAGTCATTTTATGACAACAAGTGAATGGGTTTGGGGAATTTGTCCAAACCTCACGAAATGTGTGCAATTTGTATACAAGTATAGATATGTACAAAGTGAATTGGGATATGGGCTAGGGAAGACCAGGCCCAAAGCTAATCAAAAGCACTGGGCTGAATATCAAGGCGCACAAAAATAGCATTTAACCAAAAGGACCGTTGGTCTCAACCGCTGTTGCTCGTCAGAGTTGCGACTGATTTTCGAATCCGGTGGACCACAAGTGGTGCTCAGCTTGCTCCTGTGTCGGAGCAGCTGAGAGAGATGTCCGGAGGGCCAACGAAGGAGGATGGAGGTCCCAGTTGTGTCGAACTCTCCTAGCCGAAGCTGAGTTTTTCATTGATGAGGGGTGTAACCTCTCTTTGATTGAGTCTGTGATTCTTGATGGAACCATATTCCTCTGAAGATTCTTCTATTCTTCTCTTTCCGAGTTTGTCGACAGAGTTGCTGTTGTTCTTGGGTTTCCCCAGTGATGCGACATCCAGCCAATAAGGTCTGCCCACATTGTGTTTTCAAAAAGTTCCAAATGGTCCGAACAAAACGGGCAGCTGAAGTTTGCCTGAAGAACAAGTGAGACGGGGCTTCTGCAGAGGAGAGATAGAGGCTGCAGACATTTGGAATATGGAGGTACGTAGGCCATGGCTTTGCTGTCTAATGTTGAAAGTCTGTTCTACAAAAACTGACAAACAAAATTTTGAAATGTTCTTTACTTTTCGAAGTAATCTGAAAAGTTAAAAACGTATTTAAAAATTGAATCAAAATCGGTTATAAGATTCAAAGTTCTTGACTTTGCAAATACAAGGGATTTTATTGCATTAAATTTAGTGTTAGTTTCTCCTTTGTCAGCTCAATTTGATTAATCAAATCATCTGATTCGGATATTCTGTTGAGTAGCTGGTCCATTTGTGCTAAACATATTGGGAGTCGAACAAATCACCATAACGCTAATCAGGCAAGTGCGACCGGCCGGTCACACTTAAGTCGGATGGCACTTGTCCTTGTCATAAGCACTGCACTGAGTCCGATTTGTAGCACTAGGTGACAACCCAACCATGAACAAGTGGCCAATTAAAGTGTGATGGGTTGCGGGCTAGAGTCTATATCAAACTCAAGAGATTGGACGTCAACTATCCCTTTTATGGTTGATTTAGGCGATTGTGGAGAAGAGATAATAGGAACAACTTTCAACTAAGTTCTTTCTTCCTTGATGTAAGGACTTGTTAAAGGTAAAAAAAAATTACAATGACAATAAAATAATGTGGGATGTGAATGAATTGAAATGAAAACTGCATAAAGGAAAATGGTTATAAAGAAATTGCTTGGCTTGAAAATAAAAAGGTTCCTTTATTTATAGTCAGTTCAACCTAACCTCTTTTTCTAGTTCTTTGCTGCAGCATCTTCTTTCCTTGATCTTCTCTACTTTTTGAATTCGATTCGAGTCAAATCTTTGGTCAGCCAGGTCCTCTGCAGGTTTCTTCAAATAGCATTCTTTTTCATTAGGACCTCAGTTGCTGAGATTGAGCTACCTTCCTCACACGTTGACTTGCTTCTTTGATTTACTCAAACCCCATTCCTTAAATATACGTGTTACCATTTACTGATGCATGTGGTTCCCTAAGTGGCCAATTTCCATGGCGCCACATCATGGTCACCTGTTGCTATTAAATTCAACCACTTGAAGTCAAAAATGTTTCCTTGGCTCAATGGTCCACATTAAAGAGCCAGCCAATAGTTTTGACTGAATTGAGAATAGTGCCCATTCAACTTAAACGAGCTAGCTTTTAAAGGTTTGGACTTTGTAAAATAGTAAGGAGGAGAATAAGTGCAGATGAAAATGTTTGAAGCATAGTTTTACGTCCAAAATGAACTTTTTTTCAAGACCTAACAGTATGATTACCCTCTTCTCCCTCATGTTTCTTCTTTCCCAGCTTCCATACTCAGCTTCTGGAACACACACGGATAAAAGCCGGTTACTGGTATTCCGGTAGCGAATTCCCTACCACTGATATAATTTCGAGTCTCTTCACTCACCTTATATGTGCCTATGCAGGCCTCAACTCTTCCACATACCAAATCTCCATCTCTGCTTCAGACGACTACTACTTCTCCACCTTCACCGACACCATCAAGCAAAAGAATCCATCAGTCGTAACCCTTTTATCCATTGGTGGTGGACTAGCCAACTCTTCACTCTATTCGTCAATGATCAGCCAATCTTCTTCTAGGCAGTCTTTCATTCAGTCTTCAATAATAACAGCAAGATTCTATGGGTTTCATGGCCTAGACTTTTGTTGGGTTTCGCTGAGTACTGAATCTGACATGGCCAATATGGCCATACTTCTTGATGAGTGGTGAATCGCTATAGAATCTGAGTCAAGAAACTTCATAGGTCGCAACTTATTCTAACAATGGCTGTTCACTACTCACCGTATCTTGGTGATTCGGTTAGTTTTCCAATTGAGGCTATGCGGAGGAACTTGGATTGGGTACATGTTATGGCATATGATTACTATATGCCTACATGGGCAAACAATACAGGGGCACATGCTGCTTTGTATGGTCCAGCAAGTGATCAAGACACTGATTGTGGTATAAATGTGTGGATTAATGATGGATTAGCAGCCAACGAGACGATTTTGGGGTTGCCTTTCTATGGCTACGCATGGACACTAGTGAACCCAAATGACAGTGCAATCGGTGCACCTGAAAAAGGTCCTGCCATAACCGAAGATGGGTCGATGAAATATAAAGACATCAACAGTTACATTCAGAGGAATGGAGCTGTTTCAATGTACAATGCAACTTATATGGTGAATTACTGCACTATCGGATCCACTTGGATCGGTTTTGATGATGTTGAGGCTGTCAAAATTAAGGTTGCTTATGCGGAAGAGGAGAATTTACTGGGTTACGTTCTGTGACAAGTGCCTAATGATGACAATTGGGTGCTCTCTCAAGCTGGTAAGTGTTGTATTATTTATAATATATATTGTGATTCTCTCCACATGTATAATGTGGAAATTGAAAAAGTCAGTTGAGTGGCCTTAATACTGATTTTTCTTGCTAAATGTTTTTAACTTGGAATTACCCAAGCCAGTTAATTAGCAGGACTGTTCTTCATAATTTGAACTTTCTTTCAAACAAAGAAAATGGCTTCTTTAATTGTTTAAATAAGAATTGGTTAGTAAAAGCTGTTTTTGGCTTTTAGAGTCCAAAAGCTGAATATTTTTTTAGTGTTTGGATGATATTAGCAGAAGAGCTTTAAGCTCTAGAAGAGCCTGGTACACCCCACCCCAGCTTTTAGAAAATGCTCTTCCTGATGAGACACGGGAAACCGTTTATAGTTTTAATGAAACTTTTGTAAGTCCCATAATGCCCTTTGTTCTATAAGTAAACAATTCTTTATTCCAAGCGTATCCCAAATCCCCCAATATTTCACGCTTTACATTTTTTAGGGTTTCTGCTCATCACGTTCTCCTCCAATTTCTCTTATTTCTGTAACTTCCCAAGTTTCCTTTTGCCAGCGAAATTCTCAATTCACACACTATGGAGCCACCGATGGCCTCTAACAGGGACAAGAAACCATCTTATATTAGGGACTGTGTTTCTTTTTTGGGGGTGTATTCGTTTTTCCATTTTGGATATGAACAATTGAAGAACACATTATATGGTATTTTACTTACCGATTTGCCCCACAAGCAATACACACACACTTCTATATGGTATTATTAATGCTTAGTTCACTACATATTATTCCTCTCCTTCAACAGTTCAGATTGCGGAGGTACTATTTTGTTGTGGCTGATGTCGATCAACGGTTTAAAGACCTCAAGTGCCAATTCTATATTAATGGGCATTATAAGTACAATGCATTTACCTCCTAATCCCACCTTTCTCTCCCCAAATAGAGGAAAATTTTAAACATCACTGCAAAACCCATAGACGGCTATAGATGGTATATTTTATTAATTGAAAATTTTTAATTGCTAGTGGTCTATTTTGCAACTTTAATATTTGGTGGTATATTTTGGTACATTATAAGTTATTTTCATTATGTATATAATTTTTTTTTATGATATATATATTTTTTTCCAGTTTTGTGATGAATAATGAAATGAAATTGAGGATGACCTGAAACTATAGAAACATAAAAGATAACATGGAGTTCAATCACATCATCTTGAAGTTTCAAGTTCAGCCATGTCAAGTTTAATCAAATTATTCTTTATGTTATCAAATAATTGCAAAAAAACATTCTATCTAAGGGTCAAATAATTATTTCAGTAGTAAAAAAGCTTCAACAAATATTTTTTCAAATAGATAGAAAACCTCTTCTGCCATTAAAAGCTATTTTAAAATACGGTTTCCAAACATCAACACATAAGCCAAATGGGAGTGAAAACTTTTGCTTCTCTTTTACTTTTGTGTAAAAGCAGAAGCAAAGGCTACGCCAAACAGGCCCAAAAACTCCTTTCTAAATCTCAAGGAGAGAGTTTAAGGGTGTGTCAACGAGCAATTTTTAATTGTCTGGCAAGCAATAGAAACTTCTGCTAACTCTGCTTATTTCCATGGAAATTGTTTTTGCATTGAATTTTTCTCAAGAAACAAATGTTAACGAGTTATTTTTAATTGTCTAGTAAGCAATAGATACTTCTGCTAACTCTGCTTATTTCCATGGAAATTGTTTTTGCATTGAATTTTTCTCGAGAAACAAATGTTAATGTGTAGGCATAAAGGGAATATTGAAGCAAATTCAAAAGCCACAATAATGTTTCCATGCTTGGCTATCTATGATACATTCATTGTAACTATTTCCATGAAAAAAAGGTCTTTTATCTTTGTTGTTTTCTACTTGTTTATCTTTAATTTACTTGTTCATCTTTAATTTTTCTTGCTTGAGTAATTTTCTCTTTTCGCCTTATCCCTCAGTTTTATTTCACCTATATTTTTACCAATAATTTTTTTTACCTCCTCTTTATTTAAAAAAAAAAATCTATTTCCATGAAAAAGGGAGGGTTTAACTTACTTTTACTGTTAAAAGTTGTGAACACAAGAAAGTTTTTATCTTTTTTATAAAATGAATAATTTCAATAGGATAAAGAATTTCCATCACTTTTCTGTATTTCTATATATAATTGCTTTGAGCTGTTTCTTTGGCTTACTGAATTTTCATAGAATATGTTGGTTGTCATTACTGGATTTAACTAGCGTTTAAGAACTACCAAACGTCTTTTAGTTCTCCAACAAAAAGATTTAGAGGCTGAACAAAAACTAAACGTAGAAATGCTAAATGATCTTTATATGATACATTTCTTCACAGCTCGAGGTTGGTGAGGATCATACAAACAAGCTACGCTTGTTAATAATATTGCTTACCACTGGAGCATCTGCTATTCTCCTACTAAGTGCCATGATTTGGTATCTGCGGAAGAGAGTGCTTAAATCAAAGGTAACCTCTGCCAACTGTGAAAATTCACCATCTTTTACCATGATTCAAAGAGACTAATACTTAATTATTTGGACCTTTTGTGTTTTATTTTTCTTTTTGTTTCGTTTCCAGGAACGGGGACAGACAAAATCATTCAAAGTCTAAACTAGGAATTAGTATGACGGCTGTTGGAAGTAATAATGCTCCTAATTTGCAAGTATTTAGTCTTGGTGACATTGAAGTAGCAACAAACAAATTTTCATTTGAAAATAAGCTGGGAGAGGTGGATATGGCTCTGTATACAAGGTAAATATTTGATCTCCATATTTATGCAGAAGCCTCGAAAGATGCTCTACATTTTTTTAGATTAATAGTATCCTTAATTAACAATGGTACAAGTTTAAAATGTGTAGTTTGAGGAATAGGCAAAATTGAGTTAAAAAAGGTGTAGTTGATATTTAAGCGTGGAAAAGAAGTGATCTCATAATGGAAAAAGTAATCAGTGTATAGTCTCGGGTATGCTTCGTTGAGTGTTAGTTCTATCAAATTAACACTAGGCATACTAAAATAGCTAAATTTGTAAAATATACAAAATGTGTGATGTTTGTTTTGGCAGGGTACATTACAGAAGTGACTACAATTAGATAGGAAAAATCTCGGACTCCTATATCTCCAAGAATACTCGAGACTCACAGTAATTCATAGAGACCTGAAAGCTAGAAACATTTTATTGAACAGTGAGATGGAGCCTAAGATATCAAATTTTGGTATGGCTACGACTTTCCAAAGAAATGAATTTGAAGCAAACACAAGCCGAATTGTGGGAACATGGTAAGTAAAATCTCTCTCAATAACATCTCAAACGGCACATAACAATTTTAGGTACTTATTATTTTTGTTGTTTCATGCAATGCGGTGGTTATGTAAAACATGGTATATACTCCATTATAGCTTCGGTTTCTGGTTTTGCAAATCATCAGTTGCAAGCAGAATAACTGTCTACATGGTCTCCAAGAAAATTTAAACCTTTCAGATCATGTAAGTTACTCTGGAGACCTTAAAATGGGTAATGAATGCACTTCAAAATTTCTCTCCCCAAATCATATAGATTCACAATATTGTATTGTTTCAGACATATGAGCTCTGAAAGAAGGCAATGGGATGGAGTTTATGGATCCGTCACTGCACGATACACATTCTTCGTGTAAATTGATGAGATGCATGCATATAGGTATGTTATGCGTCCAGGAACATCCGACAGACCCACGTTGGAAGTTTCATACATGCTAAAAAATGAAACTCCGAAATGGCCTGCTTTTTCTATAAAAAATGATATATGGAAAATGAATCTGCATTGCTGCAAGAAACTTGGTCAATTAATCAGACTAACAATTACCCAAATGGTAGCGCGGTCAATTAATCAGACAACAATTACTTAAATGGTAGCGCCATAAACGTCATTCCTCTTTTTTGTACTGTCGTATATAGTTCATAAAAGATATTAATCAAATTTTTGCTTTAGTTTTCCTAACAAAACACTGTTAATAAAAGGGGATTAAAAACATTTATCGTCACAAGAAGTCACAAGAAGTAAAAGCCCAGTTCTTACTTCATATGAAGGGGGTTACCTTACTTCCATTACCAAACTAAAGAAATTCCATCGATGCATACAAAGGGTAAGAGACCCTTTTTACAAAGCCTTACAAATTAAAATGTATACTATATATATATATATATACATGTATATAAGCAAAAATGGTGCGGCTCAGATCTGCTTTTGATCAGGGCAAGAGTATATCCCACCGCCATGGCTGCAACAACAGTTGCCTGTGAGAGAAGAACCAAATCTCTCTCCCACAGACCCTCTGGTTTGCCCTGCCAACAAACGGATCCGATTCTCAATGCCAGTATGATCCACTCAGAACATATATCATCACAGCCTCTTATAATGATGATTGATGATGATGGAAGAAGAAGGATATATATATATACATACAAACATACATACATACACAAAGGGCTGTTGATTCTGTAGGAAATGAAATCATTGGATCTAGATGAACTTCCTTTTTTTGTAGGAGATCATCGTTTACAGAGAGGGGCAACCACCCTTGGAAACATCCCATCCCTCTGAACGAGCCTCATTCTTCTTTTTCCGAGTGCAAACCCTACCCTTACTCAAAATCAAGATTACACTTGATTTTATGATTTAGTTTGCAAAACAAGAATTACAGAGCTTGATTAGTTGATTTAGGAAAAAAAAATTAAAACAAAACCCATACATACAAGTTAGCAGTTGCAGAGAGAGAGAGAGAGTGAGAGGGGGGGCAAGTTTGAGAGTTGAGAGCCAGCGGCTTAAGCTTGTGAACGGCGAACCCGAACTGGAACAGCGGGCGATGGGAACCGAAAGATATGGGTTTTGATTTTTTGAACAATCTGAAATGATATGCCGATATGGGTTTTGATATAGGTAATAGATCAGATCAGACGAGATTGTGACACAACCATGGCTGCAACAACAGTTGCCCTTGAGAATACAAAAAGCATCTCACAGACCATCCGTGTCGCCCTGCCACGAAACGAGTCATCTTCTCGATGACTGATTTGCTCAGATATTTTTCATCACACCCTTTTGCATGTAACAAGCCACCACCACCACCACCGGTCCACAACCACGAGGACAATAAAATCCCACACGCACACACACAAGACATAGATACACACACACACATATATATATATACACAATCTCACTCAGAAAAGGGGTTTTCCCTTTGAGAGTGAGATTGTGAGAAGGGCTGTTGATTTTTAGATGAAATCATTGGCTCTGGTAATCAACCGGTTTCAGAGAGGGGCAACCACCCTCAGAAACATCCCATCTCTCTGAAGGAGCCTCATTCTTGAGCTAACCCTAGTTTTCCATCCAATCCCTCTATTTATATCGGCCCACCAAATTTATTTCCATTTTTACCCCTATTTACATCTTGCGGTTGGCTCAGTTGATGGTCATTTCCGTCTTTTAGAAGGCATCTCAAGTGTCAGAGGAATTGGGCAAGGCCCAAACTTTAGTAGCGGGTCCAATGATATTTGCGCTAGAAACCTTGGTAAATTATAAGAAGGAGCAATTAAACACACTAATAACCTGGTGGATCTTGCAATTTCTAGAAAAGAATTCACTGAATGGGTTTCTAATATATTTTGATGAAAGGAATTTAAAACAAAAAAATTTGTTTAGTGAGTAAATTTTTTAAAGCTCTTTTAATTATTAATATATTTTAACTTGACAATTATATTCTTAATAAACTATGAATAATAATAAAGAGTTGAATTGAAATGTTAAAAAAAAAAAAAAAAAAGGAAGGAAAGGAAAAAAAATATATAATTTAAGTGATTGAGTGAAATTGCTAATTGTTGGGGAAGAAATCAGCGCGGCCTGGTATGACACCGTTTTTCTACAAAGAAGAGAGTAGAAGATTGATAAATCTTGACGACGCCGGTGTGGTGTCTGCCAAGAGTTCTCCGACGATCAAGTTAGTCACCGGAGGTCTAAAAGAAAGGCAGGGATTTAATAGTCGTTTTTCGTCATACCTGATTGACTGGTGTCTCATTCTTATAGCCGCTCTCCCTCAGTTCGTTTGCGAGATTAGAAGAGATTAGTTTGTTGCCAGATTTGTTGGGGAGAAAATCTATCCCTTTGAACTTGAAATTGTACCGAGGTTATCCTTACCCGGTTGAACTACATCATCTTATCTCTTGTATAAATTCTCCTTATCATCAGTTGCCCCACATTCCCAAGCTTGCTCGTCTGGCTTTGGAAATGTAATTTTTTTTTTTTTTACCCTCGTGCATTATTCCCGCGGGTACAAATTTTTTTTACCCTCTGTCACTGTTTTCGAGGGTATTGTTCCCGCGCGTACCTTTTTTTTTTTTGATTTCTTTTCCGAGGTGAACGGTACATCGAGATACTCTTCCCAATGGTGGAATTAATACAGATACCAAATCAATGTTTTGTTTTGGAAGGGTATGGGTTCAAACCCAAGGTTAATGACTCTTAGTGATGTAAAGTTGGATTTTTCTTTTGAAAATCCAATATTCTATTTGTAGATTTTATGGGTTTCAGTCAACTCATCCTTTTGGCAAGGGAATAATTACAGGCTCACTCAGCTCGTCCCTTTAGTAAGAGAATTAATTTTTACGAGTTTCACTCAGCTCCTCCCTTTAGTAAGGGAATTAGGTTTTACGAGTTTCACTCAGTTCGTCCCTTTAGTAAGGGAACTGTTTTCATGAGCTTTGCTCGCCTAATCTTTTTAGTAAAGGAGCTTGGTTTTTTGTTAGCTTTCTGTAAAACATTACTACATAGGTAGGTAACTAAAAACATAATATTTTATTGCGTAAAAAATGAGGGTCATCTATCTCATTGGTGATGGTGACTTTATTGGAAAACAAAATAACATTTGAGCGTGCTATCCTCCATTTAAAATGATTAACTGTCATGCCCCCAGTCTTTATTTTGAGTGACTTGATAAGGCTAATTTCAACCGTGAGGCAATTTTTATCATGCTAGCCTTCTGAGCCGAGTTGGATTTATTATTCCAGGTCTACTTATCCAGAGATGATACTAATTTCCTCAATTGATTGCTGCCCCAGAAGGCGCTTATTAGGGTTTGTCCCTTCATTGGCAACGAACTTTTGTAAGTGACCCAATTGAATCAGATTTCAATCTAATTCTTAAAGTCAAAATAATCATTCGTAGTGTACCCATGATCTCGATAGAACTTGAAATACTTATCTCGAGATCTTTTCACTGGATCAGACTTCATCCTCTGTGACTATTTCAAAGACGCATCGTCTTGGATCTGTAAGAATATATGGTCAATTGACATATTCAAAGGAGTGTAGTCGGTATACTTATTTGAGTCCTTCTCATGATATGTCATATCGTTTTGGCTAAGAATGATCTCTTATATTTGGTATATTTTTCATCCCTGGCGCTAGGGGCTAACCTCTTCTTGTCCTCTCATTCATTTTCCTTCCGTGTATTCATGGCGTCTTCAGCGTTCATGTACTTCTGCTCTCTGATCAATAACTCTGCCATGTTGGTGGGAAGTTCTTTTGATAAGGAGAACAAGAATCTGGAGGTTTGGAGTCCTCATATGAAAGCAGTCAAAGCTACCTTGTCATCCACCTCTTCTACCAACAACATCTCAATGTTGAATCGGGTGATATATTCCCGAATCGACTCTCCCTTCTGTTGCTTCACAGTTAGCAGGTAGGTGGCTGGCCTCCTATGCCTCTAACCTGTAATGAAGTGGCTCACAAACTGCTTACTCAGTTCTTCGAAGGTGTCGATGGTTCTTGGCTTCAACTTGTTGAACCAAACTCTTGTCGATCCTTTAAGTGTCGTGGGAAAGGCTCGACACATGATTTCATCCAGCATAGCGTGTAAATACATAAGAGCTTGAAAGGTCTCCAGGTGATCGAGGGGATCTTTGGTCCCATCGAATCTTTCAAAAGAGGGCATCCTGAACTTGCTAGGCATGGGGCATTTCATAACGGTGAGGCTGAACGACAAGTTGGTCCTCTGCACTAGGTTATCTATGGCTGTAGGACCTTTCCATTTCATAGCCTGCATTACATTTTCTATTTTCACCTTGAGATTCTCGATCTGTAGGTCGAAATAGGTAACTTTCACTGTCTTCTCCTCAACACAGAAGGTTGTGCCTGTCTAAGGCTGGGGATTTCACGGAGGCGGATGAGGAGGTTCTTTGTGTCAGTTCACGACTTGGCTTTGTTCTGCCTCGAACTCGTGAGGAGGATCGTTATCTTGGTCCTCCCCATTTTCTCCCCTATCATTCATAGTGAGAGGATATGGGTTGGACAATTCTTGTTGAGGTGGTGGTCCTGCTGGGATAAGATGTTGTAGGATTGCTGCATTTTGCTGGATCAACTGGTCCATACCCTGATTCAGAGTTTGGACCTGTAGTTCCAACGCTGTAAGCCGTTCCTGGTCGTTTGGGACATCTGGGTGTTCACTCGACCCTTTTCTTTGACTGGATCCCTACAACGATTTTTTTTCTCCAGTTACCATACCAGACCGCAAATGCATATACCTAACAAAGTAATTTATTGATTTAAGAGAATCATCGTTTCCCACAGACGGCGCCAATTGTTGGGGAAGAAATTCGTGCGGTCCGGTACGACACCGTTTTCCTGCAAAGAAGAGAGTAGAAGATCGATAAATCTTGACGACACTGGTGTGGAGCCTGCCAAGAGCTCTCTGACAATCAAGTCAGTCATCGGAGGTCTAAAAGAAAGTAAATGATTTAATAATCGTTTTTCGTCATACCCGATTGATTGGTAGGAAAAATTCTTATAGCCGTTCTTCCTTAGTTTGTTTGCGAGATCAGAGGAGGTTCGTTTGTTGCCAGATTTTTTGGGGAGATGATCTACCCCTTTGAACTTAAAATTGTGCCGAGGTTATCCTTACCGAGTTGAACCATGTCATCTTATCTCTTGTTTAAATTCTCCTTATCAGTAATGATGCAACAACGATTAATTAGCATAGTGAAGATCTAGGTATACAAATTTAACCCAATCTACATGGTAGAATTTTTTTCCCCCTTAACCACATGATAAAGGTTGAAATAGATGGAAAAAGAAAAGAAAAGAAAAATAAAACGAAAGAGAGAGATGACAGCAAAAATATTCCATTTTTATTTTTATTTATAACTATAAATCACTTTAATAGCGGAACGGGTAGCCTTCAAAAAAGAAAAAAAAAAAATTATATATATATATATGTGTGTGTGTGTGTGTGTGTATATATATATATATAGAAAGAAAAATTATTTTGAATTCTACATAGGATTGAATTTTGGATCAGAATTCATAAATCTTGGAACTCTTCAGACTATGAAGTCAAATAGGAGTCAATAATATTTTTTCCTACTACTCTTTAATCTTTTTGTTCTTCCTTTGTTGAATTATTTTTTAAAAATATTATTTTCAATAAAGTTATGTGAAATTTTGCTCAGCATTATTTTTTTTTATTTTTTGGGTAGAGAACGAAGGAAAAAGATGATATAAAAAATAAAAATATAATAAATAAAAAATAAAAATAACTTTTCAAAAAAAAAAAAAAAAGATGATACAAAAATAGAAAGATAAAAGTTTGCAATGAAATTTAGAAATGAAAATAGGTTAAATAATGGACAATATATGAATTTTTTATTTATTACTTAAAAAATTGTGTAACTTGCGGGAAGTCGATTAGGAAGCATGTTTTATTGGTTTTGGTCAATCGGACTTCTAAATCACTAAGACTTTTTAAAAATGCATTTTTAGAAATTTTACCAAACGCTCTTTATTATTTGCAAATGACTTTTTAAGCTTAGAAGTCCGTTTTGAAGTTACAGAAAGCCCAGCCAAATAGGCCTTAAAAGAACACATCTGCAAGCCATCTACTTTTTGTTCCAAAGGCCCATTTTGTAACTCCCCAGCTTTTTAAGCTTAGAAGTCTGTTTTGAGGCTACAGAAAGCCCAGCCAAACAGGCCTTAAAAGAACACATCTGCAAGCCATCTACTTTCTGTTCCAAAAGCCCATTTTGTAACTCCCCAACTTCACTCCCAAATTTAACCATATATATGTGTGTGTGTGTGTATGTGTGTATATATATATATATATATATTTATATATGTATATTTGTTTTTTGGATAACTAATGCTATGGTGATTAGGTAAATGTGTAAAGGGGTCTTTTATTGAAGAATCCCAGTTACTCCATCTAAATTTTTTTTGAATTTGGCGTTGGAACTTGGAATCAATTAATTGTCTACAAAGACCACTTCAAAATCATTCTACTTTTCTCCTATGTTTACAAGCAACGTTGTAGTTCCATTGTCACGTCCCAAATCCCACGACTCGGGTCGCGAAAAAAAGGAAGGAAAATAAATATAAAAATAAATAAATAAATAGATTCACTTGAGAAAATAAATAATTAATTGGAGAAAAATCGGTGTCATTTACCATATAAACAGCAACAACAACAACAACAACAACAATAATAATAATAAATTTTAAGGAAAATAATTTTTTGAAGGTTGGCAAAACAGTAGGCGTGAAATTAAAATGACAAATTGGCACATATGGCCAACAAGCTAGGTGAGTTGGACGATCTGCCAGTATGGAAAACATTGCCAGCCCCAAAATCCATTCCTAAATATAAATGGGAAAATAAACAAGGTATAAAATAATGCAGTATGAATGTAAATGTTATATATATATATATATATATCAGACCAAACATATTCATGGGGACAAGTTAGTACATGACTTTAATTAAAGGACCTATAATAAATTTAGATACATGGAAGCCACGATCACGATCCACTTGTGATTAAATTCATATCTAATAAATTATTTACATTAATCTAATTAAGTGCACCCGTGTTTACATACATCATATAGTGATTGTTTTAATTCCACCACAAGTCTAAAAATTTAATTTCAAGGTTATTAAATAGAAAATGGTACATATATAATCCAAGTAGAAATTATGGCCTCCATGGCCTCATTAAAACCATAAGGTGAGAAATAATGTTATGGGATTACATGAATTGAGATAAGAGAGGAAATTCCATAAGAACTCCAAAGATGGATGTGTGAGTTCCTAAGTCATTTTCCCCTTCCAACAGAATATTACAAACATGTATCATCAAATACATTATCCAAATACACCATGAGTTACAATACAAGTCTAAAAGTAAGCTACACAATGCATGTTACAATTATCACAAGTAGCTCAAAAATGTTGTCAATATCCCAATCAAGCTAGGGATGAGGAACCTCCTCTAGTGCAATGCCCTTTCCTGAAAAATATAAGAATCAACGGGGTGAGCAACGAATTGTTTCGTAAGAACGTCTTATGAATATAAACTAGGTTTCTCAAAATTCTATAAACATTGCATGGCCATACAATACAAGGAACATACTCCCTAACGTCTAGTCTCAAGGGAACCTAAATAGGATCATCCTAATCTAGCATAAATAATATTTATTCATTCATCAAGACAAGCATAAATAATATAGTGTAATGTACATAAATACACAAGTTGCAATAACACATAAATGTCAACTTGAAAATAAAAGTCGAAATCAATTAATGGGATAACTCGGAACACACCCACACTCCCGGTCACATAGCCATGCTATGCACCTAAATAAAAATAATTGTTTTTGGATTAAAAGTCTACCAGAAACTAACCGATTGACCAATATAAAGTGGGGAAACTCATGTTTCACCCGCGAGCGCCAAGCCCTCACATTCTCAAAGTAACAACCCCTGAGTATCTCCTAAAATCAACAAACAAATCCACAAAATAATTCATATACCATGATATGCCCAAATTGTACTTCACATGTGCACATAAATTATACTAATCACACAATCCATGTCCTATGGTCTAAGTCACTATAATGGCATACTCTTTGATTAATGTCAACAAATTGGGTATTTTTAAGTCATGTGATTTCATATTGTTATTATATCAAGTTTCAAGTATGTAAAAGTTTAATGTCATTAAAAGTTTAATGTCATTATAAAAATGTACATATTCAAAGTTAACCCTTACAAAATAACAAATATATAAAAATCCATGAACAACCACAAAATGTAAGACACTTTAATTACAAGTAATTGCACACACTAAAATCTAACACTTTAATAAATATCAATAATATAAAAAATGGAACAAATAGTATGTTACACATGAAAATTATCATAAAAACTCGATAAAACATTATGACATGTAATTAAATCATTATATAAGCTTTCTAATTCAACCCACACACACAAGTGTATGCATAACTCACACAATGGTCATAAAATTCCAAGAACTCCTAGGTTATAAGCACAATACACCCCTACCTCAAGCTAGGAGCAAACCTTAGCTACTCCAAAGGAAAAATGTGCTCCAAATCTGAAATTGATTGAGGGGTTTTGTTCCTCTCGTAGTCCCCGTCAACTTCCCTTCTATGCAAGCTCAAAATCTCAAAGGTTGGAGGTGAAATGGTTGAAGTAAAATGAACAAGAAAAGAATGGGAGAGAGAAGAGAAAGTGTCGGTGGAGTGGAAGAATGAGAGGGTTTGGTTTGTCTTTCATTCTCTCTCTCTATACAAACACACATATACATGTCACACACATCCTCATCCACATATATCTCATCCACTAGTCAATCTAGGCCCCATAACATAACAAAATGAAATAAAAAAAATGTATATAAAAAGAAAAAAAAAAAAAAAAACTTGGTCATCACATCCATAACTTATACTACTAGGTTTGAAAAAATTACCGTTATTACTTTGACTTATTCTGACATTTAGTACATGTGAGAACGACATATTGATACTCCTAAAGTTTTCTTATCGACAAATTTATTGACTAAATTTATTAAATGATGAATTTCTCATTTTCTGCTATAGAAAACAATACAATATATTATCATAATATAAGTAAATTATTAACTTTTCACATTCCAAGTCATTTTAGACAACGAGTGAATGGGTTTAGGAAATTTGTCCAAACATCAGGAAATGTGTGTAATTTCTGTACAAGTATAGATACGTACAAAGTCAATTGGGATGTGGGCTAAGGAAGACCAGGCCCAAAGCTAATCAAAAGCACTGGGCTGAATATTAAGCCCACAAAATAGCATTAAAGTATTAAACCGAAGGACCGTTAGACTCAACCTCTGTTGCTCGTCAGAGTTGCCACTAATTTTCGAATCCGGTGGACCACAAGTGGTGCTCACTGCTCAGCTTGCTCCTGTGTCGGAGCAGCTTAGAAAGAGATGTCCGGAGGGCCAACGAAGAAGGATGGAAGGTCTCAGTTGTGTCGAACTCTCCTAGCCGAAGCTGAATTTTTCATTGATGAGGGGCGTAACCTCTCTTTGATTGAGCCTGTGATTCTTGATAGAACCATATTCCTCTGAAGATTCTTCTATTATTCTCTTTCCGAGTTTGTTGACAGAGTTGCTGTTGTTCTTGGGTTTCCCTAGTGATGCGACATCCAGCCAATAAGGTCTGCCCCAATTGTGTTTGCAAAAAGTTCCAAATGGGCCGAACAAGTGCGACGGGGTTTCTGTAGAGGAGAGACAGAGGCTGCAGACATTTGGAATATGGAGGTACGTAGGCCATGGCTTTGCTGTCTAATATTGGAAGTCCGTTCTACAAAAACTGACAAACAAAATTTTGAAATGTTCTCTACTTTTCGAAGTAATCTGAAAAGTTAAAAACGTATATAAAAATTGAATCAAAATCGGTTATAAGATTCAAAGTTCTTGACTTTGCAAATACAAGGGATTTTATTGCATTAAAGTTAGTGTTAGTTTCTCCTTTGTCAGCTCAATTTGATTAATCAAATCATCTGATTCGGATATTATGTTGAGTAGCTGGTCCATTTGTGCTAAACATATTGGAAGTCGAACAAATCACCATAACGCTAATGAGGCAAGTGCGACCGGCCGGTCACACTTAAGTCGGGCCGATGGCACTTGTTCTTGTCATAAGCACTGCACTGAGTCCGATTGGTCGCCCTAGGTGACAACCCCAACCATAAACAAGTGGCCGATTAAAGAGTGATGGGTTGCGCGCCAGAGTCTATATTAAACTCAAGAGATTGGACGTCAACTATCCCTTTTATGGTTGATTTAGGCGATTGTGCAGAAGAGATAATAGGAACAACTTTCTACTAAGTTCTTACTTCCTTGATGTAAGGACTTGAAGGTAAAAAATATTAGAATGATAATAAAATAATGTGGGATGTAAATGAATTGAAATGAAAACTGCATAAAGGAAAATGGTTATAAAGAAATTGCATGGCTTGAAAATAAAATGGTTCCTTTATTTATAGTAAGTTCAACCCAACCTCTTTTTCTAATTCTTTGCTGCAGTATCTTCTTTCCTTGATCTTCTTTACTTTTTGAATTTGATTTGAGTCAAACCTTTGGTGAGCCAGGTCCTCTGCAGGTTTCTTCAAATATCATTCTTTTTCATTAGGACCTCAGTTGCTGAGATTGAGTTACCTTCCTCATACGTTGACTTGCTTCTTTGATTTACTCAAACCCCAATCCTTAAATATACGTGTTACCATTTACTGCCGCATGTGGTTCCCTAAGTGGCCAATTCCCATGGCTTCACATCATGGTCACCTGTTGCTACTTAATTCGACCACATGAAGTAAAAAATGTTTCCTTGACATTAAAGAATAGACTGAAGAATTACCCAGCCAATAGTTTTGACTGAATTGAGAATAGTGCCCATTCAACTTAATCCAGCTAGCTTTTAAAGGTTTGGACTGTGTAAAATAGTGAGGAGAATAAGTGCAGTTGAAAATGTTTGAAGCATAGTTTTACGTCCAAAATGAACTTTTTTTCAAGACCTAACAGTATGATTACCCTCTTCTCCCTCCTGTTTCTTCTTTTCCAGCTTCCATACTCAGCTTCTGGAACACTCACATGGATTAAAGCTGGTTACTGGTATTCTGGTAGCGAATTCCCTACCACTGATATAATTTCAAGTCTCTTCACTCACCTTATATGTGCTTATGCAGGCCTCAACTCTTCCACATACCAACTCTCCATCTCTGCTTCAGACGACAACTACTTCTCCACCTTCACCGACACCATCAAGCAAAAGAATCCGTCAGTCGTAACCCTTTTATCCATTGGTGGTGGACTAGCCAACTCTTCACTCTATTCTTCAATGATCAGCCAATCTTCTTCTAGGCAGTCTTTCATTCAGTCTTCAATAATAACAGCAAGATTCTATGGGTTTCATGGCCTAGACTTTTGTTGGGTTTCGCTGAGTACTGAATCTGACATGGCCAATATGGCCATCCTTCTTGATGAGTGGCGAATCGCTATAGAATCCGAGTCAAGAAACTTTCGTAGGTCGCAACATATTCTAACAATGGCTGTTCACTACTCACCATATCTTGGTGATTCGGTTAGTTTTCCAATTGAGGCTATGTGGAGGAACTAAGATTGGGTACATGTTATGGCATATGATTACTATATGCCTACATGGGCAAACAATACAGGGGCACATGCTGCTTTGTATGATCCAGCAAGTGATCAAGATACTGATTATGGTATAAATGCGTGGATTAATGATGGATTAGCAGCCAACAAGATGATTTTGGGGTTGCCTTTCTATGGCTATGCATGGACACTAGTGAACCCAAATGACAGTGCAATTGGTGCACCTGAAAAAGGTCCAGCCAAAACCAAAGATGGGTCGATGAAATATAAAGACATCAACAGTTACATTCAGAGGAATGGAGCTGTTTCAATGTACAATGCAACTTATGTGGTGAATTACTGCACTATCGGATCAACTTGGATTGGTTTTGATGATGTTGAGGCTGTCAAAATTAAGGTTGCTTATGCGAAAGAGGAGAATTTACTAGGTTACGTTGTGTGGCAAGCGCCTAATGATGACAATTGGGTGCTCTCTCAAGCTGGTAAGTGTTGTATAATTTATAATATATATTGTGATTCTCTCAACATGTACAATGTGGGAATTGACAAAGTCAGTTGAGTGGCCTTAATACTGATTTTTCTTGCTAAATGTTTTTAACATGGAATTACCCAAGTCAGTTAATTAGCAGGACTGTTCTTCATAATTTGAACTTTCTTTCAAACAAAGAAAATGACTTCTTTAATTGTTTAAATAAGAATTGGTCAAGGAGAGAGTTTAAGGGTGTCAAGTGTCAACGAGCTATTTTTAATTGTCTGGTAAGCAATAGAAACTTCTGCTAACTCTGCTTATTTCCGTGGAAATTGTTTTTGCATTGAATTTTTCTCGAGTAACAAATGTTAATGTGTAGGCATAAAGGGAATCTTGAAGCAAATTCAAAAGCCACAATAAAGTTTCTATGCTTGGCTATCTATGATACATTCATTGTAACTATTTCCATGATAAAAACATCTTTTATCTGTGTTGTTTTTTACTTGTTTATCTTTAATTTACTTGTTCATCTTTAATTTTTCTTGCTTGAGTAATTTTCTCTTTTCACCTTATCCCTCAGTTTTATTTCACCTATATTTTAACCAATAATTTTTTTTACCTCCTCTTTATTTACCGTAAAAATCTATTTCCATGAAAAACGGAGGGTTTAACTTACTTCTATGTAGGCATAAAAGAAAGGGAATCGTACTGTTAAAGTTGTGAACACAAGAAAGTTTTTATCTTTTTTATAAAATGAATAATTTCAATAGGATAAAGAATTTCCATTACTTTTCTGTATTTCTATATATAATTGCTTTGAGCTGTTTCTTTGGCTTACTGAATTTTCATAGAATATGTTGGTTGTCATTGCTGAATTTAACTAGCGCTGCAGTGAGAGTGTTGTTTTTCCATAAGAACTACTAAACGTCTTTTAGTTCTGCAACAAAAAGATCTAGAGGCTGAACAAAAACTAAACGTAGAAATGCTAAATGATCTTTATATGAGACATTTCTTCACAGCTCAGGAGGTTGGTAAGGATCATAAAAACAAGCTACGCTTGTTAATAATATTGCTTACAACTGGAGCATCTGCTATTCTCCTACTAAGTGCCTTGATTTGGTATCTGCAGAAGAGAGTGCTTAAATCAAGAGGCAACCTGTGCCAACTGTGAAAATTCACCATCTTTTACCATGATTCAAAGAGACTAATACTTAATTATTTGGACCTTTTGGTGTTTAATTTTTCTTTTTTGTTTCGTTTCCAGGAACGGGGACAAACACAATCATTCAAAGTCTAAACTAGGAATTAGTATGACGGCTGTTGGAGGTAATAATGCTCCTAATTTGCAAGTATTTAGTCTTGGTGACATTGAAGTAGCAACAAACAAGTTTTCATTTGAAAATAAGCTGGGAGAGGGTGGATATGGCCCTGTATACAAGGTAAATATTTGATCTCCATATTTATGCAGAAGCCCCGAAAGATGCTCTACATTTTTTTTGATTAATAGTATCCTTAATTAACAATGGTACAAGTTTAAAATGTGTAGTTTGAGGAATAGGCAAAATTGAGTTAAAAAAGGTGTAGTTGATATTTAAGCGTTGGAAAAGAAGTGATTTCATAATGGAAAAAGTAATCAGTGTCTAGTCTCGGGTATGCTCTGTTGAGTGTTAGTTCTATCAAATTAACACTAGGCATAATAAAATAGCTAAATTTGTGAAATATACAAAATGTGTGCATGTTTGTTTTGGCAGGGTACATTACAGAAGGGACTAAAAATAGCGGTGAAAAGGCTTTCGAAGACTTCTACACAAGGATTTGAAGAATTCAAAAAAGAGGTTATGCTTACGGCAAAGCTGCAACATCTAAATCTGGTAAGAGTTCTGGGATTCTGCACTGAGAAAGAAGAACAGATGCTGGTCTACGAATACATGGCGAACAAAAGCTTGGATTACTACATCTATGGTAAGCATAATTTGATGGTTCAAATAAATTTTTCTGAAAAAGTTGTGCAATTCTACATGGGGGTTGCACTTTAGAGAATACTTCTATTGTGCAATACCACACGAAGTTCATGTAAATTATATGAATTGCTGCATGTGTTTCTTCTATTTTTTGCTTCATAAAACTTCAAAAAGCTGCAACTAATCGTCATATTTAAATGTAATTTGATGAAGATCCAATTAGAAGGCTACATTTAGATTGGGAAAAACGAGTTCACATCAATGAAGGAGTTTCTCAGGGGCTGCTATATCTCCAAGAATACTCAAGACTCGCAGTAATTCATAGAGACCTGAAAGTTAGAAACATTTTATTGGACAGTGAGATGAAGCCTAAGATATCAGATTTTGGCAAGGACTTTCCAAAAAAATGAATAACAATTTTAAATACTTATTTTTCTTTTTGTTGGTTCATGCAATGCAGTCGTTATTTCTGCCCTGAATATGTAAAACATGGTATATACTCCACAAAATCGGATGTTTATAGCTTCGGAGTTCTGGTTTTGCAAATCATCAGTGGCAAGCAGAATATTATGTTAGTTACTCTGGAACCTTAATTTGGGTAATGCACTTAAAATTTCTCTCTCCAAATTATATAGATTCACAATATTGTATTGTTTCAGGCATTTGAACTCTGGAAAGAAGGCAATGGGATGGAGTTTATGGATCCGTCACTAGACAATACACGTTCTTCGTGTAAATTGATGAGATGCATGCATATAGGTCTGTTATGCGTCCAGGAACATCCCACAGATAGACCATCCACGTTGGAAGTTTCAGACATGCTAAAAAATGAAACTATTGCTATGAATACTCCGAAATGGCCTGCTTTTTCTATAAAAAAGGATGAAGATATGGAAAATGAATCTGCATTGCGGCAAGGAACTTGGTCAATTAATCAGACAACAATTACCCAAATGGTAGCGCGATAAACGTCATTCCTATTTTTTGTACTGTTGTATATAGTTCATAAAAGATATTAATCTGATTTTTTTTTTTCGGAAAGTATATTAATCAGATTTTTGCTTTAGTACATTCATGTTACTTCATGTACTAAAAATTTCAGTTTTCCTAACAAAACATACTGCTATGACCCATGATCAAGGGCTTAACCGGCTTGTAATGAATCTTAATTGTTCTACAGTCCATCTCCATATATTTTTTTTTATGGCTGTTAAAGTTCAAACACAACCCTTGTATTTTAATTTAATAAAAGGGAATGAAAAACATTTAGGCTCAGTTTGGAACAATGGAAATGGAGAAAAAAGAAAAGAAAGGAAATGAAAGAAAATAAAAAGTTGTATTTGGTATAAAACGTTAGATGGAAAGGGGTGGAACCAAGTTAAATAATTCGCTCAAACCACTGGCGCTCCATCGCTCCGTGGCGAATTGGCGTTTTGAGAGCGAATTCGCCAAAAATTCACGTTCTCATGTTTTTTAATTCACGCTCTCATGTTTTTGAATTCGCGAATTCAATTTAAGAATTCGTTGGTTTTTAAAGTTCAATTTGATGAATTATGTAAGGTAAAATCGCGTATTTTGTTCAAGAATTCGACGACTTTTGACAATTCTTGACTTTTGACAATAAATTCACGAATTTAGTGTGAATCTTGAGAAATTTCGATTTTACCCCCAACTTAAATAGACTAAATAAGGTTAATTATGTCAAAAAGTAATCAATTTAATTTAATTAAGTAAACTCTATCCTTTATAGGTAAAAATTAAATAATACAATATACTTAATATTTAATAATACTTATTTATTAGTAAAGAAATAAATGAATGAATAACTTTGCATATTCTGATTGTGATTTCTCAATTTTCTCTCTGCTATTAAGTGTCGGGTTTGTGATTCTTGAACTTCTTTCACTAGTAATTGACTCTTGATTACTCTTATAATCTTATTCTCGTTCCATCATTTCATATTCTCTCTGCTATTTCATATATTTTTCATATGTTTTTGAACATTGCTATTTCAAAGACAATGATTGTCATCTTTTGAACATTACTATTTCAAAGACAATGATTGTCATCTTGAGAGTTTAAAAAAAGTTAAATGTATAAAAGATAATATTTTTGAACATTACTTTTTCTATTATGTTCTATTCACTGTTATGTTTTTATTTTTATAAAGTAGCTTGTTTGATTGTCATGTTTGTTAATTTATGCATTCTTATAAAAAAAAGTTATATTGGTTGTAATGGACTCATATTTGATTCACTATTTTGTCTTTTTATTTGCATCAAATTTATTTAAAACATATATTTACTATTATAAATTAATATTTTATATATTTATAATGCGGCGCTCTAGTGGCGCTTCCGCTTTAAGATTTTTTGAGATATGTCGCTCTCGCGCTCCAGCTCCCGCTCTCGTTCTATGTGACTTAAGGCGGGAATGGTGGGGTTTGGAAGGAAAGACTAAAGTATAAAAAGTAACTTTTGTTCTCCTACTAAAAATAAAAGAAAAGGGGAAGAGAGGCTAATGTGATTTTGTTAATATCATATTTACTCTTACTTTTGGCCTGGTATTTTGACAATTATACTATTTAGGTTAGTCAAAATTAAGACTTTCTGATATGCTTCAGGTTCTGCTTCTTCAAGCTAGTTTAATTTTATTATAAACTGTTTTTTTTGACTCTTGTAACATCACTACATATTTATAACCCAAATTGTTGTAATATATCACATAGTCAATTATTTTACTGCTAATTAGGATTCATGGGTACTTCTAACAAATACAGATTATACAGGTGGTCACTAATGACAAATACAAAAGCGTGTTGCACCGTGTGATTGCTCAAACGGCGATAGGATGTTGATAGCTTCTGCTGATTTTCCAAACTCAGCTTTTGACATAGACGCTTTGTTTTGTGGGGTTCCTATTAATCAGAGTTCTAGTTGGTTTGTGAAGAGATTAGCAATGGGCTCATTTTTCTTTTTATTTTTCCAGCTTAGTTGTGGGTGTCATGCTAAAAAATTACATACTAAAGCTAGTAAAATATTTTTTTTTAGAAAATATATATATATTTTTAGATAAAATATTTATTTAATTTTTACTTTGTCAGTGTTTAGCAAAGATTTACGTCAAAATTGAGGTCGTCCAGTCCATCAGGGCATGTAAAATAATTTCGAAAATTGATGGTTAAATTATTTTTATAAAATTTTAATGTTTTATCAAACACCAGAAAATAAAAAAATATTTTAAATCCAATCCTAATCTTATACATTTACCTCTTAAATATAAAAAAGTATAATATTATTTCCTTTCTTTTCCTAATTGTTATCATTTTCTTTTATTTTCTTTATTATTTAACAAAATATTATCCTTTCCTTTTCTTTCCCCAATTATTACAATTTTCTTTTTTTTCCTTTATCATTTAACCAAACATTATACTTTTTACTACTTTCCTTTTCTTTTCCTAACTTTATACTTTCCTTTTCTTTTCCCTACTTCTCCTTTTTTTTTTTTTCCTAACTTTATACTTTCCTTTTCTTTTTTACTGTACCAAACATAGCCTTGTTGTCACAACATTATATATATTCAACTTGACACTTTACTGTAAAAACACCAATTCTTACTTCATATGAAGGGTGCCTTCCATTACCAAACTAAAGAAATTCCATCGATGCATACAAAAGAGTAAAAGACCCTTCTAACAAAACCTCACAAAAGAAAATGTATACACATATATGTAGTATACATTTTGATATATATGCATGCATATAAGGAAAAATGGTGAGGCTCAGATCTGCTTTTGATCAGGGCAAGAGTATATCCCACCGCCATGGCTGCAACAACAGTTGCCTGTGAGAGAAGAACCAAATCTCTCTCCCACAGACCCTCTGGTTTGCCCCGCCAACAAACGGATCCGATTCTCAATGCCAGTATGATCCACTCAGAACATATATCATCACAGCCTCTTATATTTTGATTGTTGATGATGATGATGGAAGAAGAAGGATTGGAGATGCACCAGTCCAGCGCGCGCACACAAACACACAAATATATATACACACACACACACACACACATACACAAAGGGCTGTTGATTCTGTAGGAAATGAAATCATTGGCTCTAAAAGATCTTCCTTATTTTGTAGGAGATCATCGTTTACAGAGAGGGGCAACCACCCTTAGAAACATCCCATCACTCTGAACGAGCCCCATTCTTTTTCCGAGTGCAAACTTAAGCTCGGCCCAAGTCATCTATTTATGGGCCCTGCTTTTCTTTTCTTTTCCTTGTTTGCCCTTTTTATTTTTTCAGGTTGGTCGATTTGGGTAGCCTAGTGTGAAGGGTATTATGGTCATTTAGGTTTAACAAAAAGAACAAGCATGACCTGTCATATTGGTAAAAGATGGAGGATATTTGAGCCATTTAATCCCCTATTCCCAACTAAAGTGTTGTTTGGGTTGGAAATTCTCAAAGTTCATTCGCCCATCAAAGCCATTCGACTTTCAAACACACATGTAAACAAAACCTGATTAAAAGAAAAAATGTGACACTAATAAATATGAGATAAAGGCAATTAGCCAACGCTAACTCTACATTAGTAGCTAAAGCTAATATGTATTGCTTTTTTCATTCCAATACCGCAATGCCACAATGTTTCAATTCCTAGGACACAATTTATTTTGCTGTAGTTTCAAAATGCAATCAAATTATGTTTTGGTCCTTATCCAACTCTGAAATCATTCTTGAAAAAATTGATGTGACCCTAAATGAATTTCTACAACCTGGAATTTTAAAAAAATGTCAACATTCCCCCTTAATTAAGAACAGTGAACATTCCAAAACTGATATTTTTCTAATCAAATCTAGTTTTTGTCATGCTTTACCCTAAACAAAGGGAATTTCGGTAGTTCAAATCTAAAATTGTCAGGATTTTAGAATCCAGCAAAACATTACATGAAATCACCAACAAATAATACATATATGCTGTACTGAAATGCAATGGACAATGAAACTACAATTTCTTTCAACTCTCAAGCAAACTAACTGCCTCCATGTTGAGGATTGCACTTCTCCCTGTTAGAGTTTTCAAAGCTTTTATTTTTTGCCAAACTTTTCAACCTTCCAGAAAGCCTCTTATAGTTCAGTCCCAGTTCTTGCAGGGTTAATTACATTACCAATTCAATTCTCTAACCAGCTCCATCAGGCATGTCTACTAAAGTCATCCTTCGAGGAAACCTTGGTGGCAACCTCAAATGCATTGCATCATCAATCTCAATTGGCAGATGTGTGACCACAATCACAATCCCTCCTTTCTTTCAGTACTCCACCAACTTAACCCCTTCAGTATCCAATGCTACTGAAGGCTTGCCTAACAACCAAATTGGCCGATCAATTGCCAGCAACCTTGCAAGCTGCACCCTTTTCCGTTGGCCCATTCAGAGCATTCTTGCTTTATCTTTTGCCAATCTTCCAAGCCCCATAAGCTCTAGTGCAGGCAGAGATCCCCCTTGCTTGCCTTCATGGGGGCAATCTAAAACCATCATCAAAATACAGCACCACCTTCCTAATATGCCTGTCGTTACACACCACCTTGCCCATGAAAGTTCCCTTCTGCCGGCTTAAATCGGAAAAGGAATATAGAAGTCCATAAACAACAATAAGAAAAAACCAGTGGCAAGCTAAAACCATCATCAAAATACAGCAGACACAGCATACCATGTACACGAAAAAGAAAATTCAATTCTCAACACTACTATAAATAACAATCATTCAGTTACTCAAACCTACCAAATGGTCTTTTAAGTTGAAACCGCTATAGAAATGGTCACTTCGACGACTTCAATCCTTCCAAGAACGCCCCCACGCCCTTGTTGAGTTTCTTGAGTTCTTCCTTAACTCCATCCACTGCAGCCTCAGCATCATCTTTCCTTACATACCTAGGGACTTCAGCACGTTTAGAACTATCACGCAAAAAAGAAGTACAAAGCTTAATTACATTCTCGTATCATCGAGCACCAAAATAGAAGGAAAAACAAAGAGTAAGCGTAACTAAAGTTTCAAAACAACACGAACCTCTTTGTGATCGAATCATGAAAATAATATGAACATATTCTAAAGTATTCATCCAAATCCAATTCATCACCATGTAAAGAAAAGCTGTAAAAACTATGTTATAGAACAGAACCAATATTTTTCCTCAAGTTTTTTATAGCTTCGTTAGTTTTTCTCAAGTCTCTTTTATTCTTATTGTTTTCTTTTCTTCCCTATGGTGTTTTAAGGGTTAAAATTAAGAAAAGAAAAATCACTCCCTTGAACTAAAAATAAAATTCAAAAGAACTACACTGAAAATTCATACTACAAGAATTTTCTGAATCTGATAGAATTGATTGGTCAGCTCTGTTGCCTAATTAGAGAAAGAGTATCCTACCCATCGGACCAGACCCGCAGAAGGGATTTTATGGCTAACTTTGACACTGCGTATAATTAACCTTCAATGGAGTGTGGTGGAGGCTTAGCTTTAAAAGTGGCTTCAGATTTTCTGCATCATGTGAGTACTGCGAGCAGAGATTTTGGTTCATAAACGAGCTTTAAAGATATTACTGACTTGGGGATATAGCAGGAATGTGATGGGATATTAAAGTTTTTTTTTTCTTCTGCGACAACACCTATTACTGCTATCCGAGAGGTTGCAATGGTGCTGATCATTGTGTGAGCAGAATTGCTCTTGAAGCTAAAAGGGGTGATTGTGACTTGGATATTTGGCCTTCTGAGTTGTTGGAGGCTTTGGAAATGGACTGTTATTCTTCTTGGGGAAAAAGAAGAAGTTGAAATAATGACATTAAATCCTCTGACTGGAAAAAAAAGAAAGAAAATTTTGGACAATTTCACATCCAGAACATAATACAAATGCAAACAATGTTAAGGGTCATTGAAAATTGCTTCAAGGCAAATATTAAAGCATGTTCAAGGTCTGCATAGATAAAGATACTGCAAGCTTGTGAATGCAGCTGATATAGCCTAACAAGAACATTCCAAAAGAGCAAGGCCAATGCACAATGAATGATTCACAGCCTAAAATGAGAGTTTTGCTTAGCCAGTGCTGCAACTAGATTCAACAAATCAAAATGAAAAGAAACTGAAACAAAAACAATATGCAAAATCACTCACAATGTTTGACAACCAAAGCATACACAGGGGACAAAGTCTTAGAGAGGAAAGCTATATCATGAACCACAAACTAAAAAAAAAAAAGGGTTAATGAGCAACAAACAAGTGCAGAAACAAAAAGTTACAGTTAAACAAACAACCAGGGCACACACTAAACTACAACTCACCACCAAAACAACGATAAACTACCAATAAGGCCATGGACATCAAGGATATAGCCCCAGAAATCTGAAACTAAACCAGAATGCAGTGAAATATCAACAGCCTAACAAGATAAATATGTGAATAATTGTACAAAAAAATGATTTGTATACCAATAAGGCTAAGGCCATGGACATAAGAGGGATGAATGTTACAAACTGCAGCAATAGTGTTTTTTTTTTTTTTTTGGGGGGGGGGGGGGGGGGTTGGGTGTATATGATGAGGTAAGACATGATGTTACGGTATTATCTGTGAGCATTCTTGGAAATCATCTTTGAGCTATTTTTTTCTCTTGTCAGCTTTAGTTACAAATTCAACAGAAAAAAAAATAAAATAAAATACATTGCCCAGTGCATTACGCCTACGTTGGCTGCTGGGAGGCGAACAGCAGAAAAAAACCTAACCTTTAGTATTATATAACACTATTATCAAACAAAAGAAACTTAACTCAACAGGACTGCAGCTAAGGAGCACAAGGATGCTTAGAGGCCACAGATGAAGCAAGCTAGTCTGAAGGGGGTAACAACCTGCAAATTGGAATACAGAAGAACCATCCAAACAGCTAGAAGTTGAAGTTCAGGCATATTTAAATACGAAACCTTTTGCTTCAATAATGAATATATAGTAAATATCAGTTACTTAAGAGTTAAAAAAAAAGAAGAGAATTTTGCTTAACCAGTGCTACAACTCAAAAGGAAATACACAGACCAGAGCATACTTTGGGGACAAAGTCCATCACACATGAAAGGCTTAGAGAGGAAAGCCATACCATGATTCATGAACCGCAGACTCAAAAAAAATAAAAATATATACACACACAGTTTATTAGAAACAAACAAGATTAGAAACAAAAAAGTTAAAAGTTAAACTAACAGGAATTCAGCAGCAAACTGAAACCCATGCACACACTAAGAATTGGGATGAAGAACGAAAGAAGGTTTTCTTATATGATGAGGTAAGACATGCGATTATGGTATTACCTGTGAGCATTCTTGGAAATTATCGGTGAGCTATTTTTTCTCTTGCTAGCTTTAGTTACAAATTCAACAAAAAAGAATTAAAATAAAATATATTCCCAGTGTTATTTTACACAAAGTGGCTCCTCTAAGACTTGAAGTGTTTCGAACCAAAGACTTGTTGGTCTGAGTTTTTACCAGTGTACAAGACAATGTATGACCCCTATATTCAACAGAAAATGTGTTTCCCAATACATTTTCACCTAAATTGCTAAATAAGGAGTGAATAGAAACTTCTCTAATTTAGTAACACAACAAGGTGGGACTGCAAACTTCTTTCACTGTAATCATGCTAATCAGATAAATTTCTGTCACAAACATTATCCACTTCAAGTCAAAAAGATGATGACAAAATAGAAGTGGAAGAGGACTTACTATTTGCTGAAGCTAAACGAGAATGCAGTGAAATCACCAAGAGCGCATAGGTAGACCAAACAAGACAACGTGTCGATGGGCATCAATCAATAAGAGCAATGGCAAGGAATGCTTCAAACTGCAGCAGTATTTCTGTTAGGAACAAAATCAGAAAATTTCAGCCCACTAGTGTACACCTTATAGTGTAAACTCTTTCGAATTTTGTTGACATCAGTCCTCTGCACACTTTCGAATTTCTCTGTGCAGTGCTTTATGAGTTTCTGCAATCTTTTGAGAAGCAAGATTATGAACTTTTAGTGGAATGACAAATTTCTTGGGATAAACTGTGTGAGTCAAAGGAAGAGGGTGGCTTAAATTTCAGGAATGTTGAAGCCCTTAATCTAGCTCTTTTGGCAAAAAATGCTTGGAAATTTGACGTGGACAACTCATTACTTTTCAAATTGTGCAGACAGGGAATCTTGGGTATGGAAATGTTTTGCAAGGTATGGAAATGTGAACTTGTCTTTGCTCACATACATTAGGGAGAGACAGTTGAGCTGGAGCTTGTACCGGTGGAAAACCCCTGATTCAGTTATATTGTGACCATTCCAGAGGATCTTACCAGCTGAGGGTCAAGATAATCCAGCTAACATGCATAAGAAATTACTTTTGCCTGAACCATTCGTGCCCATCAGCACAAGGGCACCGCCATCATGAATGGAGACATTTACATTGTTGGCTCTGAGATACATATATTACACTGACATCAAAAACAGGCTTCGCTTCTAACACCTCGAACAAAAACTTTCTTTGACAGTTCAGAAACAAACATCAAATACTTACTACCCAAAACAGGGTTTCCATATTTGGGTCTTTTTCGAGGGCCAAAAAAAAAAAAGAAGTAGAGAAAGATTAAATACCCAAAATTAAAGCAAGTTTAGTTAAGCAATTTACAGTTTATTTAATCAACGCCGCGAATGTAACATAGAAAATCATGTTTTGCCATGTAAAATTGTTTAATGAATAGACTTTGGGACATTTACTTATTACTTACTTTATTGCTTCACCTTAAAAAAATACATGATAAGAGTCAGCAGACACTATATATATTACAGTGTTAAATTTGATAAACATAAAAGATAACATAGATGTTCCACCCAAAATTCAAGAAAATAAAAAATGACCTAAAATTGCCACACAAAAGATACAAATAGATCACTAAATTTAAAGAATTGTCAATCCATTGAATAACAAAAATAGTTAATACCATAACAACTTACATAAACTATATATGAACTATGGTAGAGCAAAGTGATCGGCACATTGGGCAAGAATTGTTTTTTGGCAACCAAGTGCGCAAACAATCAAGATGAAATATATGCAAACATGGCGTGGTTGCGATCTCTGTCCTTGTCAAGGACCTTTGCAGGCATATTGAACAATTATCTACTGATGGTGAGGTATGATCATTGTTCAATCAGTTGACTTTCACTGCGGTCTCAATATCTTTGAAAAGAAATATTGGTTCACCAGACCTTAATGTGCTTATAATTTCCAAATGATCATTCCTTGGCACCTCCGCATAGTTTGAAACATTATTGTTATAATCCATCAAGTCCTCATCCTCATTTTCTTGTTCTAAATCATCAACACAGTCAACTTCATGTTCTTCTTCAACATTTAAATCCATTGAATCATAGTCCATGTCCTCATCATCTTCTTGATCTTGATTTTCCTCCATTGAGGAAACCATCTCTTGTTCTTCATCTTCAACGTTGCCATATTGGCATTCTTCTTCTTCTTCTTCTTCTTCATTACGAAAATCTTGGGAAGAAGTGGTTTTAAAAAAAGTACTCTCCGCAAAAATATCAACCACGACAAACAATTTTGGACTTTCTTGAATTTACTGTGGTGGTAAACTGAAAATTACTTACAAGGTGCTTAATTAAAAGTGCTGATAGAATAGATCATTAGTGTCTAGCAAGAAAACTTTCTGGGATTGGGTAGGCAAATCGAACATCGATTATAAGGATTCTCGAGGAAATAAGTTGTGAGACGGAATGGAAGAAAGATATCCTTCACTTTATTCTGAAATCAATCTTGACATCCCCAACAAGAATATCAGTTGATACACTGATCATCAAGATTCCTTCAGATTCTGAACCCTCGTTATTGAAAATCCTTTCGTTCCATTCGAACACACGAGCATCTGCTTTACGAATTCTTTCAACTACTGCCATCTCCCTGTTTCTCTCCTTACAGGACCAGCACTAGAAGAAGAATGACGGCGGGACCTGGGTTCTCCACTGTTTTTTTTCAATTGGGGTTTGGATTTGTGATGGGTGGAGGTTTTGGGTGGTGGTTGTGGTGTTTGCAGTAGGCGGTGATGGAGGTTTTGGGTGGACAGGGTTTTGCACCGGTGGCTGTGTAGTTCGGGACAGTGTTCGGCAGTGGCAGAGCCTTGGCTGCTTATTTGGGTTAGGGTTTGAGAGGGGAAAGAGAATAAAAGAATGAGGATAGGGTGGTGTCGCGATTCCGGTGGTGGTTTGGTCTTCAATTCTTCGGATTAGGATTTAGGTTCTTAGTGAGCCAGAAAATGGATGCAGGATCAGAGAGAGACGCTTCCTTCTCTACTCAATGATAAGATTTATACTAATATATTTCTTTGGTAGCAACTTTCTTGTCCGTCCTTAACTTTAAAACAAAAAAAAAAAAGTTTCTTGTCCGTACTGTCGTTTAAACATAAAATAGAACAATTTACTAAAATGCAATCAAAATAGGTTTTGGCCCTTATCCAACTCTGAAATCATCTTGATGAAGAGCATTCCAAAACTGATAATTTACTAGTCAATTCTCCTTTTTGTCATGCAACCAGCCACCAATAATTTACCCTACTAAATGCAAATTTTGGAAATTCAAATCCAAAATTCTCTGTATTTTTCAATCCAGCAAAATATTACATGAAATCACCAACAAATGATATATTACGCTGTTCTGAAATGCAATGCAGAATGAAACTACAATTTCCTTCAACTCTCAAGCAAAGCAACTGCCTCCATATTGAGGACTGCAGTTCTCCCTGTTAGACCTTTCAAAGCTTTTGTTTTTTGCTAAACTTTTGCACCTTCCAGAAAGCCTCTTATAGTTCAATCCCAATTTTTGCAGGGTTAATTACATTACCAATTCAATTCACTAACCAGCTCGTGGAAACCTTGGCGGCAACCTCAAATACATTCCATCCTCAATCTCAATTGGCAGATGTGTGCATGTGCCCACAATCACAATCCCTCCTTTCTTTCGGTGCTCTGCAATAATATACTCCAGCAACTTAACCCCTTCAGTATCCAATGCCACTGAAGTTCTCACAACCAAATTGGCTGATCAATTGCCAGTGACCTTGCAAGCTGCACCCTTTTCCATTGGCCCATTGAGAGCATTCTTGCTTTATCTTTCGCCAAACTTCCAATCCCCATAAGCTCTAGTGCAGGCAGAGACTTCCCTTGCTTGCCTTCAAGAACTTCAAACCACTGAACATTGTCGAGGACTGTGAACTTGTCTTTGATCAATGATCACATCCTTGAGGGAGAGCTGAAGCTTGTACTAGTGGAAAACCCCTGATTCAGTTATACCATGACCGTTCCAGAGGATCTCACCAGCTGAGGGTGCGCAAGAAACTGGTTTTACCCGAACCTTTGGTGCCCATCAGCACAAGAGCACCACCATCATGAACGGAGACATTTACGTATCGCAGGATTTGTTGTGCATTTCTCATGCAAGAGACCTGGTTAAGGAGGAGCCGAGGGAGTGGGGGTTTCCTGAAAGACATTGAGGTTTGGAAATGGAAATTTATGGTAAAAGATTTTGTGAAGAGGAATTTCAAAATTAAAACTGGGTGGGGGAGGGAAGTGAGAGAAGGTAATGGCAGAATCCAAAAGCCATAACTGTCCTTGTTTGATTTTATGCTTACAGGAGCTAATTGGTGTGCTACAAAGGAATTTCCCCTGTTAGAAATATAAACAAAACAAACCAAAGAAAAAGAAAAAATAACAATCACGATCTTGGATGGGTTTGAATTGGAAAATAGTCTGAAATCAGGACCTAAATCAAGAAATGAACAATTCAAAATAAGGTCTAATTAAGAAATAGTGAACCAAAAACAGGTGAAGGAGAAACCACAATCATCTGCCAGTCTAATAGAAAATGTGTTTATGCCATGGATGCACAAGAGAGTATAAAAGGAACAATTAGCAAAATGCAACGCCCAAGTCAGCAAACAAAACTAATGAGAATGTCAAAACCTGCAAAAATGTTCAATTTATAGAGGTTCCAGAGGTCCACTACTAAATATCGGCCCCATTGATTATAGTAGAGTGAGAAGTAAGGATTGCCTTCTTCACTTGATGCTGTTTATTTTCGGCTGAAAATTAAACAGCCAATAGTTATCAATACTCAGTTTTTTTTGAGTCATTTACAGTTCAAGCATCTTGTTTTGGCCAAACAATGAAGTCTGTCAAGGCAAAGGTCTACTACTTAAAACAAGTCATTCGTAATTACAGATTAAACTTAAAAGCAGAGCAATGTAGCTTTCTTGATAAATAGTACCATGATATAAACTCTTATATCATCACAAAACCATGCTTGAGTGTAAATAAAAATGACAATAATCTACTTCAAGAATTGAAATGTTAACTAGCAAGCTCTATGGTACATAAAAAAGAAGTCGATTAATTTCTTTCAATGCCAGACTTCTCAACAAAACAGATTCATTCTTCCGAGTTTCTTGACAGTTGGATTACTATACATTCATGGGCAAATTAGCTACTAGCTATGTAATAGAAATAATTGTAACACATTGCCTGAATTAATGAAACTAAAATCACAAAAGAGCCCAGACTATCTCATGTCAATAACTCAGACTCATTTACTTCAATGGTTTTCAGTCAGTTCGTTGTCAAAATCACCGCATAGGTTAGATAGCTTGAAACAGTAATTCCGAAACCTGATGCTCTATTGACTTCATCGAAAGAAACATAAATTAGTAGCTTTTTTCTAACTGGAATAACTACATTAACTGAGGCATTTTATCGAACAGTTATCATTCACTAAAAAGTTCAAGTTTTGGAGACGAGATGGGTAATTTTATTTCGATGATCATAGAGGTGAGAGTGGCATATAAATACCATATGTACGCCTACACTATGAACATCACTGAGATACATATACCTCATTGACACCGAGAATGTAACCGTAGTCATTGCCGTCGCCGACCGCCGCCACATGCCCCAAGCCGATGCTCCGCCTTTGAAGTTTGATTTCAGTCACCGATAATGTAGCCGTCCGGTGAATTCCAAGAATGAACAAGACTAACCAAGTAACCTCAGGTTACACATCACTTAAGAAACACACTTGTACCCCTCCCACAATTATTAAAAGGAAATTAACTGCAGTCCATTTCATTTTTTAGGACTAAAATTTTATTTTAATTATGCTTTTTTTTTTTTTTTTTTTTTTTTTTTCAAAACAAAAGGAGTTAGTGGTTAGTTATTAGCGGAAAAAAAAAAGGTGCAAGCATGAGCATAAAAATCAATCCAATTACTTGAACAACACTGACACAAATTTTTTTTTTTTTTTCATTTTTAATAAAGTACAAAGTATAAGAGCAAATATAATCTGAAAAATCATAAACTTTTTCTTCTTAACAGGGTTATCCTTTCATGATCCATTTGTTGAAAAAATTATAAAAATGTTTATGTGGCATCAATATTAATTTCATTTTTCAAAACAAATATATCATATTATAATAATTAAAGAAAATAACAAAGATGCCCATTCAATTGTGTCATCTATACCAATAGGCCTGTGGCCTACCGGTACAAGATTCTTACTTTCCAAAAAGAGGTCAGGGATTCGAACCGAAAAAAAAAAAAAAAAAAAGCAAATAAATATTGTGTCATCTATTAATTTTTAAATTTTTTTATTTCTCTGCTAATGATAAATCAAATAAATTAAGCCTTGACAATCAATCATCCAGACATTTCATCATCAAAGTTTAACACGGCCATCTAATAATTTATCCACTTAAAATTGGTAACATCTTAATAATTCTAAAAATATAATTATTATGCATAGTTAGGGAATACATATAAATTTTTATTTATCTACTAACATCATCTATGCATAACTATTATTAGTAATATATATGGTTTGCCATATTGATTAATACACAGTTTTTTTTAAAGTTCAATACGCAATTCGTATGGACTGTTTACAATTTTACACTAACTTTATCCGGATTGACTTATATATTGTTTGATGTTCACGCTACATCTATGTGTCTTCTCCCTCAAGCTTGTTTGCTAGCAAGCTTCAAAGTAACTTTTGGAAAGAAAATTTTCAATCAAGATTGATACAGAACGTTATATTTTCTCATAAGTTTTTGTTAATAGTAAATGATTAGTAAGGGGAAAAAAAAAAATTTGTTGCAAGTTTGTCGTGATCAATGGGACTAGCAAGTGTCCTTATTGAGTAAACAAATATTTATACCTTTATTCAGTAGAAATATTGCTATTGCAATTTTAAATGGAGATTAGGTCGATATTGAAACCAGTATTCTCTATCATTACAGTTTATAATTTCAACTTTCAGGTTTTGTAATACAATTTAAAAGGAATTTAGATTCATTTCTGCTAATTGATTTGTTTGGTCTATGGTCAGTTCTCGAATTTCAATAACATTCTGGCCCAAATGCAGGCCTAAAACATCTCAGCCCTTTCATGTTATAGAACGTATAATATTTAGGCTTCGTTTGTTTGGATTTAGGCTTTCTTTGTTTAGATATAAAATATTTTTTAAAAAATATTATTTTATTTTCTTGTGTTTGGTAATATATAAATATTTACGAAGAAAAAAAAAAAATTAAAAGTTAACAAAAATAACTTACCTATTAATTTTTGACAAGTTATTTTACATGTCCCATCAGATGGACTGATTCTTAACCTTGTAGACCTTTATCAAATATCAAAAAAGTAATATATATATATATATATATATATATATATATATATTACCGAAATAAAGAAAATATTTTTCAAAACAAACTAATAAAGGTAAATGATACTTAAGCCCAATAATTAGACTAGAATGGCAGACATAAGTATCATTTTCCAACTTAAATAAAAATGAAAATTCGCTGTGACTTGTCCTCAACGACTTGGAAGTGATTTAACATATTATTTTGTAAAGGAAGAAAAAAAAACATAATGTATTATTTTGTACCAACTCCAGAGTAAACTATGCCATAAAGATGAATGATAATGGAGGTGTGTGGTTCGAGTATGTTTAAAATGCATGTGCACGAGAGTTAAGTCGTCCTCATTTATTCATACATTTTAGTACTTTCCAGATTCATTTAAATTGCATGTGCTTATATGTAAAGCCTTCCTCTGTTTCTTCTCATGTTCTACTGGACTCAATGCTACTATCATATCTGTAGAAACAAGTACTGATTTGTTTTAATTATTGTGTTATAAACATAGACACATATAAACTTAACCAGCCAAAGAAAAAGATGTATATATTATATATATATATGCACAAAGAAGGGTAGAAAAAGAAAATTGACTTAAAGTTATTATAAAGAATCATGTTATAGGGATTGAATCCTCCTAAAGTGCAAACAAGGGCGTGGATTGAGTCGAAACTTTATTCGATTTGTGTAAGGGTGCCTTGCACGGGTCAATTCCATAAATTAATAGAGACAAATCCCCAAACACCCCGGTTAAGGAAAAAAAAAAAAAAAAAAAACTCACTCTTGAATCACAAGATTAATTAGAGAGTCAAAATCACATAAACTAATTATACATGAACTATGGTAGCACAAACTAATTATATATGAACTATGGCAGCACAAAGTGACCGACACATTGGGCAGGAATTATTGTTTGGCAACCAATCGAAGATGCAATTACAATGGAATACATGTGAACATGGCGTCGTTGCGATATCTGCCCCCCTCAAGAAGCCCTTCAGACATATCGAACACCTAGATGTTCGTAATCTATCATCATCAATCAATGTCATGAGCTTCATTGGCGCCTCAATTTCTTTCAAAACTTCAGGAATTTCATCATCTTCTTTGTCATATTGGTCATGATTTTCCTCCACCGATAAAGTAGTTGATGTCTCCATCTCTTTTTTTTCAACTTCATCGTTTTCATATTCACTACCATTGCCTTCTTCTTCTTCTTCTTCTTCTTCTTCTTCTTCTTCTTCATCATCACCACCACCACCACCAAAATCTTTGCCAGGCAAAGAAAATTTCATGATAATTTCGTCATCAGTGATGTCAACAAATCTCTCCACATAAACATTTACAACGATGATGATCTTAGACTTTCTGGAACCAAGATTGAAAATAAATTGAAAATTACTTTCTAGCCACGTAAGGATGCCTTTTGATAGAGCACGAGCATTACTATAATCCAAGAAAACTTTTGTGGACAGAATGGATGAATCTAACATTGTTTGTAAGGATTGTCGAAATAGTAAGTGCAGGTGATTGAATGGAAAAACACGAACTTTCTTATATGGGAATTCATCAATGACTTGGTCAACACCAGTACCAGTGAATGTACGGATCATCAACAATCCTTTGGATTCTGAAACCCCATTGCCGAAAAAGTACTCCTCCTTCCCCTCGAACAATTGAATTTCTGTGCCATAGATCCTTTCAACCAAAGCCATCTTCTCTCTCTAAACCAAAAACAAAAACAAAAACAAAAACTAGTACTGAAGATTAATTCTAAGGATGTATATATAAAGCCGACCTGATTTTGGGATCAGGTTATATTCACCGCCTCTCTTTTCTTTAGTTGCGAACTTCCTTGTCCTTGTTGGCCTCTAATTGATGTGTGTGTATAAAAAAAGGTTTCGGAGTAAAAACACAAAATAGGAAATCTTTTTGAAAATTGAAACTTTTTTTTTTTTTAAGCAAATACGACAATACTCTCCACACGTCATAATATAATTGGATTACATGTTTTTAAATATTAAAATTACAAAATAATTAATTTTTTTAGACCCCGCTATTATGAGACCCATTTTTTGCCAAAATCACCGACACCAAAAATCATTATGACTTAATACTGCAAAGCCCAATTCTTACTTCCTATAAAGTGTTCCTTTACTTCCATTACCAAATTAAAGAAATTCCTTCAAAATACAAAGAGTCCAAGATCATTTTCACAAAACCTCACATACACATATATGTATGTATAGAAGAAAAAATGGGGAGGCTCAGTTCTGTTTTTTTATCAGGCAAGAGAATATATCCCACCGCCATGGCTGCAACAACAGTTGCCTGTGAGAGTTCGAGTTCGAGTTCGAGTTCGTTCTCCCACAGACTCTCCGGGTTGCCCCGCCAACAAACGGATCGGATTCTCAATGCCACCATGATCCACTCAGAACACATATCATCACAGCCTCTTATAATGCTGATTGTTGTTGTTGTTGTTGTTGATGATGAAGAAGGATTGGAGATGCACCAGTCCAGCAAACACACAGACACACACACAAATATATATATATACACACACACATACACAAAGGGCCGTTGATTCTGTAGGAAATGAAATCATTGGCTCTAGATGATCTCCCATCCCTTATTTTGTAGGAGATCATCGTTTACAGAGAGGGGCAACCACCCTTACAAACATCCCATCCCTCTGAACGAGCCTCATTCTTTTTCCGAGTGCAAACCCTCAGCTCGGCCCAAGTCATCTATTTATAGGCCCTGCTTTTCTTTTCTTTTCCTTGTTTGCCCTTTTTACTTCTTCTGGTTGGTTCAGACTTCTATGACACGGTGTAAGGATATTCTGGTCATTTAGGTATAACAAACGATGACCAGGCATGGAAGATACTTCAGTCAAATAATCCCCCTAGTCCCCAATTTGAGTTTGGGAACTTTAAAAGCCTCAGTTAAAATTTTCTTTAATTTCATCCAATTTAATTCTGCAAACACAACCTTTAAAACACAATCTAATGCAGAGAAAACCTGATTAAAAGAAAAAAGATTAGACACAAAATATGAGTTAAAAGCAATTAGCCAACACTAACTCTACACTAATTGCTTTTATCATTTGATAGGAAAAGCCAACGCCTTCCAATACCACAATACCATTCATTATTACAGCTATAATGGACAATGTTTTAATTTCTGGGACTCAATTGATTTTGCTGCAGTTTCAAAATGCAATCAAATTATGTTTTATAAAAATGATGTCAACCGGGATGAATTTCTACAACTTGGAATGGGAATTTATAAAAATGTCAACATTCCCACTTACTTGAGAACAGTGAACACACCAAATACGATATTTTTCTAACCATTTCACCTTTTTTTCATGCGATCCGCCAACAAATTAATTTACCCTAAACAAGGACAATTTTGGTGGTTCAAATCCAAAATTGTCAGGATTTTATAATCCAGCAAAACATTACATGAAATCACCAACAAATAATACCCTAAACAAGGACAGTTTTGCACCTTCCAGAAGGCCTAGTGCAATCCCAGTTCTTGCGGGGTTAATTACATTTTCTGATAGAGTTCTCAAACCAGCTCGATCGAGCATGTCTACTAAAGTCATCCTTCGTGGAAACCTTGGTGGCAACCTCAAATACATTGCATCCTCAATCTCAATTGGCCAATCAATTGCCAGAAACCTTCCAAGCTGCACCCTTTTCCGCTGGCCCATTGAGAGCATCTTGCTTTCTCTTTTGCCAATCTTCCAAGCCCCGTAAGCTCTAGTGCAGGCAGAGACCTCCCTTGCTTACCTTCAAGAACTTCAAACCACTGAACCTTCTTCTTCTTGGTCGTGATTTTCCTCCACTGATAAAGTAGTTGATGTCTCCATCTCTTTTTTTTCAACTTCAACGTCGTCTTCTTCTTCATCATCATCATCACAATAATCTTCGTCAGGCGAAGAAAATTTCATGATAATTTCACCATCATTGATGTCAACAAATCTCTCCACATAAGCATTTACAATGATGATGATCTTGGACTTTCTCAAACCAAGATTGAAAATAAATTGAAAATTACTTACTAACCACGTAACAGTATCTTTTGATAGGGCACGAGCATTACTATAATCCAAGAACACTTTTGTGGACAGAATGGATGAATCCAATATTGTTTGTAAGGATTGTCGAAATGGTAAATGCAGGTTATTGAATGGAAAAACACGAACTTTCTTATATGGGACTTCATCAATGACTTGGTTAACACCAGTACCAGTGAATGTACAGAGCATCAACAATCCTTTGGATTCTGAAACCCCATTGCAGAAAATGTACTCCTCCTTCCCCTCAAAGAATTGAATTTCTGTGCCATAGATCCTTTCAACCATAGCCATCTTCTCTCTCTAAACCAAAAAAATGTAGTACTGAAGATTAATTCTAAGGATGTATATATAAGCCGACCTGATTTTGCCAATCTTCCAAGCCCCGTAAGCTCTAGTGCAGGCAGAGACCTCCCTTGCTTACCTTCAAGAACTTCAAAGCACTGAACGTTGTCGAGGACTGTGAACTTGTCTTTGATCGCATCCTTGAGGGAAAGCATGTTGAGCTGAAGCTTATACTGGTGGAAAACCCCTGATTCTGTTATATCATGACCATTCCAAAGGATATCACCAGCTGAGGGTCGAGAGAATCCAGCTAACATACGCAAGATAGTGGTTTTGCACGAGCCATTGGTGCCCATCAGCACAAGGGCACCACCATCATGAATGGAGACATTTACGTGTCGCAGGATTTGTTGTGCATTTCTCAGGCAAGAGACCAGGTTAAGGAGGAGCCGAGGGAGTAGGGGTTCCTGAGAGACGTTGAAGTTTGGCAATAAAAATTATTGTCAAGGATTCTGCAAAGAGTTTCAAAATTTTAAAATTAAAATTGAGTGGGGGAGGGGAGTGAGAGAAGGTAATTTCAGAATCCAATAGCCATAACCGTCCTTGTTTGATTTTATCTTGCAGGAGCCAAATGGCATTTGCCACCAAGGAATTTCCTGTTGGAAATATAAAGAAAGAAAAAAGTAAAAAGTAAAACAATCATGATATCTGATGGATTTAAAGTGAAAGATAGTTTGAAATCAGGATCTAAATCAAGAAATGAATAATTCAAAAGAAGTTCTAATTAATAACACAGTGAACCAAAAACAGGTCAAGAAGAAACCACAATCATCTGCCAGTCTAATAAAAATTGTGTTTATGCTTTGGATGCACAAGAGAGTATAAATGGAATCATTGACAAAATGCAACGCCCAAGTCAGTGAACAACGCTAATGAGAGTGTAAAAACCCTGCAAAAATGCTCCATTTATAGAGGTTCCAGAGACTGAAGTAACTGAAGTCCGCTATTAAATATCAACCCATAGATTATAGACGATTAGGATGTAAGGAATGCCTTCTTCACTTCATGCTGTTTACTTTCGGCTGAAAATTAAAGCAGCCAATAGCTTTCAATACTCAGCTTTTTTTGAGTCATTTACAGTTCAAGCATCTTGTTTTGGCCAAACAATATAAGAACCTTAATCCCCCTTGATCCCAAGTTTTATACCATTGAACACCATCCAATGATGTCCGTCAAGGCAGCTCTACTACTTAAAACAAGCCATTCGTAATTACAGATTAAACATTAAAGCAGAGCAATGTAGTTTTCAGGATAAATAATACCAATATATAAACTCTTACATCATCACAAACCATGCTTGAGTGGAAAAAATGACAATACTCCATTTAAATAATTGAAATGCGAACTAGAAAACTCTATGGTACATGAAAAAGAAGGTCAAAGAATTTCTTTCAATGGCAGGCTTGCTCAACAAAACAGATTTATTCTTCCTAGTTTCTGGACAGTTGGATAGTACATGGTTGGTCAAATTATCTATTTAGAGACCCACAAAAACAAAAAAAAAAAAAATCAGAGATAATTGTAAATGAAACTAAAATCACAATATAGCCTTGCAACAGTAATTCCAAAACCTGATAAATTAATTGAGGCATTTTATCGAACAGTTATCATTCACTAAAGAGTTCAAATTTTGGAGACAAATGGGTAATTCTCTTTCGATCATAGAGGTGAGAGTGGCATATAAGTACCATATGTACGTCTACACTATGAACATCACTGAGATACATATACTTCATCGACAGTTCTAACACAAACATCAATTACTTACTACCTAAAACTGGGTTTCCATATTTGGGTTAAGAAATTTAAAAAAATAAAAATAAAAAGCAGAGAAAGATTAAATACCCAAAATTACAGCAAGTGTAGTCAAGCAATTTACAGTTTATATAATCGACGCCGCGAATGTAACCGTAGTCATTGCCGTCGCCGACCGCCGCCTCATGCCCCAAGCTATGTTACGCCTTCGAAGTTTAATTTCAGTCACCGATAACGTGGCCGTCCGGTAGTTTTCAAGAATGAACAAAAGACTAACCAAATAAACCCAACTTACAAATCATTTTATTTTTTTTATACTTCGTATATAATTAACAAAATAACATATTTATATTTAAAGGCATAAAATAATTCTAAAAAAAAATCTGTACAAAAATCTATCGATTGAACACCACAAGTTTGCCACTACCTAACCTTCTGTGCGTATCATTTGGCCTAGAGTTATTCATGTTGTGTTTGGCTGAGTATTGAAATTGATAGAATTTTAAAATAAAATAAAAAAAATTGACTCAATTTTTTGAATTATTTTTTTCAATTCCATTGATTTCAATTTCAAAATTTTAATTCTATAACTGTCAAACATAACTTCAATGATGTTGATGATTATTTCATTTAGATGAACCTACCTAGACATTTGGCACGAACAAATTGCATCTCTTCTTTTCTTTTTTTTTTTCTTTTTTTTTATTTTTCATGTCTTTCTCAATTCTATTTTCGCACAATGAATACAAAGATACAAGTACCAATCCAAAATTAATCACCTCATTAGAATGAAACTAAGAACCTCATTAGAGAGAGATGCAAATTAATAAAAGGCGATTTTTATTATTTTTTATTTTTGGGTGTAAGATCACGAGATCTGATTGAGCCCCTGTCTCTTCTCGTGTTCCACATCTCAATGTTATGTTAAAACTGGACATTTATTTATTACTTCTTTATATTTCACAACTATAAGTTTTACCTTAGAAATCCACCATAGGAGTCAGAAAAGACTGATTAATTTGTATTAATTGTGTTAGAAAAGTTTAGAAAAAGAAATTTCATTTTTTTCTCTCTCCTAAAACAAGTGTTTCATTTGAAAAGTCAATAAATTACTTTTATAATATTTCCAATTTAACCTTCTTGTATAAAATAAACCATCTCATTAATATGAATCATTAGAGATAAATCTAGTAATTTATTCACTACTAATATAATAAAAATTAAAATTAAATTTTTTAAAAAGAACACATTCGGATTACGAAAACGGAAGGAGTAGTAGTGTGTATATATAACAAACAAAAGACAAGATGGACCTTAGAACCAAAATGGCACCCTTGAAACACAAAATGAATTAAGAGGGGGCATGACATTACTGTCAGTACATTGAAGGAAACATTTAAAAGGCAAAACTAATTATTATAGAGGAACTTTCGTAGCGCAAATTGATCTACACATTGGACAGGAAGTATTGTTTGACAACCACTTGGAGATGCAATCGACATGGAATACATGCAAACATGGCATTGTTGCGACATCTGCCCCTGCAAAGAAATCTTGAAGACATACCGGACACTTATCTGCAGCTACTAATCTATCACCATCCGTCAACCTGTTGATCTTCACCGTTGCCTCGAATTCTTTTAGAACTTGCCATGGTTCATGGGTCCCAATTGGTTCAATAGGTAGACACCACCTTAAAGTTTCTAGAATATCCAAATACCCACCCCTAATTTCTAACTCCGCCACGTTATGACCATCATCCATCAAGTCCTCATCCTGATGATCACTTCCTTGTTCATCATCATCAACATTTATATCCGTGTCCTCGGCTTCTTCTTCTTCATCTTCGTCACTCAAACAAGAATTAATTGTGTTTTCTTGATCACTACTGTTGTCAACAAATCTCTCAACAAAAACATCTGCAACAATGACGATCTTAGATGACTTTTTCGAAGTGAAAAACTGAAATTTACTATTAAGGGACATAAAGATAGCATCTGATAGAGCACCAGCATTACTATCTTTCAAGAAAATTTGTTCGGACAGAATCGACCGATGGAGCAATAATTGTAAGGAATCTAAGTCCTCGCGATTGAATGTGAAGACACAGTCTTTCTTATCTGGGAATTCAGTGACTTCCTCAACACCAGTACCAACGTATGCACGGATCATAAATAATACGACGGATTCCGAAACCTCAAGATCGCTGGAAAAGTAGTGCTCCTCCTCCTTCCACTCGAACACACGAACGGCTTGGCCATAAATCGTTTCTTCAAGAACATCCATCATCTCTCTGTGTAAACGAAAAACCTCTCCCACAAGTAAGTAGTGATGACCTAATTTTAAGGATATATATATATATATATATATATATATATATATAATAGAAATTAGAAAGCGTGTAGCGTAAGCAGACCTGATTTTGAGATAAGTTCCGCATATTCACCGCCTCTCGGTCTTTATTTTGCAAACTCGGTTCTCCTGGTCCTTGTTGGACTCTAATTCGCCACTTTTGTAAAGATATACATTAAAGTAACACAAAATAGGAAACTTCTAGGAAAAGTACATAAAGCAATTATAACCCTACTATATATATTTTTAGTTAATCCGGTGTTCAGGATGACACGAACCCTTAAAATCTTTAATAACCCGACTAATCTTTGAGGACCAAAAAGAGCACCTTCCTATCCGGATATGGTAAGTCACTGCAGAGGCAGTAGAAGCTAATCACAAACAATACTCAATGGGACTCGAACCCTAGATCTTGGGCTTACTAAGTTCTAAAATTCAGTGAGGAAACCGCTCGACCATATCTGAAGTGGATATTATAACCCTACTCTTGTTACTGTACGGTACATATGTCAGGTAATAATAACCCGTTTCAACACACATGTCCGACACCGACACGGCACCCTTTTTGGGCTTGTCCGTGCTTCATAGGTGAATGCTCTTCATACAGGTAAGAAAGTAACGTACTTTTTCTTGAAATAGAAAGGGAAAAAAAAAAAAAAATTCATCCGGGTCCTAATATTTAGGGCTCTTTTGACATTGCCATTAAATTAAAAGAAAATCCTTTTGTAACTACAACTATCAAAAAATTGTTTAAGTGTTTTGTAACATACTATAATAAGTGCATCAGTGAATGTTGTTTTTACATGTAAGAAAGTCATCTATTTTTCTTAAAATAGAAAGGGGAAAAAAAAAATTCATCAAGGATTGGGCTCTAATAAAAAATTGTAAGTGTTTGGTGATATATTATGATAAGTAATTTCTATAATTAAATTATATTTAAATTTATTTAGTAATAATATTTTTTAAATACTTATATTACTTATTTTTTTGGGTAGTGATATTCGCGCTCTAATATAATATTTGGAGGCGCGGGAATCCCATTCTCACTCAAGCAAAATTACAATAAAACCCCTACATATATTACATGCAAAAGAGGTATAATTAAAAGGGGTCTCTCTCCCCTTCCTCCATTGCCATTTGTCAACCACTGTTTTTTAATTTATTATTTTAGAAACCTATTAAAAAAAATGAAATATAAAATCAATTATCATAGAAGAGTAGAAAGATTTGCTGGCAAATCAAAGGACAAAGTTACTGAACATAGAGTTGAAATTTCAAATTGTGAATTTCATTTACAATTAATTCCATCATGATGTTACCAATTGCCATTCAAATCGAGCTTCAATTTACAAATTGCGTGAAATTCATATCAATGATGAGTAGAACAAGTTCTGTTCCTTTGATAAGGTGATTGTAATGGTTGTGTCACCAATTTTATTCAGTTGTAATTGGTTTTGGAGGCCATGAGAAGATGAAATTTTAGTGTTTGTAAAGGAGAGGAATGTCTTTAGGGTTTGTAGGGGGTGGAAATGATTAGAGAGGAGAGAAGAGAGAGAGAGAGAGAGAGAGCAAGAAGGGGGCTTTTCAGTCATTTAAATTTAATAAAAATATTAGGGGAGTGCTGGAGTATCTTCCCTTTTATAATAATATTCTTTAATATATATAATGTTACTTTGATATATAATACTGTAACAACTTTATAAAAACAATGGATGCGATTGTATTTATAAAAAATAGGGTTAATTGCATTAAACCTCCCCGAACAATTTTTTCCTTCTCAAAAAACCCCCCCTGAACTATTAAAAAGATACTTAACCCCCTGAACTATTCAGTTTGCTGCAAAATGTTAGTTGGCCGATTGAAATCTAACGGAAAGAAAGGCAAGTTTGTCACGTGACTTGGCAAATATTCAGAAAGACAAAAATAACCTTATAATTAAATGAATATTATATATACGAGTATATATATATATACACGCGCGTCCACCCTCTCTCTCCAACCACCTTCGCTGTTCATCATGACCATCACCACCACCGCCAGTCCATGGCTGCCACCGTCACCACCTGCCGCAGCCGCCACTGCCACCGCTCTCTCACCCTCACAAAGATTCTTCTTCCTTGACAACCACATCCACCGTCCACACCCATTACCACCCCTATCTCTCTCCAATCCACCTCTCTCTTCTTCTTTTTTCTCTTTAACGTCGAACTCCGTCACTGACGAGAATGACGAAAAGGTGAAAAATCATTCAACAAAAATCATTTGTTGCAAAGGTCAGTGTTTGGAGGGGAATTGATTGAAAGAATAACGCGTATTTTTTGGGCAGTTGCGATTGGATTGGTTTGGTGATCGGCTACAACAGATTTTTGGGGCTTTTGTGACTGAATCTGTAGCTTTTACGATTGGGTCTTGCGGCTAACCCCAAGTTGCCAACACATTTGATAGCAGTATATAAGTTGTAGGATTATCAGGACAAAGCTTCACAAGATTTCGCAGTAGCCGCCTGACCATGAACATGGGTTTGGATCGGATCAGTTCCACTAGAGGGTGCGGCCGCGAACGATAGAGCTAAGAAGGATGAGGGCTGCTTTGTCGGCGGCAAGGGTTGGCCTCCATAGATTCCGGCAGCGATCTGCCTTGTGTTTGGGAGATTTGGAGAGGTTCGTGAAAAGGAGATTTATATATGTTAAAGACCCAGATATCCCATAAAGCTTGTGCCGGATGTTAACTCCCCCACACTGCTGCCATGTGCAAAGATGGAAGGGAGAGAATGAACTAAGAAGGAAGAGAAATAGTGTTGTGCATCTAGGCCACTTCAGCTTTTCACGTGGGTCAATTTTAAAGTCCGGTGATTAAATGTATTTTATCATTTCTCATTTTTTTTTGTCCACAGTAAAATTATTAATGATAGGATGACTTGTCAAATTTTCATTGGATATGGAGATTACAAAGGCCACATCAACTAAAGTTGGATATGTATAATGGGCAAAATGGTAATTTTAGTTTTTAGTTAACGGTTGTTTAACACCTTGGGGTTAAATGCAACATTCTTTTAGTTTAGGGAGTATTTTTTAGTTTAGGGGGGTTTCTTGCAATTGGCTTATAATTGAGGGGGGTTTAATGCACTTAACCCTAAAAAATAAAAAGGATAAATTTTCGCTTGAAAAAGAATCTGATGCTTCATGACCAAAGAACTTAAATTATTAGGTGGTACTAACACTCCACCAATTACTTTTCTATCTGAATTCAATATGAAACAAAACATCTAATTTTTGTGCTATAAATCCTTTTAACCATAGCGATCATCTCTCTCTCTGCTACCCAGCCATCCTCCGTCTCTCTGAACAAAAACCCTCTTGCACAAGTAAGTACCGATGATTAATTTTAATGATTCATATACTGAAAGTATAAATCATGTTCAATTCACTGTCTTTCTTTCTTTATTTGCAAACTTCTTGTCCTTGTTGGACTCGAATTGGTCCGTGTTTCTTAAGATATTTAAATACAAAATAATTAACTTATTTTATATGATCAATATTATTATTTTTATATGTTTAATTAATTAATTTTAAATGATAATTATCTATTCTGAAATGTTTTAAGAGGTCTGACGTTATTACTGTCAATATATATATATATATATATATATATATATATATATATATATATATACAAGTATATATATATCTAAATACAAGACTAAACAAATTTGATAAGTGAAATTTTTCTTTACATGTAAAAAGTTATGTACTACGTATCATTCTTTTAGGAAATTGAAACTCTTCTAGAAAATTTTGAGATCCTAGCGGAAAAAAAGAAAAAGAAAAGAGATATAAGAAAACAAATATTGAATATGAGGAAGAGAAAATTCATGGGGCACAGGAGAGATGATTGGCATCTCCCCTAGCAGGGACGGGAACAGCCTTCAGGCTTACCTGTTAACACATCCGGTTAAGGCTACCCACTTCGGTGGATCTCTAACCCAACTTTTATTTACCGAAAAAAAACAAAAGGAAAAAAATTTGATGGGGGCACTTTAGATATTTGGAGCAAAATATAAGAAGATTTGAAAAGAATGCAAGGGAGGGAGAAAATCTGCCTACACTCCCTCCGTCCCTGATCCCAATAAGTCACTGCATGGGTTGGTTAATTGATTTGTTTGGTTTAATGGGTCAGTTCTCAAATTTTAATAATATTCTGGCCCAAATGCAGGCCAAAAACATCTCAGCCATTTCATGTTATAGAACGAGATTCACATGGATCCCTTTTTATAACATTTAGGCTCAATTTGTTTGGATATAAAATATATATATATATATATATATTTGATTTTCTTGTGTTTTACTACTTTTGTAGTCTATAAATATTTAGGAAGAAAAAAAATACTATTAAAAGTTAACAAAAATAACTTATGTATCAATTTTCGACAAGATATTTTACAAGTCCCGTTTGATGGACTCGTCTTTAACCTTGATCTAAACGTTTACCAAACACTAAAAAAGTAAAAATAAAAATAAATATTTTACCTAAATAAAGAAAATATTTTTCAACAAAAATATTTGACATCAAGACAAATGGATAAAGGCAAATGATACTTGAGCCCAACAATTAGACTAGAATGGCAGATACAAGTATCATTTTCCAACTTAAATAAAAATGAAAATTCGCTGTGACTAACATGTTGAAAGAGTGGGTCTTGAATGTAGTCAATAATGATTATTTTTTAATTGTGGATTGCTTAACAATGCTTATATATATTTGACATTTTGCGCTGATTAAATGTGTTTATGATATTTTCTATTAATTAATTACATGTATGTATTGCTTTGATAAATGGTAGTAGGAATAGTCTTAGAAAAGACATTATTGTTAGATCATTATTGATACTTCTCATTTATAAACTATATTGATAGGTTACTAGTGTTGTGGTACATGGAAGGGACTATGTCATTTAGGAACATATAATCGCCATGACTCGCATTGGTAGTTTATTTACTATGGTATTTATGATGACCAACTTAATGAGTCAATCTGATCTATGGTGCACACTAATGACTATTTTACTAAACCGCTACAGAAGTTATCATATGGGTCAAGTGGGAGACTGTAAGATATTTTTTTTTTATATTTGTGGCCCACATGGTTTAGACACGTGATTTACTTATATTATTTGGTAGTTAAATAAAATATATATCAGATTAATATTATATTATTTGGTCAAATTATAAATTACCTTTTTGGTAAATAATTATTGGAGAAGTGTTTTCCTATTTATTCCCTACTTTGATGGAAAGTGGAATTAAAGTTACTAAAAGTAAAACTGATCCTCTTTTTGCTTTTGTAAAAGTGCATATTCCCATCAATTATGTACACTAATGAAATAACACGTATAATGATTTATGTGTGCAAAAGACCAAGGGAGATAAATCAGTTTCCACACTTTGACTTGCAGTTTATCATATTGTTTGTTTCGCATAAAGGATCTCGACGTTTGCCTTGATATTTACGATATTTGCAATTATAGATTGAGATATTTATATCTAACTATTTATTTATGCATTATAGGTATGTGAGAATAATAAAGTTCTAAGATTTGATATTCATATTTATTTGTGATTAATGATTTGTACGAATAATTAAAGTTTATATGTGGTATCAGAGCTTACGGTTTATGAACTCATTATTTTTCATTAATGTTGCATAAGTTTAAATTAAAATTAAATAATTTAATTTATTAGATTCGACATTTATATATACATATATAGTAGCGTTCTTATGAAACTATTTATGCGTGATATGTTTTGATCAATTTATTGGCATCAAACAATTAATCAAAATTATGTGCCTCGATTTCCAAACTTAAATAAATTATTGAAAGTTGAATAATGATACATAGTTTACATTATAGTTTCCATATATAAAAAAGCAGATGCATAAATATGGGCATTGATTCATGATTAGTGTGGGTGCATGATGGATTAGTATAATGGATCGGTGAATTTATTTTGGTTTACATGCATCGATTTCTAAGCTTATATTTTGATTTCCATAAATTGATTTTTTAGCCTCGTTAAATTGCCTGATAATTGAATTCTATATATGTATTTAATTCTTAATTTTCGTGCATGGTCTAATATAAGTTAATGACAGAGTCACATTTAGTACTTGACACGAAATTATAGAATAATCATATATGTCAAGTTAATGGTTATGTAAGTTAAGTTTGTAATTTGCATGATTAAATAGTTTTATAGATTAATTTCTTTAATTAGAAATCTGAATTTCTAAAATAATATGTGAGTCTAGATATTTGATCTTATTAGACATGCAAATAAATTATTATTTTATACCCATACTTACATACATGATGAATAATCAATTTAGGATTGATTCAATTATGATTTTAGAGTCCAGAAATAAAATAATATATTTTACTATGCATATAAAATAAAAAATGATATTTTCTTAAAAATTTCGGACTATTAAGTTTTTGGGAATGAAGTTGTTTAAACTTTGATCAATCAATATAAGTATGCGTGTTTAATGTTTAATGGGTAAATTAATGATAAATTAGTAACTAACTAATTAAATATTCATGTTATAAGAGGGTTAGTAGCTACCAAAGTGGCCTAACCATAATGATTGATAAATATTAATTTTAGTAGTAAATATAATTAATGATAAATTAGTCACTACCTAATTTAATATTTATATTATGTAAAGGTTGGTAGCTTCCAAAGTAGCCTAACCATAATAGATGATGATTATTAATTTTAATATTAGACATAATTGCAATATTTCATGAATAATTGATACTTATGATTTTTTGTGATATTCATGAATATTGAGTTTATTTAATTATGAGAAATAATTTCCCAAAGGGAATTGATTTTCAGGTGATTAAATAAAAATTAAAGAGTTGTATGTATTTTTTAATTAAGTAGATATAGGATATTCAAAGGTAACTTATTTGTTTAATTAAATAATGCATCCCTAATAAAGGTATACATATAAATACATATAAGTATCATTATTAGTATTTTATAATTGCCACCCAAAGGGATACTATAGTTATATATTGTATTTATATTTTTAAGTTATACATATGTGTTGTTAACTCAAAGTATTTTTGTTGTGAGCATTTTATCTTATTATGTTTGTTTTATTACAGCCTTTAATTCGCATACTACATCTGTTCTAATTCTCAATAGGATTAACTTCTCATAATGGAATAAGTAAGTTAAGTTCAAAATTTAGGTGTGCTAAATCTTAATTTAGCATTTTAAATTGAGAAACCTACTATTATTATTGATAAAGACAGTGAGGAAGAAAAGATACTCCATAAAACTTGGGAGAGATCGAGCAGATTTAGTATTATGGTTATGCGAATAATTGTTCCCCATAGTAATAGTAGTAAGGAATATTTGTCTAAAAGAATGTTTTCGTATTGTAGATAAATATCTAAAACGGAAATTATTAATTTATATCACTACTATGCATTTTTGTTGGTACTTTTACCATCTTAAGATAACTAATGTTGCTACAAAATTGAGAACCTTATGGATGATTGTGGATGAGAATTTTCTTATTCAATTTATTCTCAATTTTTGTCTACTCAGTATGGGTCATTTCGAATTAACACTATTAAGACAAGTACAAAGTGTAAGAATTGACTATTATGTTAATTTAGGAGGAGATAAGGCTTAAGCAGCAGGTAATCATTATGTTCATCTCATGATTTAAGAAGTTAGAAAGAAATTTGGAAATAAGCCTGAAAGGGCATTAAGTGAGCAACCACTAAAATTAAAAGATTTAGGTCAATTTACTAAAAGGAAGTAATGTAATAATGTAAAAGTGTCATTTATGTATTGAACATTTTTATAAAGATTACATGAAACATAAAGAATGATTCGAAAAGAAAGATAAGTCTTTTAAATTTTGTATATTTCGAATCACTTATTGATATTCCTTCTAATACATGATAGGTTGACTTAAGTACTAATATTTATATTTCTAATAGATGTAAAGATTTCTTATGCCTAAATCACAAATTCAAATGAGAATTTCTTATTTATGAGAATTGGGAAAAAGTTTTGTTGAAACCATTTTGAAATCATTGAGATATTTTGTTTAGTCTTAGATAATGGATTTTATTTAAATTGTTTTAAACTCTTTATATTTTTTCAATTTCTTTAAATTTGATTTTATTTCAAAACTTTATATTAAGAATTTTTCCTTTAAGTTTGATAATGATGTTTATTTAAGAAATTCTAATTTGTGAGTTAGGGTATTATTATTGATGAATTCTGTAAATTCAAATTTGATAGTTTATTTATTAAAACTCTTTTGATCTTGCATTATAATGTTAGAATTAAGCGTAACTCAATTAATAAAAATTCATTTATTTTGTGGTATAAAAGACTGGATAATATTTAATGAAAGATTAGAAAAATTAGTAAAGGTTGTGATTCTTCTGTATCTAAACTTTACTGATTTTGGTGTGTGTAGATTGTATTAAGGGTAAACAAACCAAACACACAAAGAAATGAGTTACAAGAAATACAGAATTTCTTGAAATTATTCATACAGATATTTGTAAACCTTCTGATATTCCATCTTTTGGTATAGAAAAGTATTTTATTGCCTTTATAGTTGATTTTTTTACATTATGTATATATCTATTTGTTGCATAAAAAATCTCAAGCAATGGGTACCCTTGAAGTATACATAAATGAGGTTGAAAAACAACTAGATAGAAAAGTGAAAATCATAAGGTCATATAAATGTGGTGAATATTATGGAAAGTATGATAAAATGGGTTAATATTCTAACCGTTTGCTAAACTCCTTGAAATGCATGGCATTTGTACTCAATACACTATGTTAGGCATGCCACAACAGTAGCGTGTAGCTGAAAGGTGTAATCGTACTCTTATTGATATGGTTAGGAGTATGTTAAGTAATTCCTTGTTACCCATAATGTTGTGGATGTTAAGTAATTTAAAGGGTACAAGTCTTATTATCCTAAACATAATACGATAATTATTGAAATCGGTAATGTCAGATTCATTGAGAATGGTGAAATAAGTGGGAGTGATAAAAATAAGAATGTGATCATTCCAGAAGTTAGGGTACAAATCTCTTTACCTAGAACTTTTAAAGAAAAAATTGTTCCTTCAGTTGTTGAATCGTATAACAATAAAGAATGATTGAATGATTAACAACTCCATGATTAGATTGTCATCAATGAATAGATTGTAAAAGAACCTTAAGGAATAATATTAAGACGATCTTAAAAAGGAGATCTGCTATTCCGGATGATTATGTGGTATATCTGTAAAAAATTGATTTTGATTGATTTTCTGAATGGGAGTTTAGAAAGAGGAAGTCCATATGGAATAACTTGAAGGCTTTACATTAGAGAGTAAAGAATACATGGTTTGTAAACTTAAGATGTCAATATATGAACTTAAACAAGTTTCCTGACAACGGTATATTAAATTCAATGATACCATTATTTCTTTTGGTTTTAAGTAAAATACTGTTCATCAGTGTATATACTATAAGGTTAGTGGGAGTAAGTTTATATTTCTGATTTTATATATATTGATGATATTTTGTTTGGTAGTAGTGATATTAGTTTATTATATGAAACTAGAAGTTATTTCTAAGAACTTTGAAATGAAATATATGAATGAGGTATGTTACGTGATATGAATAGATCACCTGAGTTATCTCAGAAAGTATATATTGAAAGAGTTCTAAAAAGATTTGGTATGGAACATTATTCAACCAGTATTGCTCCATACATAAAATGGGATAAATTCAATCTAATGTAATCCTAAAGAATGAGTTAGTTAGAAGGTAAAGAAACGAAAAATATTCCTTATGCATATATTGTGGAGTTTAATGTATATACAAGTTGGTAGGGAATAAAAGATTATATATTCACACTTAGGAAGACATTTTTATGAATATGTGTATAATTATTAATTCACAATTGTTTATTTGTTCCTTTTGGCTGGAGGAACAATATTATGAAAAAGTGTAAAGTAATTTATTATTACTTTGTCTATTATTAAATTTTAATTTGTAGCATACTTTGGGGTTACAATTTATGGTTGCAGAATTTATTTCAGGACTTAGAATTATGGGTTTCATTTTCAGATTGCTGAAAATTTGTGTAACAATTGTTAACCTTCTTGTATGAAAAATGATAGGTATTCTAAAATTAAAATACTTTATCATTACAGAAAATGTTTAGAAATAACGAGTGTCTATTAAACATATAAGCACACAACTTCTGATTGTAATCCATTAACGAATGGACTAGCACCTAAGACATTTATGAAACATGTTGAAAGAATGGGTCTTGAATGTAGTCAATGATGATTATTTTTTAATTGTGGATTGCTTAACAGTGCTTTTTATATATTTGACATTTTGCGCTGATTAAATGTGTTTATGATATTTCCTATTAATTAATGTACATGTACGTATTGCTTTAATAAATGGTAACATGAATAGTCTTGCAAAAGACATTATTGTTAGATCATTATGGATACTTCTTATTTATAGACTATGTTGAATAGGTTACTAGTGTTGTGGTACATGGAAAAGATTGTGTCATTTTTGGACATATAACCACCATGACTCGCATTGGTAGTTTATTTACCATGGTATTTATGATTACCAATTTAATGAGTCAGTCTGATTTATGGTGCACACTAATGACTATTTTACTAAATCACTACAAAAGTTATCATATGGGCTAAGTAGGAGACTGTAAGATATTTTCTTATATTGGTGGCCCACATGATTTGGATACGTGATTTACTTCTATTATTTGGTAGTTAAATAAAATAAATATCAGATTAATATTATATTATTTAGTCAAATTATAAATTACCTTTTTGGTAATTAATTATTGGAGAAGTATTTTCCTATTTATTCCTCACTTTGATGGAAAGTGGAATTAAAGTTACTAAAAGGAAAACTGGTTCTCTCTCTGCTTTTATAAAAAGGCATATTTCCATTAGTTATGTACACTAATGAAATAACACGTATAATGATTTATGTGTACAAAAGACTAAGGGAGAGAAATCAGTTTCCACACTCTGACTTGCAATTTATCACGTTGTTTGTTTCGCATAAAGAATCTTGACATTTGCCTTGATATTTACAATATTTGCAATTATTGATCGAGGTATTTATATCTAACTATTTATTTATGCATTATAGGTATGTGAGAATAATAAAGTTCTAAGATTTGGGATTCTTGTTTATTTGTGATGAATGATTTGCACGAATAATTAAAGTTTACAAGGAATCCAAACCCGGATAGAGAAGGGAGGCAAATCAAAAAATCTGAAAGGCAAAACTGTAATACCCCTAATTTTCAAAATGATAGTCTCGGTATTTTGTTTAATTGTTTTATTTAATATTTTACTTGGTTTAATTGTGTTCTGTAAATTCTTTGATTATTGTTTTATTTAGTTAATTTTTTAATGGTTAATTGTTTAGTTGCTTGAATTATTTGACTTAATTGTGATTAATTGCTTTATTTGAATTATTTGCTTTATTTGAATTAATTGCTTAAGTTAATTATTTAATTGTTTTACTTGAAGTTATTTAATTCAATTTCCTTATTTATTCTATCTTAACGTGTCAGTATAGAAGGTTGCACACAGATAGTATTACATTAGGGTTATAGTTTATATAGCCGTCAATGTTTTAAACCTAGGTTGTTCAATTGGCCGATTAGGTTTCACATTAGGGCTTCAACTAGCTTTAGGTTTGTGTAACCTTATAAATAGATGTAATAATGTTGTACTAGGGTTTTTTTTTTAAAAAAAACAAAACCCAAAACACGTCTGTGGAAATAAAGATGAGGAACGGAGGAAGTTTGCAGTAGGAATCGTCGGACATCGTAGAAGACAACGTGGAGATTTTTAACAAAAATCTTAACAAGGCAAGTGTTATCCTCACTCTCTCCCTTAGGTTTCGTGTTCTTTGTATTCTTAAACAATTTTAGGATTAATCAGATCAATTAAAACATTCTTTGTTTGTGCTTAAACCGGAACTGGTCTGTAAGTTTTCACGCTTTGTAAAACTGTTAAGAACCTGTTGTTTGCTTGCATGAATCTCTGTTTAAAGCAATGTGTGTAATGTTAACTGGACTTAGGCACGAACTGAGATGTACTGGGAGTGGGTTACAGTCTCCGGAAATCATGGCGTGAGGTAGCAAAGGCGTACAAACGATGATAGAGGGCGAAGAGACGAGACAGAGAGGGAGAAAGCCGGCTCTCCCTTGGAGAGAGCCGGCTCCCTTTTTAGGTGGAGGCGGCTCCAAAAAGTGGAGCCGGCTCCAAGGTCTAAAGGAGGCTGCTCCACTTTTTGGAGACGTCTCCTTTGGTGAATTTTGTTTTCTTTTCGTTCTCTGTAGGTTTTTCATGCAGCCGAGGGATTTCTGGGATTTTTGAATGAGTTTAGGTCTGAGTGTGGAAGGTTTAAATGAGGCTCATGGCTGTGTTAAGGTTCCAAGAGGTGTATTAATAAACTAAATACCTAGGTAGCTTGGACAGTGGATGGTTTAAACAAATTAACGCGCTGCTTAAAGCTAGAAGATTTAAATTGCTTCATCAGTTATGTTAGTAATTATTCTGGAATGAACAATATAACTGGAACATGTTTCACCATGTATCATGATCAGTTGCTGAATTACATCTGTTTTGGAAGAGTTAGTGTTCAATAATATTAAGATTCAGACAACTTAGCACTACTGGATTCTGGGAAATACCATGGATTAAGCATGTATATATACATACTGTAATTCTGTCTTGATACTTGCATTAATACTATTAGTATCAACTGTTAGAGGAATGGACTTGTTAATAGTTACTTTAAATGTCTGTGATATCAACTGCTGGATGTGGATTTTACTGAGTCTGTGAAACATTAGAGATTAAGCATGCCTATGTATATGCTAAAGTTTATTTTGATGCTTTCATTAGTACTGCTAGTATCAATTTTTGGAGCATAGACCTTGTTGATATTTACCCCAAATGTCTGTGATATCAACTACTGGATGTGGAATACTATTAAAATTTAAACTTAGTATTATATCGGATTTTGTGTAACAGTATGTACTGACTATGTTTAGTCTACTTATTGATGCTCACATCACTACTGTTGTTATCAATTATTGGATATATGGAATTGGTTGATATTCGCTTCAGTTGTCGATATTATCAATTGCTGGATGATTGGATAGTATACATCGGTATGGGATGGTGGTATACTAGGGACGGTTTGGTTTCAAAATACCAAAACCTACCTATTCTGGATTAATGAATGGATTAACTAAAAGTTAAATCTAATGGATTGTAGTGTCATGGCAACAACTAGTTGAGCGGCACTACTAGGATTCAGGATGGATTTTAAATATATTGTTATGGTACCTCGATGTGAGCTTGAGTTTCAGGATCGACGGTTAGGGAGCGTATATGTATTGGAATGCATAGCTGGATACGATGGTTAGAGGTGTACCCTGTTTAGGTTTAGGTACACATGCCCACTTCGTGTGCGTTTTAGCATGTTACCTCTATTCAGGTTGAGACCGGCCTGTAGTCCAGTGAGAGTCCTTTAGTGTGACTATATATATATTTACGGACTATTAGCTATTGTTGAATTGTTTAGGATGTACATGCGTATCGGGCCTCTGTTTGGATTGTAGTAGTATAGAACTTGCGCGTGGGCCTGACCCACTTCTATTTTTCAGGTACACGACAGTTCCAAGCTTAGACGTGTTCGTGCTGAGCAGAGGTCTTCACTCTTCCGACGATGTAGGGCTCTCTCCATAGTTTTATTTCTGGATGTTTATTACAGTTGTTTTATCTTCCGTTTGGATGTTTAATAGGGGTCCACTAGAGATGGATTCCCGAGTTGTAAACTGATGAAGTTTTGGAGTTGGGTTTGATGGATTTTAATAATTATATTATTTTGCGAATTCTATTTTTAGTTCCTTTCAGCTTTAATTTCATTTCTTAATTCATTTTGTATTCCGTGTTCGTTATAAAATATTAATTGTTTGATATTCCCTCAGGCTCGAGCCTGGGCCTGATCAACCCGTGTCTCGGATCTGAGGGGTATCACAAAAACACACCAAGATAAAATTAACACTAACATAAAAACACAAGAACTTATAACGATACCCGGATTGAAAGGAAAATTTGGCATTGATTGGTCAACAATTCCTCCAAAACATAAAACCCTCGGTTGAACATCTCGCTTCGCACAAGGAAACACCAAAGAAAATGATCCAAATACTGCCATGAAGACAACTTTATCTCTGATGAACAAAGAACCTCGACGGGGCGAGGAATACACACTCCCATGCCCCTCATCACCCTTGATTGATACTCAGATCGAACATACGAGAAGACCCAAAAGGCGGTGCAAAGAAAGTATCGTGGAGAGAGAAAGAGAGGTGAGAGAACGGCCAAAGTTGCTTAACTAAGTTCTAGATTGTTCGTGTCCTAAAACTTAATTCTTTAAACATTTGTCATAGCTAGTCATTTATTGTGCCAGGCTGGTTTTCTATACAAGGGATGTGTGAGTTCATTTAGTACTTGAGTTACAAAGTTCTTTTTTTTGCGTCACTTCTAAAAACTTAGTAGATGCCCATATATATTTAAAAAAATTATTTTATTTTATTTTTTTATATATAAATAGAGTTAAAATTCTTAAATAAAAAAATAACTATTTTAAATATTTATTTTTTAATATGATTGATTTAAACAAAATAATTACACATACATCAAGAATTATTATTAAAGTCACAAATACCATCTTTAAAAACGTACAAAAACTTTTAGCAAATATATCTCTACTCTTGTTACTGTACATATTTCATCATATAATTGGATAACGTGTTTTAGATATTAAAAGTTCAAAATAATTATTTTATCTTTATATGATCAAATTAATTCCAAATGGGTAATAACCCATTTCAACATGCCAACTTCATCAGTGAATGTTCTTGATTCATTCCAAATGGGTAATAACCTGTTTCAACTGGACCAACTTCATCAGTAAATGTTTTTCGTATATGTAAGAAAGTCGTGTAAAAAAGCCACTTATATATATATTTTTTTTAAATAGAAAGGGAAAAAAAAATTCATCAATGTTTGCATTCTAATATTTAGAGGTCTTTTGACATTGTTAATAGATTAAAAGAAGTCCTTTTGTAGCTATAACTATCAAATAAGTGTTCGGTGATATATCATAATAAGTACATTAGTAAATAAAATAAAAAAAATTACGTATTTCTCTTGAAATAGAAAGGTGAAAAAAAAAATCATCAAGGATTGGGGTCTAATATTTAGTGCTCTTTTGACGTTGCTACCTTTTGTATAGTTATAAAAAAATTGTTAAGTGTTTGATGATATATTATGATAAGTAATTTCTATAATTAAATTATTTTTAAGTTTATTTAGTAATAATATTTTTTAAAATACTTATATATTACTTATTTTGTTAGGTAGTGATATTAGCGCTCTAAAATAATATTTGTGGGCCTCCAATCCCATTCTCACTCAAACAAAATTACCTTAAAACCCCTACATATAGTACAGGCAAAAGACTTATAATTAGGGGTGCGCAAAAGACTTATAATTAGAGGTGCACAAAAGAATCATAGAACCGGAATTGGAACCGAAATTCTCCCGGTTCCAGTTCCAGTTCTTAAAATAAGGAACGGTTTAGACCGGTTCCGGTTCTTAACTCACAGTTTGGTTCCAGATCCGAACATATATATATATATATATATATATATATATATACACACTAGTGGGCTGTTGGCTGTGGAGTGTGGGCTGTGCTCAAATAATCATTGATTGATTGATTCAATTGGATTTAATTTATCAGATATTGGATAAAAAATTAAAATCACAAATTTTGTCTATCAAAACCTAAACCTAAGTTTACCTAACCTCTCAAACTCACTCCGCACCTCCGCCTCCCTTCCCCTCCTCTGCTCTCCTCTGCTCTCAGCCTCTCGCCCTCTCACTATCTCAAGTCTCAACTGGTCTCTACTCTCTATCTTCTCAGAACTCAGAAGTCTCCATCTTCTCAGATCACACTCGCGACTCTCGCGGCGCCGACTCGCCTCTAATTCAGTGATTCGTGGATTCGGTCTGATTGGTCTCTGTCTTCTCAAATCTGATAGATCTTCGGCTTCCGGTCTCAGTTTGGTAGGTAAGTATTTCAAATCTGACAGATTTTCTTTATATTTCTTGATCATCCATAACAACGTGGTTATTTTGAGATAGGATTTTGTACTTCTGTAACTTAATTTGTTTTAGTGGGTATTTTTACATGCATTTGAGCTATAATGGCTTTCGTGGTTCTTAATTAGATAAAAGGATCAAACTTGGTTTTTTATTTTTTATTTTTTATTATTATTATTTTTTTCCTCTTAAACATGATTTACCAAGTCTTTCAACAAGTGGTATAAAATGATTATTATTATCATGCTTTATGTTAGAAAATTTTAGTTACATTTTTTAATGTCAAGACTTGGCCTCAAAGGAGTAACAATGTTTAGATTTATTTCTGTTTTTATTTATTTTTATTTTTAGAGCATTCATTTCTATATATATATATATATATATATATATATATATATTTTTTCCTCAATTTCTTTTCCAATTTGTGGATGTGGATTTGAAATTATTTAGGGTATCACTATCATTTTCCAACTTAGAACATTTTTTCTCCTCGTGGTTTTGTCAAAAAAATAAAACATATATTTATGATTTTGAATGATCACATGATTTGTTTTGTTCTCTCTTTCCCTTGATTGTTCTCTCTATTTGAGTTTAGTGCTTCTACTGGTTTGCCAAATGTCAATTTTTAGTTTCAAATTCACTGCATTCTGTAACTCTTGGCTTTTTTTAAAAGGTGGGGAAGATGCTTTCTGTGTGAGCAGCTACAATAGAGGAGTCATTGCTGTTGCTGATGATGCTTTATAATGGACTATTAGATTTCATATCGCTATTAGTGAATGATGTTGGATTGTTGAATGTTGATTCACTTTTTTATAACTTTTTTGTAATTCTAATGGAGTAACTAAATTTATGGGATGTAATATTTTTATATTGTGTCTTTATTTATGTTTTTATTTTTGTTATTGTATTTGTATTTTTTTTTAAGGGAAATTAAAATAATATTGAAAAAGTCAACTTGGTCAACGGTTCTATGGTTTCAGGGTTCGGTTCCACGGTCTACGGTTTCGGTTCTGGTTCCATTTTTTAAGAACCGTTGAGTTCGGTTCTGGTTCCGGTTCCAACAAGAACCGTAAAGATCCGAACCGTGTGCACCCCTACTTGTAATTCAAAGAGGTCTCTCTCTCCTTCCTCCATTTCCAACCACGGTTGCATATCTCCTTGAATCCTTCAACCACGGTTTCTCTTTTAACCCTACAATCTTATCAACCCCTCCCCCTTCTTCCAAAGCTTCAATTTTACTGGAGTATTCTTGAGCCTTTTGATTTCACTCTTTCGATGAATATATTCAGGTTTATTAAATTTGATTCCTCTATCCTTGGTCTATTCTTTTATCTCCATTAGCAATTCATCCACTTTATATTTTTTAATATAAAGACCCCATAAAATTGATTTGATCGGAGGGTACTCGGCTGGCGAGTGGTTCCTACAAAAGAATTCATTTGTGCAAAATTTTACTTCAACAATTATAATTGGAATGTATTTATTATGTGAAGGGGATAGCACTCAGTTAAACTGAGATATTCTCTTAATTTTTTGGTTCTCCTTTCGCCTCAAATTTAATTGGCTGGGCTGTTTTGTGCCTAGCCACTCTCGATATTTAGTGATTTTATTGGTTTGGGTGTGTTGTGTGCTTCCTTAAGTTTTGTTAGGATAAATTGTAACGAACCAAGAAATAATCACGAAATAAAGCAAAAACAAGCATGATACAAGACAAAAATAGTTATGTGGCTCAACATAAGTTGTGACTACCCTCTTTCACCGTCTTTTCTACAATTTGTTGTGTTTTCTCTTGTCTTGCTCCAAACCTTAAGCACCTTAACATACGGGTTACAAACCCGCAATCAAAAAAAGAATATCAAAACACAAAGCTCACTTTAACGATCCGGTCCGAAACAACAATTCGAACCACGACATCACAAACTTGTACTCTTATTATTCACACTTGAATCACAAGAGAGAATTAATGAAAAAATCAAAGTCATTATAATATAAATAAATTTATATATGAACTTCAGTTGCGCAGAGTGATCGACACATAGGGCAGGATTTATTTTTTAGCAACCACGTCAACATGCAATGACTATGGAATACATGCGAACATGGTGTCGTTGTGACATACGCTCCGGTTAAGAACCCCTGTAGACATATGGGACACATATCTGCTGGTGGTCTACGATGGCCAATCAATCTGTTCATCTTCAATGCAGGATCAATTTTTTTCAAAACATCAGCTGGTTCATGAGTTCCAACTGGTAATTCAATGTTTAAATAACGTCTTAACATGCTTACAATTTTCAGATGGGACTTCTTCCTTGCTTCCAAATAATAAGCCGCCTTCTCCCCAACCATGTTTGAGCCAATACTATTATCATTATGATCATCAATCAAGTTCTTATCCTCAGCTTCTTCTTCAACTTTTAAATCAGTTGAATCACCATCGTCCACTTTTTCATCAGCAAGTCTCTTGACAAAAACAGTTGCAACGATGACGATCTTGGACTTTCTTGAAGCAAACGAGTTTGGCATGGAGGTAAGCTGAAAATTACTGACGAACCAAAAAATAGCTTCTGATAGGATAAGAGCATTAGTGTCTTCCAAGAAAACTTGTGCGGACCGAATGGTATCGATCAATGATGGTAAGAAGTGTCGAGAGAACAACAGATGGAGAGAGACTTGTTTGACAACATATTCGTCTTTCTTAACACCAGTATTACTACTGGTACATAAACGGAGAATGAGGAATCCTACCTCCTCATTGCTGGAAAACTCTTCCTGCTTCCACTCGAACATATAAATTCTTGTTTTATAAACTCTTTCAGGTACCTCAGCCCTCTTCATCTCTCTCCCGTACCCACCTTCCATCTCTCGATCTCTAAACAGAAAACCTCTCTTCTTTAGTTGCAAAACTAGCTTACTGGTCTACGTTTTGTGTCTTTATATATATATTGAAGTAGAGATACCATAAAGATTAATGCTAAGAATAATTTTGTCAACTCTAAAGCAGTGTCCAACAAGGATTAGTCTCTCTCCTTTTTAAGTCGCTTATAGAAATCCATGTAATTTTAAATTATATTACTTTTTTTTAGGAATTTTCCTTTGCAAAATTATATTACTTTTTTTTAGGAATTTTCCTTTGCTACCTAATTTTCGATTACGGAAATAGAAATTTTTTGAAGTTTGGTTAGGTAGCAAAGGAAAATTCCTAAAAAAAAGTAATATATTTTTGCCCAAAATTATATTATTTTTGCCGTAACTCACTTTTTATTTCAAGTCTCTATTTTAACTGATAACTTTATTGTAACTTAATTATTTTTGGACAATACTTGAGTCCTCTCTTCGGAGGATAAAGTTCATTCTCTTGGTTGATGTGTCTCAATACAATTTAGACACATATTTTAAATTTAAAATTTTTAAAAAATAATTATTACCCATTTTCTTACTAGACTACTAGTTAAACATAATCCAAAGTTTTTTTTTTCAAAAGAATATGTTTGTTTCTATACCCAAATTGAAAAATTACTAAATTTATGTAAAGAATGTATTATATCAAGTGTTGAATAGGGAAGGAATAAAAACTTCAAATATTATATGAAAATTTAATTTTTAATTTATATTTAAATAGAGCTTTTCTTGTATATTTTTTTATTTCTTATTTTTGTTAAAGTTAGATGTATCTTTTTGCATCCTTCCCAAATTCTAGGCCTTACAAAAACTTGTTGGACTATAATTCGTCACAGGTTGGTTTTTGAGGGTGCTCTCTGGCATCCTTCATTTGTGGCCTCCAAGATGGTCTAAAGTTTATGGGAGTTTTTTGACGTACAAAAGTGTTGTTTGAATGTGCATTTGACTCTTAATCCTTCGGTTTCCCCTCTTTCTTAGTCTCTTCCCCCTTTCGGCAAAATCAAGTGCAATGTTGATGCATCTTTTTTCCATTCAACAGGCCTTGGGGAAGGGGAGCTATTTTCAGAAATTTAGATGGCTTGGTTCTTCAAGCAGTTGTTTTTAAACAGTTTTCGGCTTTATCTCCATTGGTGGCTGAAGCATTGGCTTTTAGACTTACTGTCATGTGGGCTTGGGTTTTTGATTTTCAGCACGTCTGGTTTGAAAGTGATGCTCAAACTCTTGTGGAAGCTTTGCATGTCGGTTCTAGGTGCCCTTCAAGCATTGCCTCATGTATTTATGATATTCGTACTAACCTGGACCTCTTCTCATGGGTTAAGGTGTCTCATGTGTGGCGGCAAGGTAATCGTGCAGCCCATGCCCTTGCATCACTCTCTTCTTCGTGCTTGTGTGCTGATTCTGTAATCTCCCATCTTCCGGCGGAGGTGCTTCAGTTGGTGGAGTTGGACTACCGTCCTATTTTGTGTTAGTTTTCTTCTGTTTGCCAGGAAAAAAAAATAAAAAAAATAAAAATTATAACCCACGTGTTTTAGATATTAAAAGTTCAAAATAATTAATTTATCTTCTATATGAGGGTAATAACCCATTTCAACAGGACCAACTACATCGCTGAAGAAAGTCAAGTATTTTTCTTGAAATAGAAAAGTAACAAAAAAAAATCATTAAGGATTAGGTTTTAATATTTAGAGCTCTTTTGACATTGCTATTAGATTAAAAGAAGTCCTTTTGTAACTATAGTTATCAAAAGATTGTTAAGTGTTTGTAAATGTTCTTTTTATAGGTAAGAAAGTGACGTATTTTTCTTGAAATAGAAAGGAGAATTTTTATTTTTATTTTTATCAAGGACAGGGCTCTAATATTTAGCGCTCTTTTGACACTGTTATTACATTAAAAAAAGTCTTTTTGTCAATATAGTTATCAAAAAAATTGTTAAAGTGTTTGGTGATATATTATGATAAGTAATTTCTATAATTAAATTATTTTAAAATTTGTTAAGTAATAATATTTTTTTATATTACTTATTTTATTGGGTAGTTAATATTTACGCTCCAAAATAATATTTGGGGCTCTCCAATCCCATTCTCACACAAACAAAATTATAATAAAACCCCTATATATATTGCATGCAAAAGACTTGTACTAGCAAAAGACTTATGCTGCGTTTGGTGTACAGGAATAGAATAAAATGAAATGTCCATTTCAACCATTCCTTTGTTTGGTATGCAATTTAAAGTATGAATGGCCATTCCATTAAAATGAAAATTCATTTCTGAGAATGAAAATTTATTCCACAACTAAACCTATGGAATGACCATTCCATTCTCAAGTAAATTTTTTTAAAAAATCAACTTTTCCAAAAAAACATCATGTTCCAAGTCCAAAAATCACCACCATCTTCCACCACAACCACCTCCACCTTTCACCACCACCCCCAACTACTTTTCACTACGTACCGACACCGCCTTTCACCACCGACGCCGCCTTCCTTTACCCCAACCATCGCCTCTGCCACTGCCTTTCACCACCGCTACTGCCACCACCGCCACCACCTTCCACCACCACCACCACCGTCACCTTTCACCACCTTCCGCCACCACCGCCTTTCACCACAGCCACCGCCTTTCACCATCGCTACCGCCACCATCGCCTCCACTATCACCACCATCACCTTTCATCGCCACCGTCTTCCACCACCACTGCCGCTACCACCTTTCACCACCGCCACCACCTTCCACCACTGCTTTCTGCCACCACCTTTCACCACCACCAGTACCGCCGTTGCCGCCACCACCGCCATCGCCTTCCACCACCTTCTACCACCACCGTCGCCACCGCTTTTTGCCACCGCCACCGCCTTCTACCACCATTACCGCCACCGCCTTTCAACACCACCACCATCGTTTTACACCACCGCCGCTACCGCCTCCACCACTACCGCCACCACCACCTTCTACCACCACTACCATCGTCTTCTACCTCTACCACCGCCACCGCCTTTCACCACCTTCTACTACCACCGCCATCACCATCGCCTTTCACCACCACCGCCGCCATCGCCTTCCACCACCTTCCATCACCACCACCACTACTGTCTTCCACCACCACCACCACCACCACAGTCACCTCCATTGGCTTCCACCACCGCTAGCTACACCACTATTTCCTTCCACCACCTCCTTCCACCACTGCTACCTTTCACCAACACTGCCGCCTAGCTTCCAACACCATTACCTACACCACTACCACTTTCCACCTCTACCACCGCCACTACCACCATTTATTTTTAAAATATTATAGAAGAATGTCATTTTGTTAATTTAATTTATTTTTTACTAACAGATATATTTTGGAGAATTTAATTTGAAATTTATTACATTTTAAATTTAAAATTGGTCCAACTAAACACTAGAATAGTTATTATCATTCCAATCCTACACATTTCATATTTACAACCAAACAATATAATGAGAATGGTCATTTCATTCCATTCTCATTCTCATTCTATTTCCATTTGCATTTCATTCCTACACTCCAAACACAACATTATAATTCAAAGGGGTTTCTCCCTCCTTCCTCCATTTCCAACCACTGTTGCATATCTCCTTAAATCCTTCAACCACGGTGTCTCTCTTAACCCTACAATCTTACCACCCCTCCCCCTTCTTCCAAAGCTTCAATTTTACTGGCCGGAGTATTCTTGAGCCTTTTGATTTCACTATTTCAATGAGTATATTCAGGTTTATTAAATTTGATTCTTCTTTCAATGAATATATTCAGGTTTATTAAATTTGATTCTTCTATCCTCGGTCTATCCTTTTATCTCCATGCTTCTCCATTAGCTGTTCATCCACTACTTTATATTTTTTTAATTTATTATTTGAGAAACCTATAAAAAAATGAAATATAAAGTCAATTATCATAGAAGAGTAGAAAGATTTGGCAAATCAAAGGACAAAGTTACTGGAATTTCAAATTGTGAATTTCATTTACAATTTATTCCATCATGATGTTACTAAATGCCATTCAAATCTAGCTTCGAATTACAAATTGCGTGAAATTCATATCAATGATGAGTACAGCAAGTTATTTTCTTTGATAAGATAATTGTAATGGTGTGTCTCCATTTTTATTCAGTTGTAATTGGTTTCGGAGGCCATGTGAAGAAGAATTAGTCAGTTGTAATTAGTTTTGGAGGCCATGATCGAGAAGAAGACATTTTAGGTAATAGGAAAGGAGAGAAACCGAGAGGGAGGGAAGGGGACTTTTCAGTCATTTAAATTTAATTAAAAATATGAGTGGAGCGCCAGAGTTTCTTTTTGGATAAAGAATATCACTTCCCTTTTATAATAATATTCTTTAATATATGAGAAAAAAAAAAATAATAAAAAATAAAAATAAAAAAAAAATAACAAAGCGCCATACTCTCATGTCTCAACACGGTTCATGGACCTCATGGTATAGTTACACGGTTACACCGCGTGTTTTTAAAGATACTTAAATACAAAATAATTAACTTATTTTATATGGTCAATTTTATTTTTTTATATGTTTAATTAATTAATTTTAAATGATAATCGTCTATTATCATATGCTATAAGAGGTTTGACACTCTTACGGTAAGAAAAATAAATATAAAAATAAAAAATAAAAAACACAAGCCCAAACAAATTTGATTAGTGAATTTTTTTTCTTTACGTGTAAAAAGTTATATATCATCCTTTTTAGGAAATAGAAACTCATCTAGAAAAATTTGAGATCCTAGTGAAAAAAAAAAAAAAAAAGAGATATAAGAAAACATATATAGAATATGAGGAAGAGAGAAAATTCATGGGCCACTTTACACAATTCATGCAAAATATACATAGATTATAAGATGTACAAAGAATGAAAGGGCGGGAGAAAATCCGTCTACACTCCCTCTGTCCCTGATCCCAATAAGTCACTGCATGGGATCAGTCACTGCATGAGTTGGTTAAAGTCTCCCTAACCAGGCCTTGACCAAACCATCATGAACAAGAAGTTATTAGTTATGACCAAACTATCATGATCAAGAAATAATCACGATATACAATAAAAACAAGCATCATACAAGACATAAATATTTATGTGGTTGGGCACAAGCTTTGACAACGTTCACGTGAAGATCCAGCGAAAAAATTTACTACTCAAAAATTCAATAGATTTCAAGTTTCAATCCTCAAATCTTAATTCTTGCTTTCACCCTCTTTTTTACAATTTTTAGTATTTTCTCTGGTCTTATTCCAAACCTTAAACACCTTTACATACCGATTATAAGAAAATACTAAATAACGCTCACAACCGGCAAGCAAACAAACTTATCAAAACACAAAGCTCACTTTTAACGATCCATCCGAAACAACAATTGGAACCACAAATCACAAACTTCTACTCTTATTATTCACACTTAAATCACAAGAGAGAGAATTAATGAAACAATCAATTCATAATAATATAAGTAAATTTATATATGAACTACAGTAGCGCAGAGTGATCGACACATTGGGCAGGATTTATTTTTTAGCATCCACCTCACCATGCAATTCCTATGGAATACGTGCGAACATGGTGTCGTCGTGACAATCGCTCCCTTTAAGAACCCATGTAGACATATGGGACACATATCTGCGGGTGGTCTACGATGGCCAATCAATCTGTTCGTCTTCACCGCAGCATTAATTTTTTTCAAAACTTCAGCTGGTTCATGAGTTGCAACTGGTAATTCAATGTTTAAAAAACGTCTTAACCTGCTTACAATTCCCAAATGGCGCCTCTTCCTTGCCTCCAAATAATAAGCTGCCTTCTTCTCCCCAACCATGTTTGAGCCATTATTATTATTATTATCATCATCATCATCCATCGAGTTCTTATCCTTAGCTTCTTCTTCAACTTTTAAATCCGTTGAATCACCATCATCCACTTTTTCATCAGCAAATCTGTTGACAAAAGCGGTTGCAACGATGACGATCTTGGACTTTCTTGAAGCAAACGAGTTTGGCATGGAGGTGAATTGGAAATTACAGACGACGTACAGAAAAATATCTCTTGATAGTCTAAGAGCATTAGTGTCTACCAAGAAAACTTGTTTGGACCGAATGGTATCGATCAATGATGGGAAGAAGTCTCGAGAGAACAACAGATGGAGAGAGAATTTGACAACATGTTCGTCTTTCTTAGGAGTACCATTACTAGTAGTACATAAACGGAGCATGAAGAATCCCACCTCCTCATTGCTGGAAAACTCTTCCTGCTTCCACTCGAACACATTAATTCTTGTACCATTAACTCTTTCAACCGCAGCCTTCATCTCTCTCCCGTACCCACCTTCCATACCTCTCGATCTCTAAACAGAAAACCTCTTTCCTCTAGTTGCAAAACTTATTAGTCTTTGTGTCTTTATATATATATATATATATATATATATACATACATATATATACATTGAAGTAGAGATACCGAAAAGAGTAATGCTAAGAGTAATTTTGTCAACTCGATCTAAAGCAGTGTCCAACAAGGATTAGTCTCTCTCCTTTTTAAGTCGCTTATAGAAATCCATGTAACTTTCCATTACGGAAATAGAATTTTTTTTAAGTTTGGTTAGAATGCAAAGGAAATTTCTAAAAAAAAATTACTCCAATATATTTTTGCGCTCACTTTTTATTTCAAGTCTCTATTTTAACTGTCAATTTCATTGTAATTTAATTATTTTTGGATAATACTTGGTCCTCCTTTTGGAGAATAAAGTTCATCCTCTCAGTTGACGTTGCTCAATACAATTTAAACACGTTTAAAATTTTAATTTTTTTTAAAATATTCATTACCCATGAATCCCAAAGATTTTTTTATTTTTTATTTTTTATTTTTTCCAAAAGAATACGATTGTTTTTGTACCCAAATTGAAAAATTACTAAATTTATTTGAAGAATATAGTGTATCAAGTGTTGAACAGGGAAGGAATAAGAGGAAAATTTGATATTAATCTATATTTGAATAGAGCTTTTATTGTATATATATATATATATATATATATATATATATATAGTTTTTGGTCTAGTTAAATCTATCTTTTACATCCCTTCCAAGTTCCCAACGCCTTCAATTGACAGGGCCAATGATTGGTTTTTTTTTTTTCCTCTTTCTCTAGTTGGTGGAAAATATAAAAATATATATATATATATATATTAAAAGTTTTTGAATGCTGGTTGGTGCAGTTTTGTGTCATTTATGAGCTTTTATTGGTTTATATATTGTTTTACGTATTGAATAAAAGTTGTGTTTTTTTTATTGATATAGATAAATTAAGATTTCAGATTGAGTTTGGGTATGAAGATTTGTGGGAGAAGGGAGTCATGTTAAAAGAGAGATTCTAAAAATCTTAAATAGGGAAAGGAAAAAAAAAAAAAAAAAAATTGGATTTGTGTTTAACTACTAAGAAGTTGAATAATAACCCTTATTAAAAAAAAATTAAAATTTAAACATGTGTCTAAATTGTATTGGCCCACATCAGTTAGGACCTAAGTATTGTCCATTATTTTTCTACTTTTTTTTCAAGACCAACAAATTCATCTGTGGGTTTCAAAAGTCCTTTAATAATAAAAATAAAAATAAAAGTCCTTCAAAAGTCCCTCTGAGTAGAAGAAAGTTTGTTTCTTGAATTGAGAAACATCAGACCAAACAAATCAAATTAGTACTAACAATCTAATACATTCCTTTGAAATTGTCTTACACAACCTAAAGTTAAAATACCCCTCCTTCACCTCCGCGATAGTTAATCCTTTCAACCGCAGCCATCATCTCTCTCTCAACCGAAAAAAAAACCAGAAACCTCTTCTGCCATGAATTATTTAGCTTATTGATTTCACAAGAAGTTTTCAAATCACTGAAAATATATATGAAATGGTTAATAGCCCACAAACAAGAAATTTCCCACCAAAATGAACATGCAAATTATGGAATTAGATGTTGCCAATGGTTCGCATTTGTATCAATTTTATCACAAACGGTATATAGAGAGACCTTTTTAGTACAGACCAAATCAAGATGAATCTGCAAATGGCATGCTAGTTTCAAATTCAAAAGGTTCTGAGATAATTTTCTAATCAATTCTCCTTTTTAGTCATGCAACCAGCCGACCAAATAATTTACCTTAATAAATCCAAATATCAGAATTTCAAATCCAAAGTAATCGGCATTTTTCAATCCAGTAAGATATTACATGAAATCACCAACAACTAATATATATATATATAATGTTCTCAAATGCAATGGACAACGAAACTACAATTTCCTTCAACTCTCAAGCAAAGGAACTGCCTCCATATTGAGGACTGCAGTTCTCCCTGTTCGAGCTTTCAAAGCTTTTGTTTTTTGCTAAACTTTTGCACCTTCCAGAAAGCCTCTTATAGTTCAATCCCAATTCTTGCAGGTTTAATTACATTACCAATTCCATTCTCTAACCACCTCGATCAAGCATGTCTACTAGAGTCATCCTTCGTGGAAACCTTGGTGGCAACCTCAAATACATTGCATCCTCAATCTCAATTGGCAGATGTGTGGCCACAATCACAATCCCTCCTTTCTTTCGGTGCTCTGCAATAATATACTCCAGCAGCTTAACCCCCTCAGTATCCAATGCCACTGAAGGCTCGTCTAGCAACCAAATTGGCCGATCAATTGCCAGCAACCTTGCAAGCTGCACCCTTTTCCGTTGGCCCATTGAGAGCATTCTTGCTTTATCTTTTGCCAATCTTCCAAGCCCCATAAGCTCTAGCGCAGGCAGAGACTTCCCTTGCTTGCCTTCAAGAACTTCAAACCACTGAACGTTGTCGAGGACTGTGAACTTCTCTTTGATTGCATCCTTGAGGGAGAGCCAGTTGAGCTGAAGCTTGTACTGGTGGAAAACCCCTGATTCAGTTATATCATGACCGTTCCAGAGGATCTCACCAGCTGAGGGTCGAGAGAATCCAGCTAACATGCGCAAGAAAGTGGATTTGCCCGAACCGTTGGTGCCCATCAGCACAAGAGCACCACCATCATGAATGGAGACATTTACGTGTCGTAGGATTTGTTGTGCATTTCTCATGCATGAGACCTGGTTAAGGAGGAGCCGAGGGAGTGGGGGTTTCCTGAGAGACATTGAGGTTTGGAAATGGAAATTTATGGTTAAGTATTTTGCGAAGAGGAAGGTTAAAATTAAAACTGGGTGGGGGAAAGGAGTGAGGGAAGGTAATGTCAGAATCCAAAAGCCGTAACTGTCCTTGTTTGATTTTATGCTTACAGTAGCTAATTGGCGTTTGCCACCAAGGAATTCCCTGTCAGAAATATGAATAAAATAAAATAAAGAAAAAAAAAAATCAAATAATCGTCTGATGGATTTGAAGTGAAAGATCGTATGAAATCAGCATCTTAATCAAGAAATGAATAATTCAAAATAAGTTCTAATTAAGAACATAGTGAGCCAAAAACAGGTCATCTGCCAGTCTAATAAAAATTTTATGTTTATGCTTTGGATGCACAAGAGAGTAGAAAAAGAAAAATTAGCAAAATGCAACGCCCAAGTCAGCGAACAATACTACTGAGTATGTCAAAAACCTGCAAAAATGCTCCATTCAAAGAGGTTCTGGAGACTGAAGTATCTGAGGTCCACTATTAAATATCAACCCCATAGATTATAGATGAGTAGGAAGTCAGTATTGCCGCCTTCACTTCATGCCGTTTATTTTCAGCTGAAAATTAAAGCAGCTGACAGTTTTCAATTCTCCGCCTTTTTTTTTTAGTCATTTACAGTTCAAGTATCTTGTTTTGGGCAAAAAATGTTAGAACCTTAATCCCCCATTATTTATACCATAGAACACTATCTAATGCGCTCTGTCAAGGCAACACTCTACTACTAAAAGCAACTCATTAGTAATTACAGTTTAAACTTAAGAGCAGAGAGCAATGCAAATTTCACGATGTATAATACCATAATACAAACTCTTACGTCACAAAATCATGCTCAAGTGGAAACAAAATGACAATAATTTAGTTAAATAGTAGAAATATGAAGTAGCAAGCTCTATGATACATAAAAAAGTAGTCATTGAATTTCTTTCAAATGCAGGCTTGCTAAAAAAACAGATTTATTCTTCCTAGTTTTTTAACAGTTGAATTACTATACATGCATGGTTAGGTTAGCTATGTAATTAGAGATAATTGTAACACATAGGCTACATCGCCTAGTTAATGAAACTAAAAGATTAGTGCTATTGCTAGTTAATGAAACTAAAAGAGTAGTGCTATTGCGAGCGTGCGCTCGCAATAGCACTCATGCGCACCCCAATTTCAGCCATAGGATAAGTTTTTCTAGAGATTCGGGGACAACTAAGGAAAATAGAAGCCTCATTTTCTCTCTCTACTCATCACGTTTTGTCTCTTTAACCCAACTCTCTCTCTCTCCTGTTAACTCTCATATCACTTTTCTCTCTCTTCTCTCTAAAATGGCTCCCAAGGCCGAGACAAAGACAGCTACGGAGAAGAAGCTGCTAAAGGAGGCGACGTCCTAATAGAAGAAGAAGAGAAGGTCAGAGAAGAGTGGAGGACCAGAGACCATGGGGATTTCTCGATGAGTTTCAGAACGGTCCAGTGAAGTGAAGGACCAAAGAGTTGGTCGGCGAGTTGGCAAGGCAGCAAAGGAAGGAACCAGTAAGAGGTGGGTCTGTTGTTACCGGTGGCGGAGAGCAACAGATGATGGAGAGGACGGCTTTGAACTGGGTGTGAAAAAATTGAAGAACGCTATCATTGATTCCTTCCAGATTTTCAATGTTTGAAGTTGTAACCACATTTACCTGTTTCTGTTCTAGTTTTATGAAGTTCAATATTTGTTTCAAACACTTTTAATATTACAGGCTATTCATTTATAAGAGCATTTTTGCCTGAGAAATTTAATCTTCTTCATGTTTTGTCTTTCAAACCTTTGATTAAAATTGAAACCAGTCTTTACATGTGATATTCATCCGAATTATTTAAATAAATTTATTTATTTATTTATCCATAGGTACAATCTTTAAATCAACCTTGGTTTCTCCATATATATATATAAGCGTGGAGGAGCTGATACTTCTTCTTCATAGTCCATCCCCCATTTTATTTATGTATAGACTTTTATTTTCTTTCAAATTTCTGTTTTCAAATTTTCTAAATGTTAAACACACTCAGTTGCAATTGCAAAATTTTAAAATAACAAAGTAACCATTAAAGCATGGTCGTGATCTCCTCTTCCATCCCTTTCCTCTCTCCATTCCTTCTCTCTGAGCAAACCATCAAAAGATTAGAGGGAGAGTATGAAAAAAATGAAATCTTTTAATTCATTTGTTAACTGATGTTCCAATCAGCTTCTCTCTGGGAAAGGATTTTCAGAGAGACCCGGTTTTGAGAGAGACAATGTGAGAGAGAGAGAGAGAGAAAAGTGATATGAGAGTTAACCAGGAGAGAGAGAGTTGGGTTAAAGAGACCAAACGTGATGAGAAGAGAGAGAAAATGAGGCTTCTATTTTCCTTAGTTGTCCCGAATCTCTAGAAAAAACTTATCCTGTGGCTGAAATTGGGGTGCGTGTGAGTGCTATTGCGAGCGCGCGCTCGCAATAGCACTACTCAAACTAAAATCACAACATAGCCCAGACTATCTCATGGTCAATAACTCACACTCATTTACTTCAGTTTGTCAATGAAATCACAAGATAGCTTGTAACAGTAATTCCGAAATCTGATTCACTATTGATTTCATCTCAAAAGCCATGAATTACTAGGTTTTTTTTTTCCCCCCTGATAAGATATTACCAGCTGGAATAACTACATTAACTGAGGCATTTTATCGAACAATTGTCATTCACCAAAGAGTTCAATGATAGAGGTGAGCAGGGCATACTAATACCATTACCATATGCAAATCTACACTTTGAACATGGCTGGCTCTGAGCATACATATACTACAATCACAAAATAAAGAACCTTCACTTCTAACATCTGGAACAGAAACCATCTTTGACACAGGTCAGACACAAACATCAAATACTTGGTACCCAAAACTGGGTTTCCATATTTGGGTCTTTTAAGGCAAAACAAAAAAGTCGAGAAAGATTAAATACCCAAAATTAAAGCAAGTTTAGTAAAGCAATTTACAGTTTAGATAGTCGACGCCACAAATGTAACCGTAGTCATTGCTGTCGCCGACTGCCTGTTCATGCCCCAATCGATGTTACGCCTTTCAAAGTATGATTTTAGTAATGATATTCACACTCAATTGTCCTCAGCTTACACAATTATACTTCACTTTTAGTTTTCAACCTGTGCTAGCAATCCACACACATGAGCAATCACAACTGTCGAATATGATACTGTTACCCCATCAAATCCACTCACACAAAAAGCACTATATGAGTGGATATATGGAAATCAAACCCCTTCCATGCCTAATTTACAGGATTTGAACATTTTTTATTAATTACTTTATTGCTTCTTTACACTTTCATGACTTTCACAACTATAAGATACACCTTCCTTAGAAATCCATTATAAGAGTTGAAAGACACTGATTTTTGTTAAATTTTAGGGCAAATTACTCTCACCTCTTGAGGTTAGGCCATATTTCAACTAGATGAAGATTTTGGTTTTAAATTTCACTTATATTTGAATTAATGGTTTAACATTTCACTTACACCCCAAATGTCAATTTTTGGTGGGGTCAAAGTACTTTTGAGGTGTTAAATGACTATGCTACCCTTTGACCACGTGTTGACTATTTTTGTGACCAAACTACCCTCAACATACACCAATGCCCCGGAGAGAGAAAGGAATATCCACGTCGGCAAAATACTTCACACATTAGCCATCTCTCTCCTCCAATCTCTCTCTCTCTGCACAGACCCATCCCGATGATACCAATCACCCTTTGTCACCATCAACGTCATGATCGGCACCATTTTCTTCACCTCTAGCCTAGCAATCCAGAGACAACAACCACAAACCCAAGAAGACCCACATCAACAACAACCACCCAGACTCGCTACCTCACCATCTGTTCTTCAACGTCTCAAGTCCATCGACTTCTTCATCTACAGATCCAAAGAACCCAACCCATCAACCAAACTCCAGCGGCAAGCTCTCATCTTTACCGGCGTCTCCTACGACCGTTCCAGCATCCAAACCCGGCTCTAATCTGGCCACAACACCTGTCCCGCCACCATGCAGATCCTCGACACCACCGACTTCGTCCCCAACCTCACCCTCCGCCATCTCATCCACCTATGATCCGATCAACCGCCAGAATCTGACCATTCCTCCAAATTACCTCCTCCAATCTCAAAGTAAGAAGTAGTTCAATCGATCAGAAAAATCAACAACCATGCTGATGATTGCTTGATTTCTCTTCGCAAAATTGTTGATTTCGCTTCGCAAAATTGTTGATTTCGCTAAGTCCTCCAACGGCTCAAGAGGGCGGCTCACCGGGCAGTAGCCCGTCAGCTCTTTGTCCACAGCCTGTAAGTTCATTATTGCCGGAAAATTCGCCCAAACTCACCGGCGTCTTCTAAGTTCATCATCATCGTCGGTGGTTTCTTCAGAGCTCTATGCCGCCGCCGCTTCCCTACCGCTGTTCAGATAGTGAGGGAGGGCTTTGATGCCGAACTGTGCGAAGGTGGTTTGAGACTTTGCGACTCAGTCCGAGTTGGACTCGGAAGTGACGGCGTTGAAGAGAGTGGTGAGAGTTATGAGGAGGAAGATGAGATGGATCAAGACGATTGTAGAGATGTGAGAGTGTAGAGAGAGAAAGTTTGGAGGAGAGAGAAAGTGGTGAGGAAATGGGTTTGCTGCTTTAGGGGTATGTGTGAGAGAATGATGATGAAATGGTTTTGCCGGTTAGGAGTGTGTATTTGTGAAAGACAAAGAGAGAGAGATGGGGATATGGGTGAAATCGTTGATGGTGGCGATGTGGGTGAAATCGTTGATTGAATTTTACCAAAATCTCAATCGGCGATGTGGGTGAAATCATTTCTTAGTCCCGACACATCAGCACCTTCTCCCCCCCCCCCCCCCCCCCCCCCAAAAAAAAAAAAATTATTATTATTAAAAAGAAAAATCTTTGATGATTAGTTTAGTCACGCAAAAGACCGGCCTGGGAAATCAGTGTTTGTGGCGACCCTACATATTTCTGACTGAAAAGCTTCATAATGTTGAGACTAAAATTAGAGAATGGAGGAAAACAACAGTACGTGTTCATACATACCAATGTGCAGCTCGAAATATGTTAGAAGAGGTTCAATTGAAAATGTTATCAGAACCTAATAATGAATGCTATTTATTAGGTTGTGAATGCTATTTAATACTTGTTCTATATTCTTCCATAATGCCCAGGGATATACTAACTCATCATTCAAAGTTCAACAAAATAAAGTCATTCCCTATCAGGTTAGATGTAAGAGCCTCAGCCAATGCGGCAAGGTACTCAATTCCTGGTCGACAAAACAAACAGAGATTTTCTAGCTGGACCATGTAATTTAGCTACTGTGGTAAAATATAGATCACTTCATATTTGATTCTTCAAGGACTTAAATCCATGATAATTTAGAAGTGGAATACTAATTTGTATAAATATAATACAAACCACACAGTGCACAATTTATTGTATAACTCCATAACAGCAAGAACAAAGTAGACACTTGAACCAAACAATCTTACAAGGAACTTTGAAGTCATACCTTTAAAATAAGCAAATATTCAACTCTGCAATGTACATATATCACAGAATTTGGATATATAGAAAGGAACCTGGAAAAGAAGAATTTGTGGATAGGTGACGAAGTGGATCTGCTAAGTAGAAGCTGGAGATGTTTGAAGATTTGATTTAATGGTGGAACTGAGAGGCAACATTGACTTTCTATTGCATTTTGAAGCCAATTTCAAAGCCCTAAATCAAAATAAAAATAAAAATCTTTCAAATCAGTCGAAGCCAATTTCACAGCCCTAAATCAAACTCAAAAAAATCTTTCAAATCAGTCGCAAGTGCAACCTACTATATATACATTGAGAATCAATAATCTATTATACAACCACAACATGAAATTCTTTCAATGACGTTCTTTGACTCACTGATTGTTCTCCGGAATTGATCGGCGAGTAATTTGAGAGAGGCAATGGAAGTGGATGAGGTGATTCAGACCGGCGATGCCGAGGAGAGAGAAGAGATTCAGTCGGGCGATGCCGAGGAGAGAGAAGAGATTCAGTCCGTTGAGAGAGCATGAATGAGAGCGATACCTGATATCCGTCTTTGATGCTGTGAACCGAGTGAGTGAGTTGGCTCGCAATAGTGTGAGTCACAAGGTTTGTACTGAGTGGGTGAGTGAGTGACCTGATAAGATACCCTCAATCTGAGATTAATGCACCGAGTAAAAGTGACTCCGGTAGTATTTGACTGGATGAGAGTCGTGAGGATATTTATTCCCTCACCACTAAAAAAAAATTTGAGACTGTAAAAAATTAAAGTTAATTAAAAAATTAAATCATCTGTGGCATAAATTGAAGCACCTGTCACAAATAATTTTTTTTTTCTGTCAATTTTTTTGTAATAGTTTCTTTATTCTGTCATAAGTATTCTTTTCTTGTGACAATTTTATTTTCTTCCGTGACAAATACCTTCTTTTCGTGACAATTTTTTTCTTCCGTCACAAATATTATATTTTTCGTGACAATTTTTTTCTTTTGTCAGAAATATCGTTTTTTTGTGATTGGGTCAAAAAAATCTGTCTCATATTTGTTGTAGTGACAATTTGAAAGGAATTTAGATTCATTTATGGTAATTGATTTTTTGATTTGATGGGTCAGTTCTCAAATTTCAAGAAACAAACTTTGCACAAGGAACTAGCTATATGTGAAGTCTTCATCTATTTAGACGTCGGAGCATGGCTTGGTGACCCTTTGCGCTGCGGTTGTATCCACGCCTTCTGGGGTTTTGGCTACGATTTGTTGTTCTATTCTTGTGGGTATTCAGAATGGCTTTCTTGGGTCGCCGGCAATGAATTTTTCTACCTGGAGTTTATTGTTATGGAGCACTTTGCAATGAGCAGTTGATCTGTGGGGTTTGTCTCTGATGAATATGCGTTTCTTATCAGCGTTTGCCATCACTGATGATTACTCTGTGGTGCTTGGAGGTTCTTTGGTAGGTCGGTCTCAGAGGTCGATTTTTGGTTTTTCGGTTAGGAAACTATGACATCGTGGCTAACGTCTAGGCAAAGTAGTCTAACAGTTTCTTTTAGCTTTTAGTGGGCCAGGCTTTTGAGTACGTTGGACTTGGACTTTTGTGTCTGGCGATGCATCTTTCTTTTGTGGTGATGGTCTTCCCAATATAATTGACATCTTTTCCTAGAATGTCAAGACTCTAATCTTGACTATGAGAGGTGTTAGTTAGGTTTGGTTGGTTATCTGACTGTTCATGTTATCTGTGTAATTGGTTCTTTGTCTTTGGTCGATGTTCTTGAATGTATATGCCGTATGGCGTTTGCCTTATTTTCTTGCCAGGTTTAAAAAAAAAAAAAAAAAAAAAAAAAAAAAAAAAAAAAAAAAAAAAAATTTCTCATGTTCTACTGAGGAGGCCCGAGATGACATGGGCCGGATATGACTTGCAAACGCGACATTCGGTCCGTACAGATGGGTCAGGCCCATAGAAAGACACTGCCATATGGGCCGAACGCGAATAAGCCCATCAAAGATGACCAGGACTCATGGAGGAACGGGCCTAGATCCAGCAGTCCATCAACATTTGTAAATATCTATAAATAGGAGAAGTAATGGAAAGAAAGAGGAGATATTTTTTTGGTTGAAATACAAGAATTCTAGAGAGAGAAAGAGGGAAGGAATTTCTTGTATCTTCAATTGGCGCCGTCTGTGGGAACGCATGGAAGATTGGTTGATCAATGATTAATATCGCGTGGATTCAGACCAATTCGGGTGATCGAGACTCGATCTTTGGGAGTTGGATCCAGATCTGAGCGATTGTGACCTACTCTGGAGGAATTTTAGTTCCTGTAGCTTTGGCAGAAGTGGCTTCAGATCTACGCAACAACGAGTTGTTCGATTGTGGCAGGATCTGACGGATTTAGAATTCGAACAATTCAGATCTCGTCAACCGTGAGCATAATTCGGAGAATTCGAAACCAGATCTGAAAAATTCCCACTCACGAAGCTCGGATCTACTCGCGAACTTGAGATTAATGTCTTTACTCCGTTCAGTAATAATGATAGGTGAAAGCTCCAATCCGATGGAAGCTGTCCAGCAAACAAAGCTTGAGAAGTTGATGAACTTGATCGAGGCTCTCAAAAAAGAGAATGCAGAATTGAAAGCTGGAATGCAACATCAGCAAATGCCCGCGGTTTCGCGTCCACCTCCGGGCGGAGAAGGAGGTGTTCAATCTAATATCGCGCATCAAGGTGAGCAGGACGAGAACAGTCAGTCAGCTCTCCACCGTGATGGAAGAAGGATGGATGATTTGCCGCCAAATGCTCGTCGAGTTGAGGATCACGAAGAATCGACTCACGTTGATCCGCGACATGAGCAGATCAGACAGAACGAAGCCATGACCTTAGATCCGTATCGGGAAAGGTTCAACCGAGAGGAGGTGATAGAGGTTGATCGCCGCCAAGTTGCGTCGCCTTGGCAAAGAGAGCTCATAGAGGAACGGTCGTTCGATCCGTCCTACCGGCCCTCCATGGCTACAATCACTCATCGCGGTTCGGAGAGCAGAACCGTAGCCCACAGAGCTACCACTGGGCGCCAAAGAGAGAATGAAGCGCTCCGATCCGCAGCTCGAACGGTTGATTCACCATTCACCGACGAGATCCTGAATGCCCCTCATCCAAGGAAGTTTGCTATACCAGTATTTATTCTGTTTGACGGAACAACCAATCCGATCGATCATGTGTACCATATCCAGTTGAAGATGGCCCTGAATACGGAAAACGACGCATTAATGTGCAAATGTTTCCCTACAAGCCTAGCTGGACCGGCGCTCAGCTGGTTCAAGAACTTGCCTAAGAGCTCCATTGGTAGCTTCCGAGATCTGTGCGATCGGTTCATAAGTCAGTACTATGGGAACAAGCGTCCGCCAAAGGACATCTCAAGCCTATTCACAATGAGACAGCACAAAGATGAACGTCTCCAGGCTTTTCTCACCAGGTTTAATCTCACTAAGAGTATGGTGATCGAATGCCACCCTTCTACAGCGGTTCAAGCCTTCAAATTAGCCATGACACGTGGCACTCCGTTCCATACCAGTCTGGTAGTGAACACGCCGACGACTATGGATGAACTCAATGAAAGAGCCGACGGCTTTGTGCGCCTAGAAGAAGAGGAGGCAGCCAATGCTCGGACAGCGTTGCTCGTGTCGACCGAGGAAAAGTCCAAGGCAAAGATCAGGCAGAAGCAGGCTCAGCTGCAGCGTCAGACCTCCTGGAAGACAGAAAAGAGGTCCAGGGAGGAAGAGCTGATCACTCCGCTGAAGGTCACTCTGGCGAGGCTATATCAGGAGAACAAAGATAAGTTTCATCCACCACTGCCAATTAGGCAACCCCTCGAACAGAGGGATCAGACTAAACATTGTGCTTTCCATTCCGATTTCGGTCATCAGACTAATGAATGCAGGAATTTGAGAAGGCAAGTGGAGATGTTGATAGCTAGAGGGGAGTTCGTGAGTTATTTTCAAGGCTCGGCGACAGAGCAGAATCGACCGATGGAACAAGTAAAAAGGAGCCATAAACAAAGCTCCCACAATTTACAACCAGTTCGTATAATCAATGCTATCCACGGTCGACCCGAGCCCAGCGAAGATTCAGATGAGCTGCTCCGAGCGCGCCTACGGCAGGCGCAGATGAAGAAAAGGGTCAGCAGTGTAAATACTCTACACCAGCAGATCACATCGATACAGATAAAGTTCGACAGGACAGACCTGCAGCGTGTTCAAATCCCCCATGAAGACCCGTTGGTAGTCAGTTTGACAGTGGCGGACTGCTTGGTGCGCAGAGTTCTGATCGATCCCGGGAGCAGTGCGAATGTCATGCCGAGGGACACATTTGATCGGCTCGAGATTAAACCAGAGAGGCTCAAACCCACTGGAAATCCCTTGTTAGGATTCGATGGCAAGAGGGTGGAGCCCGTCGGAATGGTAGAAGTAGAAGTTTAAGCTGCAGAATGAGCTCTTATTAAAACTTTTGTGGTTGTAGAGATTCACCCCTCGTACAATCTCCTGATGGGAAGAGGATGGATTCACAGAGTCCAAGGAGTACCCTAAACTTTGCATCAGGTCATGAGGTGCCTCGGACCCGATGGAAATAAGGTAATAGACATTCGTGGGAATCAGGTTGCAGCCAAAGAGTGCTATTCCGTCACACTAAAGTATGCTGGGAAAGGGAAGGCGCCCGTCCGACCGGCAAGCCCCAGATAGCAGTTACAGGAACCTCCGCCCAAGCAGAACAGGGTGGAGGGGTCAGTTGACTTGACCGAAGAGCCCCTTCTGGATGTGCAAATCGATCAGTCCAGGCCAGAACGAACTACCAGAGTAGGAATAAGACTGACCAGGGAAGAGCGGCAAGAGCTAGCTGACTTCTTGTCTCACAATGCCGATGTATTTGCATGGAGTCACCTAGACATGCCTGGAATTAATCCCTCCGTATCCTGCCATTCTTTGAATGTCAATCCCAATTTCAAACCAGTAAAACAGAAGCAACGAAGATTTGCTCCAAAACGCAACCAAATCATAGCCGAGGAAGTTGATAGGCTGCTTGATGCGGGATTTATCAGAGAAGTACACTACCCTGATTGGTTGTCCAACGTCGTTGTCGTGCAGAAGAAGAATGGGAAATGGCGAGTATGCATTGATTTCACCAATTTGAACAAAGCCTGTCCGAAGGATAGCTTCCCGCTGCCAAAGATTGATCAAATGGTGGATGCTACCACCGGGTATGAATGCTTAACCTTTCTAGACGCTTATTCAGGTTATAATCAGATCCCTATGGACCCGGCAGATGAAGAAAAAACTTCTTTTGTAACCAAGCGAGGGACATACTGCTACAAAGTTATGCCTTTCGGACTAAAGAACGCGGGAGCAACTTATCAAAGACTTGTTAGCAAAATTTTCAAGGATCAAATAGGAAAGATTGTGGAAGCCTATATTGATGATATGGTGGTAAAGGGTAGGAAGAAGAATGATCATCTGAAACACCTGCAAGATATATTTGATGTGCTGAGGCGATATGGGATGAGGCTCAATCCAACCAAGTGCTCGTTCGATGTGAGTTCCGGTCAATTTTTGGGATACGTGGTCAACCGCAGAGGCATCGAAGTTAGCCCTGCTCAAGCAGAGGCTTTGATTAAGAATGCCGAACCAAAGACGATCAGAGAGGTGCAAGCCCTCACAGGACGAATAGCTACATTAAGTCGATTCATTTCAAAATTGTCAGACCGTTGCAAGCCGTTCTTTGACACGATTCGGAGTCATGGAAGACAGGTCTGGGGAGATGAGTAACGACAAGCATTGACCCATTTGAAGGAATATATGCAGAATCCACCAGTCCTGTCAGCCCCGGATCCCAAAGAAAAGTTATTTTTGTATCTTGGAGTATCTAGTGTTGCGACAAGTGCCGTTCTGATTCGTTGCAAGGAAGGCGTGCAACACCCAGTATTTTATGTCAATAAAACAATGACCGAGGCAGAACGAAAATACTCGAAGGCCAAACGGGTGATACTTGCACTGGTAAACGCAAAAAGAAAGTTGAGGTATTATTTCGAATCCCACCCTATAGCTGTTCTAACAACTTTTCCAATCAGAGTGCTTATGCACAAGCCAGAACTCTCGGGCAGAATGACAAAGTGGGCCATAGAGTTAAGTTCATTTGACATAACATATGAGCCGAGAACAGCTGTCAAAGGACAAGCGGTAGCCGATTTCCTGCTAGAATGTGACTCTGAAGATACGGAAGAAGACCTCAGGTGCGGCTCTTGGAAACTTTATGTGGATGGCTCCTCTAACCAGATAGGGGCTGGAATTGGGGTTAAACTGCAAACCCCAGAGGGTACTTCTTTGAGTCAAGCACTCAGACTTGAGTTCCGAGCCACCAATAATGAAGCGGAATACGAGGCGTTGCTAAATGGGTTAAAGTTGGCCAGAGAGCTACAGGTCAGAAGTTTGACTGTTTATAGTGACTCACAGTTGATTGTTCGGCAGGTAAATGGTGAGTACGCGACCAAGGATGACATGATGGAGGCATATCGTTCTGCCGTTCTGCATAAAGCCATGGACTTTGCAAAGATTGAATTCATACAGTTACCGAGGGAACAGAACGCAAATGCGGACCGGTTAGCATGTAGTGCTTCGAGTTCCGGTGAAACATTGGCGAGGGTGATTCCAATAGGAATATTGACCCAGCCATCTATTTTCGAAGAACCTTTGGACTCTGACCCTTGGCAAGTCAACGTCATACCGTATGAACCGAGTTGGATTGACCCCATCATTACTTGTATTCGAGATGGCGTTTTGCCTATGCAAAGGGATGAAGCTAGGAAACTCAAAAAGAATGCCGCAAAATACGCCATCGTGCATAACCAGCTGTACAGAAGATCCTACTCTGGCCCATACTTGAAGTGTGTCACCCCCGCAGAGTCGCAGCAGGTATTGCAAGTTATTCATGAAGGTGTGTGTGGCAATCATTCTGGGGGAAGATCGTTAGCGCATAAAGCAATGACACAAGGGTATTTCTGGCCGAACATGTCAAGAGATGCGGAGGAGTTCTCTCGAAGGTGCGATAAATGCCAACGATATGGACCATTGATCCACCAACCACCTGAGGAATTGCACGTAATGGCCTCGCCATGGCCTTTCGCGCAATGGGGGATGGATGTGGTCGGTCATCTGCCAACGGCAAGAGCTCAGAACAAGTATGTGTTACTGGCCACGGATTACTTCACTAAGTGGGTGGAAGCAGAACCATATCCTAGCGTGACTCAGACTCATGTGAGACGATTTATTTGGAACAATATTATCTGCCGTTTCGGCGTTCCAAGATCAATAGTCATGGATAATGGCACGAACCTCTACAGCAAGCAAGTAAGAGAGCTGCTGGAGGAGTATGGAATTAACCAGAAGTTGGCTGCAGTAAGTCATCCTCAGGCCAATGGACAAGCAGAAATTACAAACAGAACCATTTTCGCCTGCATTAAGAAGAAGCTGGAGGACCATAAAGGGAAGTGGTTGGATGAGCTCCCGAACGTCCTATGGGCTTACAGTACCACCCCAAGGCGGCCGACTGGGGAGAGCCCGTTTGCAATGGCATATGGTACCGAGGCAGTTATACCGGTTGAGCACTTGGTCCCAATTATCAGAAGCTTAGCATGGAGTCGAGATCAGAACGATAAGATGTTAAGATTGAACCTCGATATGATAGACGAAAGGAGGGACGCTGCAGCAATAAGGTTAGCATCATACCAGCAAGTATTGGCGAATAGTCACAACAAAAGAGTGAAACACAGAGATTTTGCCCCTGGCGATCTGGTTCTGAAAAGAAAGGTGGGGATAGTCAAAAAAATGATGCCACCCTGGGAAGGCCCATACAGAATTGCAGAAGTCATAGGCAAGGGAACATATACGTTAGAAACCATGGCGGGAAGGTTGGTCAGCAAGCCCTGGAATGCCACGTCTCTGAAGAGGTACTACCAATAAAAGCTAAGTTTCGGCTTTATTGGGTGTTGTTTGTTGTCAATCAAGTACGTATGAATGTGCAAATTCCTGAAATTTATAAAAATAACTTTCCTCTTCAATGGGTTGCTAAAAAAAAAAAAAAAAATGAAAAGCCAAGTGGCAAGTGACATTCTAGCCGAGCGCCAGGCACTTAAGCAAGATAAGTGGCAGCTGACACCATAAGCCGAACGCCAGACACTTGCTAAAAAATGAAAAGCCAAGTGGCAAGTGGCATTCTAGCCGAGCGCCAGGCACTCAAGCAAGATAAGTGGCAGCTGGCACCATAAGCCGAACGCCAGACACTTGCTAAAAAATGAAAAGCCAAGTGGCAAGTGGCATTCTAGCCGAGCGCCAGGCACTTAAGCAAGATAAGTGGCAGCTGGCACCATAAGCCGAACGCCAGACACTTGCTAAAAAATGAAAAGCCAAGTGGCAAGTGGCATTCTAGCCGAGCGCCAGGCACTTAAGCAAGATAAGTGGCAGCTGGCACCATAAGCCGAACGCCAGACACTTGCTAAAAAATGAAAAGCCAAGTGGCAAGTGGCATTCTAGCCGAGCGCCAGGCACTTGAGCAAGATAAGTGGTAGCTGACACCATAAGCCGAACGCCAGGCACTTGCTAAAAAAATGGAAAGCCAAGTGGCAAGTGGCATTCTAGCCGAGCGCCAGGCACTTAAGCAAGATAAATGGCAGCTAGCACCACAAGCCGAACGCCAACCACTTGCCATAAACAAGCACGTGACAAAGTTAATACAAAAAAAAGAAGAAGAGAAAAGGTATATATATATTGAAAATGGGTTTGAACAGAGCGTAACACAAAGGAAAAAGAGAAAAAGAGTTCTGTCATCTCATTCATGATAAGCATTGGATTTACAAAAAAAAAATGAAGTATTCAAGTCACATTGTTACAAAAAAGTATAGAATCGGAGAGTCCGGAGGAGTCCTAGCTAGCTGCCCCAGTACCGACAGCCTCCTGGTTGTGCCGGTCCGCCTCCTCAGTCCCATCAGCCATCTCACCCTCACGAGGTGGGGAATCAAGATGAATAACAGAGTCATTCTGCTGGGGGCCAACGTCAGCAGTGGCTATGGGAGATACCACAGTTGACGATTGAGGAGCGGTTAGAGGCAGAGCGGTAGGAGGAGCTGTAGTGATCCTAGAGGAAGCAATGTTCTGGCATTCATCAAATATGTGCTCCGCTTCGGTGGGTTCTGGGTCAACATAGACCCCCAGAGGGTCAATCCCTAAATCCTTATCGACCTCATCTGGAGTTGAGCTGGTCTGTCCCTCATCCGGAACTCGGTCGGATAAACTTTCTCGGAATCCTTGAGCATATCTAAGAGCGCCGACCCTTGAGAACCGAGCATGAAGAGCCAGCATCCCACCGTTCACTCTGCTGATGGTATCAATCAGAGCAGTACGCTCGTCCAGAGCTCTCTTCTCAAAAGCCATCCGAGCAGACTGTTCATCAGCCAGAAGGCGCTGGAGCTCTGCCTTTTCGTCTCTGATTGAATCACGCTCAGTCTGCCAGACACTCTTTTCAAGCTGGAGGGCATCCTTCTCATCCTAAAGAGAGTCGTTTTCCTTCTTCAAGACATCTCTTTCTTGTTCGGTTTTTTCAAGCCGAGCCAATACCTCGGTATTCTTGCTGGCGAGAAGGTCGTTTTCCTTATTGGCCACCTCCAGGCTATCAGAAAACTTACGAGCCCTGATGTTCCCCATTTCAACCTGCTTCTACATAGTCATCATTCCGAACAAAGTCTGCATAGATATATATTAATAATGGTTAAACCGATAGTCTGGTCGGACGAAGGCAAGATCAAATAATATGAGAGGATTCATGAGTTGGAAAATAAAAGTCACCTCCATGGCAGATTGGGGAAAGCGGCTGAACACATCCTTCTGGGATAGACTTTTCGCCGCCTCAAGGTCTTTCGGAGTCCACATGCTCCTATAATACGTCATGGCGGTCTGGCCATCCTTTAGCATGGTCTCGTTCGGCTTCACGAACGTCCCATCCGTTCGGGTGTACCGAGGAGCCCATGGTGGTAAAGTGGGAAGAGAAGGGGAGCCTGAAGCAGAAGCAGAGGCACCAGCTGCAACAGGCCCGGAGGGGGCAGGAGCTCTGACTGGACGGTGCAAGAGAACACCCGGCCCAGAGACCCGGGTCCTTCTTATAAGAGGTTCCTCCTCAGGGTCGACTCCACTGTCAGGATGAGGCCTTTTGCCTCGTTCTTTGTCCCGAGCGCCCCCAGCGGCAGCAAGGGCTGTAGTGATTTATGGAGACGCGCTCGGGTTGGTAGCAGGGGTGCTGACAACAGAATCAATAGCCACCGTGCTCGGGATGGTGTCAGAGATGGTGGCTGAGGAAGAGGCTGATGCAGGAGAGGAGGTTGCCCCAGCAGCAGAAGTGGCTGGGGGAGTATTTTTCTTCCTGCCAAAGGATGGAATCTGAAGCCTGCTCATGGTATAGCCGAGGGATGAGAGCGCTAGAAGGTTGTCTGAAGTGAGGAGGTCTGAGCAGGAAGGAATATCGTTCAGAACGTATTTCTTCAAGTAATTACTCCTATCCCTGCAAACACTGTAGCTCAAGTCATCACAAGGTATTCCTAAGGAGTGGCATAAGAAAGTACAAAAGCGAGGAACACATGTTTCGCAGGGACAATCGTTTTTGTGAGATTTGAATTTCTTATATGAGGAAACAGAACAGACGCAAAAGGCGCTCGGGATTGGGTAATCCTCTGCAGCCGGCGAAGACCAAGCCCCACTAATGCCCACGATGTTATCCCTCCAACCCTTTTCAGATTTGATTGTGTCCGTACATATGGACATCTTGTCGATCGGGTAGAGGTGGTAGAAGGGCTCGTTAGTTCAGATCTTACTGACCTTATAACACAGAAGAAGATCTATGAGGTCAAGGTCCAGACTTCTGTCACGAATCAACAGTAGCATAACGGATATGATTCTAAAGAAATTGGGGTTTACCTGCAGGGGGGATATCCCCAGTCTATTGAAGAAGGGGTGCAGAGGGAACCTGACGACATACAGTTGAAGGTTTGAAAATAAAACTTCGCCGGGAAGGAGGCCGGCACCGGTCATAATATTAACGGCAAACCCTAACTTGGATGTTGTCAGGAAGTCTAAGTCTCATACGAAGAACATCTAGATCTACAACCATGGTGGAAGTGTTTGAAGGATCTAAAAGGGTAAAAAGAAGCCTGCCGAAAGTAAAAAGGAACAAAACTAACCTCTGAAGTAGAAAGTAACAAAAAGCACTGCAAGACCGCTGGAAGAATGACTCTTGAAGGATTTCACCGGAAAAAGCTTAGCACTGTTCTAAAAAGAGAGAGATTTGACTGATGATGGAGACGGTAAAAAGGCATGAAGTGGTATTCTAGAGCCTTATAAAGGCGAGGGGGACCCGAGGGCCGAAGCGTCAGGAAGGCGAGAAATTCATCGAGCCCCGGAACATTGATTATGGATCTGACTGTCCGTTCCCCCATGTGGGTTTCTCGAGCCGTCAACGTCATGATGAGACGCCTTCAATAATTACCCCCTTATTAAACAAGGGGTAATTATGGGGGCAGTTGAGGAGACCCGAGATGACATGGGCCGGATATGACTTGCAAACGCGACATTTGGTCCGTACAGATGGGTCAGGCCCATAGAAAGACACTGCCATATGGGCCGAATGCGAATAAGCCCATCAAAGATGACCAGGACTCATGGAGGAACGGGCCTAGATCCAGCAGTCCATCAATATTTGTAAATATCTATAAATAGGAGAAGTAATGGAAAGAAAGAGGAAATATTTTTTTGGTTGAAATATAAGAATTCTAGAGAGAGAAAGAGGGAAGGAATTTCTTGTATCTTCATCTACAAGACTCAATGTTATTATTTTATACTCTATCTATTCCAAATTAAACGTCGTATTTGAGAACTGTGACTCACATTAAACGTCGTCTTTAGAATTATAATTTACATTGTTGTGAGTCACAATTCTCAAAGGCAACGTTTGATTTAGAACAGAGAAAATATATATATATATATATATATATATAGGGAGTGTTAGAACCAAACTCTTATTCTTGAATTAGAAGATTAATTAAAAGAGGGGTAGCATTGAATGAAACAATTAAAGACATACATATACTACAATCACAAAATAAAGAACCTTCACTTCTAACGTGTGGAATAGAAACCATCTTTGACACATTTCAGACACAAACATCAAATACTTCGTACCCAAAATTGACCAATGGTCTAGCAGTATCAGTCTCCTACTTTCTAAAGAAAGGTCAAAATTTCAAGTCTCAAAAGAGACGTGTATGAGTACCAACTAAAAAAAAAAAAAAACCGGATTTCCATATTTGGGTCTTTTTAAGACAACAAAAAAAGTCAAGAAAGATTAAATACCCAAAATTAAAGCAATTTTAGTTGAGCAATTTATAGTTTAGAGCCGTCACCGACTATCAGTTCATGCCACAATCGATGTTACGCCTTTCAAAGTATGATTTCAGTAATGATATTCACATTGAATTAATCTCAGCTTACACATTTATACTTCACTTTCTGTTTTTAACCTATGCTAGCGATTCACACATGTGAGCGATCACAACGGTCAAATATGATACCGTTACCCCATAAAATCCACTCACACAAAAAACACACTATATGAGTGAATATACGGAAATCAAACCCCTACCGTGCCTAACTTACATATCTTTACATCTTAAATTGATTAAACTAGACAGGTTTTGAACATTTTTTATTAATTACTTTATTGTTTCTTTACACTTTCTCGACTTTCACAAATCACAACTATAAGCTACACCCACCTTAGAAATCCATAGCATAAGAGTTGAAAGACACTTATTTGTTTTATATATTATAAACATATATATATATATATATATATGAGTATTAATTTCTTATTTTCTGTGGAGTAAAAAAATTTGTCCGCACTTTCTATAGCGATCATTAGATTAAATCTAATGGTCATCATTTGTTTGTTTGCAGCGAGAATTTCACATTCCAAACTCACATATATGCCTTCCTTATAACACAAAATCAATGTTACTACTTATAATTTTTAAATTTAATAGTTACTAATATCACTAATTAAAATAATAAAAAGGTAAGTACCAAAAAAATAAAAATAAAAATAAAAATCTCTTCACTTGAAAATCGATCACATCTCACCACTAATAGGATTTTTGTTTTCTTCGAAAAAAAAAAATATAAGTGTTAGAAAATTACATCAATGACTTGATACTAAAGTTGACATTGCCTATTTGTTTGAATGTGAAAAAGAACTTAAAATTTTCACTATTGACATACAAAACATTGACTCAAAAAATAATAAAAATTTAAAAATAAAATCTCTATTGTTTTATCTGATCAACTAATATGCATAGCATTTCACCCATAAAAAAAATTAATATATATATTACAACTTAAATTATTGTATACCTCCTTAAATGCATGCTATTTAAGTTTAGAAAAAGAAAATTCACATAACATTGAAGTACTGCCATGCACATAAAAGATGGGGGACTTTAGAACCAAAATCTTAAGCTTGAATCACAAGATTTTAGAGAGTATGTGACATTACTGTCAGTACAATGAATGAAACAATTGAAGAGATAAACTAGCTGATTATATATGAACTACGGTTGCGCAAAGTGATCGACACATAGGGCAGGAATTCTTTTTTAGCAACCACTCAAAGATGCAATCACAGTGAAATACATGGGAACATGGCATCGTTAATGCAAAATGTGTCCCCGTCAAGAACCACTGCAGGCATATGGGACACCTATCTGTTGTTGGTGATGTATCATCATCAATCAATGTATTGATCTTCACACCTTTCTCAACTTCTTTCAAAACTTGTTCTCCAGATTCATGGGTAGCAATTGGTTCAATACCTACCGTGCTCAGAATGTCCGAAATCGAGTACTCATCCTCGGGCAAAGAAGATTTTATAATGTCAACAAATCTCTCCACAAAAACATCAGCAACAATAACAATTATTGGCTTTGTGGGGTTTGGAGTGCAAGTAAATTGAAAATTACAAACGAAGTATTTAAAGATGGCTTCTGATACAACACGAGCATTGTTTTCATCCAACAAAACTAGTGTGGATAGGAAGAGCCGATCGAACAATGATTGTAAGGAGTTTGCAGACAGTAAATGATGGAGGTTGAATGGGATAACTTGGACGTTGTTAATGGAGAATTTAGTGTCTTCCTCGACACCAGTATTACTATACTCGCGGAGTATGAACACTCCTTCGGATTCTGAAACCTCACTGCTGGAAAAGTACTCCTTCATCTCGAACACACTAACTCTTTCGCTGTAATTGATCTGTTCAACCACCGCCATATCTGTCTCTAAACCAAAAAACAACTCTTGCACAGATATATATATATATATATATATATATATAGATCAAATTGTATTCACCGACTCTTTTGCTTTTGTTGCAAAACTTGTTCTAGCTCCTTGGTGGTTTGTGTATATTTTAAAGATGTTGAAGTAGGAGACGCAAAATGGAAACTTCTATGATGCCACCGGATTAGGTTACCTTAATAGTAATCGCTGGGTTTGCTTCTTTTGGACCACTTTTTAGTTCTAAGTCTGGGTTGGGCTTTTTTGGGCCGTCTCCAAATAGCTAAGTCGTACCCTTTAAATGTTGTTGGTTTTTTTTTGTATGTCCAATTTATTGGATTGTCTCTTTCGGCCTGTTGAAGTTTGTCTTCAGGCTCATATTCTTGTTTTTTATTTTAGTTGAATCTTATATTCTTGTTAATAATCCTTATTGCTTGAATTTTTGGAGGAAATATATATATAAAAACTTTTAGGAAATAAATTTTTTTAAAGCAAATATAACCCTACTCTTACTATTGCACATATGCCATCACATAATTGGATCACGTGTTTTTAAGATATAAAAAATACAAAAAAATCAATTTATTTTTATAAGGTCAAATAAATTAATTTTAGATAGGATAACCCATTTTAACATGACCAATCCAATTTGACATCCAAGTGTAAACGGCAATGGATAATTCAGGACAGTTAGCTGCCTTCGGCCACTTCTGGGCCCCAAGAAGACCCTGCATGCCGGCCTAACTATGTTTTGATTAAATTAACCATGATTAATTTGTTGTAATGTCATGTGACGAGGGCACCACCTCATTTATATAATAGCAATTCGAATTGACCAAATTCAGACAAAATATTACTTTGTATTATCTTTTTGAGAAATAATAAAAGCTCAAAAAACCGATCCGAAAATCTAGCATACTAGGGTTTAATTACGGTTCGGATCGGTTCGGTTTAGGGGTCAAAGGTAATCCAATCTGGTCTCAACGGATTGATAAATTGTGAAACTAAATCGATCAATGTGAATACTCAAACCGAACCAAACCATTCCGTATGAATACTCAAACCAAATCAAACAATTTGTGAAATAACGAATTCGATCGGTTCGGTTTTACGAATTGCACGTTTTTAATAGATCGAGGGTCGACAATGCTGTCGTGAGTATAGAAGGAAGAAGATTTGTCGAAGAAGAAAGAAGATTTGCCATGTTGTGAAGTTGATTTACCAGAGAAGAAAGTAGATTTGCCGGAGAAGACTAGAGAAGAAAGAAGATTTGCCAGAGAAGAAAGGAGATATGTTATGCTCTAGCTTTGGTTGATGAGAGGCGACTCTCCTATGTGAGAGTGTGTACTATGAAATGAAAGAAATTGATATGAAGTTGTGAAAATTTCAATGCAATCTTCGCTACCCGATACCAAGCTTAATAGGAGGGGAGCATAATAGGAGGGGAGCATATGTTAAAGGCACGCCTGCTTGACTAGTGAGTGGGGTATTTTGTTTTTATTACTCCCTCTATCCCAAAAAGAATGTCTTTTTTAAAGACTAGAAATTTTTAAGGGGACATGTGGCCTATGTATTTTTCCCTAAAAAGTTACTAACTTGCCTTTTTAAATTTTGAATATTCAAATTTAAAATTTAAACTCCAATGATATATGAAAAGATGTAAAATACATTGTTTAAAAAATAAAAATGAACAATTATTTTAGAACAATCCAAAAAGGAAAAATAGGCATTCTTTTTAAATAGATGAAGTACTTTTTATGTATGCTTTTAAACTTTTGCACATAGCTCATAGCTTTGTAAAATAAAAAAAAATGTGTAAAATAGGCTTTTTGCATATGGCCTGTCATATGGCTTTGAATTTTCCTAGACTCTCTTTTGTATTCAATGCTTCCTGTGTGTGTGTGTGTGAATTGAATTGATCGGTCACGAATTAGTTTTACATATCGGTTCGGTTTTTTGAGCATTCAATCAGTTAACCGATTCGGCTATTATGAATTATTAATTTTTCAAACCATCACCGAACCACAAAACTAGAAAACTAAACCGAAGTGTACGGATTGACGAATTATTTGAACACCCCTATAACATATTCTATTTTTTCTACTTAATGTTGAAAGTTTGTGGCGTTCAATGGAATCAAATCGTTGGATTTAACAAGTGTGTTGGATTTAACAAGTGTTTTGGGTGAGTAAGCATACCCCTCCCCCCAATAGCCTTTCCCCTTACCTAAAGTTTTAGGTCCACCCCTGATCATTGAGATTATGTCAATATTGAAAATAATATTTTTTCTAATTACATTGTTACAGGTTGTGTTACACAAATTGAAAGGAATTTCGATTCATTTATGCTACTTGATTTGTTTGGTTTGATGGGTCAGTTCTCAAATTTCAAGAAACAAACTTTGCACAAGGGGCTAAGGGAGCTAGCTAGCTATATGTAAAACCTTCATCTGTTTATTCTCATGTACCACGGGGACTCAATGCTACTATTATATATACATATAAATACCACACACAATATATAGGGACCCTCCGAACCAAACTCTCACACTTGAATCAGAAGATTAATTAGAAGAGCGAGGGGTATTACATTGAATGAGAACTATCAAAGACATAAAAACAGAAATTAATTATATATGAATTACAGTACCGCAAACTGATTCACAAACGGGGCAGGAATTGGTTTGTGGCAACCACTCGAAGATGCAATTACTATGAAATACATGCGAACATGGCGTTGTTGCAACATCTGTCCCCATCAAGAACCCCTGCAGACATATCCGACACTTATCTGCCGGTGATCTTTGACCATCAATCACTCTGTTGACCTTCACTGCACCCTCAATTTCTTTCAAAACATCTGCAGGTTCATGGGTCGGAGTTGGTTCAATATGTAAATAAGACCTTAACGTGCTTAGAATATCCAAATAATCGTCATTCCTTGGTAACTCCAAATAAAAGCCCTCCTCAATTATGGTGTTGTCCACAAATCTCTCCAGAAAAACATCTACAACGATGACGACGATCTTGGACTTTCTCAAGAGAAACGAGTTTAGCTTGCTGGTAAACTGATAATTACAAGCAAGGTAGGTAAAGATAGTGTCTGATAAAGCACGGGCATTACCGTCTTCTAAGAAAACTGGTGTGGATAGAATGGGGCAATCGAAGAATGACTGTAAGGAGTGTGGAGATAGTAAGTGATGGAGGTTGAATCTGAAAACATGGACGTCCTTAACTGGGAATTCAGTGACTTCCTCAACACCACCAGTACCAGTATATGCACGGAGTATGAACACTGCTTCGGATTCGGAAACCTTATTGCCGGAAAAGTAGTCCTCCTTCCACTCCAATACACGAACTTTTGCACCATAAATTCTTTCAACCATCGCCGTCATCTCTCTCCAGATTCGGTTCTCTGTAAACCAAAAAAATCTCTTACACAAGTAATTAACCTGATTTTGAGATCAAGAAATTAACCAAATATGACCGCACTCTCCCACGAAAGTCATTGCATCATTGGATTGAGATGTTTTTAGGGTATTAAAAGTACAAAACAATGAACTTATTTTTTTTATGGTCAATTTATCGATTTCAAATAGGTAACCTATTTAAATTCTCAGTTACTTACCCAAAAAAAAAAAAAAATTTAATATGACCAGACCAATCCAATTTGATACATTGAAGTGAATGTTCTTATGCATGTACTTGTAACTTTTAAAATAATATTGAAGACCCAGGGATGGTGGTTATGTAATACCCCTCCAATTAAAATCTCATGCATCCATCCTTGTGTAGGAAACAGTGAATTAGTATTGGCTTGAGAATTTTTTTTTTTTTTCTTTTACTCGTAAATATTTCATCTATTCTTCTGGAGATATAAACTTTTTAAAAAATTATATGGTCATAATCTACTCAATATTTAACAACCACGCCATATTTTTATTACATATTTAATTAGTAAAGTTTGTTTGGTTTGAAATTATTTTTTTTTTCCAAGTACACTGGGCATCTTGAAATCAAATCCTGGCCGCATTTTGAATGAAAACAAAATATATATACACACTCAAAGTTAGGAAAAAGGGGTAGAGAAATCTTTAACACCATACATATTGTCACAATTGAATCAATTACAAACTACAAAATTTACCAAGGCTATGAAATTATTGCCAGTACAACAGTGATCATATATGAACTACGGTAGCACAAAGTGATCTACACAACGGGCATGAATGGTTTTCCGACAACCACTTGCACATGCAATCATCATGGAATACGTGCGAACATTGTAGCGTTGCAACAAATGTCCCCGTCAAGAATCCCTGCAAACATATCGGACACTCGAAGTCTTCTTCTGGTCTATTATCATCGTCAATCAATCTGGTAATCTTAACTCCCGTCTCAATTAGTTTCAAAACTACTTCCGGTTCATGAGTAGTCGAAATTGGTTTACTAATTAGATAAGAAATTTCCAACTCTTTTATGATATCCGAATGGTCATACCTTAGCATCTCCAAATGGGAACCCTCTTCTTCTTCACCGATAAAAACATCGACAACGACGACAATCTTAGAATCTCTCGAAGTGTTTGGCATGCGGCGGGTAAAGTGATAATATCTGACAAGGTAGGAAGACATACTTTGTGATACATCAAGAGCATTAGTGTCTTCCAAGAAAGCGTGGGAGGATAGGAGGCGGCAAGAGAACATTGATTCTAGGGTTGTTGAGACAGTAAGTGCTCGAGATTGAATGGGAAAACATTGACCTTGCTTTCGAATTTGGTAGTGAATTCGTCAACCGCGGTAGTAGCAGTGAATACGCGAAGCATGAACACTCCTCCTTCATCCTCATTACTGCTGGAAACTGTTTCGTTCCACTCAAACAGACGCATTGATGCGCAAGAAACCCTTTCAACCTCAGCAGCCATCATCTCTCTCTCTCTAATCTCCACTCTAATTGTCTCTCAACAAAAACAAACAAACAAGTAATTAATGAACGATTTTAAGGGTATATATATAGAAACCGCCATTGTTATTAAGCCGACTTGGACTATGATTTGGATTAATTTGAGATCAAGTTATCGTCCGCCGACTCCCTTGCTTAAAGTTTACGCTTGCACTCCTTCTTAGGACTTTAATTGATCAGCGTTGTGCGTGAAGAAGATATGTATTATTCTTGAAATAGAAACCCTCTTTAAGGAAACGAAAACTATTCTTGAAATAAAAACCATTTTAAGGAAACAAAAACTCATCTAAACAATTTTCCCTTTGTTATTATTTTTGGAAAGAAACAGACCCTTTTGCGGTGTGAAAGTACCATAATGCCCTTATCATCTAAATAAATTTAAGATGAAAATAAAAATTATTTCCTTCACAGGTAAATGTAAATGACAACCGGTGATTGTGGAGAGTTGTTGTAGCCATAAAACAGTTTTGATGCCAACAAGACACTGCATGGGTTGGGTTAATTACCCTTAAATTAAGCCATCCGGATAAATTTATAATTTTAAAGAAGTTAGCACGTCTATGGTGACTTATCTAGCCAAATTGTCCTGACATGGGTATAAACTGGAATTTCGTGAGAATGCAGCACCTACACAACATCATCGATATATCTCATTATAATGGAAAAATTATACATCCTCCAAATTTTAATAATATCATCGATTGAGTTTTGTGTAAATGGGAACATGAATCCCACCCACCACATGACATCATGTGGTAAGATCCACACCACACCATCTCCAACTCGGAACACCCTCCGAATTCGAAAAATGTATCATTGCTCCACTATGATATCCCACCCAACATAAGATATTGATGCATTCCCCCCACGCTCATCACTGTAATGGATTATTATTATCTCCAAAGTTAATATAATACATCTTCCAGTAACACTTAAAAGTCATTGCCACTTGAAGATGTTAAAAAAGTTAAAGCATGCTAATAAATCAAAAAGCCTGTATGAGGTAAAAAAAGATTACTTCACCCTCCTTTCTTAAAACCTACCAGGCAGTCTATCCAGGTCCACTGCCAGGACCATATAATTACCAGGTTTATACACAAGTCATGGTATCAGTATCATTCCATTCTTTTTTCTTTTCGTTTTTTTCTTTAATTACTACTGTTACTCAATTGTTCCCCAAATAAAATGGAACATCCAACAAAATCCACTTCTGGCTTTATGCCTGAAGGAGAAGAAATGACAAAACTTATCATGATACAGTATACATTAGAGTACCAAAGCAGATTTATCCATTCACATCAACCTTGACCTCTTCTCTGCTTCTGTATGCACCTTGCCTGCATCAGGTCTTGCGGAACCTCAGCAACAGAGCAAAGCACGAATCACTACCCACTCTAGACAACGCCGTCTTTGGAGGTGGAGAACAAGTTGCGAGGGAAGGACGGGGTGAAGAATGAGAGGGGCGATGACGGAGGATGAGTGGTGTGAGGTTGCCGGAGGTTGAGAAATCTTAAGTCTTTATGGTGCCATCGGCGCCACCGGATATAGCGACAGAGCCGAAGGCGTTAACCGATTTATGGAGAAAAGGTGGGAGGGGAAGGAGAAGAGTAGGGGTGGGATTGTTTGAGTTTCCGTGTCGTCCGGCGTATCGCTACCATGTCTTTCCCGTGTCCGGACGCGTATCTTCATGTAAAATTGATTAAACTAGACAGGATTTGAACATATTTTATTAATTACTTTATTGCTTCTTTACACTTTCATGACTCTCACAACTATAAGCTACACCTTCCTTAGAAATCCATTATAAGAGTTGAAAGACATTGATTTTGTTATGTTTTAGGGCAGATTACACTCACACCCCTTGAGGTTAGGCCATATTTCTGTTAGATGAAGATTTTGGTTTTAAATTTCACTCACATTTGAATTAGTAGTTTAGCATTTCACTTACACCCTAAATGTCAATTTTTGGTCGGGTCAAAGTACTTTTGAGATGTTAAATGACTATGCTACCATTTGACTACGTGTTGACTATTTTTGTGACCAAACTACCTCCAACATACACCAATGCCCAGGAGAGAGAAAGGAATATCCACGTCGGCAAAATACATCACACATAAGCCATCTTCTCTCTCCTCCAATCTCTCTCTCTCTGCACAGACCCATCCTGGTGATACCAATCACCCTTTGTCACCATCAATGTCATGATCGGCACCATTTTCTTCACCTCTAGCCTAGCAAACCAGCGACAACAACCACAAACCCAAGAAGACCCACATCAACAACCACCCAGACTCGCTAGCTCACCTTCTATTCTTCAACATCTCAAGTCCATCGACTTCTTCATCTACAGATACAAAGAACCCAACCCATCAACCAAACTCCGGCGGCAAGCTCTCATCTTTACCGACGTCATCTACAACCGTTCCAGCATCCAGACTTGGCTCGAATCCGGCCACAAAACCTGTCCCGCCACCATGCAGATCCTCGACACCACTGACTTCGTCCTCAACCTCACCCTCCGCCATCTCATCCACCTCTGATCCGATCAGCCACCGGAATCTGACCACTCCTCCAATTTCAAAGCAAGAAGTAGTTCAATCGATCAGAAACTCAACAACCATGCCGATGATTGCTTGATTTCTCTCTGCAAAATCGTTGACTTCGCTAAGTCCTCCAACGGCTCAAGAGGGCGGCTCACCGGGCAGTAGTCCGTTAGCTCTTTGTCCACAGTCGGTAAGTTCATTATTGCCGGAAAATTCACCCAAACTCACCGGCGTCTTCCAAGTTCATCATCATCGTCGGTGGTTTCTTCAGAGCTCTATGCCGCCGCCATTCAGATAGTGAGGAAGGACTTTGATGCTGAACTGCGCAAAGGTGGTTTGGGACTTTATGACTCGGTCCGAGTTGGACTCGGAAGTGACGGTGCTGAAGAGAGTGGTGAGAGTTATGAGCAGGAAGATGAGATGGGTCAAGACGATTGTAGAGATGTGAGAGTGCAGAGAGAGACAGTTTGGAAGAGAGAGAAAGTGGTGAGGACATAGGGGTATGTGTGAGAGAATGATGATGAAATGATTTTGCTAGTTAGGAGTGTGTAGCTGTGAAAGATAAAGAGAGAGAGATGGGGATGTGGGCGAAATCGTTGATTGAATTTTACCAAAATCTCAATCAGCGATGTGGGTGAAAAATAAATAAATAAATAAATAAAATAATAATAATAATAATAATTAAACAGAAAAATCTTTGATGATTAGTTTAGTCATGCAAAAGACCGGCCTGGGAAATCAGTGTTTGTGGTGACACTACATATTTCTGACTGAAAAGCTTCATAATGTTAAGATTAAAATTAGAGAATGGAGGAAAATAACAGTACGTGTTCATACATACCAATGTGCAGCTCGAAATATGTTAGAAGAGGTTCAATTGAAAATGTTATCACAACCTAATGATGAATGCTATTTATTAGGTTGTGAATGCTATTTAATACTTGTTCTATATTCTTCCATAATGCCCAAGGAAATACTAACTCATCATTCAAAGTTCAAGAAAATAAAGTCATTCCCTATCAGGTTAGATGTAAGAGCCTCAGCCAATGCAGCAAGGTACTCAATTCCTGGTCGACAAAACAAACAGAGATTTTCTAGCTGGAACATGTAATTTAGCTATTGTGGTAAAATATAGATCACTTCATAGTTGATTCTTCAAGGATTTAAATCCATGATAATTTAGAAGTGGAGTACTAATTTGTATAAATATAATACAAACCACACAGTGCACAATTTATTGTATAATTCTATAACAGCAAGAACAAAGTAGACACTTGAACCAAACAACCTTGCAAGGAGCTTTGAAGTCATACCTTTAAAATAAGCAAATATTCAACTCTGCAATGTACATATATCACAGAATTTGGATATATAAAGAGAGGAACCTGGAAAAGAAGAATTTGTGGATAGGTGACGAAGTGGATCTGCTAAGTAGAGGAAGCTGGAGAAGTTTGAAGATTTGATTTAATGGTGGAACTGAGAGGCAACATAGACTTTCTATTGCATTTTGAAGCCAATTTCAAAGCCCTAAATCAAAATAAAAAAAAATCTTTCAAATCAGTCGAAGCCAATTTCACAGCCCTAAATCAAACTCAAAAAAAATCTTTCAAATCAGTCGCAAGTGCAAGCTACTATGTATACATTGAGAATCAATAATATATTATACAACCACAACATGAAATTCTATCAATGACGTTCTTTGACTCACTGATTGTTCTCCGGAATTGATCGGCGAGAACTTTGAGAGAGGCAATGGAAGTGGATGAGGAGATTCAGTCCGGCGATGCCTAGGAGAGAGAAGATATTCAGTCCGTTGATACCGAGGAGAGAGCATGAATGAGAGCGATACGTGATATCCGTCTTTGATGTTGTGAACCGAGCGAGTGAGTTTGTACTGAGTGAGTGACCTGATAAAAATACCGTGTCTTAGATTAATGGATGAGTCTATTCTCTGACCACTAAAAAAAAGATTGTGCCTGGAAATTTATTTTCACAATTTTATATTTGGTAAATTATATATGGAAATTTATTTTCATAACTTTATATTTGATAAATTATATAGGCACACTGTAATGTTTGGGTCGCTATTACTTAACTAATGCACTTGTTTACATTAACACTCTAAAATGTCATATGTCTGTTGTAATACTCCCCATCATTACCGAAACCAAAAAAAAACTTATTCTCACCGACACCATATCCAGTTATCCCTATCATACACCTCACTGACACCGACACCGCCACCGCCCCGCCGACACCAACACTAAGTACCCTTCAACTCCACCAACTCACCGACACCAACACCACCCTTCAACACCACCTCACCGACATCAGCCCTTCAACACTATACCTCACCGACACCATAACCTTCAACACCACCACCTCACCTACATCAGCTGTTCAACACCACCACCTCGCCTACATCAGCCGATTCGCTCTATGGGAGCTAGCAATATGTAAAGCCTTCATCTGTTTATTCTCATGTACTGCGGGGACTCGATGCTACTATTATATATATATATATGTATGCCACACACAATATATAGGGACCTTCAGAACCAAACTCTCACACTTCAGAAGATTAATTAGAAGAGGGGTATTACATTGAATGAGAACTATCAAAGACATAAAAACAGAAATTAATTATATATGAACTACAGTAGCGCAAACGGATCCACAAATAGGGCAGGAATTGGTTTGCGGCAACCATTCGAAGATGCAATCACTATGAAATACGTGCGAACATGGCATTGTTGCAATATCTGTCCCCATCAAGAACCCCTGCAGACATATCCGACACTTATCTGCCGGTGATCTATGACCATCAATCAATCTGTTGACCTTCACTGCACCCTCAATTTCTTTCAAAACGTCAGCAGGTTCATGGGTCGGAGTTGGTTCAATATGTAAATAAGACCTTAACGTGCTAAGAATATCCAAATAATCGTCATTCCTTAGTAACTCCAAATAAAAGCCCTCCTTAATTATGGTGTTGTCCACAAATCTCTCCAGAAAAACATCTACAACGATGACCACAATCTTGGACTTTCTCAAGAGAAACGAGTTTAGCTTGCTGGTAAACTGATAATTACAAGCAAGGTAGGTAAAGATAGTGTCTGATAAAGCACGGGCGTTACCGTCTTCTAAGAAAACTGGTGTGGATAGAATGGGGCAATCGAAGAATGATTGTAAGGAGTGTGGAGATAGTAAGTGATGGAGGTTGAATGTGAAAACATGGACGTCCTTAACTGGGAATTCAGTGACTTCCTCAACACCACCAGTACCAGTATATGCACGGAGTATGAACACTGCTTCGGATTCGGAAACGTTATTGCCGGAAAAGTAGTCCTCCTTCTACTCCAATACACGAACTTTTGCACCATAAATTCTTTCAACCATAGCCGTCATCTCTCTCCGGATTCGGTTCTCTGTAAACCAAAAAAATCTATTATTCAAGTTATATTCACCCCAGTCCTCCTTTATTTCAGTGTTTTCGTGGATGTAAAGATACTGAAGTAAACACAAATAGAAATTAACTTTTTTGGAAATTGATATTAACCAAATATGACCGTACTCTCCACGCAAATCCATTGCGTCATTGGATTGAGATGTTTTTAGGATATTAAAAATACAAAACAATTAACTTTTTTTTTTTTTTTTTTTTCACTTTATCGATTTCAAATAGGTAACCTATTTTAATTCACGATTACTTACCCAAAAAAATATTGAAGACGGAGGATAGCGGTTACGTATTACTCTTCCAATAAAAATCTCATTCATCCATTCTTTTTTGTCTAGGAAATAGTCAATTAGTATTAGCATGAGTACGTTTTTTTTTCCCTCTTAATACTTACTCGTAAATATTTCATCAATTTTTCGTGAGATATTAACTGTTTAGAAGAGATCACCAATTATCTTGTGGTCTAATAGTATCTTCTCTACTTCTCAAAATAGAATAGATGGTAAGAGATTTCGAGTCAGGAATAAAACTGGTGTGTGAGTGGCTGGTGTGTGTGAGTTTCTTGCCAAATATATATTTATATATTTGAGATCAAGTGGGAATATTGACGGACCATGCATGACTTGGGGGAGTCAGAAATAAATTGTTGAGTATTATATGGTCATAATCTAATCAATATTTAACAACCAAACCATATTTTTATTACATGTTTAATTAGTAAGTTTGTTCAGTTGAAATTTTTTTTTTCCAAATAACACTTGGCATCTTGAAATCAAATCCTGGCGGAGTTTTGAATGAAAACATATATATATATACACACTCAAAGTTAGGAAAAAGGGATAGAGAAATCTTTAGCACCATACATATAATTGTCACATTAATTGAATCAATTACAAATTAAAAAATTTAGAAAGGCTACGGAATTATTGCCAGTGCAATATTAGATGATACAAATAGTCATTACGTACAACATATTGACTGTATTCATATATGAACTACAGTAGCACAAAGTGATCGGCACAATGGACATGAAATACTTTCCGACAACCACTTGAGCATGCAAGCATCATGGAATACGTGCGAACATCGTAGCGTTGCAGCCCATGTCCCCGTCAAGAATCCCTGTAAACATATGGGGCACTCGTATTCTTCTTCTGGTCTATCATCATCGTCAATCAATCTGGTGATCTTCATTCCAATGTCAATGTGTTTCAAAACTACTTTGGGTTCATGACTAGTCGTAATTGGTTTACTATTTAGACGTAACTTTTCCAACTCTTTTAAGATATCCGAACGGCCATCCCCTAGCAGCTCCAAATGGGAATCATCTTCTTCTTCACCGATAAAAACATCTACAACGATGACAATCTTGGACTTTCTCGGAGTGTTTGGCAAGTGGCGGGTAAAGTGATAATCTCTGACAAGGTAGGAAGACACACATTGTGATACAGCAAGAGCATTACTGTCTTCCGAGAAAAGGCTGGAGGATAGAATGAGACGATAGAACAGTGATTCTAGGGTTTGTTGAGACAGTAAGTGCTCGAGATTGAATGGGAGAACATTGACCTTGCTTTCGAATTTGGTAGTGAATTCGTCAACCGCGGTAGTAGCAGTGAATACGCGAAGCATGAACACTCCTCCTTCATCCTCATTACTATTGGAAACTGTTTCGCTCCACTCAAACACACCCATTGTTGCGGCAGAAATCCTTTCAACCTCAGCAGCCATCATCGATCTCTTTCTCTCTCTCTCTCTCTCTCTAAACTCCACTCTAATTGTCTCTCAACAAAAACAAACAAACCCTCTTGCACAAGTAATTAATGAACGGATCTAAGGGTATATATATATAGAAACCGCCTTTGTTACTAAGCCGACTTGGACTAGGATTTGGATAACTTTGAGATCAAGTTATAGTCGCCGCCTCTCTTGCTTAAAGTGTACGCTTGCACTCCTACATAGGACTTTAATTGATAAGCGTTGTGCGTGTGCGTCAAGAAGATATGTATTATTCTTGAAATAGAAACCCTTTTTAAGGAAACAAAAACTCATCTAAACAATTTTTCCTTTTTTATTATTAATTGAAGATGAAAATAAAAATCATTTCCTTCACACGTAAATGTAAATGACAATGGGTGATTGTGGAGGGTTGTAGCTAAGACACTGTCATGCGAGTCTTCAAAGGAATAAAGTGGGTATGTGAGTAATGTGTGTGAGTTTCTTGTTTATGACAAATATATATTTATATATTTGAGATCAAGTGAAAACATTGACGAACTATGCATGACTCGGAGAGTCGGGAATAAATTGTTGAGTATTATAGTGTCATAATCTAATCAAAATTTAACAACCACACCACATTTTTATTACATGCATGTTTAATTAGTAAGTTTGTTTGTTTGGATGATTTTTTTTTTTTTTTTTCCAAAGAACACTGGGCATCATAAAATCAAATCCTGGCCGCGTTTTAAATGACAACATAAATATACGCACCCAAAGTAAAGAAAAAGGGATAGAGAAATCTTTAGCACCATACATATAATTTTTTTTTCGGAAATTGCACCATACATATTGTCACAATTGAATCAATTACAAATTACAAAATTTAGAAAGGCTACGGAATTATTGCCAGTACAATATTAGATGATACAAATAGTCATTGCAACATATTGAAAGTATTCATATATAAACTACGGTAGCACAAAGTGATCGGCACAATGGACATGAATTACTTTCCGACAACCACTTGTTCATGCAATCAGCATGGAATACGTGCGAACATCGTAGCGTTGCAGCCACTGTCCCCGTCAAGAATCCCTTCAGACATATGGGACACTCGTATTCTTCTTCTGGTCTATCATCATCGTCAGTCAATTTGCTGATCTTCACTCCAATGTTAATGTGTTTCAAAACTACTTTCGGTTCATGAGTAGTCGTAATTGGTTTACTATTTAGACAAAACTTTTCCAACTCTTTTAAGATATCCGAATGGTCATCCCCTAACATCTCCATATAGAAATCCTCGTCTTCTTCACCGATAAAAACATCTACAACGATGACAATCTTGGATTTTCTCCGAGTGTTTGGCATGTGGCGGGTAAAGTGATAATCTCTGACAAGGGCGGAAGACATACTTTGTGACATAGCATGAGCACTACTGTCTTTCAAGAAAACGCGGGAGGATAGAAGGAGGCAAGAGAACATTGATTCTAGGGTTTGTTGAGACATTAAGTGCTCGAGATTGAATGGGAAAACAGTGACCTTGTTTTCGAATTTGGTAGTGAAATCGTCAACCGCGGTAGTGACAGTGAATACACGAAGCATGAGCACTCCTTCATCCTCATTACTGCTGGTAACTGTTTCGTTCCACTCAAACAAACGAAATGATGCCCAAACCCATCCAACCTCAGCAGCCATCATCTCTCTCTCTCTCTCTCTAATCTCCACTCTTGTCTCTCAACAAAAACAAACCAACCCTCTTGCACAAGTAAATAATGAACGATTTTAAGGGTATATATATATAAACCGCCTTTTATTAAGCGGACTTGGACTAAGATTTGAGATCAAGTTATAGTCGCCGCCTATTCACCCCAGTCCTTCTTTAGTTGGAAACTTGTTGTCCTTGTTGAACTCTAATTGCTCAATATTTCAGTGTTTTCGTGGGTGTAAAGATACTGAAGTAAACACAAATAGAAATTAACCTTTTCGGAAATTGAAATTAACCAAATATGACCGAACTCTCCACGCAAGTCCACTGCATCCATGGGCGGATCCAGGGTTACTGATTGGGGTGGGCTAATTCTATATTGGGTTATTTTGGGTGGGCTTTTTTTTTTTTTTTTGGACTGGGCTAAAAGTAGTATAGTAAAAAAAAAAAAAAAAATTCTTTTTTGGAGTGGGCTGAAGCCCACCTACGCCCACCCCTTCCCCCGCCCTTGACTGCATCACTGGGTTAAGATGTTTTTAGGATATTAAAAATACAAAACAATTAACTTATTTTTTTATGGTCAATTTATCGATTTCAAATAGGTAACCTATTTTAATTCTGGCTCTGGCTTACTTTAAGAAAAAAAATTGATACAATTTACTATGACCAATCCAATTTGATACATTGAAGTGAATGTTCGTGTACTTGTCACTGTTGAAAAAATATTGAAGACGCAGGATAGCGGTTATGCATGCCCCTTTAATAAAAATCTCATCTGGCCATCAATTCTTTCTTGTGTAGGAAATAGTGAATTAGTATTGGCATGAGTACTTTTATTTCTTCTTAATACTTACTCGTAAATATTTCAGCTATTTTTCTTGAGATATCAACTTTTTAGAAAATAGAGACTCATAGAGATATATTTGAGATCACCGATTATCTTGTGGTTTAATGATATTTTCTCTACTTCGCAAAATGGATGGTAAGATTTCGAATTTTCAAATAAATAAAGTGAATGTGTGAGTTCTTTGATGATCATAATCTAATCAATATTTAACAACCACACCATATTTTTATTACATGTTTAATTAGTAAGTTTGTTTGGATGAATTTTTCTTTTCTTTTCCAAGTAACACTTGGCATCTTGAAATCAAATCCTGGCCTCGTTTTGAATGAAAACAGGTACTTTGTATCTTATCCGTGATTTTATAATTTAATATAGAACTAAAAGCTTCTTGAATTTTAAAATGCTCATACCAGGGTTGTATATCAATCTTGCTTAATATTGAGGATTTCCTAAGCCATGTTTTTCTGGATTTTCATTCAGGTGGTCTGTTGTTCCTGCGTAGCCTTGAAAATTGAGTTGTTTGCTGTTTCTTCATTATTGCCTTGAGAAAATTGAGTTGTCAAGTTGGAATGAGGATTCTTCCCGTATTGTAACACCGTTACACCCGAATGTAACATCCACCCAGCCAACACATTTACTTTGAGGATGCAATACTCGTGAAACACAAACATTTACATTGAAATCCAGCATTGCAACAACCTTTTTCTGGAAAATGCAACACATTTAAATCAAAGTTACACTCTCAATAAAATAGTTATTTATCTTGGCCGTAGTTACATATGCACAACACTTTTGAATCGAAGCTTCATTCTAGACACATTTCAAGTGTAAGATTTTGTATTGTTGTGGGAATCGAGTTTTCAAATAAGTTCTGAAGTAAAATTGTGCCATACCTGTTCTGGTTTCAGGAAGAGTCCTGCTCACTCTCATAATTCATTTGGAGGCAAATTGTAAAAACAGGTTCTGGTTTGAAAGTCTATTTAGGAGGCAAGCTCATGTGGTTGCACATGAGGATTTGTAGCAACCTTCTTTTACAACCAGCAGATGATAGAAGATTCGGTTATAACCAAACCAGGTTTAACATCTTGTTTAGCAGGAACTACATTCATTATGAAAAACAGGAGATGATAAAGATCAGCGTCCTTGCTTGTTAACAACTAAGACGCAGCACAAGGAAAAAAATTAAGTTCTGCTTTCATTGAGAGTCGAACTACATTCATTATGAAAAACAGGAGATGATAAAGATCAGCGTCCTTGCTTGTTAACAACTAAGACGCAGCACAAGGAAAAAAATTAAGTTCTGCTTTCATTGAGAGTCGAACTACATTCATTATGAAAAACAGGAGATGATAAAGATCAGCGTCCTTGCTTGTTAACAACTAAGACGCAGCACAAGGAAAAAAATTAAGTTCTGCTTTCATTGAGAGTCGAACTCAAGACCTCCCGCTTACTAAACGGGTGCTCTAACCAACTGAGCTATGAAAGCTGTTGCTGACTGTGGGAATCTCTTTGATTTTTTAAGTTTTGTATCTCTAGAAAATGAGTCAGAATTAAAATATTAACATGTGCAGTGATATCCCAATGGTCCCACCACCCCTAAATAGTACTAATAGTAACAATGGTTTTCCATTATAACGATACTTCAGTAACACACTTATCGAATTAGATGCCAGATTAGCAAAAACATTATCTTGTGCTATGTAAAAAAAAAAATTTAATTTTCTTTTTCTGGTATCTGAGCGGAGGTAACAAATTGGAAAAGTCAATTACGCGAACCATAAGGAGAATATTATGGTGGAGGTATTGTTCTCAGAAACGACGAAGGAGAAATTATTAGCGTGCTGTGTTTGAAGAGTGCACACACATCCTGCTGCTATGTCTGAAAGAAGCACTATATATATATATTTTTTAATTTTTTTTTTTTTTTTCAATTAACAAAAACCAAAATTCACACAACGCACTCATGAACACATTTTGCCCACACCCAGACTCGACACACTTATAAATTCTTTTTGATATGGAGCTAGAAGGATGTAGTAGGCACTAGCTGGCCACTTCCTTTGCTGATATTAGCACCTTGGCAAGGCGCTATGAGGGTGCGACTATTACACATAAAAGTCCCAAATTTCATTTTTCACATGTTTACTTTGTTTTCTGGACATCCTGTCATAGCATGTTTATTAGTATTATTTACACACCGAGCATCTACCCATCAAAAGATGAAAATCCTAAATGTCTGACCATATAAGATTCTCAAACATTGAGTAAAGAACCTGATTTGTCCTCTTACAACAAAAGATCCCGAAATCAATTTATCCCTGAATACCCAATCCACCCGAGTTCATATAAGCACCAAGATGAAGTAATGACATAGAACTTTACATCAACTGCCCTGGCAAATGAACATTTGTTTTACACAAATTGAAATTGTATTTCAAGATTAGTATAGTTATTTCATCATGCAGAAAAGAATTTCGGTAGGAATCCGAACAGCAATGACCATGTTTGCGTGTGATGAGCATCCGGATTGGTTCCACAAACCACCAAGAGATCTCACCACCCTTCCACAATATTTGTTGGAGCACACTGCTAAAAACTACATGAGCCAATCTCACATAAAGATCAACCTAACCTTGCTTCTCTTCGTAATACCTGAAACAGAAAAAAGGACGACAAAATTGAAACTGAGAAGTCTTTTTAGTGTGTTACAACAATCTAGAGAAATTATGACCAAAATGCACCTTTACTCTTATTTTCTCACATCAGACATCAGCAGCAAAATAGAGATTGTTCCCAAATCTTCCACACATTTAGATTAAACCCATACAGATAAAATTTAATGATCAATCTTTTAAACTAGGTAATGTGCTATGCTGGGGAAATTGTTAGGCACGAAAGTAGAATATCATCTGGAAGTAGGCTCTAAGGTTTCATTCTAGTCTTCAGAAACCTTTACAAAATAATGTGCTGTTGTGCACTAATGAAGGACTTTATGATGAAGTTCATCGTCTAAGAAACCTTTCAACTAACACGGAAACCTGCTCCCTAGATCACATTCTTCAAAGACGCAGATTTTTCACAAATCAAAACTATTGCTTTCACAAATTCGTCCTCGTACTAATTTTGTAACAGTTTTGCCCTTTTCTTCCTCCTTTAACAAGCCTACCAATCAGGCAATGCTAAGGGTTGAAAATGTGGACAGTCTACATGGCCGTGTACAAAACCAAAGCACTACCAAATTTGGGAACAGGAGCTAGTAATTAGAGAAAGGTCGGGCATGATTGGTTTGTAACTTCGAAAACAATTCTCAAGAATTCAAAAAATAGAAAACATTACTCAAAGACCACTCTTTTATAGTTCTCTAAAAAGAGACATTTTTATAACTGAATTTTCAGTTAATAGTTTCAGAAAACTGAACCAAGCAGAGTTTTTTGTATAATTTTCAGTTTTCGAAGAACAGAAAACTGTTTCCATAGTTACAAACCAAGCAAGTCCACTCTCCGGGAGATTCTGAGGAAAACATTCCTTCAGTGGGTTTTCTTCATCTTCTTTCCATCTTGTACACTTTGGGTGTTATGGTTATAATTTAAAATCTATAATCAGTTTAGCTAGGAAGATAGATTTTTAATTTTTAATTTTTTTTTTTCCCGGTAAATTAGGAAGACAGATTTGCATAACTTGTGTAGTGGATGAGAAGAAACAGAATATTAACGAAAGTGAATCTAGATTCTAGATCCCATTCTCAACGAGAAGTAACAGCAATAATTATCACTTATGAATGATCTAACATTCACAAGAACTTGGGATGAATTCGATGACAAAGACCAAAACTTATGGGCAAATCCTAAAAGAAATTAAAATAATAAATTTGTTTAACAAAATTCCAATAAAAATTAAAGGAAAATTTGACAAACTGCCAATTAAGAAGATTTATCAGACAAAAATTTCACTTAAAATATCCAAGTTACACGTCTTTGTTCAACTTTGGAGAGGAGAGAGAACAATCATCGTGACTCCTTCCCAGAGTCATATATTTAACCAGGTTTATGGATATAATATGTTTTAGTTTGGTAACACATTTCAAAGATCAAATTTATTTTCCATAACAATTCTTCTCCTACCAAGCCCCAGTTCAAAGTATTTAACAAACATCACCTGCCAGCAGAAGCTTTTCAAGAAGTACCTCCTAATAAACACATCTTGTTTTAGGAAGCCAAGCTGAATATGAGACGGATTAAAATAGGGCCCTAGATGGCGCTAAATTGTGAAAATGGATTTGTTTGGCAAGTAGACCTAATAGTCAACAATAAAACTCTATATAGAGCAGAATATTGGAAGTGGAACAAAAATCATGTTGTCCACTAAGGAAAAAAAAATGTAACGAGGCATTCAAAACAAGAAATAAGAATGGTGCCCCAAATGCTAAAAAGCCAGCTAGGACAAGCAACCATAAAGTTAAACAAGTTGGTTGCTAATTAGCCTAAAAGTTGTTAACACCCATCTATTCTAAAAGCTTATGCTGTTAGAAGGGGTGTAACTTTAATATTTAAATCCTTCATTATGCCCCCTCACATGTGGCCTTCTTTTGGTCCAACACGCATTTCAATTTTAATTATCAGGGTGACTGAGTTTTGAACGCAGCACCTTGGCTGTTTTGATACCATGTTAACACTCATCTACTCTAAAAGCTTTACCTGTTAGAGGGGGTGTAACTTTAATATTTAAATCCTTCAACAGAAGTTTCCATTGCTCAAAGTGAGCAAGTTCCCAAAGCTTTAATTTAATTAGCTGTATCAGACCTAAAGGCAACCCGGTTTAATAAGATTCAGGTTGACAGTTCTAGCCATTGCAGTATGCTATGTTTAACTTCAACCTAATCCTCCCATTTTCAACACATTGCTAGATACCAACTCTACATACACGAGGAGAGAAATAGTCAATAGTAAAAGACAGGGTTTGCTGTAAACTTTAGTCTGCATGGTAAAACAGAAAGGCAAAGAAGGTTGCTCGAAAAAAACGACTGCAGGAAGCAATAAAAAATCAGCAAAAGGTGAAACAACTGCACACCACTGAGCTAGACAGGAGAAGGTTAAACAAAATAGATCTTATCAAAAAAAAAAAAAAGGTTAAACAAAATAGCAAAATAGTTGCTCAGAACTTCATTCAGGCCTTAAAAATGAAATAAGCCGATCGAGAATAGATTGGGCTCAGCATGAACAGCTTGAGCTGGGCTGCTCAGGTTTATTCGCCAATTGCCAAGTTCTAGAGGGACAGTCAGCATAGGTGACACACAGCTGTACTAACATTGTCCCTTACAGAACTTGCAGAAATAGATACTTCAGTGGTAAATTTTGAAAACTAATATAAACTCAGGAAGTTATGACCAAGAATTGATGAATTTAGTATGTTGTGACATTCTAATCTTTGATCTACATTAGTCAATTTAGGTTCGTGAACGACCTTGAGTTCACAATTTCCTTCTTGCTTGCTTATATATATTTATATATAGGTTAGGATAATCCCAATCCAAAAAACCCTGTTATATGATGCACTTCTACAGAAAAAAGCAAAAGTAGACAGTTTAACAACTTAATATTTGGAACCTAAAAGAAGTGCAAACACAATGCGGAGGATTTAATGACTTGACTAAGTTTCTTCCTTTGATAGGTAAGGTTCTATTTTGTAGATGCTACTAGTGAGATCAACCTAATACTTGCTTTTGTGTTTCTGAAGTGGTCTTTTATAAGTGAGTATGTTCCTTTTCCTTTTTTTATTTCAGTTAGAAGTTGGTGGTGTTTTGCAGTCAAAGGGTTGACATCAAACTTAACACGTATACAAAAAAAATTTCAGAAGGTAACGTGTATAAGAATTCAATTATGCAAAACTATCAATTCTTTTTCCCTGTAGAAACCACCAATATTGATTGCAAAACAAGGAGAGTACAAAATAAATCCAATCAACCAACAAAAAATCATTGACCACCGCAAATGAAAATTTTACCTCTTCAGCAAATTTTATCAGAATGGTGGTCCGAGGTCGTTGCTGACCCTCAACAGGTACAAAATGGGCCGTAACTACAGCAGGAAACCCTGCACTATCCAGGACACCCTTCAAAGAGAAAAAGAAAATCCATCAGCTTTCAACCACTAGATGATCACTTACTGGAAACAGCGCCAATACAGTACACACCCTTACTATTCCTGCAACAAACGCCCCACAATTAAATGTCCCCATGTCTTTCGGTATTGAAATAAATCTACAATGCAAACATAATCATCAGCAATTCATATTAAAAATAAAAATAAAAAATCGTACCCCAACTAGTTGCAAGTCACAATATAAATTATAGACACAAAAAAGTTAATACCGATTGACAAGGAGCTCCTTCTCACTAATCATGTATTCATCTTCATGTTCAGTGCCCTTCTCAAGTGAGTCAGCTACCTGATATGATGTCGTAAAAGAGTTCATAAGACAGTCATTGTGCTCAAGTAGTTCAAAGAACTTTTGTCTGCATAATTTGAACAAGACAGATGCAAAGAAACTAAAAATATTTGCTGCCCGGACTTGTCACAACTCTTAACAAATGAAGAAGCAGGGCATTCATAGATAACAGTTAACTTATTGTATGCTTTAAACAGTACCTTTTCTTTTCCTAATTATCAGATTAAATAATACGGGGTGGGGTATAAGTGTACTAACCCCATGATTTAGCATCTTTAAGGATTTGAAGCATGAACATTGACAAGAGGTATAAATTATATTTGGGGGGAAAAAGGCAGATTACCTGATGCAAGAGGGCCAAGATTTCCTAGGTTAAAAGGGTTGAATACAAGGAAGAGAGTAGTGTCTTAATTAGATAAAATAAGGGAGATAAGGTTATGGGTTTTTTTTTTGGGGGGGGGGGGGGGGGGGGGGGAGGAGGGGTTATAAATAAACAGAGTAACAATTTTTCTGAATATAAACCTTGTTCCAAGAGTCTGTAATAGAAGAGACTTTGTTAACAAGAAAAAAGTATTTAAGTAGAAAATAAGAAGATAAGTTAGACATAAAAGCAAGAGAGGGGACATGCGTGTGCGAGAGAGAGAGAGACAGAGCTACTACACAAGTGGGTTTTATAACCACAAACAAATGAAGAAGTTCCCTACACATCCATTCACAAAAAAACACCTTGACTAAACTCTTATTTTATTTATATCAAGGAACCTTTTATACAAATGATAGAACACCCTAGTGACACAATAGACCTTCAAAAATTGCTCAGCTCAATATTATGATCAAATGAGAGTAAAATCCTCTAAATACTATAATATATATATATATATATATATATATATTGTACTGGAGAAACAAGAATATTCCTAACCCAGCATAAATCACAACTATTGAATATAAATCATAAACAAAGTTAAAATTCTAAGAAAACAGAAACTTCCATTAAGAATGAGGCCTTCCAAACTCTCAGAGTAACTCAACAAGCCCAAATAAGAATTGTACAACTCCTCTTATAATCGAACTCATACTAACCTAGGAACCACAGTGTCTAGTGTGATAATAACAATAATACCTCTACACCAAAAACAATGAACCAACAAATATGGACACCTTTTTCACTGACCAAGAGCACCCCGACCACAAAAAATGGCCATCAGAGATTCACAACCCACTAGATCAAATGCGAGCAGTTTGGAACTGCACCATCAATTACATCATATTTACAAATACATATATGTGTGTGTGAGGCCTGAGCAAGTTTGAAGAATGCTGGAGAGCTTTATTTAAGCAACAAATTCAGGTGATAAGGCTTTTAACCCATAAAACCTTCTATGCTACTATGTTACTAAACTCAACCAACAACCTCCAATGCTGTGTTGTGGAAATGAATCTCCAGTTCACTACATCTAAATCATTCTTAATGAAAAAAGTAAACAAGCCTTTTCTTTTCTTTTTTGATAAGTAAACAAGTAAATTCATCAGAAACATTTAAAATTTAGACCCCCCCCCCCCCCCAAAAAAAAAAAAATATTTTGAGATTTTACTATTTACAATCTCTAACCATACCAATACCTAAATCGGGTTTGCTGATTGGTAATTAGACCTTGTTACCACTCTCAATTTAGACTTCCTTTTGCGATTTAGGCTATTGTTAAACAATTCATGTTTCTTTGTTGTTGCAACCATATGAACATAACTATGGGTCTTTTTATATCATTGTAAAAAAACAAGAGGGAGAAGAAGATTCTTAGACCCTAGAACAAATGCATTTACAAATTGACTTAATTTTATCAAAGTAGTGATTAGTTTTGAATCAAAAAAGGCTGTGGCATTTCTCTTAGAACCTCCCCTGGATTTAAGAAACAATAGATTATGTCAATCCGATGGAAGAAATGCAGATACTGCACAAAAAAAAAAAAACAAAGCATCCAAATTTGTTGGTTACAAAATTCGGCTCGTGACAAAGAAAAGGCAATTAAAGAGCGCATAAAAAAAACACCATCTCCCCCTCCCCCACAACAATAAATAAATAAGAAAAAGAGAAGAAATGGAGAGAAAATTTGCTACCTTTCCGAACAACACCTTCCATACTGTGCTGTGTACAAAAGACAAAATACCTAACAATCGGGTCTCCCTTCTGTTTCCCTGCAGCATCAGAAGATATCACTACACTAATCGTAATAACAACAATAAATTAGATGCACACGCGGTGCGTATTCCTGCCCAACTCAAACATTAATAATATTTTTCGAATGGCCCAAACCCAATTAAGCAACATAAATGAATATCATTTCGTGAAACTAAACCCTTTGGCTCAAAGACGAAACATTAATCCCATATTTAATAAACTAAACCCTTTGTACCTTGTCTCGATGGCAAAGAAGTTCCAAAACCCGTGCGCCAACAGCATAGCCTGCATCCTCCAACCTGCCCCATATTTAAGCTCCATGTAAATCAATTAGACAGTGACTTGATTGACCAAAAAACAGAGAACTGAACATTGATATGAAAATTCTGTCACGTGGTTTAACCTATAATTCCGAGCATAAAAACAGCCAATCCGCTAGAAACAATTGCAAATAGTTCGTTCTTTTTGGGCAATGTTGGATCTCTGACTTGTACTGAGGCATAGAACATTATTGTCCATCATACAACTACCACATTACTCTCAGGGACGGAGGGAGTAAAGGGCCATGGGGGCACGTGACCCCCTGAATTTTCTCCTTCCCCATATATTCTATATAAATTTCTTGTAATCTATTTATGATTTTCTTTGAAAATATGTAAAGAGCCATCTTGAATTTTCTCCCTCTCTTTATGTGTTTCCTTTTCTTTCTTTTCCTAAATTGTTTCCTTATATTCTACATATATAATTTATTACTTTACTTTATTCCAAATATATATTTCCCTGTATTTATAACAATCTATATCTCTCTATATATTTATATATATACCCCTTAATATTAATTTATATATATACAATGTGCCCCCTGATTACTCTCAGCTGAAATTTCAATTTCTAGTTTCCATTGTGCCCATTCTAATAAATTTGTCTTTTTTGTCTTCTAATTTCAAAACCCCAAGACGATGTTCTTTGATGATTCATTTGGATCGAAGGATTTGAAATAAATAGATTTATGCTCATTAGTTAAATCATTATAGCATAAATTATAGTAATTCAGATTTAAGCTTTAACAATGATTTGAGTGCTAGATCTCAAATAACAAGGTGGAAATAGATATATGAAATACATGTCTGTCGGTAAGGATTCTAACTGCACACAGTGATTACAATGAAGCGTGTCTTTCTTACCTCTAATCTAATATCCCCTTGAGTTTCACGACCCAAATTCAATAAACATTTTTTGTTTAAACTCAAGTCCATTCATTTAAAACACATCCAAATGGCACCTAGATTTTAATTCTTTTATTAACTGGATAGAAGAGATAAGAAAGGGGTTTTATAATAACCTGACTTTAAGCAATCATATATAATTATCATACTGATACGGGTTGGTTACCTTCTTTCTAACTCCGCAATGTTGTCAACTTGAGTTTGATTGTACTGAACAAGCTCCGAAAACAGGAAAGCAAACGCACTCAAACTGACCTGTAACAAACATAAGATCAAAATCAAGGCTCCATTTGTTAAATGTAGAAATATGATGAAAATACTGAATATTAATTTGACATTCCAAATCTCAAAATTTCAATATTTGTCACTGAAGAAGCTTTAACCTCAAGTCAACTGAAACCGATGTGACTAAATATTTCAGTTCCGTTACCTTCTGTTCACACAATAGGGAACAAAAAAAAAAAAAAAAAAACACAATAACAAGATTTCATTTAATTTTCAGTTTCCCCTCATTTTCTCAGCAAGCAAACGCATCATTAGGGGATCAAAACAGCTTAATATGATAAGATCTCTGTAAATTGAAGAACGACATTGAGTGCATCACGGAATTAGATGGAAATCTAGGGTGCTTGCGACTTTATAAACGACTGAAGTGGAAGAGAGAGAGAGAGAGAGAGGAGAGAGAGTATTTGTACCTCTTGTTTGCCCTTGCTGAGTGGTTTGTCGAGGACGTTCGTGTACTGTTTGATCTTCCCCACTCCGATCATCCTCCTCCTCGCCTTTGCTGCTCTCTCTCTCTCTCTCTCTAGAATCGATACCACTGTATTTTACACTCCGGGCCTTCTTGTCTGTGCTCGTCGATTGGGTTAGGCGAGAGACGAGAGTTAAAAAAGGGTCTTCGGGTTGGATGGGTCAAACTGCATTTGAACCAAAAGCAATTGTGCAAATTGGGCCGCGCTTGCAATGCAACTTGACCCGTTGAAGTTTTTCTCTCTTTTTTACCCTTTTTGTAAGGAAGAAAAATGTAAATTGCTTACTTGCTTGACTTTCTCCCCGAAACATATAAACACACAGTGGGAAGAATTCATGTGTGTTTGGAAAGTGTGTTTGGAAAAATTATTACGTTGTCCAGTCAATTATTAGTCAAAATTTAAGCAAATATGTCGATTTTGTGATAATTTTATTTAATTTTTTACTTACTTATTAGCTAGTAATTAATCGAGTCAAATAGTTTCGAAATAATGTAATAATTTATTGTATGAATCTTCTACCCTCTTTTTTTCAGTTTTACAATATATATTTTTTTCTATAAATTGATTTGTTAGAAAGAATATTAAGATTAGATTCCCTAAATTTGAATAAAACACATTGCTCAATACATAATCTTTCAATGAAATCCCTCAGCACAGTGGTGGCAAAAGAAAGAGTATTACACATTTGTTACTATTTTCGCAAAGAATAAGCTTGACAAAGCACAAGAGGTATTATGGTCTAGTGGTATTTTTATTTTTTTACCTTTTTTGATGATTCAAGTCTTTAATGAATAAAAAGTGAGTGTGTGGATGTATTTTTTGTTAATAAAAATAATAATAATAATAAGCTCTTAAAACTGCTTAGTGTTAGAGCTCTGAAAAAGTTACTTGTTAAATTTATATTTTTGGATAAATTATAAGAAAAGCAATACTTGTCAATTTGACAGATTATTTAATTGATGGTATAATGTACTATATTATATCTGTTCTTTAGAGATTCATGGGGGATCTTGTGTTGGTTTAGATTGCTAGTGCAATGTATTATATGGTAGTGGGAAGGTGAATGAAAAGTTTATTCTTGTTACATAACTAACGTAATATAAACAATGAGAAGTTATTATATAAACTGAGTAATTACATAAACTATTTAAATAGAAGTATTTGAATTTCTTGAATTTCTGTATGGGAAATAATTATTTTTCCCTTATGAAGACTAGTTTTTACTATTAATTATTATAAGGTCACTCATAATAATGTGAACAATGCTTAGCTATTTATCGGTGTGTAGTTTCACCATATTCACCTCTTATGTGTTTTAATAAAAATAATAATAATAAAATTAACAAAATAATAAAAAATGAGAAGAAAGTCGGAATCGATGAAAGAGAGAAAAAAAAAGGAAAGGGTTTTTGTCCAATTAAAACGAGTCGATCCAACTTTTTTCTTTTTTTTTTTTTATTATTTTGTTGATTTTATTATTAAAATTGATGTGTTATTTTTTTTATTGAAACACATAAGGGTGAAATTATTTACCGATAAGTAGACAAGCATTGTCCTAATAATATTATAACGTGTTGTAAAATTCCTAATTTTAGATTTAAAATTTTATATACATAGTATTTTAACAAATAATCTAGACAAATCAAAGTTGGTCATGTTCTTAAAATTGTTCTACATTCTATATTGATTTAAATATATATATATATTTTAATATTTTCTTTGGTTGCCAAGAATTACTTAACCTTACATAATTTAATTGTACATTTAAGATTTGAAAACTTAACGCCAGGATTTATATTCATTTATCTATTATTATATCAATATTTACTTAATTCTCAATTAGGTTATTTGTTGATACCTGATACCCAACAAAGTTTAGGAATGATGTAATGGTATAATGCGCCAGGTTTTCCCAACCTCGGCTTTACAAACCTCAAACCCTCCCCCACCCAATCTCTCTCTAGAGCCTCTCTGTTTCTCTCTCTAAAATTATATCATGGAAGAAGATGACGAGTTCGGGGATCTGTACACAGACGTCCTCCAATCTTTCACATCGTCCTCTGTTCCTCAGCCACACCAGGTACACTCCACACCCCCTTCTCTAACCCGTCTGATCGATCCCAACGGCCAGAGCGATGACGAAGAGATTCTCTTCGGAGCTTCCAATTCCAAACCTAGTTTCAGTTTCGCCTCATCAAGCCAAAAACAAGCCCTAGTTTTCAAGCTCGAAAAGACGGCTCCGGATTCGATTGTCGCCGGAAATTCCGATTCTCATCGGATTTTGAAAGTCGATGACGAGTTTGAAAATCAAGTGGACAAAGAAAAGGATTTAGCTGGGGATGGGAATAATTGGGGATCAGAATCGACGGAGCGGACTAAGATGATGATTTTGGGGAGTAGTAGTGATGTTAAAATGCAGAAAAGGGCTTTCGAAGATCCAAATTTTATGGATGATTCTGCCATCGATGTTGTGGTTGACGAGAGAGATGATAAAGATGATCTGTTGGTGGAAAAAGATGAGACTACGATGGGTAAAAGGGAGAATTTTGAGAATCTTGGTACCGAAGAAGAGGTTAATACTGGGATTAAAGATTTGGGTTTGGAGCCGATAATTCCAGGGTTGTCGATTACTGGGGTATCAGTTACGGCTTATCAAGAAGGTGCAAATACTGTGACACAGGCTGAAGCCAGTGGTGAGGGGGATAACTGGGATAGTGATAGTGAGGATGATCTGCAAATTGTACTCAATGATAATAATCATGGGCCAATGGCAATGGACAGGACTGGAGCGGCTGGACCTGACGACGACGATGACGACGAGGATGAAGACGGCGATCCTTTGGTTATTGTTGCCGATATCGACCCAAATAACCAGCCTATGGATGAGCAAGAATGGGGCGAAGATGCTGCTCATGGCACGGATGGCGAGAAAAAGGAACTGGGTGACGCGGCCAAAGTGAATGGAGGAGTGGCTGTTGTGCCAAAGATTGGGTACAGCAATCATGTATATCATCCATTTCATTCTCAGTTTAAGGTCAGTCACGTTGGACATGTGGGGTTTTGTGTTTTCCCCTTGTTTGATGAGATATTGAAATGTAATTTGGATTGTAATTGTTGTACTAAAATATGGCCGCACTTAATTGTTGATCAACGTCCCTGTACTAGAAACATGATATGAAATATGAATTAAGGCATTGATCACGAACTGTGGGATTTACTATTGTACTGATGACTTTTTATTTGATTAATGAAATTACATTCTCATTGGCAATGCAAACTCAAGTATACTTACTTTATGTCTAGTGATGCTTTGAGTTCATTTAATTCCACTGTAAAGTTGGGTGTCTCCAATTGCAGACCTTTAAGTCCTTGGAAATAACAATCAGCTTTGCTTATAATTACCCCCTTTCTAGTTCACCCTACCGGGCAATACGACTTCAAAAGCACATTTAATATTATCACAAGGAAAAGATATCATGGATTTATTTGACAAATTTGCAAACTTTGGTAGTTGGTCGCTGGCATCGCTGCAGTGAGAAAGATCTTCCGTTTCCTGTTTCATCTCCTAGACTAGTAGGAGTCATTTTGATTGTTCATGTAATTCTATCTACTAAAATCACCAATCTTGCTTCTCTTGGGCTCATAAACCACAAAGAATGCAATAGAATGATGGAATATCATATTGAGTTCACTTTAAAAGAAAGATTATATTCATGCCCCGACTATGCCTAGACTATTTTGCTCGAACAAGGGCAAGGTTCAGTTAAACTAATTTTTGTTTTTCTAATTAGTTGCATTAAAATAGTTTTGATGAATCTAAGCTTTATAAATTTCCTTCATAAATCTTTATATTATATGTATGTATTTCTCTAATAATACATAAAAAAAATCTGGTAGTTTTCTCGGGATGCTAGTTCCTCACCCATGTTGATATTTCATTTGTTTTCTTATCATTTCACCTAGGCGAGGATGCCTCCTGTACCTGTAGAATTCAGCTATTGCTTTTGCTCAAACCTTCTGATTTACTAGTGAATGAAACATGAGCAAAGTTAATCATTGTTACTTGTGAGTTTTCATGCTATATCACCAGCATGCCATTTGCTTTACTTTCTAACAGATTGCACTAGGGTAAACTTACCATATGAAAAAAAATATTTGTGCACTATTTATTTCTCCTTTTTCCCTGTTCTTTGTTTCGAGTTGCTGTTCTCTTTACGACATACTTCTGTTAATAGTTTACCATTATCAGAAAGTTATGATACTTCTGTAAATAAATATGTCTTCAAGTGTGCTTTCTGTTAAATAGCTGTTGAATCCTTAGATCTAAGTTTGTAACCAGAAGTGATAAATGATAAGGCGTATAATTTTTAAAAAAGTTGATCAAATAATGTTTATAGAGACTGTATTTTTGGAATATATATATATTGCATTTCCTTTGTGCTTTTGTGTCAAGCGTTAACCTTATCATCCCTTTTTTCTTTTTTGTTTTTTCAAATCATGTAGTATGTGAGACCTGGTGCAGCGCCGATGCCTGGAGTAGCTCCTGCTCCCCCTGGGGGAGCCTCAGGTCAAGTTCGTCCACCAGTTAACATGGGCCCTATTGCTGGTCGTGGTAGAGGTGATTGGCGACCAATGGGAATAAAAGGTGGTGCTTCTGCACAGAAAAGTTTTCATCCAGGCTTTGGTATGCCTGTTTGGGGCAACAATACACCGGGGCGTGCTTTTGGCAGTGGCCTGGAATTCACACTTCCATCTCACAAGTAACCTTCATATATCTGTATATCTTAGTTTTATGTTTATTTACTTAATTACACGTAGTTATCATGCTAGTGTTACATGTTTTCAGTTGATCATTTTGTTATATTTATTCTGGTTAGATAAATGGTGGCAGTTTCTGGAGTTATCGTCAAATTTATGTTGTTATGCCTGTATAATATTCAAACACTGATGATGAGTCCGCGAGATTTATTTCTTGTCTCACATATTTAAATTTTAATCTCAAAGCAATTCCTGTTGAGCTTATGACGTATTTATGGGAAAATTTGGTTCTTATAAGTAGGATTTTCCTATTATACATGATTGAGTGTCTCTGCAAATTTGATATCTTTTTTCGGACATATGCCAGAGAAATCTCTCCCATAAGTATATAAACAACTTCAATGTTGTATCATCAATGTGCCAATATTTATGAGTTAGTCCTTGTCTTGTTTTATACTTCGAATTGACAAATAATATTCCCTTGCAAGTGATATATTTTGATTATGCCCCATCCAGGGAAATTCATATTTTGCATTATGGGACCGTAACTAATTTGAGAATAGTTCAGGTAGAGGTGTATTTCTAATGACAACGGGCTTACCTCAGGGATATTCATTGAGTCCTTATCTTTTTTCACTAGTTATTAATAATTTTACTATACCTATTAAAGTTGATGGCTTGTGGCCACGTTGTTTATTAATAGCATAACTTATAATTTATGAAACTGGAGATGGGTCAACTGTAAGTTAGATTATGGAAAAATACTCTTGAAACTAATGGTTTTTGGTTAAGTAGGCCCAATTGCTAAATATATAGCCTGCAATTTTTAACAAAACTTGGATTTGGCATGCAGGTTTTGGTGAAACTCGATAACAGTAAAAATCTTAGATGTTGCATAGAAATACAGTATGATGGATATAATGGGAAGTATGATTGATTAGAGGTAACTTCATTTGATGATTAAATGAGGAAAAGTAAATTTGTTATGTTTAGCCCGTGTGCAGCGTAATGGGGGAGTGAGTTGATCCAATATAACTAGAGGAAAGCAAAAGCAACATTGGTTGAGGTTGTGAGAGAAACCTGATTGTGATATGGCTTTTCAAAGAATAGACCATAGATGAAGGATCCATGTATCGGAAGTCTGAGGCCCTGTAGTTGGATTAAGGTTTGTTCAGCAGTGCAATTAAAATCACAAACTCTAATAGTGTAACTTCACATAAAAAAAACTATTTCAAATTTGGTTAATAAAGTGTAATTCCACAGAGGTAAATAACATCTTGAACTTGCTTGATAAAGGGAAAGTTTAGCCAATAATTATGAATTGTTGTTCTATATTAGCTGATTCAACTCATCTTCTATTTTGCAATATGTTTTTGATTGCAATAGAGAGAGAAGAAAGAGAAGGGGGAGTAAACCTGCCTATGGATCAAATGTTGATCCGAATCCGATTTCATAACTTGGATATGGATTGAGAATTTAATCCGATAACCCATTCACGATCCGTATCCAATAATCCATTAACTAAACAAATCGGATATGGATTATAGTCAATCCAATCCAATCCAATAATAACCCTATCCAACATAGTATTTTATATACTCCCTCTGTCCCAATTTAGATGTCAGAGAGGGGCTTGGGGTCACTATTTGGTGTGCATTGCATATGACATTTTAAAGATATAAAATTCTGAAAATACCATTTTCTTTTCCAATAATGCCCTTATATATAAGAAGAAGAGAAAAAAAAGAAGAGGGACACTTTAGTTATTTCACATTTAATTATTATTTAATCCTTTTTAAAATTCAGTTATAGAGGAGCACTTTGGTCTTTTCAGCATTCAGACCCTTGTTTGCTCAAAAATTGAATGCTAGGATTTTTCAGAACGTGTAGGGGGTTATACACTCTATATGCATACCATAGGGGTGTTTTTTGCTCGCGACCCTATATGGTATTTTCATATTATCAAAATGTTTTATAATTATTTTCTCTCTCCGTATTTTCTCTTACTTTTAATTGTTTTTTCTTTAACAAAGAGTAAAGATCTAATTTTCTTCTCTTTTTTTCTTCTTCCATATTTTATTTGTCTTCTGTTTTCTCTCTTTTATATTCTAATCATTGTTTGCCCTTCTCTTTTAACATCAATTTCTTTAAATAAAAGAAAAACTACACCCATAATGGATTGGATGTGCAATTAATAACAAATCGGATATGGATTCATTCATGAATTATCCATCGGGTTATCGAATCGGATCAGATCACTGAATAGCCTTGGCCTGATCCGGTCTGAATCTGATCTATTTACAGGTCTAGGGGGGAGTGTTCATTCCTCTTGATGTATATTCGGGATTGAGTTATCTAGGTTGTCAAATATGTGGTCTTGCCATATGAATTCTTACTAATATGTATCAGCATTCCGATTGACTAATGTGATACTGATAATGATAACTTGGAATGATGCGAGGATGAAAGTGCTGGGTCTGCTTATGAGTTATGCATTTTCTTCTTCCAGTGATCCGTGTATATATTTCCTTCAGGAAGTAACATCACAAAGTTATCCTATTCCTCATTCCGAACATCCTCTTAACGCCATTCTTTATGCAAGCAGGAGGGGAGGGGTGAGATGAAGATAGATGTGTGGGATTTGGTGTTGTAAGTGAAGCTGGGGTTGGCACACACGGGATTTTTTATTTTTTATTTTTGACAAGTAAAATATTTTTGGAGTTGTGTTTCAAATCAATCTGATAGTTTGTCCTAAATGTTGCACATCTTGAGTTGATGAAAAACTAGATCAACCTGTACCAACTAATTGTTATTTCATAATGATGATAGTTCCTAATGATTTTGTTCACATGTTTGGAAAATGTTTTGACAGGAAAGTACCCGGTGTTGACCATTCCGTTAACTTTATTGACATCCTGAACAAAATTTCTTGTTTGTATTTGCATCATTGACAAATATAGTTAAACCATTATAATACGTAGCTCCTTTTGCTCTCTCCTTGCTTTTTATTTTTATTTTTAATATTTTTTTCACTTCGCTTCACTTAGGTTCACTCATCTAAGTTCAATGAACTGAATTTGGTCCTTGGTTTATTGCTTAATAAATATAGATCATAATTGCTGATCTATCATCACTCTAATTTGTTGGAGATACTGGACATTGTCATCTATGCTTTTTGTTAGGGAAGATTTGTTTATACATTTGATGTCACACTTTCTCAAATATTTGGCTGTTCAAAATAACAATTGGAGGTGATAATCATGACACAGAACAAGCAACAACTAGCGGATGTTGGGGTCAAATTTTCTGCTTACTTGGACTTATATCAGATGATGATAGGGGTAGGTTCAAGAGGAGTTGGTTTGTCACATGGGAAATGAGGGTTGATGCAACCTGCCATATTACATGGACTTTTAAAAAATAGGTGAAGTACCTGTGTCAGGCACACGATACTTGGACGTGGGTATGGGGCATGTGTTCGACACTTTTGGTTGGACATGCATGTAAACACACAATAATTTAATTTTATTATATAATTGCTTCAAAACAAGTGAGATGCCTTTGTCACATATCTGCACTCAACACAAGTACCCGAGTTCCCAGTTAGGCAGTACACCAAGTGAAAATTTGAGTGTTTTGCTAGATGCTTCTCGACTTATGTTAAGAGTGATATTTCTATAGCATTTAATGATCAAGTTACTCTCTCCTAACATCTAATAAGTTGTATATTCTTTTGGGATAGTAATAGGATAAAAAAGCTATCACCTGATGCTGGTCTTTCGGGTATAGGGCTTTTGGATGGGTGGATTGGAAACAAACATAATGTTTGATATTATATGGAAAAAGTGGCTGCTTTTATACTTGAACCCCATTGTCATGCTTATGAACCGAGCGTTTACTATTGAAGCAAACAATTACACGTTGACATAGTATGAAGATTTGATGTTCGGAAAAAAATAAAAAAAAAAAAAAAAATTGATGCTGTGCTTTTACTATTGAAGCAAGCAATGACACATTGACATAGTATAATGATTTTATGTTAAAAAAAAAATGAAAAAAGAAAAAAAAATGACGCTTATTGATTGGGTAATTTAATCTTTTCCTTAAATAGTTGATCTTTGAAAAAGATTGCTTGATATCTTTCCTTCTTGTGTTCTTGTTCCCTTTAGCTTACTGGTTAGACATGGCTTCTCCTCTAACTCCAAAGGTAATTTATGACTAGATTGTCTTGACTAGTCTATGGTGATGAATTTTAATTTCAATGAATTAATTTAAAATTACATTTGTATTGTTTGTAATTTTGTATCATGTTCATGATTCTGGGCATTGTAGAATACAGAAGCTGCAGAAACAGGCAGTGTTTTAGTTGGAGGAATTCTTGTTTATTTGGGAAACAGTTATTTATTGTTCTTGCTATTTAATATTTTAGTTTCATGTGTGAAGTGATCATATTTTTATTTGGTCTTTTCCTCGCAACACAGTTCTTGACTTCCCTACTATTTTCAGGACTATATTTGATGTTGAGGTTGAAAGTTTTGAGGAAAAACCCTGGAGGCTCCCTGGTATCGATATATCAGATTTTTTTAATTTTGGTCTGAATGAGGAGAGCTGGAAAAGTTATTGCAAACAGCTGGTAACTTTACTTTTATAATATTATTATCTATATAATTGGAACTTAGAAGTGAAGAAGAGGTTGAATTTGAATTCTGCAGGAGCAACTTCGCCTGGAGTCAACTATGCAAACCAAAATTCGTGTTTATGAGAGTGGAAGAACAGAACAGGTAACCAGGTGCTTTTGCATCTGATGTGTGTCTCTCAAGTATTTCACTCGTGAACCATTATTTTATTTTCTATTCCTTTATTTAATTTTTTGGGGGTGGGGCTGGTTGAGAAGATTGAAGAATTTTTTTTTTTTTATAATGCTTTATTTATATCATTTCAGGAGTATGATCCAGATCTACCCCCGGAATTAGCTGCGGCAGCAGGCATTCATGATGGTTCATCTGCAAATGCAAATCTTGAAAAGACAGATACTGCACAAAATGACTTGTCAAAGGGTTCTGCAGGTGTGCGGCCGCCATTGGTATGTAATAGCTGCTGTTTATATATTTGTTTATAACTTTATTTTCCCTAAGATTAACATAATTCTGATTTTGTTTGCCATCATAGTTTTTTATTCTCTATTTTGACATCAATATTTTCTCTCTTAAATTCTTCCTTCACTTTTCTTTCTTTAATCTTGATCACTTGTAGCTTTAATGAAACTATTCATACACGCTACTCTTTGATATATGGTGTTTGTTTGCTATATCAGTTTTTTCACTCACTAGTTGATTGATTTCCTTCTAGCCAACTGGGAGAGCAATACAGGTGGAGAGTGGTTTTGGTGAACGTCTCCCATCCATTGATACTCGGCCACCACGAATCCGTGATTCAGATGCAATCATTGAGGTAAGCGGTCAATCCTGTCCTTTAGAACATTAATTCTACTTTACTAGTATGATGCATGTCTTTAACCTGCATATGCATTACTGACGTACTGATGTTCTTTGGCAAACAGATAGTTTTGCAGGATTCCACAGAGGATGATTCTTCACAACAAATTGATGTTGCAGAGCAACCAGAAAATGATCATGCAAGCGAGGATCTCAGAGGAGATCATGAAATTGAAGAAGACATTGCACAGGAAGATACTGAACATTTTGTTGGCTCTTCACATGCTTATAATGGTAGGAAAGGGGAGCTGGTTGGACGAAAAGCATCAGTCATGAATTCTTTTCCGGACAATGAAAGTGAAGGAGATGGGACACTGCCTTTGCCTCCGGAAGTACCCAGTCAGTACCATTCTGATTCTAAGGGGCGGACTGCTGTATATCCTGGCAGGAATTTTGGCATCCCTCATGAGGAGAGGTATGAAATACCGTTAGATGAAACTTCATGTACTTTATTGAGCAGAAACTTATTAAATCAGTTAAACTACTGTTGTGACTGGCCTGATAGTTCTTTTTTATACTTCACTCGGGAAAATTAGGTGGTTTAAATAGCAGTCTGCTATTTTTGTGTGTTCATGTTTTGGTTTACAATATCTTGGTTCTTTATTATTATTATTATTTTGATTCATTATGAACTTTTATAGGGTTTGATATGTTGAAAAATTTACCGAGTTATTTGGATTAACTTTGATTCAGTGACATTGCATCTGAAGTTAATTAATTAATATATTGAATTTTGTCTTATTTACACAGGCGGACCAAGGGAAGAGCACGTGACAGATCCCCCAGTTTGAACCCCGGGGAAGGTACACGTGATAAAATATTTCTTGATAATCAGAGGGAAGAATCAGTTGAAAGCATTGATGGTAAACCTAGTCCTCTTTTATCATCACCTATCAATGCTGAGATTGCTGGGGAGCCGGGTGTTGAACATGGTGAAAGTAGGCATGATGAACTTGTGCCAGCTGATGGAAGCTCTGGAATGGAAAGAGAGGAAATTATGTTGACTAAAACAGATGATTCCCTTAAAGATGAATATTTAATGCATTCCATGAAAAAGAAAAAATTAAATTCTCGTGTTGAGCAGCCTTATATTCAAGAACTTGATAATGGTGAGGACTTAAAGACTGCGAGAAGTAGCGAAAATAGCAAAGCAAGATCAGGAAGCAGCAGAGATTATCAGAAGTTGCGTGATGGCGTTGAGGAGGAAGTTATTCAAGATGGCCATTCTTCGCGCATTGGGAATATTAAAAGACCTCTTGGTGAATATGAGCAGAGTGGCCGAAGAAAAGGTCGTGACGAGAGACATGAAATTGAAAGACACCGCTTGGTGGTAAAAGGAAGGGAGGATATCTATACACGTAGAGATCGTGATCCTAACTCAGTTCACTCCTCGCATTTGAAGACTGAGGACATTGACAGGCGAAAGGAGAGGGATAACTCTGATGGAGCCTGGCAACAGAGAGATGATGATCCGCATGTCAGGAGGACAAGACCTGAAGACACAAGGAAACGGGTGCGTGGTGATGAAATGGGGTCCAGGCACCGGAGCAAGGTTCGAGAAAGTGAGAGGAGTGACAAAGATGAACATCTTCAGTTAAGAAAACAGTTGGACAACGGTAGTTGGAAGGGTCATCATGATAAAGATATGGGATCACGATACAGGGAAAGGGATGATAATTTGAAGAGTCGATATGAGAACATTGATGATCTCCATAGCAAAAGAAGGAAAGAAGAGGAACACATAAGGAGGGACCATGTTGAAAAAGAAGAAATCTTGCACGGCCATAGAGAAAATACCACTCATAGAAAGCGAGAGAGAGATGATATTATGGATCAGCGGAAGAGAGATGACCAAGCAAGAATAAGAGAGGATGATCATCACTCTGTCAGGCACAAAGAAGAGGGCTGGTTTCAGAGGGAGAGGAGTGAAAGGCAGAAGGAGCGGGATGAGTGGCATAGGCCCAAACAATCACATGACGAAAGCCTATCAAAGCGAGAAAGAGAAGAAGGACGGGGAGGAATGAGGAGTGGACGAGCTGCAGAAGATAAAGCATGGATCACCCATGCTAGAGTGAAGGATGAGTATAAAGGTTCTGACAGAGACTACCAATTCAAAGACACGGGGAGGCAGAGTGAGCAAATTAAGAGAAGGGACCGAGTTGAAGATGGAAGTTCACAGCATAGGGGACGTGAAAATGTGTATCCACGTGGAATCCCGCTCAGTAATGACGAGAGAAGATCAAGGCAGGAAAGGGCAATCACTCGTAATGACCGTTCTATCAACGCTTCTGATGATAATAGGGCACATGATAAAAAACACAAAGAGAATGCAAGGAAGAACAAAGAATCTGAGGTTGGTGCTCACAATTCATTGGGCCCCTCCAAGAGAAACCAAGAGGACATTGGTGGTCAGATAAATGAGAAGGTATGTCACATCTCTGCACAATAGCATAATCTTTGGTGGAGGGAAAAGGTCCCTCATCAATTGAGTTACCATATAATGAGAGGGAAAAGGTCCCTCGTCAGTTGAGTTACCATATAATGAACCGATACTTCTGTTAAAAGATTTCATAAAATGTAGTACAACATATTTGGCTTGGCCCTGGTTGTGGGAAGCCAACAAACCTGGGTCTCAATCCCAGGCCTTACAGGCTCGGTTAAAATTTCCACACGGAGATTTTGTTATAGTTCATTGATTCTGAAACTATGGTGGCCTAGTGGCTGACTGAAGTTACTTCAAGGACACGTCTTCTTGGCATAGTTTTAGGTATACGTTCTGTATTGGTGGTTCCCATTCTGATGCAATCCACGACAATGAAATTACTCATACAATAGATCAATACAGTTCAAAACAAGAAAATAAGTGATCGAAATAAAAATGAGTCTTCAATTTTATTCCATATATTTTGGCCATACTGTAATTTCATTTTTCTTATATTTATAAAACTTCTGAATTTTTGAATCTTAAATGAATCTATTATTTTTCTAATAGGGTTCACTTTGGGTTCATGTGGTTATGCTGCATGTGGTTTTCTGTGTTTTTTAACACTGAAACAATAAATATTAATTTCTGAAGAAGTATACTAATTATGATATTTATATAGGTTTACAGTAAACTGAACATCTACCTTAAAAACTTAAGGAGTGGAGCATATCTACTAAAATTCAAATGTATCTACACAATTTAAGTGGAAAAACTGCTTATTCTTTTCCTAGAGGAAAAATGTGCTAAAACTCCAATATAAGTGCTAGTTATGGAAACTTATTGTGATAAACTGATGCTCAATTTACAGGGTGAGTCAATAGGTTTGTGTTAAAATTTGAAGAGAGAAATTGAACATGAAGAACACAAGGATAGACACACAAAGCCCAAAGGGCTACATCACCTCTATTATATTCTCTCTTAATATTGTTTACAATGAGCACCTCTATTTATAGGTGAAAGAATACAAGTGATAAATATGGAAAATACATTGATGGAGGATTCCTAAAATCAATCCATAAATCACTCCAATTAATATTCTATTATAGGCTAAAATCACTCCTATAATATTCTCCAACAGTTTTCAAGAGTTATCTCGGGGTTTTATATCAATCTGGAAGTTGGAAATTGTTGCAACTTGCAACTATTACAAAATTGTGAATTTGTGCAATTATTTATATTATTATATCTGTTTATTTATGAGAACTTTCAATAGTGGCAAATTTTTTGGTTTGCCTTCTAGTAAGCAAGTATTGTGCTATAGGATGGAATAAGTTCCCATATCACCTCTGCGAATATAACAACTATTCTTTGTTGGTTTTGTTTATTTTCCATTCAACATGATTCTCACTACTTTAATAAGTAGTAGTTTTGTTGAACGTTTTGGCCCTGGCACACGTTTGTGGTGTCTAGGCGTAGAAGCCTGTATCTCAAGGCAAAGCAGAAATGCCTGGTTGAATTAGGTTAGGTGCTTTAGGACTACCGAAACAGACTACTACAACAGTGAACTGCATTTTGGAGTGCACATTTCAAGACATAGTACACTGTCATTCCACCACCAATTTTAATGATCTAAAAATTTTCTTTCCTGATTTTTGTCTTTATTATGGTTCAAGAAGAAGAAATATCAAACAGAAGTATCTGGTGCTTTTTGGAACGCATGCTTCACTGTTTCCTTTCCTAGTTTGGTTTACTGAGTGAAGATTTAGGCTTGGCAATCTGATATGCTATGCTTCATTAATAATCTATTAGTTATAAGAAAACTACTCTCCTTTAGGAATACATCAGCAATTTATCCAACTGTAAGATCCATATAAGCTTAGTGTTAGTGATATAAGTTTGAGTACATGATCATACCCTGTTCCCATTCCCATATTCAATAATGGGTGGATGGGTTCCACGTAATTTTGAGCAGATTTATTGGGTGTGATAATCATAGCTATTAGCTATCATGGTTCGATACAGTACTGTATTGACAATTATGGTTTATTACAGCGCCGTTAATGACTGTAAATTATGACGTGTGAATCTGTTTATTTCTTTGAAGAACATTTTGTGCCTCTCACTTTTATCACCTCTTCTATATAATTTATGTGTGCGCATATATATACATATATAAGCAAACAAGAAAAAATATCAAAGTCTGATATTGAAAAAAATTTAGGAGTCAGAATGGCATTTCTTTTTCGGAGGTGTGGCACTCTACAAAATTCGACCGTATCTATCATTAATAGATTTTATTTCCTACTTTAATGAACTTGAAGACCAATGTAAAATTCAATATCCACTATACATCATGTTTGGTGGGTGTTATGGAATTCACCTGAATATATTCCAGTATTAGGTTGTTGCAATCTAAAGTTACTGCATATTAGTGGGGTTATGGGTAAAGGACATGCACTCACACTCTGGTGAAGCTGGACACGCTTGGTTTTTTAATTTCTAGGGGTGAATAATTTGGACGAAGTGAGGGGGTTAAGTTGTCAAAATAATGTAATTAGTGATAGGGTTTGTAGTATAATAGATTTCAAGATTTAGGTTCTGATTTTGGTGAAATGAATTGTTGCGAATGACTAAATGGTTTACACATAAAAAATAATTTGAGAGTTCTACACTCGTTCCAACCAAGAACCAATCATAAACTCTTGAAATATGGTAGCTCAAAAAAAAATAGCAACACAAAATGGAGTTTTTGAAACAAATTTTTTTCAACATATAGAATATTTTAAAATCTTGAGAGTGATACAAGTAATTAAACCACAATAATAAGAAAACCTTTGGAGAAGTTGTATAGTGGGGGCCCAAGTTCGGGATGTTTGAAGGGTTACGCCTTTGTGTGTCTGATGGTGTATTTGGCTCGAGAGAAACAAGAGATCTTTCGAAGGAAAGGAGAATCCTATTTCTATGCTTGAGTTCTCTATTATTTCCACTATTTTTTGTTGATTTGTAGGGAGAAATTATAGATATTTAGAGGAGATTGTCGATTTTTTAGACTCTTCGAAAATTTAGAGGCCCTATTTGGCCTTGTGTAGTTCTCTTTGGATGCGCTCCCCTTTGGAGTGCTTTTATACAATTTTACTTATAAAAAAAAGAAGAAAAGAAATAACAAAACTTTGAACAAACAAAACATACCCAGTATGAAAATAACTAGATATCCTCTTTCTCAAAGCTAGTTATGCTTGTGAGGGTGTCTTAAATCCTTACCGAAACAAGATACTGGGTGAGATCTTGTTAGTTGATGGATCTCGCACCTCTGCTCAAAATGGAAAATCATCATATGGTTAAAATATGGTTGAGATCTTGACAAGAGTGTAGTGATGTCATGGCGTGGGAAAAAAAAGGAAGTTGAGAGAGATCAAATGCTTTGCCTTTTTGGATGGGTAAGTTGTACATATATATAATACTATCAAAATGTTGAGAGAGAGCGGGGATGACCCAAGTACATGCGAATTATACAAGTGAGGACCTCACTAATAGAAACTAAAAGCCTACTTAACTATCTAAATCAGAACTAATATAATGATTTAACTCGTCATAATCTATTGTTATCGTCATCTTTTCTCCCTTGTAGTCATCGTCATCGTCTTCTTCTCCTCTTTTGGTTCATTATTAATGCTTTGTTCGGTAGGAAGAAAAAATTTGGATGGAAGGGAGAGAAGAAGGGATGGATGAGACATCTCTAGAGAAGAGATTATGTTCTTTCTTCTTTTTGTTCAGTTTGATAAAAGAGGAGAATAAGCTCACAATTTATTATGTTTGTTAAGAGAGAGCGTTTTAAATTGTTTTTACCATTATGGCCATCACTATCTATAATCTATAATATTGTAATTTATAGAGGATAATATTGTAATTTAAAAGTTGTATAATTTAAGATAGTATTGTAATTCAAAACTTCCATAATAGCACTACTTGTCTTCCCTCCTCTTTTCCGCCAATATTTGGAGGGATGAAAATTTGTAGAGGAGGAAGGGTGAAAATTTGTGATGGATATAATGGTAAAAATAATTTAAAATTCTTTCTTCTAGCAAACGTAATATTGTAATTTATAGAGGATAATATTGTAATTTAAAAGTTGTATAATTTAAGATAGTATTGTAATTTAAAACTTCCATAATAGCACCACTTGTCTTCCCTCATATTTTCCGCCAATATTTGGAGGGATGAAAATTTGTATAGGAGGAAGGATGATTCATCCCTCCCATCTATCATTTCTCTCCTTGTCTCCTCTCTACCGATCAAAGGAAGTTTGTTCCGTCCTCCCTATTTTCGCTTCACTCCTCTTACTTCCTTCCTACTGCACAAAACATAAATGTCTAGTTGGAACTTTAATCTTTTTCCTTCATCGCATACTCTTTAGTAGGTAAAACGAAAAAGAGATCGTAGGATTTTAATAAAAAAATTCCAATGCTTTATCTATTTATGAATTTTATTATAATCTTAAAACTAAACAACTCATGGTCTTCTAGACCATTTTAGGGGATTTATCTGGTGTAATATTAAATGTTCAGGTTGTCAAGTATGTGAACATGAGTTCAAAATTGAGGGCAGCACAGAGTTGCTACTAATGTGGCAGTGAATTGCCTATTTGGTAAGTACATTTCAAAGCATATGGTACAGTTTTGTTCCAAAATTTTGAATTTAATGATCTTAAAAGTTTCTCCCCTAGTTTTCATCTTTATACAGAAAAACATAAACAAGGAAAGTAATTGATATCTAGGAAGGTAAGAGCATTTCAGAATAAGGTTTTTAAGGGAGGGCCTTGGAGCATGGAAGTAGAATTATATTGCGAACAATAAGTTTCTATATGTTACATCATTTAATCTAATATAACATAATTTTGAAAGTGACTGGACAACTTGTGAAGCAGCTGCTTTCGGAGTAACAGAAAGAAAAGTAACTACTGGAGTGGGAGAGTCAGAGTCGAAAAGATGATTCTTCACTTTTCTCTCTCATTCAAATCATGTATGAGTCTTTCATCTCACACGGCTCCTAAGTGATAAAATAAAGAAGATGAGTACAAATCGGTCCTTCCAACGATTAACAAGTATGGACATTTTCATTTAGAGGAAATGGTATCAACCCCCCATTGCGTATTGGTACTTATCAAGTATAGGATATATCTGCTTCTCTTTGCTCCTATGAACAGAACTGCTCCATTATTCCCAACAGAATAGAACAAATATAAACCCTTGCTCCAAGACAATCCACTGAACAAGGGAGGTCCATTGCTTAGTCATAGTATAGTCTTTTCCAATGCAAGAATCCTATAATGTTATGTTTCAACTCGTTCAAAGTAAATCCGTTTTACATTTAGAAATACATCAACACCTTCCAAGTGTGATATCCGTGTAAACCTGCCCCATTGTTCTCCCTTTTAGAGTATATGATGTGTTACACGGAATTTTCTATTGTTCCCCATTTTAGAGTACGTGGATCGTATAGACACGAAACTGCACTAATATAAGTATGGGATATGTGTCCCATTACACTGGCCCAAATTTGACACTCTGATCTTCCACTTGGGATGATGGAGAAAGGAAAAGCTCAAATTTGAGGGCAAAGAAGGTTTCCTAATTCTCATGTGTTGAAAAGATGTAAGTACATCCCATTCTAATACTTAAATACTTATACATTACAATATCATTTAACATTTAATGCATTTAAATGTGCATAACGTGTTTATATATCAGCAATTAACTATTTGAGACATTTCAAGCCAAATTTCCATGTTCCTTTGATTTAGGGTTCAGGGAGGCCCAACACTTAGACACACACCCACACCTAATACAGGTACCTAAGTCCATCTCACATAGATGTAGACCACGTTCCAGCATCCATTTCCATCCACATACTAAAACAATCTGACTATGTAACGTTAAATTGCTACATGCAAATAAAACCAGATGTTTGGTTTATACTTGGTAATATTCCCCCTCCCCAACAGCATTAGCTCTTTGTGATGCTGTTTTTATGTAATCCATCATAATAGAATTCTTTCTTCAAATTTGTGTTTTTTAAATTCTTATTGCACTGACAATTTTACTAATATTAAAGTACAATAATGCTTTTCATACAGAATACATGTCGACCTTGGTTTTAATGCTTCAATCAATAGTTTCATCCTTCTGGATAATTCACTCTTTTTATCCTTTGACTTCATAAGTATATTTTCAATAATTCCTTTATAAGGTTTGATATTTTTTTTTAGAAAATATTATATTCTTATTTTTTTTTAATATGATAATGTTATATATTAAGAAATTTGGTTAATTCAACTGAACTAACAAGTATTTATGGTGTTCTTTAAAATCTACAAAGAAAAATTATAGAATATGACTGTATATTTATTATGCATTGGCTTTTAATACTGTATAATTTTTATTGAATACTCTCAGTCTTGTGTTCTTTGCAATCTCCATGACACATACTTGCATGGATACTTATAAGTTAAACCATTTTTTATTACTACATCTTGCATTAGTGTCTTTTTAAACCAGTCCCAAATTTCCTTAAAATTTTCATTTTTTATTGCTATCTCTGAAGATTCAAAATCTAAATTGACATAGATATAAATTCCAATAACTTCATCAGCATCTCTATACTTCGGACTTTGATATCTCTCAATATTGAAACTTAAGGATTGGACCAGTTTTATATTGTCTGCTTGCATTGCCATGAAAGCAAAACTGCAGTTGATATTGTAATTTAGATCATGCTTTCTACTGAGTTGGATGTTAGGTATGTAGAATAAGAACCCAAGACATAAATTGCACTTATGGTACATGGGTTTGAATACAAGTATCAGGTTTGTTTGTGTGTCGGGTGTTGGACCTCCTGGAACACCATATGCCTGGATACGGAGACTTGGCTTGGAATGTGTTCAAAAGTTAGATACGTGCATGTAAAAATGCAAATATATATTGTGTAATTAAATGGGATGTGGTGGAGAAAAGGGGTTTCATACTATTTCTCGTGTGAAAATTACGTAGTCCTTCTCTATAATTAAATTTGAGAGAGTTGGCGTGTCCGATATAGGTTCTTATTGGACACACGTGTTTTGTAGTGTTGTGCTGACACCAATACCTTGGAGAAACAGGAGAGTCCACATGGTGCAGTGAATAACTAATAAATTTTATTATTTTGCATTGTTTATGTAACAGGTAGAAATGGATAAAAAATGAATGAAATTTTAAATTCAATGAGGAGAACACCAAGTCACTAACTAATTCTTGTGTAATCTATTGTTTCTTTTGTTTGGTGGATGAGTTCTATATATTGCCGTATTAATGATTTTCCTTTGACATATTAATTGTTATTGAGATCGAATTTAAAGTTTACTTAGTGGATCTTTTTATTGTTTTTGCAATACATATATGTTAGATTTACTAGATATTATTCTCTTGCTTAAGTTTCATCAAAATATACTTGTGGACTTCTTTTTTGGTGAGAGAACTTGTATTAGTAGTTTATATGTAGAAGTTGAGAAAGCTTGTAAATCCATTATGTCTGAGTTCTGTGATTTTGGTGCCATGAAACTATCTTACTCTGTAGTATTCTACCTGACATTTGATTCATAGCATGTATATTCCATGTCCTCATCAATGCCTAGGTTTATTTATTACCTAGCAATTGTAGGGCCATTACTTAAGCTTGACAGATGTTTAGACTGCAATATTTTTTTCTGGGGGCTAATATGTTAACAACAATAGTAGCAAGTCAATATTTTCTTGAGGAGGCTTTCTAAATTGTATAAACTTATAATTTGTAGATGGCTAATTTTTAGTTATCTCATCTCCAATGAATTTTCATCTTTGAGCTTCGTCCCCTTGTCTTTACTGCTGATTTTGCTTTTGCATTACTGCGTGGGCCCTTTTTTAATTCGCGGTTCATATTCAGGGGAAAAACATAAAATCAGTCCATAAATGGGTCCTTTTAGGCCTAGCTTTCTAATGTTGGCTACATGGGAGAATATCGGTGTGAATATCTTGTGTCAGTGGTTGTGAGGATAATGGGTCATCCAACCAACTGTTACTCAATGTGCTAATGATGACGAGTGCTATTAGCAGTTTCTGCTAAAGATCATCCCCTAGCGAAAATGAAAAAGGAAAGCTGATCAGTTCTTTACAAAGTCAGTCAGTAACTATCACAGATGACCAGTTCACCCTGTGGCCAGTTGGCTTATGGCTTGAACCCTAAACCACAAGGCCAAGGTTCAAGACTTGTAGAACGTATGCCAACCATCACAGAGGTCCAAAGAATTGTTATCATTTAGTGGGGGTATTATGGTTAATCTCCTTGCTGGGGGCCAATGAGTTACATTCTCCTTTTTCTTCTTTTAGAACTTTTTGATCATGGTCTCGTGGATCTGGCTTCGAAATTTCCTACAGGTTTGTGCCTTTTTTAACAATCAATATTGCTTTCATTTAGGTAATCTTGAAAGGAATTAGTGAGCAAGGAAATGGCAGACATGACATTGCGATGGACCATCTCTCTTCTGGGAAGCATAGGCAAGATGCTTCATCAGATGACGAGCAGCAAGATTCAAGGAGAGGACGGTCCAAATTGGAACGATGGACTAGCCATAAGGAGAGGGATTTTAGTATCAACACCAAGTCGTCGTCATCCTTAAAAGTTAAAGCGATTGACACTTACAACAGTGGTGCGTCGTCCTTTGCCAGCAAACCTCCAGATGTATCTTCCAAAACGGCCGAATCAATTGATAACCAACATCCCTCGGGTGATGAAAAAGATTCCAACAATCCAGAGAATAAGCATGTTGATGTGAAACAGACGGAGGATAAACACTTGGACACAGTTGCAAAGTTGAAGAAGCGAAGCGAACGCTTCAAGCTTCCAATGCCCAGCGAGAAGGACGCGATAGCAATAAAAAAGATGGAGAGTGAACCATTACCTTCGGTCCAAGGTGAAACCCGTGCAGAATCAGAGATTAAACAAGAACGTCCAGCTCGGAAACGGAGGTGGATCAGTAACTAATTGTGAGCTTAAGGAAGCTGTTTTTGATTGGGTGTATTGCCCTCGTGGTTCTGAGGGAGTTTCTGCTTAGCTTGATTCCTCCACTTATATCTAGATAGTTGAGGGTTGGTTATGCCACCTGCTTAGCATGGAGTGTTGGGGCTGGCTGTGTACACCCGCAATAGTTATATTATATTGTTACCATGCTGCCGCCATATGCTTTTTTCAGATTGTGTATATACCGATGAATGTAACACTGTATTGGCCGTCAATGACGGTGTCACAGAATTGTCATTTTTCTTAAAGCAACATTAATTCATAGTGCATTACTTATAGAGATTGTATGTTGAGCGCTACGGAGGTTACATAATGGACCTGGGCATGCCACCTGTAGAATCTGACCTGCATAAAGACTGACACTATAGTTCGATGCTAGCTTCAATTTGTGGTTGCTGAGGTTCTGCGAGACCTGATGCAGGCAAGGCGCATGTACAAGCAGAGGAGGTCAAGGTAGATGTGAGTGGATTAATCTGCTTTGGTACTCTTACGTATACTGTATCATGATAAGTTTTTGTCATTTCTCCTTCTTCAGGCATAAAGCCAGAAGTGGATTTTGTTGAATGTTCCATTTTGTTTGGGGAACAATTGAGTAACAGTAGTAATTAAAGAAAAAGAAAAAAAAGAATAGAATGATACTGATACAATGACTTGTGTATAAACCTGGTAATTATATGGTCCTGGCAGTGGACCTGGATAGACTGCCTAGTAGGTTTTAAGAAAGGAGGTAAAGTAATCTTTTTTTTACCTCGTACAGGCTTTGATTCATAAGCATGCTTTTAACTTTTTTACCATCTTCAAGGGGCAATGACTTTTAAGTGTTACTGGAAGATGTATTATATTAACTTTGGAGACGATAATAATTCATTGCAGAGATGAGTGTGGGGGAATGCATCAATTTCTTATGTTGGTGGGATATCATAGCGGAGCAATGATACATTTTCTGAAATCGGAGGGTGTTCTGAATTGGGGATAGTGTGGTGTGGGTCTTACAACATAATGTCATGTGATGGGTGGGGAAGGGTGGGATTCATTTTCCCATTTAGACGACCCAATCGACGGCATTCTAAGAATTTGGAGGATGTTTAATTTTTCCATTATAATGTGTTATATCAATGATGTTGTGCGGGTGCTGTATTCTCACGAAACTCCAGTTTATAACCATGTCAGGACAATTGGGCTAGATAAAGTCACCATAGCCATGCTCACTTCTTTAAAATTATTAATTGATCCCGATGGCCTAATTTAAGGGTAATTAACCCAACCCATGCAGTGTCTTGTTGGCATCAAAAGCGTCTTAGCTACAATTCTCCACAATCACCCATTGTCATTTACATTTACGTGTGAAGGAAATAATTTTTATTTTCATCTTAAATTTATTTAGATGATTAGGGCTTGCAGCTTAGTGGTACTTTCACACCACTAAGCTGATCAATTAAAAGTCCTAAGTAGGAGTGCAATTGAGCAAGAGAGGCGGCGACTATAACTTGATCTCTAAGAAATCCAAATCCTAGTCCAAGTCGGCTTAATAACAAAGGCGGTTTCTATATATATCCCCTTAAAATCGTTCATTAATTACTTGTGCAAGAGGGTTTTTTTCGTTTTTGTCGAGAGACTATTAGAGTGGAGATTAGAGAGAGTGAGAGAGAGATCGATGATGGCTGCTAGGGTTGAAAGGATTTCTGGCGCAACAATGGGTGTGTTTGAGTGGAGCGAAACAGTTTCCAGCAGTAATGAGGATGAAGGAGGAGTGTTCTTGCTTCGTGTATTCACTGCTACTACCGCAGATGACGCTCTTTTCACAATCAATCTCGAGCACTTACTGTCTCAACAAACCCTAGAATCAATGTTCTCTCGCCTCCTCCTATCCTCCCGCGTTTTCTTGGAAGACAGTAATGCTCTTGTTCTATCACAAAGTATGTCTTCCATCCTTGTCAGCGATTATCACTTTACCCGCCACATGCCAAACGCTTCGAGAAAGTCCAAGATTGTCATCATTGTAAATCTTTTTATCAGTGAAGAAGAAGAGGATTCCCATTTGGAGATGCTAAGGATTGACCATTCGGATATTTTAAAAGAGTTGGAAGAGTTTTGTCTAAATAGCAAACTAATTACGACTACTCATGAACCGAAAGCAGTAGTTCTGAAACAAATTGAGATTGGAGTGAAGGTCACCAGATTGATTGGTGATGATAGACCAGAAGAAGAATACAATTGTCCGATATGTTTGCAGGGATTCTTGACGGGGACATTGGTTGCAACGCTACGATGTTCGCACGTATTCCATGATGATTGCTTGCTCAAGTGGTTGCCGAAAAATAATTCATGTCCATTGTGTCGATCACTTTGTGCTACCGTAGTGCATATATGATCACTTTAGATATATTGTAATGACATCTAATATTGTACTGGCAATAATTTCATAGCCTTTCTAAATTTTGTAGGAGTAATTTGTAATTGATTCAATTGTGACAATTATATGTATGGTGCTAAAGATTTCTCTATCCCTTTTTCCTAACTTAGTGTGTATATCTCCATTACCTCCTCCCACAACTCAAATGGCTTCATATTGTGTAACAAGATCTTCGTATCAATGGTTATGAGCTCAAAATAAAATTTACTAGTCATTTCTGTTCTTCTACTATAAAGAGTGAAAGTACACTTTTATGACCACTGCAAGAGGACTTCCTCTGGCACCCTTTTGATTAACAACAACACAGAATCAACTATTGACACAGATTGGGTAATCAGGGTTACAAATGTGAACTTGGGGAGCTAAAGCATCTTCAACAGCTAATTTCAACTTATAATGCACTCCAACGACTGGAGAGTAAGGTGAGAGTACTCTCCACAACTTGCTCTCCAACGACTTGGAGTAAACAAGGTGAGAGAACTTTCCATCAACGCCCTAAAGTAGAATGATCGTAGTTCATGTTCAAGCTATACTGTATTCATTCACATTTAAGCTGTTTTGTCTGTACTCAACCCAGATTATTAATAACCTATGCCATTCAACGGTTGAATGCGTCAAGAAATTCAAGTAACAAAGTGAATGCCAGATCTTGTCATAGTAAATTCTACCTAGAAGCAAACAGATATAGTGAATCTCCCTTACAAAGTCCATGCAACACCCTCCATCACAAAACTTTCTAAAGACCAAGTAAAAACTCCTATCTAACACCAGTACACCAGCCCATAGACCCATCTCCTAGTTCATAAAACATAAGCATGAAATACAAAGCATCTGCCTGCATCATTACATAGTAAAGCTCTAAACCAATTTTTTTGAAATTGTATCGGACTTTTCATCAATCATAAGTAATTCTGATTTATTGCTCAACAGGTTTGGCCAATCAGCAAAATAAAATGTAACCTGAGGTCGCATCATTGTCAAAAAATTGACCAGGCAGCATCTCTTATAGGAAAAGATGGAATGTCAGGCTCGTCTGAAATAGTTGAAAATAAAAATAGAAGAGAAGAGGAAAATGCTCAGCCCCATGAGCAGGGGCAAGTGGAATTGCTGTGGTTGCTATTACTTAGGAATAATGTAATTGGACAGACTGCTAGGCCTCATGAATAACCTATGTTGTCTACCATGAAGCTGATAGGTCTGGAGTAGTTAAAACAGGAGAGACGGAGGGAAATGCTCTACCCACCTCCAGAGCAGGGAGTTGATAGAATTGCAGCCATTGCAACTACTCAGAAAAGTTTTGACATAATTGGCTGCTGGTCAAGCAGAACTACCGGTTTTAACCAAACTATTAGGCTACCATGTGTATATTCACATATATTGTCTAACCATGAAGCTGATATGTGAAAGTAGGTTTTGACACATATTCTTTAATTCTCAACTATGAATTCATTTTAGCACAAAATATTTTCTGTGACAGGATAATATTTTATTCTCATTATTCTTCAAGATCCCTGTGATTTTAATGACTAACACAACTTACAGTAGGGAAAGAGCATATTTTTTAGAATTCCACATAATTCCAACCCGGTACAAGATGAGAGAAACCAAGTTGATACTCCACTGCTTGGCAACATGCATGAGGAATAATAACTAACAGTTTGATTCAGAAAGGTTTTTCATGACAATGGTAAGACCAAAATTATGGATTGGAGTTGTGTAAAAAGACATACTGGCATATGATTAAAACATTAAGTATGACCATATGCAAAGATGGATGCAGTGAATGAAATTGTACAGTTGATCCGCTAAGTTGATTTGTGTTCAAAAATTTATCATTCAATTAATAATTAACATCGCATGAATGAACAGTAGATATATTTCACCAGAAAATTACAAAGAAGAAAACCGATAATACCATATCAAATAAGCAATCCATTGATCAAGATCAATATGTTACATAAAGAGGATCATCATCCTGTAGCAATCAGTAACAAAAGAGGACCGTTTGCTATTTTTTTTTCTGAATGAGAAACAACACATCAGAACAAAACACAAAGAGATAACCTTACAATGTCATCAATCAATTTCTACCAAGCGGGAGCGATCTGCAAGAATATGTTTCTTTAAAATCAGACTTTCTTGACGAGGTAAATATGGAGGCATACACTTCCTTAGTAGCATTAGCTGGAGCCACATCACCTGCCTTGAACCGTTTTCCCGAACCATTACTCAAACCATTGCTTGCACCCTTTACACCACCATTAGCACCATTAGCAGCAACATTCACATTCCAATTCTTCAATTTTGCAGAAACCTTTTCTGCTACCTTAATATCATCAATCTCATGCTTCGTCCCACTCAACCGCGATGACTCCATACAAACACCTTCATCTGCATTCCCATTCTTCACCTTCTTCACCTTCTTCTCCCTCAGCTTTGCCTTATCCTCCTCCATCCTCTCCCTCAAAGCCTTTACCTCTTCCTCACTCCCATTAATCACAATCTTATCGGATTCCGAAAAATCCTTGTGACAAACAAGACATCCGGAGGACTTAACCTCCTTCAAAGCCTTGGAGCTCAACACATGCCCACAAGTCCTCAAAGCGAAAAACTTGTATTTCCCATTGAACTCCAAACCCGAAATTGGACACTGAAACCGTGTCACGCCAACCGCCGCATCATCAACTGAAGCCAACCCAGGTATCAACGCGAGCTCAACAGCAATCATATCCTTCAAACCCTTTATGTGTCCGAACGCTTTGGGCAATTTCTTCCCCAACAACGCCTCCACAAGCGCCATCTTGTTGAACACATTCCCGAGAAGATCCACCACAATTGGGTGCTTCAACGGTTCGTTCGACAACGCACAATTCGTAAACTTGGACAGCTTTTGCTCGTTCGGGTCGACCTTATCCGGCTTCTTCACCGCGTACATGTTGAGGTAACAGTCTCGGGACTCGGCGCCGGTGGCTCCGCCATCGCCACCGCCACCGGGGAGGCGAAATCGTAGATTTAGCGTGGACAAAGGGGCAAGTTGGGAACTTTTAATTGTGGAGGAATCGGAGATGGGTCGGCCGTTAAAGGTGAAGAAGAAGGAATCTAGGGCTTCGGCTGGGAGGTTTTGGGGGAGGAGAGAGAGCTTCAGGTGGCGTATGGTGACAACAGGGTTTAGGGTTAGGGCACGAATGGGAATTTGGAGCTCTGGGGATTGAACGAAGATCTGGAGTTGTTGCTTTGGGGTATGCATATTGTTCTCTAGGGTTTTTGGTATTCAATTTGAAGACTGAATGATATCGAAGATGGAAGATGGAAGAGTGATCGATTAAAACTTCTCTCTCTCACTCTTTCTATATCTATATATATATATATATATATATATTTATATATCTGTATATACTGTCTGTCGGCTTTGAGGAGAAGGTTTAACGAAAGTTCTGTGCCGTGACGTTGAGGGGTGATAATTGGTATAGGAGTTCTGTTTGCGTGGCAGAATATGATTGGTTAGCTCTATGTGGTAATCCAACCTGCCGGGCTAGAACACAGGCCCAAACTTCTGGATAATAGACCGATTGACCAGAGAAGCCCAACTTAGTGAAGAGGCCGAATCACTGTACCCAATCAGATTCATTTATTCAAACCCGGTCCACTTTCATGAATGGATCTTCAAGACCAAAAGGAAAGAAAATAATTTTTAACCCTATTATGGTGCTTTAGTATTCATTCCAGTTATGTGAGTGAAATTATAAAATAAAAATTCTTTTGTTACAAATCTAGTAATCCTACTTAGAGTAATTCTACTTAAGGGTGCATAAGGTTCAGTTTGAACTGATTTAAGAGGATTTTTAAACCAAACCAATTCTAACAAATTCATAAAATTTTGAGCCAAACCGAACCATTTGACCAAATGAACCAAACCAAACCAAATCGTGAAAAACCGGTTTGGCTTGGTTCGGTTCCACGGATTTTTTTTTTTTTTTTTTTTTTTTTTTTTTTTTTTTTTTTTTTTTTGTTACAGAAGTATTCATATTTTAAAATCCACATACACAACAATAAACTAAGTTACCAACACATTCAAAACTATTAATATGTTCAAAATTTTTAATTCATTCTTCTATATCACTTCCAGAACTAAGGTGAATAAATTTAGAATTACTAATAATCTAATATATTTATAATTACTAATTCAACAACAAACAAACAAACAACCAAAATTCAAAATTTAGCCCACACTAAAAAAAAAAAAAGAATCATCTAATAAATTGATAAGACCTAAGAGAATTAAGATTGGACCATATGATTGATAGTTGATACAAACTTCTAAGTGATTTGAATTGGAGGATTATATTATACCATATAATATATAGGGTAAATTACACTTAGACCCCCTGTGGTTAGGTCATATTACACCTATATTAATATTTTGGTTTTAGATTTCACTTATATTTGAATTAGTAGGTTAACATTTCACTTACACCCCAAAAATTAATTTTTGATGAAATTAGAATACTTTGAGGTGTTAAATGACTATATTACCCTTTGACCTCACATTGACTTTTTTTTGTGACCAAACTACCCATCACAATCACCATCGCCCCGCTGCTGTCATGAACCTTACTCTCTCTCTCTACCTCTTTGCCATTGTTGAATTTTTCCCAAACAAGAAAAGGGTCTTAGAGAGAGAGAGAGAAAGGGGCAATTGAAGAGAATGGCGGCAAAGATCATTGGTGTCTAAAATTGCCAAATTTGTCTTATTTTTCTCTCTCCTCAATCCTTTTCTTCCTTCTTCGATTTAGGTTTTTTTTTTTTTTTTTTCCACCACCACGACACTGTTTTGTCCACCAAATCACACACACATATGTATGTGTGTGTATATATATATATCACCACCATCAATCACCCCCACCATAGACCGCCGCCGCCGACCCACCACATCACAGCTCCACCACCCACAGCCACATCCATCATCACCCCCCACAACCACCACCAAATCAAGTGAACTGGGTTTTGCTACTTGGAGCTTGCCATAATTGAGTTTGGTTTTGCCGACACTAGGAGCTCGCCGGAACTGGGTCAGTTCAGTTCTGTCGTTCGTCGCCGGACATGAACTGGGTTTCGCTACAAGGGCTGGGTCCAGCCCTCCTGTAGGAGCACGAGACGCGGATTTTCTCCGCCGATTTCGACGCCGTCGAGGCTGTAAGCCTGTAATCCGACGTCCCACCGCCGAGATATATTGATAGCGACACTGTAAAGGTTGTAATCCGACACCCGCCGCCAACATCAACTTGCTCTTCAGCGTCGTCGTCCGCAATCGACTTCGCCTTCGATCAGAAAATGGTTAAGAGAATTAAATTGGGAATTTAAATGCTGACAGATTATGACCTTTTTCTAACACTTTGTTTGATACGGGAAATTGATGGCATCATAGTATGGGTTTTGTGCTTTTAACTGGGTTTGTAGTTGTGAATAAGGAAATTGGCTAAATAATTGTTTATTAGGTTGATTTTCTTATTTACTGAATGATAAGATTTAGTAGTGATTTCTTATTCAATTCCAGTGGTGAGGGGGAATAGAAATCTAAAAACATTTTTGCCATGAACGTCCATTTCGGCAGTGGTTTGGGGTATGCAGTGGTGGATGTAGGCGGGTATGCAGTGGTGGATGTGGTCGGGAGCCAGAGATGGTGGCGATGGTGTGGAGTAGGGATAGGGGGTCTTTTGTCATTTAAGATTACATAAATTTTGTATTAAAAAATTGAGGGTAAAAGGGTCAATTCGCATGATTGGGGTGTAAGTGAAAATTAAAACCAAAATCTTCATCTAGCTGAAATATGACCTAACCTCAGAGGGTGTCTGTGTAATTTACCCCAATATATATTGTATAATTTAACGTATATATAAATAAATAAATAAATAAGAATATATATATAACATAATGGTTCGGTTCGATCTAGTTCGGTCATAAAGGATCTCAAACCATGACCAAACTGTATTTTTACAGTTTCACAAATTTAGAACCGTGACCAAACCAAACCATTAGCAAACCAAACCAAACTGTCCGGTCCGATTTGGATTTTCGGTTTGACCAGATTTTTGTGCTCCCCTAATCCTACTTCTTATGCTTCTCCATTTTCCCTCCCACTTGTGATACAGATAGGGAAACATTGTTCAACAAATTAATAAATCTGCTCCCTTCAATTGATTTCGCTTCCCTTCTTGTTCTAAAACTCTCATACTAAGGGCCTGTTTGGCATATGCTTTGTTTTTGGCTAAAACAAAAACAATGTTTTTGTTGTAGGAGTGTTTTGGAAAAAAATCGGAAGTACGTTTTAGGAATGAAGTGTTTTAGCACTTAGGACCCATGTTGCGCTACTGTTATGGTTTTGGGCCATGAACAGTTGTCAAAATAAAAAAAATAAAAAAATAAAACTTTTTGGTGTTTTAATATCGGGCCACTGTTCACGAAGTGTTTTAGTACTGTGTAAAATAAAACAAGCCTGCATCAAACAAGCTTTTGTTGCCAAAATCGACATTATAGCAGCTCAAAAACAAAAATAGCAGAAACAAAATGCATGTCAAACAGGCCTAAGCTTTTACTTATTTTCCTTTTTTTTGTTTCACTTATTTTAACCATAATTTTTAAAATTTTCTAATAATATATACTTTCCCATTAGCTTTGGAAGTTCGAATTCTCTTGGAGTTGCTTATAAATGTTGTTGGATTATTCTCTAGTGCATGCGAAACGAATGAACTATATATGTTCAGTAGTGGACTACAAAGAATTAATGAAAACCCGACACCACCTCAAATTCTCGTAGGCCTAATTTGGTACGCATAAAAGAATGGAATGAAACGTTCATTCCAACCATTTCTTTAGTTGATATGAAATTTAAAGGAAGAATGACCATTCCAAACCACTCCATAATAAAATAGTTCAAAAACCACAACTGTCACTACCTATGGAATGATATATATAATGGTATAATGATTCCGTGTGATACCCCTTGGATCCGAGACACGGGTTGATCAGGCCCAGGCCCAAACCCGAGGGAATATCAAACAATTAATATTTTATAATGAACACGGAATACAAAATAAATTAAGAAATGAAATTAAAGCTGGAAGGAACTAAAAATAGAATCCGCAAAATATTATAATTATTAAAATTCATCAAACCCAAACTCCAAAACTCCATCAGTTTACAACTTGGGAATCCATCTCTAGTGGACCCCTATTAAACATCCAAACGGAAGATAGAACAACTGTAATAAACGTCCAGAAATAAAACTATAGAGAGAGCCCTACATCATCGGAAGAGTGAATAGAGACCTCTGCTCAGCACGAACACGTCTAAGCCTGGAACTGTCGTGTACCTGAAAAATAGAAGTGGGTCAGGCCCACGCGCAAGTTCTATACTATTACAATCCAAACAGAGGCCCGATACGCATGTACATCCTAAACAATTCAACAATAGCTAATAGTCCGTAAATATATATATAGTCACACTAAAGGACTCTCACTGGATTACAGGTCGGTCTCAACCTGAATAGAGGTAACATGCTAAAACGCACACGAAGTGGGCATATGTACCTATACCTGAACAGGGTACACCTCCAACCATCGTAGCCAGCTACACATCCCGATGTATATACGCTCCCTAGCCATCGGTCCTGAGGCTCAAGCTCATACCGAGGCACCATAACAGTACATATATAAAATCCATCCAAAATCCCTGGTATTGCCGCTCAACAAGTAGTTGCCATGACAATACAAATCCACGGGACTTAACTTTTAGTTAATCCCATCCTTATTCCAAGTAGGTGGGTAATGATATTGTTTTAAAAACCAAACCCGTCCTTAGTATGCCATCGTCCCATACCGGTGCCTACTTTCCAATCCTCCAGTAGTCAATAATACCAATAAATCAAGTATATATCAACTAAATTCCAACATCCAACATTCAATGTTAACAGTGATAAAATAAGCATTGATAAACAGGGTCACAAAAACAACATATACATGCCCAATTTAAGTTGTTCCCTTTAGTCTGATATAAAGACAGAATTAATTAAAACTTCCATTTAACACCTTACAAATGACATACAGATATGTAGGGTATGTATCACAAAATCCTAACCTCTATAGTTGATACTAACTGTGATAATGTAAGTATCAAAACAATATTCACAGTATGTATGTAGACATGCTCAAATTATAGTGTTCCACAAAACCGATCTAGTGTTAAACTCAAATCCTCCTAATATTTAAGTTCCAACAGTTGCTATTACAGAAGTTAAGATAGCTATCATCTAGACCCATCCTTCCAATAATTTATACTAGCAGTGGTAAGGAAAAACGTGAACCACAGAACCACAATACATTCACAAACATGCTTAGTCTAGGTTGAACAAGCATACAACACTACTGTAACTACCAGTTTCATAGCAAAACAGATTTCATTTTAGTTTGGTTTAATCTTCTTTAATCCTGGAATCATTTAAGAGTGCAAAGAGTATGAAGCCTAAGGGAAAGAGTAAGGATAGAATCTTGCCTCAGAAACTTTTGTTCAAAGTTTCAACGTCGTCTTCTTAAAAAATCCCGGCGAGTTCCAAAACTCGGTTACTATTCATGGGTACGAAACACTATTCCCGAACTCAAAATCTGATCTCTACCGTTCATATTGTGCGACACTGAGTCATGAACCTATCCTCCAAATTTCAGCTCGATCGGACTACGGACGAAGCGGTATCGGATGTTTGATGAAATCTGGGCAGAATGGAAAAAACCTGTGCGACCCAGTTACTGTTCACGAGTACGAATCACTGTTCCAGAGGTCAAAGTCTGATCTCCACCGTTCAGATTGTGCGTCACTGAGTCGTGAACCTCTCCTCCAAAATTCAGCTCGATCGGACCACGGACGAAGCTGGATCGGAGCTTTGATCAAACTTTGGCAGAATGTGAAAAACTGCGTTTTTCCTTCTCCACTTCCACAAAATGTGTGCTTTGTTTAAAAAAAACCCTACACAGACGTCTACCTTATACTTATAGAGTTTTTCTAAACCCTAGGTTCATTTAAGTCCAACTCACAATCCTAACCGGCCCATCCAATTAACGTAGAAACCTACGACAGCTATAATATAAAACCCTAATTTATACTATAATTAAAACCCTAGTTAGATGTATTTACCTAATTACCCTATTCACCATTAAATACTTAACAAATAATCTAATTGAACAAAATAATAATTAGTAAACCCAATTAAACCAAATAAGACACACATAAAATAAGACATACATAGAATAATTAAACCAATTACACTTAAACCATTAATGCCAATTAAATAATTAAAACACTAACAAGTAATTCCAATTAAATAACTAAACTAATTACACTTAAACCATTAATGCCACTTAAATAATTAAAACACTAACAAGTAATTCCAATCAAATAACTAAAAATAAATATCATTTAAATAAATTAAATCACCACAAAAGAAAACAATTAAGCACCTAATAAAAAAAATAATGACACATAATCAAATAAAATGCACTTAAATAATAAATTAAATACCATTAAATACCAGGAATATCCTTTTTAAAATTAGGGGTATTACATTCCGTCCCTCGTAGGGGTGCAACTTGGATTGGGTAACCCGAGCCCAGCCCGATTTTTCACAGGTTTGGGCAATCATTTTTACAATTAAGGTTGGACTTGGGTTAAAAAATCTCAACCCGAATTTAATTAGGGTTGGGCTTAGGTTGAAGTGCTAGCAACCCGAACCAACCCAAACCCGAATTCGAATATTATTTTCATATATATTTTTACTTATAAATACATTATATATAAAATTTAAACTATGATTACTTTTTTTCTTTATAACATTTTTTTTTTTTTTTGTTAAATCTTAACTTATTGTATTTTAATATTTAGGAGAATTAATTTTCTAAAAATTTGTTTATAATTTATTAAAAATTTACAAAAAATCTTTAAACTTTTTCTTATTTAAGAGTAATTTAATCTAAAACTAATTCAATGTCATATTAAATTTTCGGTATAAATATTAACCATATGAGTAATCTGAAATAACCCGAAGTTTTAATCCGGAATATAAATCCGAATTTAAAAGTAGAAGGATGGGTTGGACTCAGATTGAGTAGTTAAGGTTCAGGATAGGATTAGAATTGGACTTGGGTTTAGCATTTCAAATAGTGAATTGGACTCAAGTTATACGTCAAATCCGCCCGAGTTGCAGCCCTAATCCCTCGGGACTAACAATAGTACAAGAATATCCAACTGTTGTCCGTCGACTAAGCCTTTCGGCTTGAAGTTAGGTCCTACTCACCCTCTGTGGACGAACCTTGTGGAGTAGCCCTTAAGTTTTCGGGGCATTGAATTCTCACAAATGTAGGGTATATTTGGGATTCTGAATTTTGGCCAAGTCACACGAGTCACGTGCCTCCACTTAACGTTAAATATGAGACTATGAACTAATAATTTGCAACAAACGGGATAGTTGAGGGGTTAAGGTGTCACGAGATAGGATTTTTTTTAGTGCACTTATTTTGCATTCTCCGGATAATTAATTTAATTTTTTTTTACTCGAATAATTTACTTTAATAATATTGCAAGTGGAAAAAAATAAAAAATAAAATAGTCGGTCATATAAAACCCTCGTTTCGTATTCTTGGTCGCAAGGCGGAAGCAGTGTTGCAGAGGCAGGTTACACCTTCACATATCATCCAAGTGATCTCTCTATCTCTCCTGTACATACATACATACACTAAATTTGTTAATTCATCCGGTAGAGTATTGATTTTTATCACTACTGTTATACATCCTTAGGTTCATAAAGAGTCGTCGTGTTGCAGATTTAGGGTTTTGGTCACTCATTAATGATTTGTCTATCAATGGTATCAACTGCATTTTCCCCTTTATTTCTCTCCGCTTCGTTAACCTTAGTCTACGAGCCATTCTGTGCATGTAAATTGGTAAATCTTATTTCATTTTTATTTTTATTTTAATTTTTTTTGCAGTGATACATCTATGAATTTGAATGTCTTGATATATATCGAATATGCATATTTTTGTGTGAGTTTTTTGATATTCACAAAAAATACTTGAACTATAGATTCAACACCAAGGAAAAAACAACCATACAAAATGTTTTTGATTTTGTTAGTGGAGGAGTGTTTGTTGAATTTGTTCTTACTTTGCTTTGTTTGACTATTCATCCTGTCTGATTGAATTTTTATATAATTTTCGGATCATATAGGAGTTTCCGATCTTAGCATCACCCAGAAAAATGTCCGGGTATGTGAAAGTTTATTGTTTGTTCTAATTATTTATTGTCATTGTTGCATGTTGACAAATGCAAATTGATAGTTTGCACAAGACCCGAACTTTGTATAATTGTTCCAGTCTATCCGCTGTTTATGAGTAGAAACAAGTATCTTCAAGCAACTCGGTGTAGTTATTGTTGTGCACCTATTACTTGTTACTCTTTGGCTTGTTTGCTTGTTGGCTTTTCAGTTGGCTTATCAAAGATATATATATATATATATATATTTTGCATGCCAATTCAATTGGAAGATACTTGACTGATGATAAAAAGGATAATGTCATTGTAATTATATTTGCATGGTAAATAACTCTTATCTATAGAAATAGAAATGGTTTAAAACCTTAAGAAGAGCATATACCATTGCAGAAAATAGGAATTTCAACTTTCTGGCAGGTCATGTGGATGATGTGCGTCTTAATATTACCTTTGAGTCTGTACTCGTAGATGTTAATTTATTTAACTATTTATTATTTGAATAGTTTTACTTCTTGGTATGGTAATACGGTGAAGATTACAAGTAATAAGAGATTTGCAGTTTGATTGATTTTAATGATTGGTTAGAAATAAAAAAGATCATACAAAGTTACAAACATTTAATTGTATGAACTATCAGATAATTGATTTATTTGAAGTCAAATAACTTTTGGCGGAGTAATGACAGTGTAGGGTATCTTAAGAGTTACTAACAACTACCTGTGGCGGAGAGTGAATTTTCATTGTTTTGTTGGGAGTTTAACTGTAAGAGATATCAATGTGCTGGTTTACAGTACCAAGACCCAACAAGTTTTGAGTGCAAATAAAATAAATGGAATAGTTTTGGGATACCTGTAGCCTAGTAATATCTCCTCTACCTTCCTAAGTGGAAGGTCATGGGTTCAAGTCCCATTAGGTACAAAAGTGGGTGCATGAGTTACAACTAGGAAAAGAAAATAGAATAAATGGATTAGATTAGTTATCCGGGCAAGTTTCTACAAGCTGGAAAAGGATTATTGGAAGTTTGAGGTTTTCTCACAGCTGATATGGTTTAATGTGGTGGATGGCACAAGGGTTCATGTTTTCTCTTGAGTGTAGACTCAAGTTTCATAACTAACTTGGTACAAGGTTGGGGCTAATTGATGATTCTTAAATAATTCTTGATTCCACCTTCATTAATTTGTGACATACACAATTTGGATACTGTTTTAAGTTTCCTTAATCTGCATATGAGTAATTGATATAAATATAGTTTGTTAATCAATCTCACTTTTCCATTTGGGAAATTTTTTAATGAGAATGCAAGTGTGCACACACACAAAAGAGGAAAATAAAAAAACAAAAAAGAAAGAAATCTTTCATTTCTTGAAGATGTCTTCCTAATATATCTCTTGTTATTACAGAGAAGATGTTGTTGCAGAGACTTCTGCTCCAGCTCTAGGTGAGCCCATGGACGTCATGACAGCCTTGCAGCTTGTGCTGAGGAAATCACTTGCTCATGGGGGGCTTTCGCGAGGGCTCCATGAAGGTGCTAAGGTGATTGAAAAGCATGCCGCACAGCTTTGTGTGTTAGCTGAGGACTGCAACCAGCCAGATTATGTTAAACTTGTCAAAGCACTTTGTGCTGATCATAATGTCAGCTTGATATCAGTACCTAATCCTAAAACTCTTGGCGAGTGGGCTGGTGTAAGTAATAATTCGTTCCACTCTATTTGCTGCTCTTGTTTTCCAGTATCTTGACTGGGTAATGTTACTCTTTGGTTTTGTTCCTTAAAACTTTTTGAGTAATTATTTGAATCTTGTTTCTTTGTAACTTCTTTATTGATTCTTTCATGCTTAAAAAGTCATTTGTCATCCAAGGACTATGAGTGCGGTCAATTTTATCTGATAAAAAACAGTTTAAGTGGATTTTTATTTTATATTTTTTATCCATCTCTCTCCCTCCCTCTCTCGCACATATTATTTCTGGGATCCATTAGACTACCAAATTCCAGTTTTCATCCTCTATTTATTTGTTATGCTTCTTAATCTTCTTCTACTTTTCTTTTTATTTTTTATTTTTAATCAAGCCCTACCAGGTTATCAAATTCTCGCTACCATGTTGTTGAGGTAGTTCGCAAGGATCAGTATGGATAAGTCCTACTTTTCTATGAAAATGATATTTTAGTTCTATAAGTTTTGTGGAATACTGGTAAAATTTATTCAGAAACTTCTTCAATGATTTCAAGCACTATTGCATTTTCTTTATTGTCTTTCAAACTTTGCACTTCCTTCTCCATCAACGCTTTCCTTTTCACATGTGCAGCCAGTGTGGTGCCTGTGATAGGGGTCCTATTGTTGTGGATCTGACAGTGGCCATAATTAACTCTCTCTCTCTGAAGCAAAAATTAAAGAAAAGAAAGGAAAAGGAAAGGAAGAAAGATATTATTGATATGGTGGCAAGGGGTGGCTTGTATTGAGTTTAGTTGGCCGTTGTGAGGTTTTTAAGGGTTCTTCCTAATGGTATGGAGAGCCTGCAGGTTGGTACAGGTATCTGTAATGAGTGAAGGCCTATAATATATGGGGGGATTATGGGCTTGGTGTAGATTGGAAGTGCTTGGTTTGCCATGCTGAGATATATAGTGAGGATGGAACTCACATCATGTTGTTTGCTAGGGCTGTGAGTCTGGTGGTTAGATGTGGGTTGCAGTAGGTAGTTGAGCTTGAGTGGAAGCAATTGAGCTAAGTTTGCATCAGGTAACGTGTTTTATGGGGATCTGGTGATTGTGCTAGTGAGATACTGCAGACTGTTTGGAATGTGGCTATAATAGTTGAAAATTGTTTTTAACCCTTGTACAAGGATGGAAGTTCACCTTGTGGAAGACCAATGGTGACACTAGTGTCGGGAAACTAAAGATTAGAAGGATAACATAGGGAATGAAAAAAGCTTTGAACTTATTTGGAAACCTTTCGGAAAATGAACTGATTGGTCTTTCACAAAAAAATTGCTTATTTATCTTTTTTGATTGAGAAGTAGGATTTATTGGTACCTCTCTCTGTTCGTAAGGCTTGTGATGCTAGAATTTTTTTCTTAAAATGGCTGACAATGCTCACTGAATATTGATGATTTTTATGTTAATTATTATTATTATTTTTCTTGAATACAGTTGTGTAAGATTGATTCTGAAGGGAAAGCAAGGAAGGTGGTTGGTTGTTCCTGTGTTGTTGTTGAGGTACATCACAGTTTTACTGCCTTTATTAGTTGTTCCAAATAAGTAACAGTCCGTAACAAAAACAATTTACCTAAACAGATTTACCCATCAAATATTTATGTTGATTGAACAATTTTGAACACTGTCTTTGCTTTAAATACTGGGAAGTTTATTTTTTTTTTCTTATTTCTTAGTTTTTTAATGGTCCTTGAATATTTGCTGAATGAATTTTTTTTCTTTTCTTTATCTGATTGTTTGTAGGATTACGGGGAAGAAACTCAGGGTCTTCACATGGTTCAGGAGTATGTGAAATCCCATTAAGCTTACAGCTGAGAATGAGGATCTTTTTCATCGAGGGGTTTTTTCTTTAGTTACTTTTGAGCAGTTTTTATCTCCTTTTCTAGAGATATTATACAAGGGTGCATGGGAACACTTTTTATATATCATCCTGTCTTCTTATTTGAATCATGAGGAGTATTTGTCTTATCAATTGAAATCTACTTGGATCATTTTTCTGACTCAGTTCCTGTTTCGCGATTATATTTTTCACCATCAGAAGTGGCTTGGGAAGTCTATTATATCGTCTGTGGTAGAACCATTGGGACAGTAATGGTTGTCTTCCCTGTGACCTTAGGTATTTTTACTATAGAGAATCTTTTTTGCTGTTACCCTGGACCGTGTAAAATGTATGTTTATTTTTGCCAAGTAGATTATCTGGAGCCATTTCACTTGGCTTAATGTGTTCCTCTAGGCTGGAAGCAGCATGCTGAATCGTGATGGTTATACAACATAATCACTTTCGGAAGAAAAGAGTTTCTTAGTGTCGTTGACGAATTCAGTCTTGACATTCCTCACTGTAGCTCAATGGAACTCGGGCTGGCATGTCTCCAAGTTGGAATGCTATGGTGTAAAACATTGTTCAGAATTTAGAAGATCTTTAACCTAAAAGCATAATATTATCACCACCAATATGTATTGCATTTTTGCCAGCTAAATTAGGTGGCTCGTATAAACACCTGATGACCAATATATCTATGGTATTAAAGGTTGTGGATAAAGGCATTGGTGTTGTATGTGGACAAGAGGTTCACCATCAATTGGGCAAAAACCAAATCAATTAATATATTGGTGGGTCATGAGGCTTTTGAAATGTTGATATGTGGTCCATGGATAGAAATGAGTTATTAGGTCGTTGGCTTGAAAGATGATGAGGAGGCGTGGGTCACATTTTGTTGTTTTTTGAACAATCTACCACCAGAACAGGACTAGTGGTCTGTGTTGGACAATTGAAGGTCTGGTTCAACCTACACCAGAAATCCCTTAGCCTTGTAATCCCTCTTTTCCCTTTTTTTCCAACCATGGTCCATACCCTTTGGGGGATGTACCTACTTATCGCATTGTATGCTTGTCCATCCCCGTCAAGTTGAAAATAGAATTTGTTTTTTTTCCTCTCTATTCAACATCATTAGTACACACACACACACACACACACACACACACACACACACACACACACACACAAAGCTCGATGCAAACAAAAAACAAAATGTACCAATTATTGGGCTAAATAAGTTGATTTTATTGCAATTCTCACACTGAAATTGACTGTGTAAGGAGAATTGGATTAGCCTTGGAGCATATATATATATATATAATTGGAATTTTGCCCCTAAGTTTTGGATTCAGTCAGGTTTTACCAAAATTAGCCCAAATTGAATTTCCACCTCATTTTTGGATACCTGTTATAGTCATTTTAATCAAATGGTCCCTGTTGTTTGGCTGATTCATCCGACATGACAATATAAAGAACTTCAAATACTGCTTTACCAATCACTAAAAAGAAAATAATAATATGAAAAAGAGAAAATAAATAAATGACTTATAGTAGTTCAAAATAGTTGAGGTGCGTTTGGAGTTTGGACGTCCTTGAATATATTTCTAGCTTCTTTTAACATGTGTTCGTCATTTTCATTTCCAAATTCAACACGTGCAAATTTTTTCTCACCATCCCGGTTGTGGATCCCTAGGTGTGTGTGTGTGTGTTTTTTTTTTTTTTTTTGGGCCATATTGATGCAAATCGAATGGTCCAAGTTGTTCATATGAGTTATTAGAACTCTACTTCCCAACGTTATGGAAGAGATATAAGGTATGGTCACAGCCACCTCCACAACAACGAGGCAGGGATAAGCAGTTTCTGCAAATGAAGCTGCAGATAAGATACCCATACTCAAATCTTGATATAAATATATATATAATTAAATATATATATATATATATATATATATATATATATATATATATTAATATATATGAATGGTTATAGTTGTGCAGAGCTCTATCTTCAATTCAATCAATTCTTGGTGAGCTACAAATAAGTCATTTCATTTTATTTCTTGTAATTTAACAAAATTTAATTGGAATTTAGCTGGTCAGATATATGTTAATCGAACATAAAAAAAGCAAGGACTCCCCCATTAATGGAAGTTTTCTAGTTTCTTTCTTGTATTTTATGAGTGAATTATCCTTTATTTTAAATAAATATATACCTCTTTAATAATTCAATCTCCGTACATACACAGGTAAACAAATAGTAATTGAATTAATTTATGTGCTAAAGAAAAAAGAAGTGCAAATATAGCATATTCGCATCCCTTTATATATATATATATATATATATATATATAAATTCAAAATCTATATAAATTGGGATGTGCTGCCATTGCCAATACCAAAATTAAATAAAAATAGGTGTCAGACATGGACGAAGAAAACGAGGTTAACTAATTTTTGACTTGTAACTGTCAAGGACTAAAATGACAATTAGTCGATCCTCTAACCATCACGTAAATTGCTTAAAAATTAGCGTCAAAATATTTACAGAAATGTATCATCATTCATCACAAAGCTCGCTTGGCACATTGTGAACCACCTAACCCAAGATAGTCCAGAGCCGCTAGAGAAGAGTGGTTCATCTTCCTCCTATATATACACACCACACCACTCCACAACTACATCACACCAAACCACACTCACACACATTCATCACTTACCGTTCCTCTCTCTCTCTCTCCATCTATTTTCTCTCTCTAGAAGCCTACTGCAGAGGAGGCTAAGAGGGGGATCAAGAGAAAATTAAGTTTTGGGTCACTAGCAAAAATGGCTGGGAGTGGACTATTTGCAGAGATCATAGATGGGGAAGTCTTCAAGTACTACTCTGAAGGAGAGTGGAAGAAGTCAGCTTCCGGAAAGTCTGTTGCTATTGTCAATCCGACCACACGAAAGACTCAGTACAAGGTTCAAGGTAATTAATTAATATTTATGAAACTATTAATACATTTAAATATACAATGTGTCATGTGCGTGAATTTGTGCATATATGTATGCTTGTGTGTGTATTTTGTTGTTTATATGTAAATGTGTGTCTTTGTATGTATGTATGCAAAATTGCTGTTCTTTGAAGAAAGGACTTTGTGTTCTGAGGATTTTAAGTTAGTTTAAGTTCCTGATTAGTTTAATGAAATTGTTTGTTGTTATTTGGTTCCAAATTTACCAAATTTCTTGTAGATTTTAGCTAAAATTGGAGAAATAAATCCAATGAAATATTTGTTTTGGTAGAAAAATTTTCAATGCAATTCTAGGGCTGAAAGAAGTGTTATTTTTACTAGAAGTTTTTCTAGAATTTCCTTTTGTATTATTATTGAACTTGGTGCATGAAATTTGGAAGTTTTAAAGTAATTATCCTCAGTTTGGTTGCCTAGGAAATGAAGGAAAAGAAAAGGGAACAGAACTGTTGATCGTATGGCTAATGTTGCCTTCTGTTTTACAAAACGAAGAACTCCTAAGCCATCCAAATTAAGCAAATTTTGTTTTTTTTGTTTTCAAATTAGTGGAAAATTTTGTAATAAAACATATGATTTCTTTTATTATCATACATTTTCACAGCAAACAAGCAGAGTGAAAGTGAAGGAGAAAGAGAAATTATTACTCCACAATTTGTATCGCATTTGTTTAGCTTTTAACTTGACCAAGTGCAAGTTCTGAATTATTCAATGCCCGTTTCCTTATTGCTATGGCTTTTAACCAGCTTGTACACAAGAAGAGGTGAACAAGGTCATGGAATCGGCGAAAATTGCACAAAAAATGTGGGCAAAAACCCCACTGTGGAAAAGAGCAGAGCTCCTTCACAAGGCAGCTGCTATTCTCAAAGAGCACAAAGCCCCCATTGCTGAATGTCTAGTAAAAGAAATTGCAAAACCAGCGAAAGATGCAGTCACTGAGGTATATATATATATACAGATTGTTTCACTTCCACATTTGAGGTAAAATTAGCTTGAAATTCAGTGAATTATGCTTTCGAACTGACTTATTTGAAATTATGTATTTTGTGAAGGTTGTGAGGTCCGGGGATTTGGTTTCTTACTGTGCTGAAGAAGGAGTTAGAATTCTGGGAGAGGGGAAGTTCTTGGTGTCTGACAGCTTTCCGGGGAACGAGAGGACAAAGTACTGCCTCACTTCTAAGGTATACTTTTACTCTTCTAGCTTATATGTTTGTTGCTTCTTTGTGACACTGATAAATAGATTAAGTTAATTTGTCAATATAAGTTAGGGCTGAAACTTAAGGAACTTATGTGATTACGTGTCCAATGGATCAATTTGATATGCTTATTTCAGCTGAAAAGGTTTAAATTTCAGGCTTTGGCATTTGGGAAAGTGCAAGTACATGGCCAACTTTTATTTAATGATTTTTGAATTTTTGTACAATCGGTTATAGCGCGATCCTTTATTATGCTGACACTGGATGGTGTAATTGTTATGGAAGTTTTTGCATAAAGAGGGTTAAGAGAAGCAGTTTAAGTTGTTTGGATCGGAGTCCTGTTATGGTTAGTAGGACTCAGTGAGATCAGCAAGTTGTTTCAAGGATGGTTTGTTTTGTCACTTGGTCTTCAATCTTCATGCATCCTTGTGAACCCGTCCTTTGTTTTTTTGCTGGAACTTGCAAGCACCAATGGAGTCTGTTGCTGGCCATAATAGGTTCATCTGTCTGTGGCCTTCATTTATCATACTAAATTAATATCGTGACACATCAAAGATAAGGCATGTGCAATGAAACAGTCCATTCCTTCATCATTTCCATTGTCATCCACTTTTTTTTTTTTTTTAGTTCCTAACAAAGTAAGAAAATGATTTTAATCTGGATTAGCACTGTAAGATGGTGCACTTAAAACCTATGAACATGGATATGGAGATCCTTCAAGAAACCTCCAACTTGCAGTGCAGGTTATTGATTAATATTTCTGATTCATAATGCCGTGTCCTCATTCATAGTTGACTACAAGGAGTGAAGTAACCAGCGTGCTTCCATAGACTCGTTAGACTAATTTCATCATCATCCCGGTCAGATATTTCATTTCTTGATCAGATGGCAAGGCTTGGTTGAGCTGGGAAGAACTTAATTGCCCATTTAAAATTAGTACATATTCCTTATTTATCATTAGTCAGTTCTGCTTTGATTTACTTGTCAATACATGACATGCTTCATGGAGCTAGCTAGCTGCATCTAAACCGCAACTTTACATAGATTTATCTGTTTGAAAAATTCCTGACTGATCATGATGAGTTAATCATATGTTTTAACTTATTTTCTTAACATATTTGACACGGTTTATGATGTTCAATTGCTTATGTCCTGCAGATTCCGCTTGGGGTTGTTTTGGCGATTCCTCCCTTTAACTATCCTGTCAACCTTGCTGTCTCCAAAATTGCCCCTGCACTGATTGCTGGAAACTCCCTTGTGCTCAAACCTCCAACTCAGGTACTCTTCTAATTTGTTAGATGACTGCTTAGTATTCGAGATTATGCAACAATCATCTAAAGCATTAGATATGCATACTTCATGCCATTATGTTTCTTATCTTTTGACAATAATACGAGTAGTATTTTCTTCAAGCTGTATGATAAGCAATACAAAATGATATGTAAGATACAGAGGAAAGGCTTGAATTCCATGATTTTTAAGCGTAAAACTGAAGAAAGATTTCATTTTCATTGGATTGCCAAACACCCACACAGTTGAAATGTGTGGATGTGTACATATGTACAGTTTCCGAATCATTGAATAGTTTGTTCACTCAATCTCATTCTACTTTCCTGCAGGGTGCTGTAGCTGCCCTTCATATGGTGCATTGCTTTCACTTAGCCGGCTTTCCAAAAGGCCTTATTAGCTGTATTACAGGAAAAGGCTCCGAGATTGGTGATTTCCTCACAATGCATCCTGGAGTGAATTGCATAAGGTAATCCAAAGTTAATCTATTTCATAGTACTGAAGGAGGTCCTTTCTCCCTTGCCTGCTATTTGCTTAACCTCGAACTTGCTTACTTGTTATGCTCAGCTTCACCGGTGGAGACACTGGAATTGCGATTTCAAAAAAAGCAGGCATGATCCCTCTACAGATGGAACTGGGAGGAAAAGATGCCTGTATTGTGCTTGAGGACGCTGATATTGATTTGGTAGCAGCAAACATCATTAAAGGAGGGTTTTCTTACAGGTATGAGAAACTTCCTATACGTAATAATACAGTTGCATATGTTTTAAGGGAAAGGGAGACATAGTAAATGGTTTTGCAGACACACACTACTCGTGTTTAGAGCCCAAGAAGAATGATAATTTCTCTTGAAACAAACTTACTAATATGTTTTGGAGGTAGTTTTTCATAGTAGGATCTTCATTATGTTTGTTCATTTGATATGATGCATTAATTTAATAACAACATTAGCACTTGCAAATCCTATTAATTGTTTCATGCCTGCAATTACATTTTGTTTAGTACAACTTTCTAATTGCTTTGTTTCCACCTTTGTAACAGTGGTCAAAGATGCACTGCTGTTAAGGTGGTTTTGGTGATGGAATCTGTTGCCGATACTCTAGTAGAAAAGGTGAAGGCCAAGGTTGCAAAATTGACAGTTGGACCTCCCGAGGAGGATTGTGATATCACTCCAGTTGTTTCAGAGTCATCTGCAAACTTCATCGAAGGGTTGGTTATGGATGCTAAACAAAACGGAGCCACATTTTGCCAAGAATACAAGAGGGAGGGCAACTTAATCTGGCCCTTACTGTTAGATAATGTTCGTCCTGACATGAGGATAGCGTGGGAGGAGCCATTTGGGCCGGTTTTGCCTGTTATCAGAATCAGCTCTGTTGAAGAAGGGATCCACCATTGTAATGCTAGTAATTTTGGTCTCCAGGTAAAAAAAACACATCTCTTTTACTACTATCTATAAAAGCATTCCAATTAACTATGAACAAGAGCTCTAGCTAGTACTAGCAATACTAATACATTTGACTGAACCACAGGGTTGTGTCTTCACAAGGGACATCAGTAAAGCAATGTTGATCAGTGATGCAATGGAGACAGGAACGGTTCAGATCAACTCTGCACCGGCTCGTGGACCGGATCATTTTCCTTTCCAGGTGAAGAAAAACTTGCAGAAAGTTTGCCAATTAATAATTAATGTTGATTCAAAATTATCTAAGAAGAAAAATGCTTCTTTGTTGACAGGGTTTGAAGGACAGTGGAATTGGGTCACAAGGAATCACCAATAGCATTAACATGATGATCAAGATCAAAAGCACTGTCATCAACTTACCAACTCCTTCATACACCATGGGCTAATTATTATCTCTCTACTTTTTCTATTTTAGTAGCTAAATATTAAAAGTGACTAATGATTTAGTATTTATCTTTTTTATTAAGTTTTTAGCTATCAATGAAGTGAAAATCATAATAATGAAGAGATTTCTATCAACAACTACTGCTCTCCATTAATAATAGTTTGATATTGTTAAATATAGCATCCCTGTCTACTTTTGCGCTTATACTTGCTCTACATCGAAAGAAATTTATTCAAAGGTTTAATTCAAACTTTAAATTAAATTTTTTGAAATTTTAGTCATACGAACTTCAATTTGATTTGGTACCCCCAAATATAACTAAATATATTTTTATATGTCACTTCAAGATAGCAAAAAGTATTTGATATGTTTAAGTTGCCTTCGGGCATGATGGTAATTTGTAACAATAAAGTATTTTTTTTTATTATAGGGTGGAAATTTTCCACCAAACTAGTGTCCGTATTTCATAGTCATGTCTGATTTTCAAATTCGAAGACTCAAATCATACTTTTTGGCTAACTAATTAGATACATTTGGGGTCTAATGTCTAAGGACCACATAGCTTAATAAATACTAATTTAAACCAACCAACATAATCACACTTATACTCTGTTTGGTAACTATGACGATGACAAATTTCCGTCCTATTAAAAAACACACACTTCTTAAAGAAAGGAAACAATTTGTGCTCGTATTGTTTGGTTGAATGGGAAGTCAATGAGGAAGGAATAGAACCACCGTGAAGTGATTTGACCATTGCATCCATTAATAGTTAAAATAACCATTTTTTATTTATTTAAAAAACTCAAATTTTGAGGGTAAAAAAAGTGAGAGAAAAGAAAGATACTTTCTTCTTCCTTCTTGAAAAAAAAAACACAAAAAAAATTCTCGAGCGCAAAAATGTAAGAAAGAGAGAGGAAGATACCTTTTTCTCCCTTCCTTCGCTTGAAAAAAAAAAAAAAAAAGGTATACAGTTCCTTCAACCTTTCTTGATGCCAACTTTCCCTTCAAACATGAGGAGTTCTTGATATCAACTTTCCCTTTTCCGCTCCCTTTCCTTCCTCTATACTCTAACCAAAATATAAGTTATTAATCATCTTACTATTAATTAAATCAAAACCATTCCTTGTTTCTTATCAAAAGCTGTTGTCGAATAATGAACAGTTGAATGGAGTCGTCTCCTACTTGTCACTGGCTATTGCCCACTTTCTTAGTTTAAAACTTCTCAAATTAACTTTATATAGACGAGAAATTATTACACAACACGAAATTCATCAAAACGTAAAAAAAAAAAAAAAAAAAAAAAAAATTGAATAAAATTGACACATTTCAATATATTTCTTTAGATTTTAAATAGTTATCGACATAGACTACTTAATAATTTCTTCACACATATATATATATATATATATATATATAGAGTCCATCAAACAAAAGTTGTGGAAAACTTTAGTTCTTGTTTTAATTAAGCAAATTGTGATAATTTCAATGTGATTTTCAACATATTATGTGGGTTGGATTTATGTTTCGCAATTGCGGTATTGTTCGTGATCGCAATGTAATAGACTCATGAATATCAGTCTAAAACGACTGATTGAACCAGCCGATTTATAAAGATATATAACTCTTGAAAAATGGTTACAAACTTAACAAAATGTCGACCGATATGAAAAATTACAAGATAGATAATCTTATACTATCTCTGTCTCATATTAAAAATTCACTTTAAGACACAATTCTCAAAATAAATTGATATCATATATGTAATCTTATACTATTTTTGTCTCATATTAAAAATTCACTTTAAAACACAATTCTCGAAGTGAACTTTTAATGTAAGATATGAGAAGATAATTGAATGCGTCCACTAGGATGAATACTTGGTAGATTATGCTGCCAGAAGGCAATTACCCAAATATAAAATTCTCTTGTTATCCTTTTAGGTCTTTAACAACACACATCTCAAGAATGTTATTAAGAAATTTTCTTAGAGTTGACTGTCTTTTTAATTTTTTTAATACCCTACGGCACGGCTCTTTCTATATCTCTAAGATGATTCTCCATTAATATATTGAGAGTGCCTGAATTTCTAGGTGTGATTTGACATTCTTAATGAGTTGTTCATAGGGTTTTTTTTTTAATTTATTTATTATTTTATTTAATCAAATCTCATCTTTTTAAAGGATATGGCTCAATGGTTATTATTGGAGCTCCTTATTAAAATCAGAAAATACTTTTATTTACTAATCTTTTGATTCTTTTGAGTGGTTGGTTGAAAAACTTGAAAGTTCACCGTCGGTATAATTTATTAATGTTTGAAAAATGAAACCTGGACGCTTAAATAAGCACGTCTGTAAAGCAGAGTGTGGATATTTTATGGTACTTACATAGGAGTATATGGATACTTTATGTATATGTATGTCTATATATACTTTATGTATATGCACTTATCTATGTATATACATAAAAAAAGAATAAGGAGGTGACATTATTTTTGCAATTTTATTATAAAGGACCCTAATAATTAAATCGATTTAATTAAAGTGCAATTGGACAAAGTTAATTTGGCTTATTGCTTCTCTTTAGAAATTAGAACCATAGTTAATGCAAAATGCAATCGTATATTCTTAAAATAATTTTTTTTAATTAAAGTGCAATTGGACAAAGTTAATTTGGCTTATTGCTTCTCTTTAGAAATTAGAACCATAGTTAATGCAAAATGCAATCGTATATTCTTAAAATAATTTTTTTTAATAAAAATTTAAGTGTACGGAATAAAAAGAGCATTTGTATGATAAAGACGAAAGATAAGAATGAAGATTATGATAAAACAATGGAGGCATGGTTAAAGCAAATTATGTTAGTCTTAAAATCTTTTGACATAATTTAGTATTTTCTAGAAAGCATTTTGGATAAATAATAGAAAGGAACATATATGATATTCTATATATTAGGGAATTTCAACATACTTTAGCTTAACCACTAAAGTAATTTAAAGCCAATCTAGGAGAGTAGGAGTAATCTAAAGAGGGACTTTATATAGGCTAGGTCCCCAAGCATTATGACACAATAAAGGTCGTGTAGATGTCGCTCTACTTTAAAATTATATATATATATATATATATATATATATTTGGGTAAAGTAGTTTAAAAATAAACAAATTGAGATAACAATGCTCATTAATTAGTTTAAGGAATTCCGTGGCGTAGGTGTACCTTAAATTTGTAAAATGGTGGGGTGAGGTGTAAAGAAAATCTCTCACCTGAACTGAAAAAGTGGAGATGTGATGGTACAAGACAAGGACATATACCTACATCTCTTAGGCCTTAGCCTTGTCAAGCTACTTTACCTATTCTCTATCTCCACACACACACACACACACACACCCACACACACACACACACTCTCTCTCTCTCTCTCTCTGTGCGCGCGCGCGCGCGCACAAGAAATATTAACCATGCAACCCATCTTCAATAGAATCAATACATTTCCACATACGAGCTCAAATCATGTCAAGAAAAAAGGAATTTGGAATTCATTGCGTCCAGAACTCTTTTACAAAAACACAATTAATGATCTAATAGAAAGAGGAACTGTGAAGTTTTACATGCATACAATAAATTACAATATCAAGCATTTTCCTATTTTTCTTTTTCCTATTTTCATTTGAAAATCAGTTACCATAAGATCAAACAAGATTTTGGAACTAAGAAAATAAAAAAAATAAAAATAAAAATAAAAACATCCTTCTCTTCGGAAGGATTTTGTCACCATTTTATAAATTTTGTGTGTATTAACATATTATCACGGGTTTAGAGTTTGTCCCTGTGAGTGTGTGCACACACGAAGGGTTTAGTCAACTCAATTGTATGCTTGTGGACTCCATTGTCACCTTTCACGAACAATGCCTCAGTGGCCTTATTGTGTTTTTGAGATCATCTCTTCCATGACTCCAAAAATCATTTACTCTGATTTTTCTTCTTATAAATTATCATGATGACTCGGGTTTTGTCACTTCTTGTCTCAGATATTCTTCAGCATAACTTTTTTTCACAACTTGTCGTAGACTGGTCAGTTTTGGCAACGCTAAGATGTTTTCTATGACAACGTTGGAACATGTAGGGCATCTGAGGCATTTGATGATCAAGTCTTATTACTACTTTAGAGACACACAGCCCTATATTTTAAAGCTTGGTTTGGTTCAATATAGGAAAGTTTGGATTGTCAAACATTTTACCCATTTTAGATATTGATTCTATGCTTAAATGCATTTACTTTATTACCCTAATATGTTTTAATCATAGTTTGTAGTAGTGGCACCGTTTGTAATTGCACAGTGTAAATAGGCCGAATCAATAAATTTATGAAAAGGTGTAACAGTATTAGATCCCTAAAAAATAATTACGAATGTATTATAAGTCGCGTATCAATCAATACAACTAATATCACTTTAACTGTAACATTGTCTTCAAATGGTGAAATGTGTAACCATCAAAAAAAAGTCACACAAGCAGCTCTGTTAGTAAGACTTTTAAAAGTACTCTTTTTAAATATTTGGTTCCAGTGTCATAAATGATGCATTTATGGGCTTAAGGATTTTATTTTATTTTTTTTTGTATATATCATTAAATTATTTTGGTACCATTCTTTGTCATGTAGATCTATTTTTGATACATTGAACATGGAGCAAAGCAGCAACTAAGATCACCACGATCAGAACAAAATAACATAAAGATGACAACAATGGCCGATCCAATTAACATAGTAATACCTAGATCTCGTGGTTACAAACATATATAATTCAAAGATTACAAACATTATCTCAAGCTTTTAATTCTCCTGTCTGGGTTTCAGCAAACAGAGTTTGATCCCAAGGACTTGAAATTCCAAGAAACAAGTGTATGTCAAACCTCATAAAATATGATTTTTTAACTTACATATCTCGAATTTTTTTATATGATTTGAGCTAGTTCGTATGATTCTGAATTATTATAGCAAGAGTAGACCGAATCATCGAAGATATATACATATAGTTATGTTCTATATTAATACATAATAGATATTATATATAGAGAGGGAGAATTAAACTTATTTGGGATGCATTTTTTTCTCTCCAAATGAATTGGTACGTACCTAGAGACAATAATATATAATTATATATGGATTTTGTGTGATTCCAAGATAATTAATGTACATGGAGAGGATAATATATAAGTATAATTAGTATTCTGTGGTGAGGAGATGTCGAGAACTCGAGAACTTTTATATATATATATAATTTTGATTACTGTTTATGTCGTTACACAATGAAATGAAGGATATTAAGGTCATATTAAAAGCTGAATGTGTTATTGGGCTAATCTTTAAAAAAAAAAAAAAAGAAAAAAAAAAAGGAGAGGACAGCCTCCATTAAAGAGATTGTCTATTTCTTTTCCATTTCAATCAGCTAATTGAATGGAACATTACGATGGGAATGAACCTAATTAAATTCCACAAATATGATTTTTTTTTTTTTTTTCAAATCTAAACAAATGAGAAATTGACAAATTTCAAAATCACATTTTGAATTCAAATGGTACTCAATTTATAATCATTAGAAGAATTAAGGATGCAATTGAATAAAACCGAGTCAAATTTCAAATGGAACTCAATTTATAATCATTAGGGGTTAGTTTGGTTAGCGTTAGCTAGCTAGAAAAGAAAAGAAACGGAATTTTTTAAAATTATTTAGTAGTTAGCATGCAATAGAAAATTTTCAGAAAAGTAATATTCCCGCAACTAGTTGATTTAAAATGTTTCCTCAAAAATTTCAATTTCGCGTGAAAGTTGTATTATCATGTGTTCGTTTCCAATTATACCCTCGGCAGTTATTTATCTTCCTTCTTTTTAAACTCACAAAAGAAGCGACTTCTTTTTGATAAATTATGACTCCTACTTAAATTACAACTTTCTAACTCTTTAAATTAGGACTTCTAAGTTACAATTTTTAGACTTTTTAAATTAGGACTATATATATATATGCACGCACCTATATTTTTATTCATAAAATAATTATTTATATTTTTTATTATCCTTATTGTACGATGTATTTTACTTGGTATTGAATTCATGAGGGTAATTTTGATATATAAATTATTTTCTTTTCACTTTCTTACTAACCAAACTAATGAAATAACATTTTCTTACAAAAAAATCATGCTAACCAAATGCATGATAGAAATATAATTTTCTTTTCTTTTACTTCACTTTTTTTTCCTTTCACTTTCCATCATCAATTTTCGACTAACCAAACGAACCCTAGAAGAATTAAGGATGCAATTGAATTAAACCGAGTCAAATTTTAACTTTTTAAATTAGAACTCCGCAGAGTTTAATCCAACTTTAAGTAGTCAAGCTAAATTTAAACACTCTAGCTCGTTTAAAAAATTTAAATTTGAGTTTGAACTTAAAACCAATATTAATAAAATTAATTAACGATTAAAAGTATGTAATTGTGAGCTCCAAAAAACCCACTGTGAATCAAATATAACAGTGCTCATGTAACAAATACTCCGTAACAAAAATGACGACGACGGTTAACAAGCACAGCCACTTAAATAGCAAGTTAACAACTGTGCTGTGATTTTTTAACTTTTAATCATGTGGAGCTTATCCACTAATCCAATTTGAAAATTCAGATTATCAGCTAATGTAAATCCCTACTCACAAGAAAGAAACGAAAGATATACTCATTCAGCGTGACCGACACACGGCAAAATGTTATGAAACAAATAATAAAATTTTATCTTTACAAAAAAAATTTTAAAAAAAATATATATAGGAGTATAATTTAATGATAAAATTTTAAAATTACCAAAATCACTAAAGGATGAAATAAATAGTATAAGGGTAGAATCGACATTTCAAAGAAGGTTGAAAGCGAACCCTAATGGGACTGGCCGACCAAGCGGCCTATCGACAACTCCTCTCACTTGTCTCTTAGCGCGTAAAGATCATTCAGATCGTTGGTCCCAGTCCTAAATGCTACTGGTCCGCTCTATTATATTTCACGCGCCAAAACTGTGAATGGGGAAAGTAAGTTATTATTAAGCCTAATCTATTCAATCAATCATCCAGCCCAACTTTGATGAGAGAGAGAGGAAAGAGAAGTATAGTGTTTTTTTGGAATTTAATACTCCAACTCAGAGATAGAGAGAGAGCTTATAAACATTCGAAACGAAACATGTTGCATTTGTGCTGGGTTTGAAACGAGTCATTATAGTTGAACTATAATTTGTATTGAAGAGATAGAGACTCTTCCTGCAAACTTCTTTCTCTCTCTAGAATCACATAGCTCAGGTATGAAATCGAATGAAACTCGCCGTTTTTTTTTTTTAGTTTTCTCTCTCAACAATATATTATTATATATTATATATACTGAATTGTGTTTATGAATTGGTTTGTGAAGCTATGCAGCCTTGTAGTAGAGAAATGCAAGCAATGAACTCAATCTTAAACCAGTCGCTTCAAGATCTTCAAAACGGTCAACAACAGATGACGAACCCTCAGATTCAAGTTCAGAGCTCCAACTTCGATCCGGCGTCGTCTCACGACGACTTCCTCGAGCAAATGCTCTCTACACTGCCTTCCTGTTCTTGGCCGGACCTCTCTGGACCAATTCCCAAGTCTCCTTGGGACCTCTCGTCCAACACCTTGTCGTCGATCGGTTTCCACAAATCTCGAGACTTATTGGACGATCAGAGCCCGTCGAATCATGAGAATGTTCAGCACCACCAGATTCACTTCGACGAGTCGGCTATGTTGGCTTCCAAGCTTCAGCAACACCAAATCAGCGGAGGCGGCGCCGGAAATTCGCCGGCGGCGGCCAAGTCGTTGTTGCTTCAGCAGCAGCTACTGTTGGCCAGAGGAATTAGCGGTGGTCTGAAGTTCCCGGCGGGAGGTTCCGGCGCCGGTGAGTCTGGCCTGTTATCCATGCCTTTGAGTCTAGGTAGTGGCGACGACGTCATCGACGCTTCGTCCTTCAAATCTCCCAATCCGGTGAGTTGAAATTGTGGAAAGAGAGGGACTATATGATTAAATTGATGAAATTGTGATGAATTATGGTGATAATTACAGGGAGGTGATGGTTCCGTTCAGGCTCTATACAACGGGTTGGCCGGATCTCTGCATGGAACCGGTCAGACATCCAACCAAACTCAGCATTTCCACCATCCTCAGGTCTGTCACACACACACACATATATATAATATCTGTGTGTGCTTTTACAAGTATTTTATATTGTAATGATGATTACAGGGGCAGAACTACGGGGCACCGGCGGCGGTGATGAACCAAGGTCCGGCGAGCGGTTCGGGCGGAGGAGTGGCTGCGCAGCCGAGACAGAGGGTCAGGGCACGGAGAGGACAGGCCACTGATCCTCACAGTATTGCTGAAAGGGTACGCCAATTCTCTCACTAGTGACTACCATCTGTATCTACTTTGTTGTTTTGTGTGTTTCAGTTTCAGTTCATTTTAATGTAATGTGTCAGTTACGGAGAGAGAGAATTGCAGAGAGAATGAAAGCTTTGCAGGAATTGGTTCCCAATGCCAATAAGGTAATTTATTCAAATAATTATGACTTCTTTCAATTTTGAGTTAAAATTAAGAAATTATAAAACTCAATTATATCTCTTCTCTGAAACTGCACAATTGTTATAATTCCATTAAAGCATAAATCTATACTATTTTTTTGTTCTTTTTAATTTTCTTCTGTTTGTTGTTCTCACACTCTCGCACGTGCCAGTAACCTGTGATAAATGGACAATTAGTGCATAATAGCAAGCTTCGGTTGAAGATGATTTATGATTATTATACGTGTGTGTGATGTGTATATCTTTCCGTGCGTACCAGAAAGTAATACAGTACAGATAATGGGGGTTTGAAAATCGTACTCGAAGCTGGATTTTATTTATTGTTTAAAATAAAGCAAGATGTTAGTTTGAATTTGAACAGATAGGAATATATTATAGTAATATCTTTGTTTTGATATGTTTGTGCGTTATGGAATGACAGACCGACAAGGCTTCAATGCTAGATGAGATCATCGACTATGTCAAATTCCTCCAGCTCCAAGTCAAAGTAAGCCTCTCTCTCTCGATCTATATATATATATATATATATATATAATGTTACTACTTTCTATATACATATTTATTACGGGCTATACAAAGGCTTCTTTCTGGTTTGACAAATTCTGAGAGAATCTGTAGTACTATATATATATATATATATTGTATGGTTATGGGCTTTAAAATTAAAAAAAATGAGTTATATGTAGATGATGGGCTTCTAAAATTCCATTGCTGCATCTGTGTGTGTGTTCAGGTTCTGAGTATGAGCAGGTTGGGCGGTGCTGCAGCTGTTGCCCCCCTTGTTGCTGATATGTCCTCTGAGGTAAACTATATATATATATATATATATGTATATGCATATTTTTGTAGATGTATGTGTGTGTTTTGATACAACTATTGTGTATATGTCAACTTGCCTTTCTAAGCAAACTCACTATCTAGGTCCCTTTTGATACATGTTATTGGTAAGCAAACCTGTTAAGCTTTCCACAAAGAGAGAGAGAAATAGTAAATGGAAATGCAAGACAATAAAAAGTTGTTTGAAAAAACGAAACCTCCCAATCAAACCCTACCATTCACTCATCTCTCAATGAACACAAACGACAAAAACAAAAAAAAGCACGCGTGCCTCCCCACTTTCCAGATTCCATCTCTCCCTCTCCTCCTCAATTTTTCTTGGGGCCAAGACGACCTTTTTCTCTGTATACAATTATATATATATATAGTCTTTATATTGCTCTCCCCAAATTCCTTTAGCGCCCTTGCAATTGTTTTTTCGGCATAATTATACCCATCTTCCTTCTAGATTACGGAAATGACATAAATCTTTATAAAAACTCTTGTTGCCTATGTCATATCCAATATTTACTTAAAATTCAAGAATATCTCTACTTAAATCTCTTGTTCATATGGGAATATATATTTATATAATGAGCATAATAGTCATTTAACACATTGAGTCAAAGTAATTTATGTTATTTAGACAATGTGCTAGGGAGTTAAACGTAATTATCATTTTTTATTTTATGTTTTTCAGAAATAAAGTGATAATCCATCACTCATTGTCAGCTTTGAGATAAATTAACGAAAATAGAAAAAAGCATTATCTTTGAGATTACTTGAGAATGGGCATTCTTTGCTCCTTCCTTTTTGTGCATTTCTTACCCTTTCAACTCTCTCACGTAAAAATGGTTAGAGAGAGAGAGAGAGAGAGAGGGTAGATAAAACAATTTGTTTCATTCTTGTTGTTATTCACGACAAAGAGAGATCATAATCCACTCATGCGCTGCAATGTATATGTTTATTTCAATTGGTAAGGAGAATATTGGAATACACATTAGAAAAATATTGAAATGTAAGGTTACATGTCATAAAATTTGCGTAACGTTTATCATTAATTCTCTTTACTATAAATTTGATAGATTTTGAACTTTTAATTCTCTTCACTATAAATTTGATAGATTTTGAAGTTATGATTATTGGTGTTTGAAGAAGTAAGAGTGATGAGTAATGTCCGTGTATTGTAGTTATTATTTTTATGACAAATGATTTGTTTTATAATTAGTTGAGAGTATCTTCACAAGACATTAATTATGTGATGCGTTTTGGCAAATTCGTGCCCTTTCATTTGATAGAGATGGATGTTCCTTTGTGGTAGGTGTAGAGATTGACGTTAAGAAAAATGATAAGGAACATTAAATAATTAATTATTATTTTTAAATCAGATATAAAACATAACGTTTTTTTGAGGTTAATATGAAATATAAGGATTTATTTATTTATTTATTTATTATTATTATATTTTATGTATCAATTATGTGTTGTAGAATAGTTTTTTTTTTTTTTTTGGAATTTTAAGCAAGCATTATAAATATAAGAAATATTTACAGATGTGGGCCAATTGGGCAAACAGCCCCTTTGGGAAGAACAGGCCCCAATTAGGACCAAAAACAGAGTAGTGTTGAACATCTTATGCAAGAAGCAGGAACCACTCATAGATCATTTTTGTCCTTTGCCTAAATACAACAACTTTATACTGTGAATTTAAAAACTTTATAGTTATTGAATGGGTTTTGCATTTTGTTTAACAAATAATTTAGAAAGCAGATTGTTGAAAATGAGGACTAATAAAGTATTCCTTTTCAGTGAAGAAGAACATTTTTGGAGGGGGAGATAACTCACCATAAATGATGGGACACATCATTTGGTGTGACAGACCCAATTTATGCCACCCCTGTTTTAAGTGAATTATTTTAGGAACAAATAGCTGAGAATATCTATACGCGTATAACAATATATATATATATATACACACACAAAATTACAAATATATTTGTTTTGGTGTTGTAGGGAGGTAGTGACTGTGTTCAGAACAGTGGTGGACGGAGCAGTAACGGGGCACAAACGGCGTCATCAAACGACAGCATGACGATGACAGAGCATCAGGTGGCGAAGCTGATGGAGGAGGACATGGGTTCCGCCATGCAGTACCTACAGGGGAAAGGGCTGTGCCTGATGCCTATCTCTCTGGCCACCGCCATCTCCACCGCCACGTGTCACTCCCGTAACCCCATCAACAACCACCCACTACTCGGTTCTAACGGCGAGGGTGGCCCATCATCTCCCAGTTTGTCGGTGTTGACCGTCCAGTCAGCCACGTTGGGTAACGGCACGGCAGAAACTTCCCTCAAAGACGCTACGTCCGTTTCCAAGCCGTGATCACGCCCGTTGACTTCTTTTGACTCTTTTGAGATAAGAGAGAGAAATAAAATAGTGGGTGCTAAGTCTACCAAAATAAGGGTCTCTAATCTTGAACACTGTATTACGACCCGTATTTACGTAGACTTGGCCCAAGCCCAGCCCAGCCTTATAAGTTAGTATAACATCAGTTTATTTATTTTTTTATTTTTCTTATTTTTGGCGTTCACTATGTTGTTTTTCAAAGTACATGTACGAGCTTGTTGGGCCCACTGTGTGTTGATATGGGCTGTCATGATTCCATTAGTATGAAATGATTAATATTATTATTAATTAAAATAATTAGGGATCTTATCATATCATTGTGGTATCTCTCTCTCTCTCTCCCCTTACTATTATGAAATGAAAAAGAGTCTGCTACTTGGCAGCTTTCTAAATGGCTTTTTCTTTACTCATACATCATTACTATTGTTTGTGTGTTGGGTTGGGTTGAATTGGTTTGTGTTTGACTTCGACTTCCAATATTCATTTTGAATATATTTAATAATATATGATTGGACTAACCTTTAACACATATTTATGTGTGTGTATGTGTGTGTGTGTGTGTGTGTGTGTGTGGTTGGACTAGATAGTTTGTGAATCAACTTGTGATTTCACACTTGCTTTCTTTCCTGCAAAGCAAGGAGGGAAAAATAAAAAAGAGGCAAAGGGTTGTCTTGGGCATGGCCTTTCTTCACATGGCATGCCAGCTTCAATCCTTTTAATGTCACCCTCATTCTAACTTCTTACATTTCTCAACGACACTTGTTTACATTGAATGATTGGGAGGTTAAAAAGGACTTTTTGAAGTGGGAACAAAAAATGTGAAAAATGAATGAGAGAAGAACAGTTTCTCAAGGAAATATATTGTTAACCCATGGAGAAAGTCTCCCAATGTTCCATTCCCTCCTCCCTTTCTTTTCTTTTCTTTCTAGATCAAGGAAATTAATTCTAGTACTTCCTCCCCTTTCCTTTCTCTCTCTCTCTCTACTCCTCCTCCCAAACACATTATTAGCACTGAAGCAGTCTTGTCAGTTAGTACTGGTTCATAAAAAAAGGAGAGGATTGAGTTGGTAAGGGAACCACAGTTTGAATGAGTAAAAAAAACAAAAACATGTGTTTTGAAAATATATTAGAAATATGTGTGGTTTTAAATAACGAATATAATTTGACTTTATAAATTGGGTGAAATGTCGCTAGTGGGTTGAAGTCAAAGAGGAAGAAGCTTAATGGCAGTCAATTTCATGGTTTAAGTCAACTAATGGGACAGTTTTAATCCAATGAAGATTTTGACTTTTCATTTAATTGTGCTTTCATCATCTAAATCATTGAGACTAGCAAGTGCTTATGACTCTGGGGTCAAAATACTTAAGAGAATGCTATAGCCGGATGTTGAAAACTCGTTCTCACGCCTGTAAAATGTTACATATGCACATATATATATACATATATATGTATGTATGTATGTATCTATGCACGTTGGAGCAAATAGTAATTCTATGGTATTACGAGCAATTATTAAACCAGTGTTGTTTGGCAGCTAATTTACTATGTTTCACACACATGCGCATACACTGAATGGATAAGGTTTCTGAATGGTATACAATAATTGTTCATATCACAAACATCATTATTTTTTAAGTCCTTCAATATTTACATGTTTATGAGTTTAGCCCTCAAATAAGCAAATATTCTTCCTTAGTTTGTCGAAAATAAGTTAGAAAATATAACTGTGTTCTATAATTCTCTGAAAAAAACACAAAACAAAAAGTTAATTGCCCTATTGTTCACACTTGAATTTCCTTTCCTTCATGCAAATCATTTTGGCCCCATGTGTTTCAACCCTAATTACTTAATAAAAAAAATGCTAATGAATTAGGTCTTAATCTTAACAATTTTTATGTTTTTTGTCGGAAAGTAGACGTGGTTGAGCTTTAGCGTTTTAAATACAAGAATTAATCCTTATCTAAACATGCTATTTGTATATTCGAATTTTACTTTACATAGGTGTTAGAAAATAATACACACACAGACCACCCTATCCCAAACTTTGTAGTTTCTATTTTTTTTATTATTATTATTTATTATTTATATATTACTATATTTTGCATCATGGAGTCTTTCCGGGTCAGCAAGTTGACCCCGAATGCCATGACCTACTTATTCAAATAATTTGATGAGCAAGAGTGTGTATTTTACACACACAAGTTGTCTAGAATACCTAAATTAAGAAGAAGAAAGAAAAAAAAAATTAAAAAAAAAAATGGTCATTATCTGCAATATATGTAAAGTAAACATACAAGTTCAAATTAACAACAGATTTGACCTTAATACCTAGCCATTCCTCTCAACACCAGGGATTAGGCACATACTCAACCAACACATCTAACAAGTTTGTGAGAATACTTATAAAAAGAAAAGACAAGTGCATATGTTAAAAATGAACTCACCACACAGGGTACATATATATATATATATATATGAAAATGGAAGAGAAACCTTGATATTAAATTGTCAGCACATCCATAGTTTGGTAGACACAAGCCTTCATGAAATTGTTAAAAAGATAAATTTGGGTAAAAATAAAAACAGTTACTGTAAATAAGCATTGCATATGTGTTTAGATCAATGGCAACTCAAGTAAGATGTTCATGACAGAGAATATGGAACATTGCTTCTATAGTCTATAGCATTGGTGGATTTTTATTTATGCATCGCTACAGCACAGGAATTGAAAGAGATATACAGAGAGATCAATCGATTAAGAGTCAAAATCAATGGCCATAAATTCAAAGCTAAACTTTGCCTGTTAAAAGAATATATAATATCTATGCACAGGAAAATATCGAGAGACATGGAGTCCACAACGTGTAGTCATAAAAACAGCTTGTCAAAGACCGGTTCGCCTTGTCGCCTGTTGGCTTATGGCTTGAATCCTAAACCACAATGCCAAGGTTTGAGATTGGTAGAACGTATGCCAAAACAGCTTGTCAAAGCATTGCAGCGTCATCGGTTCCATATTTTATAAACAATGAGCCAGTTAGTTTAACTTCTCATACATACATAAAAATCTACCAATGCTATAGATTATAGAAGCAATTGTCCTGTGTATAGTAATTTCAAATTGGAAAAAGCATGCTGGTACTATACAAATAGTTGCAATTTAATAATAATAATAACCAAAGTATAACACACCAAAAAGAACATTGAAGGTCAAGGAAAGTTGAAAGGCATGAACAAAGGATGGAAGTGATATTCAATGCAACTATACAAATATACATAAATTATAACTTCAAAGAGCCAAAACTATGGATTGGTAGATTTTTTACAACAATTTATAGAATGTAAAGCCCAAGATACTATGGATTGGTACTCTTTTTTTTTTTTTCTTTTTTTGCATAGCCTGCAATTGCATCACAATATATGTAACAATTGAGGTATAAAATCGAATTTTCCATTTTAAAAAGTATTTTAGATGCACTATATACTATCAAGGTATTTTCATATCACCACTTTCTAACTGAACAAAATGAAACAAAGATGGAAAGGAAAAACAAATCATGGGAACATATGACAGGAGATATAGTATTTTTTTTTTTTTTTTTTTTGAGGGGAGCAGTGCACAACCTATAGCAGAATATATATGGCATATATATAGGAATACTGAAACAAAAGTGGAGATATATGTCAAAAACTGGAAAACAATAATTAAAATCTTAAAATTGAAAATATTGAAATCTGAGTCTTTTGAATCAGGATTTACATTTGACCAACTTGGTACCATTTGTGTTCAACAGTGGCACATACAAAATTACAAATAACTTGTGTGCATTACCATATCCCACTGTGCACAGAACAAGAGTCCATGTATATTGATTAGAATAACTGGTTGAAGCAGGAAAAATTCAATTAGCCAAATGAAGCTCATGGGGCATGCTTGTGGATGGGGTAGAAGCATCTAAGATTGTATCGATTGAACAAAACAGTGTTACATTCGCACCGAGCAAAATGCAAGCTATATCAAAAAGGATTTTAGAAGTGGATTGTGACTATGCTTCTTAAATGGTGCAAGGCTTTATTATGTTAATCGAAGTTGCATTATGAAACTTATTAATTTTTCAGTTCAATTCAAGATAAATAAAATGCACTCCTTGTTTTTCAAAACAAGCTTTTAAGTTGAAACTCCATGAGAGGTGTCTGCTCTACATGTATCCAGTTTTCGAAGAAACAAACCAAAAATAGCAATCGAGCAAGAATTGGAGACTCTTTGAGGACAACATCTAAAGTTCAACTGTGGGGAGATGGACATGCATACGAATGTTGAACCTGGACAGCCCATAAGCACAGCTCCAAATGATAATAGCTAAGCACTGTCCCACACTAATAGTCATATATAGCCATAAGAACAGAACTCCCTCTTCTCAATTTAGAATCAGAGTTGGTTTGGCTGATAGAGCAGTTGTGATGCACAAACATAGAACATATGATATGAAAAGAATTTTATGTGGAATATTCAACCATGCATGAGATGGGAGTATTGGACACATCAAACAAATCTTTATGCCAACTAATTAGACAGCAGAGATCTTGAAGAGGCAAACATCATGCATAATATACCAACTACACGGTCATTGAGGTAGCAAAATAACATCATTGTTAAAATTCATGTCCATTCTTTATTGTAACGACCCTAAACTGAATACTAATTAAAAAAAAAAATTCGGCATGACCTCTGCTAAAAAGGGGCCTACAACAACCTGCTTAAATAAAAAAAAATACAATGGTGGCCCTTCAAAATTTATCTAACATGTCCCAATATACAATGCAAAAAAAAATATAATACATTCCCAAAACAACATCAACAACCTCTTCAAAATGGCCCATCATCATCATCCCATTCAACACAAAATATTTACATAGTCTCGCTTCCCTTCAAAATACCGATAAGAGTTATAGTTTACAATACATGACCATGGCTTACAAAATGCATACACTTCACTATGGTTTTGAGACTTTACAAAAGTATAGCAAATATACAAAAGATAGCAAAAAAATATATTCTTAGTCCTCCTTAAGTTTGTGAAGGGTCTGCGTCTCTTACTTCCTTCCCGAGTTTTGAAGAAAAATTAAATATGATGGGGTGAGCAAATTGCTCAGTAGGTGGTACCTAAGACATACTTCTTGTGGTTCCGTGAATCCAAATAATGAATAGGAATAGAGGATAGGGGTCATGCTATACCGAAAAAGAATGCAACATAAATTCCAATTTCAAATAAACAATGTCATGCCATGATATGCAATGTCATGTATGTCGCTCCCCATTTTTAAAATTCAAATCCATCGCTTTTCATATTGTTAATATAACCCGTCATTTGGTGACTCAGCAGCGACACAAGAGAAGGATTGGCTACTGTCCTAACCCTTGGTACCCCCGCGGCGTCATTTGGGGCCCAGCTAGCTCAACCACGCTAGGGTGATTTCCCTAATTCCTTCTAGGTTATATTAACACCACGGCCCTTTGGTGACTCCACGGCGATTGGGTTTTCTTAAAATCATTTTATCAAAATTTTTCCCAAAAATTCCTTTTTCTTTTATTTCAAATAATTTCCCTTCATTCGTACCCAATGAAATGCATACATATCTCATACTTTCAATGCTATGATAATAAGGAATTTTTATACAACACAATTAAGCATGTCTTACAAGAAATTCTAAGAAAAATTACACATACTCTCATACATCATTTCTAGCAAGTTAACACCCAATAAACATAAGGAATCAACACTCAGGCATGTTTTTCATGTAAATCAACAAATACACATAGTTGCATGCTTTATATACACAATTAAATCATTTAAGAGACAACCAACTCAAATTAAGTATACATAATAACAATTTTAATATAAAAAAAAAACTCACAAAGGTGAAAGAAAGTGGGAATTAGAGACCCCTACTTCAAATTAAGCCAAAAAACCCCCCAAATGTGTGATGTTTCCATTTTTCGACATTTTTCAATTTTTCAAAAATTTTGTCATTGCAAGGGCATTTTCGTCTCTTGCCGTTTTTCGTACTGGGCACTGTGCAGTGTGCCGATTGTGTCCGAGAGTTGTCTGTGGCATTTCATTGAGTTCAAGACTCTTTGAAATGCTTTGAAATGCAAGGGTGATCATTTTGGTATTTTTCGATTTTTTGGGCCAGACGGTTCCATGTGGGACCCGCTAATGGAATTGTTGCACTCGGAGATTTTGGTCGGGTCTATTTGCATCATATTTATTTTATTTAATGTGTTATTATATAGTTGGTGCATATATATATGTGTGTGTGTTTATGGTGAGAATTAATAAGAAAAAGAAAAAAGGAAAATAAAATAAAAATAAAGTGGGACCCACCACCACCTTAAAAGGAGTTAGAGACCACCAATGGGTCTCTCATTTCTCTCTTCTTCCGCTGGTCTCTCTCTCACTCTCTTAAGCTTCCATTTTTCTTTTTCTTTTACTTCATTATTTGAAACCGTCATTATTTGAAAAATACAAATAGAGTTTGAAATCCTATCTGTAGATTACTCTCTCTCGATCCATCCTATATATTTAAGAAGTTTGCAATATCATGTTGATTCATCAAATATATTCTCATTCTCATTCCATTCTTTTCTTGCGTACTAAACCCAGCATAAATCCAATGGGTCACTTTAAACACCTTGAACTGCTAACAATGGAATTGAGTATTTTAATGGTCTCTTTATTTGTTTTCATTTCTTATGATTGTTTCATTGTACATGCAATTTAAAGGAAGATAAATTCTGCAACAGTTAATATGGCCAAGGAAGTGAAGCACAAAAGGAGGTTGGATAAGGAAGTGAAGCACAAAAAGATGTTGGATAAGGAAGTCAAAAGGAGGTTATGTGATTATATTGTGTTTCCCAGGACGTCCTTATTTATCTTAGGTAGTTTTTGATGGACATATATTGTCTTTGAAAACAGGCTTTTGATTTAATTTCCTATCTTACGGAGTTGATTTGCTGATTTAATCCTCTTGTAATATCTGCTTTCTTTTCTAGGCCTGTATTTCAGCCGTGGCTTAGTAGATTATGCAGTGACTGCTGTGTTTATTTGGTATATCACAAGTCAATGGGGGAGCCAAAATCTTCCAAAAGCCGTATCAACTGTAAATTTGCATGATAAGGGACATTTTGGTCATCGCATAGTATACATAACTCATAAGAAACCCTATCACTATACGCCCTTAGCCCCTTAGTCATTAGATTCACTATGCAGATTGCAGCGGCGGATTTTTCTTTTCTTCTCTTCAGTCTCTCTCTCCTCTTTTCTCTTCAGAGTTCAGACAAAAGACAACTCCCTTTCTCTCTCAAATCCTCCGTTCTTCTACAACTCAGTGAACTCACGTGGATCTATCTTCTTGTTTAGGTAAAATACTATAATTATTTATGGTTTATCTAAATATTGTTTTGGTCCTCCTCTCTCTATCTAAGATTCATGGTTTATGTAATGAAATAATGAATCCACTGTTTTTCGTTTGGATTTTGTTTATTGGATCGATCTATCTGCTTGATTGCTGATTTAATGGGTTTGATTGTTTATTAGGCTTTGTTATCAATTAAATATTTTTTTTTATCTAAACCTTGCTGATGGGTGTCGATGATTTCAATCGTGGTTTCGCCCTTGATCTTCCTCTGCATGTAGCCGGGGATACAGGACTGTACAACGATGTCGCTAGTGGTCAAGATGATGGTGCATGGGGTTGTAACCTTTTTGAGAGTGTCTCTTTCATCACTCTGAAAAACAAGTTTTGTTGCTGAGAGTGCAGCTTCAGGCCTCATTCTGTTCAAGCACTTTTCGAATTTCTATAGAGAGAGAGGATCGCTTGCATCAACAACCAGAGAAGCAAAGTGTGAAGCCTAATTGTTGAAATTGAACTCTACATTTGACAAGATTTGCTCAATATCTGATTTTTCGAACCCTCCTTCATAGTCTTCAAAATCTGATTTTTCGAATTTATGGTTCATTACATAAACCATAAATATTTAATTATTTATGGTTTATCTAAATATTGTTTTGGTCCTCCTCTCTCTATCTAAGATTCATGGTTTATGTAATGAAATAATGAATCCACTGTTTTTCGTTTGGATTTTGTTTATTGGATCGATCTATCTGCTTGATTGCTGATTTAATGGGTTTGATTGTTTATTAGGCTTTGTTATCAATTAAATATTTTTTTTTATCTAAACCTTGCTGATGGGTGTCGATGATTTCAATCGTGGTTTCGCCCTTGATCTTCCTCTGCATGTAGCCGGGGATACAGGACTGTACAACGATGTCGCTAGTGGTCAAGATGATGGTGCATGGGGTTGTAACCTTTTTGAGAGTGTCTCTTTCATCACTCTGAAAAACAAGTTTTGTTGCTGAGAGTGCAGCTTCAGGCCTCATTCTGTTCAAGCACTTTTCGAATTTCTATAGAGAGAGAGGATCGCTTGCATCAACAACCAGAGAAGCAAAGTGTGAAGCCTAATTGTTGAAATTGAACTCTACATTTGACAAGATTTGCTCAATATCTGATTTTTCGAACCCTCCTTCATAGTCTTCCGAATTTATGTACCTTTATGTAAAATCAATAAAATTAGTTAGGATCTTGTTTGGATGTACATACTCATATATCTGAATCATTCACATGGCATATTAATAAGATTTACCAATTTAAAAAAGAAAAAGAAAAGGAAAATGATGTTAAATGGATAAACGGGTTAAACAGGTCGTGTCTGGTGTGTCTTAACACGACTCGTTTATTAAACGGGTTACACGTGTCGTGTCGTGTCATTCGTTTAATAAACGAGTCGTGTTTGGGTTTAGGATGTGTGACACGTTTATTAATCGTGTCGTGTTCGGGTTGACATGTTTAGTGTTATACCCCTAAGTTGATACGACAGGATTATGATACGCGAACCCGAATTGCCACCCCTAATTTTAATGGTCTCTTTATTTGTTTTCATTTCTTATGATTGTTTCATTGTACATGCAATTTAAAGGAAGATAAATTCTGCAACAGTTAATATGGCCAAGGAAGTGAAGCACAAAAGGAGGTTGGATAAGGAAGTGAAGCACGAAAAGATGTTGGATAAGGAAGTCAAAAGGAGGTTATGTGATTATATTGTGTTTCCCAGGACGTCCTTATTTATCTTAGGTAGTTTTTGATGGACATATATTGTCTTTGAAAACAGGCTTTTGATTTAATTTCCTATCTTACGGAGTTGATTTGCTGATTTAATCCTCTTGTAATATCTGCTTTCTTATCTAGGCCTGTATTTCAGCCGTGGCTTAGTAGATTATGCAGTGACTGCTGTGTTTATTGGGTATATCACAAGTCAATGGGGGAGCCAAAATCTTCCAAAAGCCGTATCAATTGTAAATTTGCAAGCTGGTGTATCATCATTTATGGTGATTATTCTTGCTCGCATATCAGATATGTGGACCGGACGTTTTCTAATGGTTGTCATCACCACACCTCTTTATATCATTGTAAGTTCCTTTTTTTCGTACAAACTACTCATTCTCTAAACAATTCCTTTATTATATTAGTACTGCCAACAAGAAGTTATTTAAACTCCGAGCCTTCACTCCAATTCGTTTACGTACACCCACCCCACATGCTCAATCTAAGCCTCACAAGAAGCAATTTTTGCAGGGACTTGTGCTACTATGCGTTGAAGATGCTCGAATAACTGAAGAATGGGTGTTTTATGTGGCAGTGCTGCTAACAGCTTTGGGTACAGCAGGACTCAAAATGCCTCTGAAAGAATTTGTTGGCGATCAGTTAAGAAAGCGCGAGTCTGTAAAGCCTACTACAGAGGTGGAACCAACAGAGGTGAAACGGATAAATAACGTTGTACAAATCTGGCGGGGAATCCCTTATTTCTCAGGTTGTATTTTATCCATGTTTACTCTTTCAAAAAATGTTTCATGGGCGTATAAGTTCAAGGTATCAGCAATTGCAATTGGAGTGGCGTATCTATTGTTCTGGTTTGGCCTCCCCTTTTACACTGACGTCACACCACCAGAAAAGGTGGACAGTCCCCTAACTCTTCTATATGATATCCCTAAGGCAGCTATTTCGAAACGCCACCTCGACTATCCTAGCGACCCCACTAAATTCCACAGGAATGACAAAGAAGAATTAATACTGTCCCCTCCAGATCGATGCTTAAGGTGTAGTAGTAGTATTGCATCTCTCTCTCTTTCTTCTCCATCTGCTGTGTGTGTGTGTGGTAATAGAAGCAGCCTTAATGTACGTGTTGGGTTGATCGCAGGTGGTTAGACAAAGCTGCCATTTTGGAGTCTACCCCTCAGTGTCCACAAGAACAATTTGATCAAGGAAAGGTTTTCCAAGTTAGGCAAGTGAGGGCAGTGAAGCTTTTATTCAGAATGGTCCCTATGTGGACAACCTTCATTTTCTACAGTGTGGTGCAGACAACCGGGAATACTTTCTTCATCACGCAAGCTGCCAAATTGAATGATAAGATTGGCAGCAATGGATTGACTTTGCCAACTACAGTTTTCTTTCTTGTGATATCATTCTCAAACCTCATTTTTGGTGTTCTATGCGACCAACTAAAAAAAATGATCCATGATAAAGAATTGCAACACCGGTGTACGCTTGTGAGAATTGGATTCGGGATGGTGACTTGTATATTATGTTGCGTCACTGCTTTACAGGTTGAGATTCGGAGGCTGCATACTATTTCAATGAGCATCTATTGGTTAATTCCACAGTACTGTTTGTTGGGAGTTATGAAACGACTAGCCGAAGAGGGGCTTAAAAATTTCTTCAATACTCAGTTTGGTCAGAAAACTGAGTACAGAATCTACGAGCAGGTGTTCACCGAGTGTGCATTAAGCATTGGGAAATTCGTTAGCATAGCTTGTGTCCAAATTTTCCAAGCCTCATTCGGAGACTCTATAAATTGGAGCCGTTTCGATCACTATTACAAAATGTTGGTTTTCCTATGTGTTGGGAACCTATTCTACTACATTTGTATTTCAATGATGTATTGCAATCAAAGTAGTCCAGTGGAGGAGGAAGACTTGGCTGCAGCCTTTTCAGAGGAAGACTTGGTTGGGAAACCTGGAGACCAAGCCTTGGGTGCGACCACCGAAGATCCCAACCTAGGAGAAGTACCCATTTGATTGAGCTTGTTGGAAAGCCTACTTACTGTTCTGGTAGAGTGAATTGTTATAATAATGACCAATGCTCTTCTTTAGCAAACCAAATTGGTAATAAGCAGACTTCATGATAGTTTCAATTTCGCATAAAACGTCTTGTTTCAATATGTATCCACCACCATCAAATCAAGCCAAGCCTCATGGGCTATTTTGCTTACAATTTGGTATGGTGTAAACATTAACTAGCAAACTTTGGAGTGAGCAATTAAGAAATATAAGTAGCAATCATAAATGGTTCATAATTATTAATAAAGAATTGACATTATAATAGGTCAGCATACATTGTAAGAATAACTGTATACAATTGCTCTCTATCGTTATCATGTCATTTGACTTTCAAGCATGACAAAAGTATAGACTCTAATTTTAATTAATAATTACTTTGATTTATTCGGCGGAACCTTTCAAATCCTTAAATCGACTCTGTGAATAATTATCTAATTAATAGTTACAGAGTTATATTATCAATATTTGTATCGATATTACGAGGATTTTCAAAATTCAAGGCTCGGGATTACGAAAATCCTCATTGAATTTTGAAAATCTCCATTTCCAAAAGAATATATAATATACATGCACATATATGCACAGGAAAATATCGAGAGACATGGAGTCCACTGCATCTAGTCACAAACACAGCTTGTCAAAGACCGGTTTACTTTGTGGCCTGTTGGCTTGAATCCTAAACCACAAGGCCAAGGTTTGAGATCAGCAGAACGTATGCCAAAACAGCTTGTCAAAGCATTGCAGCATCATCAGTTCCATATTTTATAAACAATGAGCCAGTTATTAGTATAACTTCTCATCAATACATAAAAATCTACCAATGCTATAGATTATAAAAGCAATTGTCCTGTATATAGTAGTAATTCAATTGGGAAAAAGAAAGCTGGTACTATACAAATAGTTGCCAATAAAAAATAATAATAATAACCAGAGTATAACAAAACATTGAAGGTCAAGGAAAGTTGAAAGGCATGAACAAAGTCTGGAAGTGATAGTCAATGCAACTATACAAAAATACATAAATTACAACTTCAAAGAGCCAAAACACAGATGATGGCTTTACTATACTAGTTACAAGCCCTTGTAAAGGATCCTATTTAAGGTTTGTTGTAGACATACTGGCATAAATATAGTTAGTCCCACCAACAATTTATTTATCACAATGTCAAACCCTACATACTATGGATTGGTAGGCAATTCCTAATCCCAAATCTCAAAAGTAGTCTTTTGCAAAACAATATTTGTTCAAGCACACCTTAGGCTTGGTGAAGCTGCTTTCTTTGATAGTAAATTTGTAATCACTGGCTAAACAATCTTGGGCAAGCTTTTTTTTTATTTAAAAAAGACTACTATTATCCTTGTGAGCATTGAAATGTTTTGGCCATCTTCTCACGGTTCTAATATTTATTGGTGGTTGTCGTGAAACCATCCTAATATTTTCATCATTTTTCATCCAACTTGTCTTAAATTTTTTATTTTTTACCCAAATTCTGTCTTGCTTGGATCTATGTCCAAGCCTTTAAAACTTAATTCAAGTTGATCTTGACAATCTGATCAGAGTACACTGAAATTTATTTAGTTCAAAAGGGGTATTCATGGTCAATCTAATTTCATCAGTCATTATTCAACGGACCCAATCTAATACCCTCTACTACATCCAAGTTGCCAATTATATTCATGGCTATGCAATCAAGATGTCGTGTTCTTTAGAATTCCAAAAGCATTATTCATATCTGGGATGGTAAAGAATGCACGCGGAAGGCCACAAAGCCGTTAAAATCACATGTACAACTTAAAAACAACAAATAAAATTCAAGAGATTTCAAAGCAGAAACTTCCTGACTGAACAAAACAAAACAAAACAAAGATGGAAAGGAAAACAAAAGTCGGGGTTATATGATGCGATATACTATTGTTCTTTATTTATCTCAATTTTCTTTGAGGGGAGCAGTCCACATCTAACCTATAGCAGAATATATAACCCATATAGTAATGTATGTCAAAAGTTGGAAAACGATAATTACAATCTTAAATATTTTTTCTTTCTTAGTTATCACAATCTTAAAATTGAAAACGTTGAAATCTGAGTCTTTTTAATCAGAATTTACATTTGACCAACTTGGTACCATCTGTGTTAAACAGTGGCACATAGTCACATACAAATAACTTGTGTGCATACCATATCCTACTGTGCACAGAACAAGAGTTCATGTATAACTGGTTGAAGCAGGAAAATTTCAATTAGCCAAATGAAGCTCATGGGGCATGCCTGTGGATGGGGTAGAAGCCTCTAAGATTGTATCGATTGAACAATATAGTGTTACATTTGCACCGAGCAAAATGCAAGCTATATCAAAAAGGATTCTAGAAGTGGATTCTGACTATGGTTCTTAAATGGTGCAAGGCTTTATTATGTTAATTGAAGTTGCATTATGAAAATTTATTAATCTTTCAGTTCAATTCAAGATGAATAAAATGAAAAAACAAGCTTTCAAGCTGAAACTCCATGAGAGGTGTCTGCTCTACATGTCTCCAGTTTTCGAAGAAACAAACCAAAAACAGCAATCGAGCAAGAATTGGAGACTCTTTGAGGACACTATCTAAAGCTCAACTGTAGGGAGATGGACTTGCATACGAATGCTGAACCTGGACAGCCCATAAGCACAGCTCCAAATGATAATAGCTAAGCACTGTCCCACACTATTAGTCATATATAGCTATAAGAACAGAACTCCCTCTTCCCAATTTAAGTATCAGAGTTTGTTTGGCTCATAGATCAGTTGTGATGCACAAACATAGAACATATGATATGAAAAGAATTGTATGTGGAATATTCAACCATGCATGAGATGGGAGTATTGGACATATCAAACAAATCTTTATGCCAACTAATTAGACAGCAGAGATCTTGAAGAGGCAAACATCATGCATAATATACCAACTACACGACCATTCAAGTAGCAAAATAACATCATTGTTAAAATTCATGTCCATTCTTCATGCTAGAATTTCATTCTGCCAAGTCCACATACACTCGACCACTAATGCAAAAATTAACAGACTCGACGAGATTAGCAAATTCCTAAAGATGCAGCAAGCCTGAAACCATCAAGAACTGCTTGATCTCAATTGAAAAGTTCGTGAAAGATTCAGTGCCAGAGACATCCAATAAGTCACCAGGGTGAATGATAAAAGATTTCACTTCCCTCTTCTTCCAAAGGGGCCAAGCTTTATACCCCTGCCAAAATGGATCAACCCAACCCAATGAGGTAACAAATCAAGTATTCCTCATTGTATGCTTCCAAACATAGTAAAAATACTAATAATAATAAAAACACAGGAAAAATTCATAGCCAAACTATTCATTCTGAATCGAAACAGCAAGATCGATATACTAAAGCATGGATAAGCATCCCCATAGTTCACCATTAGAGAAGTTACAATTACATTCCTTCTACATAGGTGACTAATCAAACATAACTAGTTTGGTATCAAGTTCTAATCACTTTACACAGCATATTCATCAATTCACCCAACAAAAAACAAAGATTCCCAGTTAAACCATGTAGCTCAAACTACGAATTTGTGCTCGTGTGTTTCAAAATCAATTAGCGGGCTTGAAAGTGTATGGAAGTGACAACGGACCTCTCCTGCCTTCATTATCATCCAGCAGCCTCTGAACCCTCTTCTTAGCACAGTATTGCCTATCAAAATGCTTCACCTACAATACAAATCAAAACGTATTATAGAAACACAATTTCTCAAAAATCAAACCCAAAATTACAATGATGAAACAACAATCAAACTTATATTAGATGAAATTCAAAATAATTACCCAAGTAGGTCGGCATTGTTTGACATATTGATCCCTGGGTTTCTTGCATTCGACCGGGTAGAGCAGCCCCACTGATGCAATTTCTGTAGGCTTCTTGTTCGATTCCTTCTCCAAACAAGCATAGAAAGCGTCGCGCGCCTTTTAAAATTGAAAAAAAAAAAAAATCCAGTGATTATTAGGGTTTGAGTTTTCTACATATGAATTCATTTCATATATCCATATACATACATATAAGAAATGGGAAATAAATTGGGGAGTACCTTATAGCAGGATTGTCTAGCTTTCGAGAGGACATCGGCATGGACCGTATTAGGGTTCTGTGATGCGTAAGCTTCAACCGCCATAACTACACACACAGTCACACACACACACACACACACACACAGAGAGAGAGAGAGAGAGAGATTTCTTGTAGCAGAAGAAGTGTCTGGATAGTAGTAGTACCTAAATTGTAAATTGAAAGAGTTCGCCATGTTTGGTTGCGGTATAAGGGGAACGGCAAAAGTATTAGTTATCCGTGTTCGGTTTATCTATTGTTTGGTTGCACAAAAGTGGTTCGTATCAACACGATTACACTTGAATTTTTTATTAAATTGTGAATTAATTGACATAAGACAGGTTGAAAAAGACTATTCTCTCCTGGACATACTATAATTAAATGGTTGTCATTACCTGTAACACGTATAGCGATGACAATTTCTTCGGCCCGAAGGGTTTTTGCCTCGTCCTCATCCTTAATGGGGTGAATTTAGTGGCCCTTAAATGGATTTGGAATGTGTATGATAAAATAATTGAAAACTCAAAGCGGTTTTGGGTGGGGGCGGATTTAGTGATGACCCTGCCCCGATTATATATGTATCTTTTAATTTTTTATATATAAAATATATATTTTATATTTTTAAGACTCTTGTTACTTTATTAGAAGTGCATATTAACATATTAATATTCAATACTTAGTAATTTAAAAATTGGACCAACTTATTTATTAGCCAAATTTGAGCACATTGGGTTAGTTTTTTTTTTTTTTTTTTACTACATAATAAAAGTGGCATGACTCGGCCCACCCCTGCCGCACCCCGTAATTAAACGGAGTACATGGGGCGGAACCGATATTTTGTCTATCGAAGTAAGCGTGGAGATGGTATAACAATTACAAACCTGTTCCAGAGTAGGGACGGAATTGGTATGATAAATTTTCTAATAGGGCGGAGTAAGATTTAGCCAAACCTGTCTCGTTGCTATCCCTAAACATGCACAGAAATAAATAAATAAATAAGTGGTACTCCTCTAATGGTAATTTGCATAAAAAAGAGAAGATTTAATACTAGGGATGATGAAAATTTGATAAATTAAATAGTTGTTTTTCTAAGTTGCTTGTGATTTACAATGTGTCAAAATTTTGAAATTACTTTTATCTTAACTGTAAATATATGCTATTATACTAAATTTTGGTGAGAATTAAATTTATTAAGTTTGGATCTGCTTGGTTGTACATTGCATTGGCCAATTTGAAATGATTGAAAGGGAATGAAAGACATAAGAAAATAAAAGTAGAAAGATAATGGAAGAGAAAATTAACTTTGATAGTGAGGATGGCATAAAAAATAAATTGAGATCACAAATTAGTTAGAACCTTTTTTTTCCCTTACTAGGTTCAAAGTGAATCTAAAGGTACAATTAGACAATCAAAAAGTTTTAAGCTAAAACATTATTACACAATTTCAAAGGATTATTTTAAGTAGATAAGTTATTTGACTTTGGTGTCTGTGAAAAATATATCCGATCGAAATTCCATATCCGTCATTATAAAATTATTCTGTTATAAATCATTTATTATATAGTTAAGTTGATATATTATATTTTGCATTTTCTATTAAATATGTGCAATTTCCTATACATTTAGTATAGCATTAGATACTCTATTTATGGAGTATTATTATTATTTTTTTTTTGGCCTGCTTAGGTCATTCTTACTAATAGTTAATGTGGTTTAATCACAAATATAGAAGTAGTTTGTAATTATTAAATATAGAAAGTTAAAAAAAAAAATCAGGGAGGGTGATTGAATTTATTTTTAAAAAAATTATTATTCTTATTTATTATTTTTATGATTTTATAATTACAAATTATTTGAGCATTTGTAATTAAACTATATAGTAGGATGACCTACTCAGGCAAGTTTTGTCCAAAATAATAAAAAAAACATAAAAAATGGGAGGGAGACAAATGGTCAAGCCCAAAACAAAAAATGAACAAATGAAGCCCAAAACCAAAGAAATATACTATAATTATTATTTTAGATTGGATTATTGTCTGATAGGATCAAACACAATTTATATCCAATTTGTTTAACAAATTATCATGTTCGAGTTATAGGATGAAATTGACATCAAAATTCGATCCGTAAAGACACTATTAGAGCTAAGCTTGCACTAATTGTGCATACGAATTAAGAATGTTTGTGATTAGAAGATTCTCAGATATGCCCTAAAAAAAATAGTATCTTTTTCATGTTCTTCTATGTGGGTAATTGGGATTTCCCGATGAAATGGTGCAACACCAAAGTATGGTCTCTCTCCGTGGGTTTTATTTTATATATATATTTGCTTTGATAAATAATTTCTCTTTGTGAATCCACTAATATACATAAAAATACTAGTAATATATTTATGTACTTGGAGACACAGCATTGAAGTATTTCAGTTCAAAGGACCAAGTGGTTTGGAAGGTACGCCTGCTTAGACTCAACCAAAAACTGCATTTTTGGGATAAATACACACACACACACACATTGTGTTTTTGACCTCCTTTCCTATCTCTTTCCTCCAATTCTTACTTTTTTGCATATAGTTATTCAAAAGAAGAATTGGGTGTGTGTATTACATACGTATATATGAATATATATATACAAACATATCTCCTATTGTCTGTCAATTGTTTGAACTAATACAGTTTCAAAGTTCTTTCTCCTGGATTTGGTTATGGTATGGTGGACCATCTTGGAAGGAAAACAATACCCTTTTGGAAACTTTAGAGGATAGGACCATGGATGCTGCTAAATATGGAAATATTTCATTGTTTCCACACCGATTATATTCGTATCAAATCAAAGCCATGGGCAAGGGAGAAAATTCTATATATACAGGTCAGAAAGTTACTTCAATTAATCAATTTTTAAAAATTTATATTTATTGCCTTTTTCGAGGCGCCCTTTTCTTGTTTGCCAAGTCCTTTCCTTGATTACATATAAAACTAATATTATATGTATATGTATTAAAACATGATTTTGTTGTTTGACAGCAATTACTGCTTGGTGCTGGGAGCAATTCATACCTTCTTTTACAGAAACATAATTACTCAGGTAATATTGCTGAGCTTCCCTTTCATGTTATTTTTATTTGCTTTTTGTGTATTTTACCATTTTACTTCACTATGTGCTTGATTTTTTTTTTTTTCTTCTTTTTTCTTTTTGATATCAGTATTTTGAAATTAGAATGTGATTTCATTTGATATTATAGAAGATTAAGTTGTTAAAAGATGATAAAGTGACTAGATAAGCATAAAAATTAGGCGGGCAAAAAGGATAGGACCCTTTTGCCTGAATATGCAACTGCATCAATGGTTTCTGTCCTTGTACTAGTTTTTTTGGGGGTAAATAATCCATGTATTAGATTCTTTGTGATATATTTAATTTAATTATTAAATTTCTTAGTTATATTCTAATATATCTATGGACATGCCCTCTTCATGGTGTTTTAAAATTTACAACCAGCATTAAGTATTAAGTTTAATGTGCACTTCACCAGATTTGATGCATTCAGGGCAAAAAAAATATTAAGATTGTTATCCTTGGGATTATTTTAATGATGTGCTCTTAGATTTCGACTAGGAAACCTTACTCGGAGTAATTTGGATACTAACTATCATTTAGGTGGTGACTTTATTTGGCCCTCGAGTTTATGCTTGGGCGTGCCAGAGTCCTTGGCTCGGACTTGAGTTCAGGTGTGACTTGGGACGACCTGTTGAAATTGTGGTGTGGATGATGAAGCGATTGTAAGGAGGCAAGGGAGGTCCCTCTTAGGTTGTCCTTGCCTTGATGCCAAGGACTTAATATGTCTCCGGGTGCCTGATTGTGGTGTTGAGATGGAAAGTAGTAAGTGATGAACTTATGATGGTTCAAATGAATGTGTTGGCATGTAAAAAGACATGGGATTTAAAAGACGAATTCCGTTATGCATAAGAGATTTCAAACTGCAATAGCTGGAGAAGTAAAAAAACAATTTTACAAGAGTCTAGGCTACTGGATTGGAAATTGAAGTACCATGGCTAAAGATACATGAAAGAAAAAAAAATGAAGACATGGTGTTTGTTGGTGCTAGGACGTCTTCCTTGAAAGTCATCCCTCATTCTTATAGGTGTGCTAAAGCACTTGAGGGACGTTTCAAACAGTTCCATTGCTCATTCCGGTGATGGACACATGTCCCCCCAAATATTCTATTTTCCTAAAAAGAGGTGTTTGGCCTTTAACCGCTCAATTGCATATTCAATCCATCAGACCAATTTTGGCCTATTCAATCCAAGTGGCCATTCAAGTTTATGTTACACATATCTGACCGATGTTTAACTAAATATGTCCAAGGTATCAATTCGTTTAAGCGACATTTTTATCAGTATTGAAGACATATTGGTCCAATTTATTCTTCATGTGAAAAAGACTAGCATTCAATACTTGGCCTTCGTCCAAGCATTCTTCAGCTTCATCCTAACATTCCAAACTTGAGATTGCAAGTGAGAACCTGACACAGTTGCTCCTTAGGAGTAGGAACAGTGAAGATGGGTGTCTTTTGAATTGCTATGAAGTAGTGCCCAATTATCTCATCTTGCGATAGGAAAATAGAAAAAAAGACAACAGCAACAACTCATCTTGCGTTGATAGGTCGTTAGCTTTAACTTTATATAACTTTCTTAAACATTGAACAGTTAAAGCAAGGGAATGAAGTGAATACCACAACTATACTTGGAGACTAGGACATATCCAAACAATGACTTTGTTTAATAGAGTTGTAAATGTTCTTTTTCTTATAATCAGGAGGGTATATGTGGCTGCGTATAACCAAACTTTATACTTTTTGTAAGTGTTTATCAGGCAATGTTAATGGTATACCTTATCAAAGAAACTTGGTAAGATTTTAAATGATCTTTCTTGCTGAATATGATATTGAATGAAAATTGATGTCATCAATAATACCATTCAAGTCAATTCGATTTGCTCCATTTTATGAAACATATCCTAGTAGATACCATTTTTTAAGCACAAATTTAAATTTCATTCAATTCAAGCTGGGTCAGTTCTGGTGGTACTGAAAAAAATTAAGCGGTTGGATTAATTATCGGTTATGCTGATAATAAAAAGGCAATATAGTTTTCTTTTTAAAAAATTTTTTTTTTTTGAATATCAGTGAAGCATTTTTCATAATATATAATATTTAACGCGTTTAATACGTGTATAATATGGTTCAACTTAAATATACAAGTACTATTCATCATATTTGAAACTTAAACGGAAATTATTATTGTTATATGTATGACTATATATGGGATTTTGCTAACTGTGGTAATCTGCCAAGAAAACTTTTAGGCATTTATTGGTGGTTAATTTTAGCATGCCATCCTTTTTGCTTCCAGTTTATCACATGCATTTTGTTTGTCCTGGCTAAGAAGCATGGACACGGACATGGACATGATACGATACGATACACCAACACGCCAAATTCTAAAAAGGTAGGACATCGGTGTGGACATGGGTAATATAAATATATTTATATATCTATTGAGTAAAATATTTATAGAACTTTAATTACTTTATAATTTCTATACTGAAGTTACATGAGTTAGAAGGTAAAGCTATTTGAATATCCTAAAGAATATATTATATTATAAATGATAGTAGTATTATATATAATTGTAGTTATGTTTTTGTTCATATTACATGCTATGACGTGTTTGATGTCAATTTTTTTAAAAGAAAATGAGGTTGGACACTTTGATACATATTCATAATGTTGTTTGTAGGACTATCATATGCTTATTGTATATCGAATGTGGGATATGTTGTTAAGTGTCTGGAATGTGTCGACCAAGTGTACGAGATGTGTCGATCAAGTGTCCAAAATAATAAAAAATATTTTTGAATTATGGACATGGTCATGAAGTGTCAGAGACGTGTCAAGGAGTGTCCATGAAGTGTCGGTGTCAACACGGACGACACCTCATAGAAGTGTCCGTGCTTCTTAGGTCCTAGGCAACCTAAAACCTTTTTATTTCAAAGTACATCTCCACAGTTCTTCCAACTTAAAGGTCGCCCCCCTGTTGGTTTAATAAACTAAAACAATGTAATTGTTCCAATTGAATATATGGATGAAAGTTTTAAATAATTTTCAATTCTTGGTGTAAGCCTATAGATCTTTAAAATTTACTTGTCTCTCCCCTAATTCTTGAGATGCGGGTCACCTTCAAAACAATGGCAAAAAAAGGTAGTAGTAGGACGTATACATCAACACATAGTGTTTTGAATTTATGCTATGTTCTAATCTTGAAACAAGTGGAGTTTGGGAAAGCAATTTGTTGACAGTTAATGAAGACCAGATATCCCCTTCTTTTAGTTTCAAACTGATTGCTTTCCATGATGCTGGATAGGAAAGTTCTGAGACCTTGATGAAGTAGATGCTTAGAACTCTTGTAATTTAGTATATTATAGGAGAAATTTCTTGATCTCGTTCTAAGCACCTTCTGTTGAATCGCTTATCCTAATGACAATGGACACCTAGGCTGGCATTACCAGGAACGCATTTTGCTCATCATTGTTTTAATTTTATTTTGCATATTTTATTTTAATTTATCCCGATTTTTTGAATCAACTTACTTTTCCTCAAATTCCCTAGGGAAGAAGAAATGAGCATGATTTCAGATTCTACAACAAATGTGACTGGTGAAGTTTCGGATTCAAACAGACGCAATTACTGTATTGAGTCTAACAAGCGTCCTAGACATGATAACGGTGTCTCCACTTCCAGATTCAAAGGAGTTGTGTGTCAAGCAAACGGCCACTGGGGTGCACAGATATATGCTAACCACGTGCGAATCTGGCTCGGGACATTTAAATCAGAGAAAGAGGCTGCAATGGCTTATGACAGTGCCGCCATCATAATAAGGAGTGGAGACCCTCACCGAAACTTTCCATGGACACACATCACTGTCCAAGAACCAAAATTTCAAAGTCTATTCGATAAAGACGCACTAGTGAATATGATAAAGGATGGTTCCTACCCATCCAAGTTTGCAGATTTTGTAAGGGCTCAATTTCAAAAGGGAGAGTTTGAAGTTGGTCCCAGCTTGACACCAGTGCATGCAAGTAAAGGGTCTTTGTGCAGACAATATTTTCAGAAGGAGCTAACACCTAGTGATGTTGGCAAGCTTAACCGACTTGTCATTCCTAAGAAATATGCCTTGAAGTATTTTCCTCCGATTTCAGAAGATTCAAATGGAGGTGTGTCCAACATGCCGCTAGTTTTTTATGACGGGTTGATGAGGTCATGGGAATTCCGATACTGCTACTGGAAGAGTAGTCAAAGCTTTGTCTTCACCAGGGGTTGGAATCGTTTCGTGAAGGAAAAGGAATTGAAGGCAAAGGACATGGTGATTTTCTCCACTTGTGAGTATGATGGCCGATCATTCTGTGTCATTGATGTAAGTTACAACGACGGGGTTGAAGGGGTGGTTGACAACATCAATGTAGATAATGAAATGCGACGAACATTACAACTTAGTACAAGGAAAAACTATGATGATGGTGAGAATGATGAGGAATTTGAGGAGGTGAAACTGGAACTTGGTTTGGGAAAAGAAAACGTTTATGGCGAGGAAGAGAAGAAATTTGTGGGGACTAAATCAACAGAACCAGAGAGAAATGGTCTTTGGCTTTTCGGTGTGCAAATAATTTGACAAGGGTGTCTGTTTTTCTAATAGGAATTTAGTACTTTGTTCATTATAAGAGTTTTCATATGCAACTAATATTTCCCTCCAGTTTTATTTCATTGGGTCATATTGGTGATATTGGAAACTCCTATAACTTGGCTTAGATTGTCTCCAATAACTTGGCTTATTGGGGATGGATTATTTTAATTTAATTTTTAGTCTGTAGAGACTAATTTTGTCAATTCTGTTTTGAATTATTGTGGAAGGTTTTGTTTTTTTAATTTAGTTTTGGATTTTTAGGCAATGTGTTGTTGATCTTATTTGCAAGAATGGCACTATTTTTCTGTATTCACATGTACATGTATATGTATAAAACTGGTTATTTTGAACATTATCTGCATAAAAATTGTTTGATACGTGCTTTTTTTCAAGAAAATTTATACGAACATCAGTTTGACTTGATAACACTGAAGGAAGAGGAAAGATGATTTACAAGGATACAGATTGTATTTTGTCTATTTTCATTCTGCTTGCTCGTATATATGCATAAAATTTGGGTAAAATAACTTTCATAACATTAGTTTGACTTGCTTCTGTTTGGTACTTAGCTGGCAGTTTAGTACATCACTATATATATATTATATAAGTATATGTATATATATTTATATAGGAAAACTGAGTCATATATCCAGAGTAATCATTAAATTCTGATGTGCATTTTCAGCAAATTTGTGTTCTTGTGGTGGTGCTACAAGCTCATTCTGTTGTCAAAAACAAATGCACCATTTGGTTAATCACAATAACTGCCCTTTGGTGCTCCTTTCATGTATTATTATCATTATTATTTATTTATTAATCAAGAATATGGTGTCAAATACACCATGAGTCGTGATACAGCGCCCAAAAGTCGGATCCAACAACATTTATGTAAATAGAAGGTGACATTATTAATTAAACAATTGAATGCATCGACTTTTAGAGTACGAATCATTTTTCGGACTTCGAATTTTTGTGGGCAGATGTCTTTGGAGACGGAAGATAACAAGATGCTAGAACAAAAATTTGTGAGGTTTGGGCTTGAAACTTAGTGGCCCATTTTGTCTTAGTGAACAGATATTTAGTCTAAGTTTGGGGTTTAGTGGGCCTATTTTGTGTGTTTCAAGCCTTTGGATTCCAATTTTCATATGGGACCAAATAATTATTAAACTGTGGGCCCCCAAGGATATTTGCGCTTGCCTGGCCCATGCATTTGCCTCATTTTGGTCACCAAATTAATCAAGTGGTCATGTCTAATTATAATCAACTTTAGTTTTCATTTCACATAGCCAAATCACATACATTTCTATTCTAATAATGGATGATTGTGTGACACTCCACATTATTTAGGTATGATTCCTCAATTTATGTAATTAAAGAACTATAGAGCATAATTACATGTTGATCCAAGAACGTATATAATTGATGGCAGTTAGACCATCACTATAATATGGTTCAATTATTATGACTTTCAACATCCATTACCAAGCCCTTCTTGTTACTAATTACATAATTAGTACTAATTTAAGTTTAAGAAACTGTTTATAATAAAGAAATCAACATCACAAATCTAAGTACCTCCCCCAAATGGTTGCACTAATATGCATATATGTGTGTATATATAATATTTTAATCATGTTATTAGCTAAATAATGGATACAGCGTGGCAATCGTTCGTTGATCGGTACGATCCCTGTCAAACTTAATTGTCAGCTTGGATTGTCATTTTGAAAGGATTTAAGGTAATCATAGTATTTTTTAATTATTTGTGCAACAGCCATTTATGATTAACAAGTTCATTATTGTGTGTTGTCATTTTATATATTTCAAATATGTAGCACTATCTCAATATTTAATTTAGTAAATTTTATATATGGGACAAGTGCAAAAACACTCTTAATTTTTTTATATTGTGCAAAAATACCGATCTAACATAAATTAATGTTATAATACCCTTTTGCCATTTTACTCTTCCTAAAATGTCTAAGGGAGAATATATGTTACTAATCTCAGAGTGCAGGAATATTATGTGCACACTACTTTATATATATATATATATATATATATATATATATATATATATATATATAACTTTTTTCTCTTTATATATCTCTAAACATTTTTTTTTTTTAACTTTGAGAATTTGTAGAAAAAGGATTTGAATGTTTTGAGATTTCAGTTTACTCTTTTTTACTATATATATATTGGTACCAACACTGTTAAAAAAAATAATAAAAAAATCCCAATATCAATGTGCACTGGTTTTCGGAGTTTGGAAAATTTTTGTTTTCTTTAATTTGCACTTAATTTTATTTTTTATTTTCTATTTTTATCTTTACTTTTCTTTTATACTTTTATTTCTATTTTATATTTTTATCTTTACTTGTCCATTGGCGACGTCCTCCAATGGTATCATTTTTGGTCATTTTATAAAATTATATATTTTTATATATTTTATAAAATGGTTCAATAAGAGTAATTTAGTCAACTTATGGTTTAAATTTGTTAAAGGGATCTATTTGCACCAAATTGAAACTTTAGGAGTATTTTTTTCACGAGAGGGACATCTTACAATAATGTGTCATTTTATAAAATTATTTATTTTTATATATTTTATAAAATAGTTCAATAAGGGTAATTTAGTCAACTTAGAATTTAAATTTGTCAAAGGGACCTTTCAATTCATAGACGTAGATCTCGAACCTATGAATGGGGATATTCCCGAAACTCACAAAGAAAAAAGGAAGTGAGTTAGACAAAAAGAAAAGCAACTTGGACAAAAAAAGAAGTGGCTTGGACAAATAGAAACGAAGTGGCTTAGACAAATCTTTTTTGTCGATAACCTCAGACCAATCAATTGAATATTGATTAATACGTAATCGATCGAACATTACTTAAAAATGACTTTTCTGCTCCGAAACAAAATGTTCCAAATGTTCCTGAAAATTCTTGCTCCCATTAGACCATTTGTATCTATATGCATTAGGATCCCGATTCATGGATTTCTCGGTTCGAGAAATAAAAATAAGAGGAACGAACCAAATTTGCACCAAATTAAAATTCTAAGGGTGTGTTTTTTTTTTTTTTTTGCACATGAGGGCTTTAATATGCACTGTACTAATATGCACATATATATATATATATATATATATATATATATATATTGTTCTAGTATTTTAATCATGTTAAATTAACTAAATAATGGACATATGGTGGCAATCGTTCGTTGATCGGTACGATTCATATCAAACTTAATTGTCAGCTTGGATTGTCATTTTGAAAGGATTCAAGGTAATCATAGTATTTTTTTATTATTTGTTCAACAGCCATTTGTGATTAACAAGTTCATTATTGTGTATAAATCAAACTTAATTGTCAGCTTGGATTGTCATTTTTAAAGGATCTAAGGTAATCATAGATTTTTTTAATTATTTATTCAACACCCATCTGTGATTAACAAGTTCATTATTGTGGATTGTCATTTTATATGGTTCAAATATGTAGTATACTATATCAATATTTAATTTAATACATTTTAAATGTTGTTGAACATCAATTAATTGCAAGATTACATTGCTATAACATCCTTAAAATTTTTTTTATGCACATGGAAGTACGTTTTAAATGTTGTTGAGATTAGTTGTGCCATTATATATATTGTTAACCTCTTTAATTAAAATTTTATTTACCAAAGTTACAAATTCTCATGTGCTGGTGGTTACATGTAACAAAGGTCATTTGTTTCACATTGAATCCAGATGGAAATTTGATTCGATATAAATGAATGGGTATGCAGCGCTACCTAATAATTCCAATTTTTTGATAAATGGGTAAGCGTCCATCTGTTACAGTTGGTATCAAAGTCAAATTCAGTGTTTGATCTAGTTCCAAATAGGTAGGGTAACCTGATCCCAACGAAGAGATTGCATCATAATGAAAAAGTGACTGGGTATTAAACTAAGAGGCTGAATGTGAACAACAATTGAGATGAATTTTTTAATTTGTTAGCATTATATATATATGTGTGTGTGTGTGTGTGTGTGTGTGTGTCAGTGTGTGTAAGAGATAAATGTTGTGTGTGTCCAGGGAAGCAATATATGTGTGTGTAGCGAGAGATGTTCTTACTAATTAATGCCAAAAAGCAATATATATATATATACATATTATATATATATATATATATATATATATATATGGAGAGAGATGTTCTTAAAAAATGCAAAAAGATAAGAACACATGGATGATGTTATATTTGTTTGGTAGGACTGAGTGAATAGGATGACCAAAGTTACAGAACTTTAGAATACTGGGTGGTTTTAGTTGTTTTGGGAGACCTAATGTTAGTTTTTTTGTCCCATCTTCTCACCTGAAAAATATGGTCTACAAGCTTTACCTTGTTTCTTCATTAATGTCTGTATTTTCAACTTACAACCATACCAGATCATTTGACTACCAATTTGCCTGATAATTAAAGCACAACCTAAGAAACCGCATTACTATGCGTTAATTACATGCATTAAAAGACGACCCACTAACGAAAAATATATATATATATATATATATATTAGTTGTTTGGGAAAAATAAAGTAAGTGCACTAAATGCACTCCATAAAATATAAAATTTAAAATAACGCTTTTCTATAATTAAGTAAGTGCACTAATCACATCGTTGCTGATTCAAAATCAAATATTGGTTTTGTCTAGCAAGACCAAATTGACTCTCTGCCAACTCAACAATATTTTTTACCTTATTTTTACTCTCTGAGCTTTCATATATCCAAGAAAAATAATACAGTAGTACATTAATTTTTTTCACTGTAGTATATATATATATATATATATATATATATATATATTGTTGAAAGATTGGAATTGCAATCATCACTATTGTTTATTAATCAAACTTCATATATTTAATTCGTTTGATTAGTGAAGTGTCATCTCATCAGCTGTTTCTAGCTTTCGCTTTCGTCAAAGAGTAGTATTTAACTAGGAGGTGAAAAAGCTTTTTCCCTACCTAATTCATTCTCCTAATTATAGGGTTTACAACATAATTGATGCTATGGATGACCTCAAGTACTGGATTAATTAGGACGTTGATGGGTTTATCTGAGCTCAATTCCAGCTCTAAAACCCTAAACGCAACCTCAATTTGAACATTAGGAATCTACTCCAAGCAAAACTTCAATTTTTTTTTTTTTTTTTCCAAATTAAACAAGGTTTAGTGGAATTTGATGAGTGTGCATTTAATAAATAAATAAATAAAGTACAACCACTAGCAATAATAATATTCACAAGAGTCCTGATGCAGAGTTCAAAAATTAGACGTATCTATTTTAATTAAGTCGATTGAAACGATAGACCATAAACGGAACTATTTTTCACGAATGTGTATATTACGGTACACGCAACTAAAAGAGTTTTGGTCTAAATGAGTTCGTTGAAAAGGAATTATTCAAATGGTAATGTTGGTTCGATAATGGATTTAGGCTAATGGACCATTAAATGCAGACTAGTTGCTATGAAAGGTACCTGATGATTGTGTGATCAAAATCAAGGCCATTGTGGCTTTCAACACGATTAAGGAAGTTTATTTGTGGATGATTTTATTATAAAAAGCATGGAGTAGTGTATAAAACTGTGTTTCCACTCTCATCAAATTCAAATGGTGTCCACCACTACTCTTGATAGGAATTTAATTGTGTCCTTTTTGTGCCATGCATAAGAGAGAAACTTTATTACTCCTGTTGCATTATATAATTAGCGTATTCAATTGTTCATACGCAGCGTGTGTAATAAATGTGTATGCATATATATTGCAAGAATGGTTTAAATGTGCTCGTACAACAGGTGCAATGAAGTTTTTCTTCCTAAATAGTAGTTGCAGGATATATACATATTTTAATTATTTGAGACCAGTACTTAATGTTATAGTACTTGTTAGCCGGGATTACTACTGTGTTAAACACAACCTCAATTTGAACATTAGGAGTCTACTCCAAGCAAAACTTCATTTTTTTTTTTTTTTCCCTTCCAATTTAAACAAGGTTTAGTGGACTTTGATGAGTGTGCAGTTAAAAAAAAAAAATTAACACCGCTAGTAATAATAATAATCACAAGGGTGTTCTGGTACAGAGTTCAAAAGTTAGACGTAATTATTTCAATTAAGTCAATTGAAATGATGGACCGTAGACATACAGAACTCTTTTACACGAATATGTGTACCACGGTACATGTTACTGTAAGAGTTTTGGTCTAAATAAGTTCGTTGAAAATGAATTATTCAAATGATAATGTTGGTTTGATAAAGGATTTAAGTTAACGGACCATTAAATGCAGGGTGCATCTTTGAAAGGTACTTGATGAGGTGTGATGAAAACCAAGGCATTGTGTCTTTCAACACAATTAAGGAAGTTAATAACATGTTGGATATATAAAACTGGTTTCCCACTCTCAACAAATTCAAATGGGACACCCCACTACTTAGTCTTGATAGGAATTTAACTGTGACCCTTTTTTGTGTCCCAAATAAGGAAAAAAAAAAAATTTATTGCTCTGTTACGTCGTGTAATCGTTCATATACGTATACATATAGGCATATATATTACAAGAATGGTTTAGATACGTCTGTTGTACAGTAAAGTTTTTCTTCTTAAATAATAGTTGCATGATATATACATGTGTTAATTATTTGAGACCAGCACCTAATGTTATAGTACTTATTAGCCGGAATTGTCTCATAGTGGTTGTGAGGCGGTAGCTGCAGTGGGTGGTGCGCGCAATGACGAATACACCGTCACGATGGAGGGAGGGAGGGATGGAACCGGTGCAATAATGGCCTCCCTCATACAAATACCTAGGTCCGTATGTGGGTGGAGATTTTATCAATTTCTTATAGGGTTTATAGAATTATTATTGAAAAAAATGAGACTACTTTTCATGTTCATATAACTCCAAAAACACCTAATACACACACACACACACACATATATATATATATTGCTACTCTCTTTGCCTTAAAATATTTAAACATTTTGAAAATTGTGACTCACAAACAATTTTCAAAGTGTTGGACCTCCGTCTTATATTAATTGTCCGTGTTTATAAATTGAAATTTTACAAAAATATATAATTAATGCATTGTCTCCTTTTAAAATTATCAATTTATCATTTTTAATTTAAATAAATATAATTATCAAATTTGAAATTTTTAAAAAATATAAAAGATAAAAAAATAAAATTTATTTGTTTTGACGTTTTTTTTTTTTCTAAATGAACTATTAATTTGAAACATGATAATGGATTACGTGACAGAGGTGATAGTAAAAAATGTGTGAACAAATCAAGTCAGTGGATATGAAATATGGATAAGTTGCTGAACCTAAAAAGAAAAGGTGATAGCGTTGCGTGACAAGAACCACACTCATCAATAATAAAGTGGCTATCTCAACAAAGCCAACTTTACAACCCTAGCGTAGGAAGATAGTTTTCTTCCTCAGATTTTTTTGTACTTACTGTTAAACAATAATTGAAAACAAGCTTACATCATGTAAACCATCACAGCCATTTATTTATTTATTTTTGATGACGTAAAAATTCTGGCAATTACCCATTCTTTAAACATGTAACTATCAAATAAATCTCAACTACTCACTCCGATCTCACAGTACAAATAACATTTTAAATCAAGAGTAATAATAGAGATAGGAAGACTCGAATACTGACTGATACAAGCCTGTGCCCTCACCTTACTAACTCATCCAAGCCCTCGGGACAGCTATTCTTTCTTTTTACAAAACCCAAAATGTCATAGTCTGGTTCATCCTATTGTGAAATCCAATAATGTTTTTGCCACCCTCCAATAACATTCAAATTACAAACCATACACAGTTTTGTCATTAGCAGTTCCAACATAAGAGATTGGAAAGATTATAAACAAACAAAGTTTTAAATTTTTTTTTTATAGTAAGTTATGATTTTTAAACTTTGTGGTGTTGTAATGCTTGCCAATTTAAAGTTAATTTGGCAACAAACCAAACAATCGGCCCTAAGCAACTTCCGTTAATTTCAAATTTGCACAACATTTCTACAAATTCAAAGAAAATATAGAAGGAAAATGGCATAGAGTAAACGAATCAAGATCCTATCATGTGTATTTTTTTGATTTTGTGTTTTGTCACGTGCATTTGCATCATTAACGCAACAAGTAACAATGCAACAACTATATAAATATAAGAGCAATACTTGTCTACTCACTAATGAATATATAGGTGATCTCTATTGATTGTGGACCAATCACAAATTCAAACATTGCTTGGAATTATAAAATCAGGAGTAATAAATAAGAAAAGCACAAAATAATTGAATTTATTTCCCAAAAAATTGTTTTACTTTTTTATTAATTTCTTGATTTTGAGATAACATGTGCAGTTGTTATAAGACCACAATAAAGATCACATACCCACTAAGTAAATAGATAAGTATTGTCCTAAATTTAATTCTCAATCTAATTATGTTACTACCTCTGTCAATTATCCCCTTTTTTGATGCTCCAAATTAGTTGTTCCCTAAAAATACCAAACCAATTAAATATTATCTTTCTATTATTGTCCTTTATGTTAACAAAAAAAAAAAATTCAAACTTAATAACTATATATATTTAAACTAAAAATGACAAGTTAATAATTTTAAATAGAGATAATGCATTTTAGTAAGAAAAAAAAATTAGAGATGTGTATTAACTGAATTTTTCTTTACGAAAATTCATAATTATAAACATAAAAGATTAACAGGTGTTGTTCTCCCGCTCCGAGAGCGTCCCCGTTCTTATGCTCCGCGCACTCTCACTTATATAACTTAATTTTATTGTTTTCACGCTTTTGCTTGAATTTGTTTTGTTTTGGTTTTTATTTTCGCTTAATGTGACTTACATTATAATAGAATATTATATATATATATATATATATAAAAGGGTTATATCGTTGTTTGACAACTGAATTACGACATTGCACCTAAAGACACAACATATGGAATAAAGGACATGAGACGCTGCTTGGCTACCCTAGTGTTTTTTGCATGACATCAGCATTTTCCAAATACAGTAGACCACCAAGCACATGGGTCAAAAGTCATCAAATTCATTGCATGATTGATAAGATGATGGAACATAATACACAAAGGAACACAGAATAATCACAAGAACAGATTCAATTCATCTAAAACTTAAGCAAAGCTGGGACTTCAATTAGCCTCGATTTCAATAATATCCAAATTAATTAACAACAACAATTCTTTTAAACAGACAACAATCTTCATTTTACGACCACCAATTACCCAAATTGATCAAGCTCCGGTGGGCGACGTCCACACGATGTCCTTGAGTGCCGGTCTCAGCTCCTTGCTGCAGAACTGATTGTATTCCAGTGTGTCACCGCTAGACTTATTCACCTCCACCACCAGGAACGACGGCGTCACGGCGAATATCTCCGCCGCGATCGCCAACTTCCCCTTCCGGCCGATGTGTTGCCCCTGCAACCTCACGCTGGAGTCGCTCTTCTTGACGCTGAACTTCATCGTCTTCGCCACCTCCTCCAGTGTCGATATCACGCTGCTCGCCGACCTCGTCGTCGCGAATCTCAGCTCTTTCTTCTCTTCCCTCTTCTTCTCCTCAAACAACGGCGACAAATCGAACCCCTCCGATAAAGAAATGATATGAAACGCGTTCAGAGTCTCTATTTCCTTCCCCTTCCCAACGTCGCCTTCGAATTCTTGCTCTTCTTTTGATATCACAGATTTCGGAATTGACTTCTTGAACCAGGATGAACCCATGATTTTCGCAATCGAAATCCGAGTATTTGGATTTGGATCTAACAATTTCGTGATTAATCTCCGTGATTCCGACGAAAACCACGGCGGACACTTGAAATCTCCTTTGTAGATCTTCCGATACATCGATACAATGTTATCGTCTTGAAACGGTAAAAATCCAGCTAGAAGGACATAGAGAATGACGCCGCAGGACCAGATATCCGCCTTCGCTCCGTCGTATCCTTTCTTTCCGATCACCTCCGGCGCCACGTATGCCGGCGTTCCGCACGTGGTGTGCAGAAGTCCGTCCTGCTTCAGGTGCTCCGCGAAGGCGCTGAGTCCGAAGTCCGTCACTTTCAGATTTCCTTCGTCGTCTAACAATAGGTTCTCCGGCTTGAGGTCACGGTGGTAGACGCCGCGGCTGTGACAGAAATCGACGGCGGAGATCAGCTGCTGGAAGTAATTTCTGGCCACCTCCTCCCGGAGACGTCCCTTGGCGATCTTGGCGAACAATTCGCCGCCGCGTACGAACTCCATCGCGAAGTAGATCCTGGACTTGCTCGCCATGACCTCGTGGAGCTCCACTATGTTAGGATGTTTCACCATCTTCATTACCGAAATCTCACGCTTCACTTGCTCCGTCATCCCGACCTTAATCACCTTCTCCTTTCCGACTACTTTCATCGCCACGTTCTTGCCGGACTGTAAATTCCGGGCATGGTACACCTTGGCGAACGTGCCATGACCTAATAGCCTTCCGAGCTCGTACTTTCCATGGAGCAGACTCTGGCCTTGATACTTTTCACTCTTATCCGCCATTTTTTAATACTGATAACTAATTCTTGAAAAAAAACAAACACAACAAAAAGGGCTAAAAATGGGGGAGATTTACAGCTGTGGTGGTGGTGGGCTGATGTTCACCCGTCTTCGACGTGTTTCCGGTGGCAATTCCGGTCGCCGGCGGATTTTTTGGACCTCCCTCCCGGGTCAGGGTTAGACAGCGAAGTTCTTCTCATCTCTCTGCATTCCCTAAGAGACCTCACCCTCTCGAAAATGAGTATTTGGCAGCCACTGAGTATTTGGCCTCCTCTCTTTTGATTCAGTGCCGTAGCTGCTCCTTATATAGTCGGTTTTCCGGATAAAATTACGATATTCTCCTTTGAGAAAGAGTGTTGATCGGACGGTTGTGCTGCATTTGAGACTTGTACGCGTGTCAAAATCTTGACTTGATGTAACTATAAATTTGGGAGTTTCTGAATAATCACTGTTATTAATTACTGCTATGACACGTCGATGGTTCAAGTGGGACTGTGCTTGTTTGACCATGGGAGCGTGCTTGGAACTGTCCTTGTGTTATTACGAGTTTGTCCTTCGTCGATTAGCCAATTAAACGCATTTGGCATATCCTTCAAATAATTCTGTGGGGCACGATGTGAATTTTGCAGCGAGTTGCTGGCGTTTTTATTGGTGTTTCGAGGCAACGACGTGTACAAGGAGAGTCAATCGCCGGAACACGCTTCCAAATAGTAGTACTATCATTGATACCTTTACGGGGTATGTTTGGTAGGTAGGATAGAAGTATGCTTGGTATGGTTAAAATAGATGGAAAATAAGAAGATAAGAAGGTGTTTTATTTATTTATTGGGACAGTAAATCGTAAGTTCATAACACAAACATATTTGGGGTACGTTGTTGTAAGATTGTTTTGAAATTGAAAACGATGTTTTGCTGTGAAAATATTAGATACATGTAAAATATGATTTTGAGTCATGAACGGTTATAAAACAAGAAAAAACAATTTTTTGGTGTTTTGGTTTTGGGCCATTATTTACTTCACGAAATATTTTAGCAACAAAAATATGTTTGGTGCAGTTTTATTTTATTTTATCTTCACGAAGTATTTTAGCACTGTATAAAATAAAATAAAACTGCACCAAACATGTTTTTGTTGCTAAAATCGAAACTGTAACAGTCCAAAAACAAAAACAGAATAAACAAAATGAATGCCAAACGAGACATAGTATATGGGTTAATGTTGACACTTCACTACATATGTTTGTAAGTAAGAGAGAAGTATGCTAAAAAAGAGAGGGAAAATAAGAATTTTTTTATCCGAAGATATCAAAAACAAATCGGTAATAAACGAACACAGAGTACAAAAAAATAAAGAAGAATAAATAAAATGCTGACAAGAAACTAAAATGATAATCTAATAATAAACCTCAGAACATATTTCCATTAATTAATAAACTCTTCTAATACAATTGATCCTCCAAAATACAACTCGGGAATCCATACTGTGTGGACCCCTAGAAAATTCAAACTAAACAAATAACAGTAATAACTGTCTAAATCAGGAAACTGAATCATAAAGGAACTCCTCTGTAGCATCGGAAGAATGAAGTAGACTGATCCCCGCTCAGCACGAACAACCTCTACTCCTGACGAACACCTGAAAAATAATGGTGGGTCAGGCCCACAAACAAGTTCTACTCTACTACAGTTCAAGCAGAGATCCGATACACGTATACATCCTAGTCAATCTAACAGTAACTAGTAGTCCGTATATATATATATACACACACACTAAAGGAAGCATGCATAACGCACATATAGTGGGCATGAGTACCTAAACCTACCAGAGTACACAACTATACTATATCTATCTACACATCCCTGGTGATATACGCGCCCTAACCACTGATTCTGAGACTCAAGCTCATATCATGGCACCATACTTATATATATATATATAATCTAGCAACCATCCTATCCAGTATAAATTAATCCTACATAAGTCATTCAACTTATTCAGCTGACCTGACTTGAATATAAGTAGGATTTAACATTTTAGTTAATCCATTCCCTTATATAATAAATTAATCTTCCATAAGTCATTCAAGTTATTCAGCTGACCTGACTTGAATATAAGTAGAACTTAACATTTTAGTTAATCCATTCCCTTATATAAAATAGGTAGGACTTAACTGATAAGTTAATCCGTCCCTAGAATGCCACCGTCGTACATTAAACCACACAATCCAACAATTGATGTAACGATTAAGGAAATACATCAAACAATTCAGAAATAACTATGATAATATGATATCAAATTATCATAAAATAGAAATGACTTATTATTTATTTAAACTTCCTATATCATATGTCCTACACAAACTGAATCTTATACATGATAATATTTTATTATACCGTCAAATAAGTATTCTCCATATATAATTTATCTAACACATTTAATCTCAATTGCTAAAACATTTTAAAAGATTAAATCCATTCGTTTGTCTAAACATTTAAATAGCAAGCATTATTATGATTGAGTCTATTTAAATTTATTTAAACTCAAACCTAATTTCTATTTAATGTTCAGGAATCCTAAGCATGTTTCTACGTTCCATCATTCCACGGATATGAAAAATACATAATTTAAACATATAAAAATTCACACCAGAAATCAAATCAAAATCATGTATTTATGAATTCATAATACAAGAACAGATATGAACCATGTCATAAAACCTATGTTCTAATCTAATTAAACATGCATAATTATTTGATTTTATATGTTTAATAAATCATGGAATTCCCTAGGTATGTACAGAAACACGAATCAAAGGGAAAGAGATAGAAGAAGAACTTATCTTAAACTTTCGGATCGAAAGTTAAACTTCTTCTTCCTTGATCTTCTCTCTACAGGGTTTTTTTCCTCTTTCCTTCCCTTTCTAACTTTCTCTCTCTAGAATATATCACGTGAATATTTATAACCCCTTTTACAACCTATAGCTATATATTTATAGGCTAAATAAAATAACTCTAACTATTTTCCCAATCCAAGTCAACTTAAAAAAAAAAAAAATTAAAATATTAAAAAAGTAAGTAAAATATGTTAGGTATATAATTTATGTATATCTTAATTAAATAAATAAATTATACACATCCATTATTTATTAATGGATTATCCAATAATACTTAAGTTACCATAATATTATAAAGTAACTTAAAACATAACACGTATCTATGTATATTTCTATTATTTAAATATAATATATTTACATCAGATTAAATATTACTACCCAAATTACCATAAAAGTAATTAATAAATTACTTTCCCTTTTATATACATTAAAAGTGTAAGTAAAATATGTTACGTATATATTTTATGTATATGTTTATTAAATAAATAAATTATATACATTCCATTATTTATTAATGGATTATCCAATAATACTTAAGTTAGCATAATATTATAAAGTAACTCAAAATCAAATCTATGTATATTTTTATTATTTAAATATAAAACATATACATAAGATTAAATATTATTAACCAAGTTACCATAAAAGTAATTAATAAATTACTTTCCATTTTATATATATTAAAAAGATAAGTAAAATATGTTACGTAAATAATTTATGTAAATCTTTATTAAATAAATAAATTATACACATTCCATTATTTATTAATGGATTATCCAATAATACTTAAGTTAACATAATATTATAAAGTAACTTAAAACATACCACGTATCAAATTTATGTATATTTTTATTATTTAAATATAAAACATATACATCAGATTAAATATTACTACTCAAGTTACCATAAAAGTAATTAATAAATTACTTTCCTTTTTATATATGTATATAATATATATCTATGCACAACTATCCATGGATAATAATCCATACACATCCAACCTCTTATCTAAGTAGTCCATGGGACCCCAATTGGTTGGCCCATTACTACTAACCATAACCATAAAATAAAAATAAAATAAAATATTTAATTTACAATTAATCAAAATACCATTTAAGCACATAATCTAATTAAACAATTAATACATAGACAAATACAAATAATACATAGACACATAATCAAATAATCAAGTAATACCTAATTCAATTAAACATTTAAACAATTAATCAAATAATCAATTAAATAATTAAAAATATAATTAAAATAAATAAATAAATACTGAGATTATCCTTTTAAAATTAGGTGTATTACAAAGAAGTATAAAGTACGCTTCTTCATGAGTCATGGGTGGTGAAAAAAGATGGGAAAAGAAGGGGATGTGGAAGGTTTTTGTTCTATTTACTTGCAAGGACGGTCAATCATAACTTGCTTCTAAATTAAAATTGGTAGTATGATTACTTGATTAGTATCGGATATGGTTAAGGTTGACACCTCACAAGGTATGTTTAGGATAAAATCATGCATCATATGGTAAAAACACATGGGTGGAAAAAACATTGGGGGAAAAATAAGAGGATAAGGTTAATTTATAATATTCTTATTAATTTAATAATTATTCATTATGGAAAGATATTGAAAAGTTTTTTTTTATTGGCACCAAGAACTTCTGCCTAGGTTGCCTAGGTTACAAATTTGGGGATGATGTTGATGGCCCTACACCTTAGCACCAATTTCAGTCAGGAAATATAATGGGAATGGACGGGCTCGAACTTGAGACATATGGCACTCCAGACCGTTGCCTTACCAACTCTACCAAGCCCCTAGGGGCAGATATTGAAAAGTTGAACAAAAGTTACATAAAAGTAAGGGCTTTGCTAATCACAATCGTTTTGCGTTACAGTCATTTGTCCTATTAGTATATGAATTAGATTAGCTTTACGGTCATTTGTCCTATTAGTATAGGACTAAGATACCATTAAATGCATTAAATATATTAATTACTTATGTTTCTATTTTAGTAGAACTCTACAAAAATTACTTTTTAGACAAATATACACTTTTAAATTATCTAACATTTCTTCTTCTCTCCCCTTTTAATATGATTCCTATACTAATTAATGAATTTGTTCGTTACGTGTCAGGTAGTGACTTACTTATGACCAATAGTCCTACCACATCAAAATTTATCGTTATTTTTCTTTTTAAATTGGAACATTGTATATTCAAGTTTTCGTAGGGATCTTCTTATTCTAAGTGGAAGATCAAGAGTTCAAACTCTCCTAAGACCAAAAAATATGTGTGAGTTTTTTTTTTTTTTATCGAAGTAAATACTCATTTTATTCCTTATTAGATGTCCTTTTGGGGATTAAACATTTTTAAAGGCAAATGTAATTATTGCATTATCACATTTGAAACTAATTAAGTTACTTTTTAAAGTTTGAATGTTTATATAATCAAGTTTGAAATTTTGAAAAAATTTAAAGATTGTTTTATGAAAAAATGTAAACTAGATTATTTGAATTTTTTAAGAGGACAAATATTTTTGAACAACTTAAAAAGGAAAGATATAAAATAAGTTATTTAAACTTTGGTCAAGTATTTTGGAACAACCTAAAAAGGAAAGATGTAAAATAAATTATTTTAACTTTTTAAGTGAACAAGTATTTTGGAACAACTCAAAATGAAAAGTTGAAAAAATGTCCCTTTTGGGATACCTAACTTTTTAAGAGTGTAGTTTTTAATAATTTTTATTAGAGTGATAAAGAATAAATTTTCAAATGTACTCTTCTATGGTGGGTCCACATATTTTAATTACTTTTATAATTTCAACGCAAGAATAGTAAATTAGAAATATTTAAAAAATAGTACATTAAAATTTGAATTAGGACAATTATTTTAGGACAGTTAAAATAAAAAAAGGTGAATATTTTTTTGTCCGACAAAGGAAGTAATAATAATAAATTATTTTCTTTTGGGGTTGGATTTGGAAGGAAATTTATAAGAAAGTTTAGTGAAAGCAATCATTTGATTTCCTTTCTAATCCATGGATTTTTTTCATAAAGATCTACCACTACAATGCATTCATTTTTTATTTGTCTTTAATTATCCAAAGATGAAATATTAACACTATCATTTTTTTTTTTTTTTTAATAACTAATGCTATTTGTTTTCCCTCCCCGTTTTCTAAAGGAATATAAATATTCTTTCCCATCCTATTTATTTCTATTCAAAATTGGGTAGAAGAAATGAAGAAAATTTGAGAGGACATTATTACTTTCATAAATCTAGACTATCTCACCTACATAATTTACAAAAAAAAAAAAAAAAAAAAAAAAATGGTTGCAAATGAAGATGTACTCGGAACAATTATTTATCAACTCTGTGTCTTTTATTTGATTACCGCGCAAACATGCAATAAATGAATCAATAAAAAATTGTATCATCCTAAATTTCATATCAAAAAATCATTTAAAATTAATTAAATTACAAAATGGTAGGTAAAATTTTATATCCTCTTTTAATAAAAAAAAATTCAAAATTTTATTTTCTCCCCCTAAATTTCCTTCTCCTTCAATTATAGGTTCACCCACGTGGGACGAGGACAGTTGTCAAAAGTGACAATTACCAGTCTGTCTCTCTTTTACTTTATTTATTTATTTTTATGGAAAAATGTAAGTGATAACTCAAAGTACCATGAATGTGTAAGAAAATCAATGGCCCTTATCTTATCAGATGTTTGGTGGGTCCCATGAAAGCTCAATGGTAAAATTAAAATTGATATTAGCCCAGGAATTGTTATTAATCTCTTAAATTCAATCTCGTAGGCCGCCAATATTGATCTCAGACGATGTTTCAAGGCTCCTTCTAGTCTGACTCTTTAATCCAAGGGTTTAAACGTGTTTCGTGCATGACATCGACTCTTGTAATGAAGTCTAGGTCATACATAAAATTATAAACGTATAATTATCCAAATTTTGTAGGTTCACTTGATTTTGATTTCCCTTATATTATATAGTAATAGATTTTCTTTTTTCTTTATATAAGTTACGGAGTACTTTTTTTTGTTAGTATTTGTTACTTAGACTACCGTTGTCAACTAAAAGTGATTATGTAAAAATGCAATTAGTAATTTGGTATTAGTATTATTATTGACGTTTATACATTACTTTTTATTCTAGATGTGTCCCAGGTGAAACCTAAATATACTAGGGGATAAACTTCCATAATGAATAATTGTTTTCATATTAATTATAGAGAATAAATAATAATTTTTGTAAAAAAAAAGTATAAAAAGTAAAAATAGTATAGTTATATAGATATTAGATACTCATGTGTGTGGTAATATTTTCCTAAAATAATAGGGAATATCAGGTAAAATTTAATAAGGACTCGGGTGTGGTAATATTTTCCTAAACCTAGAGGCGGCTTAGATGTAGAGCCACTCCTAAACCCAAAATTTTTTTATCGGTATATTCCACTCAGTAACTAACGTGACAATAGAAATAAAAATTAAATTAAATTATTTTTTAAAAATACAGGTAACTTCAACTTCATATTTTTTATAATTATAATTTTTGTTTAATATTTTGAAACAAAGTTAAATTCGAGAGTTTACAGACATAATTTCAATTCCAAAAACGTTAATTACATGTTAGATATAACAAAAAAAAAAAAAAAAAAAAAAAAAAATCACATACTTTGTTACAACTTGCACGAGACTAATGCTTCGTTTGATTAGAGGAATGGAAAAATGAAAGGAAGAGATAGGAAGAGGGATGAATGAGGTATCTCTAGAGAAGGGTTTCATTTGTTTGGTTAAATGGAATGGATAGTAAAAAAATGAATGGAGTGATACTTTTTTCTGTTTGATTGAAAGAAAGAGAAGGAGAGTTTTTATATTTTTTTACCAATATATCTTCATTATATAATATTATAAAAAATAAATATTCATATCAAAAATTTTAAAAAGATTAAAATTATAAATTTTAAAAAAATTAAAATTATAAATTTTAAATTTATAGGTAGTTATGTTTTCTTTCTCTACTCTCTCTCGATCCAAAAGTAAGTGGATTGAAAAACATAAAAGCACGCACGCCGTTAGTCTGATACAGCCCACCATATTTCCGGCGGCCATAAAAAGACAAAATTTTCCACCAACAACACAGATAAGCCTCCACTACTTTCGCTAGCTAATTATGGTTTAATTCATGCATGTTTAATTACACTCTTGGAAGAAACTTATAATAATATTATATTATATTATTTATGTATATATATATGTATAACTGTCTATATAAATGGACAGACATATCGCATATGACAGGTTTCATCTGGTTCAGGTTGGCTCCCTCCCCCTCAACGGTTGGCCGACGTGGTGGTGGTTGGGTCCCACACTCCAACCTTTGCTGACGGTTCCACCATCACTGTTTGTTTATTAGCTTTTATGATATAAGTTGCCTAATCATTAAGACTTCGTTTGGCAATCGTGTTTAGATGTCTATTGTTTTCTTGTTTTTTTAGTTTGGCTATTAGTTTCTCAAAATAGAAACAACATTTTGGGAGTGTCCATTTGTCACGAGAAATTTTACATATATAAAAAAATAAAATAAAAACATATTTAGTAATATACATCTGTCCTCAAGCAAGTCAGTATTTACATCACCTCAGTTGAAATTTTATAAGCCACATTCATTCATAAATTCTTCGAATACTTGTATACATCATTAGGTTAAAAGTGATATACTATCCGACTACTTATTATTAATTTTATTTTAATATAAATTTATAATGTAAGAATACCGTTCTAAATAATATACAAGTTGCATCATTATGTTCACGTTAAAATTGTTCACTGGGAAAAAATTCTCTAAAAATACATTAAAATAAAATTATTAAAGACGGTTGAAGATAAAAGTTTAATTTGCTTGAATTATGTCAAAAGAAAAAAAAAATTAGAAGTTTGATTCATTCTCATAATTCACTATAGATAATTTTAGTTACAAAATTTTGACTTTGTAATTATCATATATAATACTCTTATAAAGATTAGATGTATGTGTCATATTTATGTATAACAAGAAAAAAAATAAAGAACTTGTTGAAATGAAAAATGATACATTTTTTAAAATCGAAAATGGCCAAGTAAGAGTGATATGAGTGGCGACATAGACCTTACCACGTTACATCATCCCAACATCATGGGTGGAGTTGGCACCCTCACATAAATTCCATTTTAACATCTTCTTTTTTGGAAAATTGGTCAAATTAAAATTGTATTTATAATTTTTTAAAAATAATTTTTTATTTTGTGAGTTTTAAAAAATTAACTAAATAGTTTTCTTCTATTTCTTGCATGATATCACCGTCATACAATTCATAGGCAGTTGTGACTTGTTCACTTGCTTGGATATTTTAAAATGGTCCAATACGCTGCTTTATGTAGTAGCAAAATCGACTTAACCAAAAATCAAGTATATTAATTAATTAATTCCCATATTTATATCATGTTAACGATGTGTGTACGTGTTGTTATTCAATTATTCATCCAAATTAAATAGAATTTCCATTATTGTGTACATTAACTTCAATCCTACATGCACTGCACACCTTGGAACACTAGCAAGCAAGTGACGTACAAAAGAGAATCCTACAATTCTATCCATTGTGTCATGATTTGTCGTATCGTTTAATACGTGATATATCGATTTATATGCAACTTTTTTTTAAATTCGATATACTATTCGTATCGGTCAATTTATACTGACTTTGTCCACAAATTAACCTTGTCCATAAATTAAATATAATATTGCGAATCATGCACTATATAATACACACACACACCAATAAATATAAGTATGTATTTATTATGATGTGAAGGAAAAGAAATATGCGAGAAATTGAACATGGTAACGTAAAATAAATTTTTTGGAAAATATTTTGTAAAATATTTTTTAATATTTTTTAATATTTTGTATTTGACAAAGATTTAAATCAAAATTAAACGTGTAAAATAATTTGAATGACATATATTTGTTAAATTTTAATTTTTTTTTCTAAATATTTTACTATAATTAAATATTTAAAAATAAAAAATATTTTACAAATAGGACCTAAATTCAACCCGTAAAATGAACACAATATTTTATTAATGATTCGACTCGAGTAATATATCTCCAAACACTCCAATTTGTTCACAGAGGAGACATAAAATTTAATCAAATATTAAAAATCACGTGGGGTGCCAAAGATTCTCATAACATAAATGCATCAAGCAGAGATGTGTTAGAGAGAGAGAGAGAGAGAGAGAGAGAGAGAGCGAGGTGTCACAGTTTTGCATGTTTCTGACAAACAAATTGACAATACCTTCTCTATTTTCTGTGTGTTTGAGACCACTGGCCTAACATGTGGCTTAGGACGCTACAATATATACTTCAAATATTATCGATCTGGATATAAAAAATGAATATATACATAAAAAAATGGGAAAATTACATATACATGGAGTCAAAGTTTCATATTTACTTAGAGACTGAGTCAAAGTTCCATATTTCTCTAAAATGGATTGCTGAGGTGGCACATGGTTTTTTACTATTTAGAAAATTATGGTGCCTAAAATGCCCTTTCCTGACAAAAAAGTAGTACCTTCAGTGTAAAAAAGTAGTGCCTTCAGTTCAAAAAAGTAGTACCTTCGGAGAAAAAGTAGTACCTTCGCGGGTGTTTAAAAAACATGGTACCTGGACGCCAAAAAGTAGTACCTTCAGTTCAAAAAAGTAGTACCTTCGAAGAAAAAGTAGTACCTTCGTGGAAGGGTATTTTAGGCACCACAATTTCTAAACAGTAAAAAATCATGTGCCACCTCAGCAATCCATTTTAGAGAAATATGGAACTTTGACTCAGCCTCTAAGTAAATATAGAACTTTGACTCCATTTATATGTAATTTTCCCTAAAAAAATTTATATTTTCATAGATGAGGGATTATTATTAAACCCAAAAAAGGAACTGAAAAGGTCTTTTAAAGAAACTATATATATATCTTATGTGTCCGATGGCTTATATATCCTCTAAATTTAAAAGATTATTATTTTTTATAACTTCAATATATTTATGTCCCAGAAGGTCTTTTATATATACAATTTATTAGTAAGACAAAAAAGCTTGAAATTCGAAGTCTGTCTATATACATATATAAGCATATATATATATATATATATATACACATATATAATAACTTTAATAATTGGTTGCTAAAGACCCTACTTTGGGATCACGATATTGCATTGACATAACATTTCTTATTGGATAAAATAATATAATGATATTGTTTTGTTTTTTTGGTGGACATATAATCATCACTTATTCTATTATTATTATCCTTTTTCAACCACAACCCAATCTCAAGTTGGTAGATGTTTTGTAATGGTTGGCTTCTTTTTCCAACAAGATGCCATACCGAACTTTGCCCAACAGCTCATAATAAACCATAAGAGTAATTCTTATTTGGCGGGAAAAAAGTACGGTAAAAGTATATATATATATATATATATATATATATATATAAAGAGTTATTCTGTACGGTCAATCTTACTAAACTCTTTAAAATCGTATTATTATAGTCTTATTTTTCATTTAAGATATGAATTTACCTCTCCTAGTAAAGAATAATAATAATAATAATTTGGCTCACAATTTCTAGTTTAAAGAGAGAATCTAAGCACACTAGAAGTTTCAGGTAGAGAAATATAAAATATTAGACTTTGCCGAATAAAATTGGACAAAATCAGGCGACACTAACATCATTAATATCAATTAATGATCTACATGCAGTGCACCATGCTTTAAAAAAAATATATTAAAATCAGAAAAAACCAAAAACACACTTTAATAATTGAGCTGAATGAAAATATGCATTAGTGATATATATAATTAATATTAATTATCATTTAGATCATTATTTTTATATATTAACAAGTAAGTAAATCACACACGCCACTAATGTATAAGACCATAAGACCCTTGGTATTATTTATATCATTACAGATGAAAGCCGTTTTCACGTGTATGGAAAAAAAAAAAAAAAAAAAAAAAAGAAGAAAAGAAAACATGACATGATATAACTTGATTCGAATCTCATACCCTACATATCCATTCATGACGATTTTGAGAATATTTTGTAAATTAATTTGTTATGTGGTAATTATTGATATTATATCAATTGAATGTCACGATTACACTTGGGTTCTACTGTGATCTTTGTTTCTTAATTACAAGGTCTCCGTCAACATTAGTAATTGTAGTGGCCATTCATATATCAATTTCATTTTTATATTTCAATGGAATTATTTTACTCAATTAATTAGATAGGTGCGTGTCTTGTTTGTGTTGTGATATTTTCTAATTTAAAATTTTATAATTTGATTTAATATGTTTTTCAGACGAAGTGCAATGCACATAGATGACCCATGGGACATTAAGTAGCTGAATTTTATATTTTTTAATCTGAAATTTGAAGTGTGTTTATCTTTTTTTAAAATAATTAGAAGGTTCTTCGTAAGTTTAAAAATAATAATTACAGAAAAAGGAGAGAATGTAAGGTTCGAACATAAATTTTTAAATAAAGAAAAGAATTTAACCACTACAATAACACGAACAATTGCAAATATCATGGCCATCACACGAACTGATTATCATAAAATAGAAAGATTTAATTAATCAAAGTGAATTGCCTTGCAAGTTTGTTAGTTAGTAACACATTCTTAGCTTTGCTAATTGACATAACCTTTTTCTTCTTTTACTGGGAGAGGGTTTATACATTAAACGAAAAATGACATTATTTACGTAAACTAATGGACTCATTCAACATAAATTTTGAGATGTGCTGCCAAAAAGATATGTTTGTTTTTAGGAAATGACGTATATTGTTATTGATTTTACTTAATTATATCTACATTGTCTCTTATTAAAGGATCACCTCTTTGGTCACCAAAAATATGAGAAATTTGCATATATATATATATATAGATTGACATAAATTAATTATGTCTCATCCAAAATAAAATGTAAAAGCAAAAAAAAAAAAAAAAATTATTAGAGGACTTATAAGGTTGATGATTCAAATCTCCCAGCAGAGGGATGGGTGTTGTGTGATTAATCCATTGAAAGAAGTAGAAAATAATCAAAAAAGGATTTTATATTTTTATAATCATCACAAAGTATTTTTACTTACTTAAATAAAGGAGAAGCAAAACAGAATGTTTACTAGTCCTAAGTTAATGCTTATGCATTAATTTAGCTTAGAGATGTTGAGTTTATGTCATTTTCAATGATTTCTAAAGCAACAATCATACATCATCCAACATTCTTGTTTTACTCAAATATAAATACGGCCACATAAAATTTTTCTTTTTTCTTATTACTACAAAATACAAATAATGTCTCATGTTATCTTTCAGTGTAAAATTTGATTTGAAATTAACTAAGTATATAGTTCTAGAAAATCAGTGAGTCAAAAAATTAACTATTTGTATGGATTATATATAGGTGTAAAGTTGTAAAATTTGATTTGAAATTAACTAAGTATATGGTTTATTGTTTATATTAGGAAAGAAAAAAAAAAAAATTCTCAATTACACATTAGAAAAACTTAAAAGAAATAGCTTAATAACAAGGCTCCCAATTCGTATCTTTAAGGGTCCAAGTTTGTATTCTCCATAGGTCACTACTCCTAATGAATCCCTCTTACGAATTGCGTCTGATGATCGATGAATTATGAAGTATAATGATGTCCACAAAAATAAAATAAAACACTTGTACAAAACATGAAAATTAAAACAAAAAAAATTTAAATCTGTTCACATAAATCAAATTGATCAATTTTTTTTATTTTTTGTTGTTGTTTTGTGAAAGTAAATTGATCTATCGTCATTTTTATTATATATATATATATATAACCATTTTAAAACAACCTTTATTATTGATCTGTCGCATTCCAGATTCAGGAATCAATAGATTAATCTATGGTGGAAATGGGACCACAATCGGCAAGTTCAAAATAAAATAATGTTAGGGAAATAAGAAATTAAGAGCCACACATTGATGATTGAGAGGATCAAATGAAGCAATGTATACCTCTCAAATGTCACCCTCTTCATGTTTTGTAATTGAAATTATAAAATTCCGTATCCTATCGTTATATTCAGTGCAACAATAAGGAAAAACTAAAATAGTCCATCCCATGCTAGTCCAATAACAAATAATACAATCACCATTGATCATTTTCTATAATTGCCATGACACTCAAATTTTAGATTATGGATCTCTCTCCGAGTATATACTAATAAATCAAATTATTACTATTATTTTTAACCCTAGTGAAAGTATAGTAAACTAAGACTAAAGGCTGATGTGATTATGACATCATGAATATTAATAACATAATTTGTCGAATTTGTCCAACTTCAAACTCCAAATCATTATCTTTTGAAAAATATCACGTTTCACATTGTTTAAAAAAAAAAAGGTTGTTGAGATTTATACGTGGACATACATATTTGTATACACGTATTTTGAAAAAAAAATAGTTACTCCCTCTATTCTAAAAAAAAGTCTCTTTTGAAAAATATAATTTCTTAAAAGTACAATTTTATACATTTTTTTATTATAGTGGTATCAAATGAATATACTAATATATAATTAGGAAAAAAAAAATCCTAATATACACTTCAAAAAATTTTGTCTCGATATTATTTAATCGTAACACTTATTTAAAGACAAAATCATAAATGAAAAATATAGTGCATTGAATTTTGAACCATAAGGATTATTTTGAAAAAAGTGAACACGTTTTTTTTGAAACAGAAGATAATATCATTTCTGGAGTGAGTGCATCTAATCCAAACTTCATTTAGGAATAAAAATTTTGTCAAAGCATCATAAAAACTAGGCCACTAAGTTGAACGAATCATTGCACTAAATTAGGCTATGTATCCACATGGAATTAATGCATCAATAGACATCTAATTTATCAATTTCAAGAGAGATTTCAAATCCACACTTGCAATAATATTGCACCCTAACGTAAAATAAGAGTAAAAACTGATGTTGTTATTATATTATGAATATTAATGACATAATGATAATGTGAGCTCTTACTTACATAAATTAATCGAACTTATTCAACTTTTGAACTGCAAATAATTATCTTTTGTAAAATATAGTCTATAACGTTTCACATTGTTTAAAAGAGAGGGTTGTTGAGATTTATGTGTATAGGAAAATTTATATGTCTAGACGCATTTTAACAAAAATTTAATTAAAAATATCTCTGTTAAAGAATAAAACTTCTTAATAGTGTAATTTTTTAATATTTTTTTTTTATTATGGTGGTATGAAATGAATTTCCTAATACAGCCTTCTAAAACTTTGTCTTGACATTATTTGATCGTGACATTTATGTCAAGACAAGATGATAAATTAAAAATATTAAAAATATAATAAATTAAATTTTGAACTAGGAGGCTTATACTTAATCTACATATAAAAAATTTGTGAAAGCATCATAAAAACTAGGCCATTAGTGGAACGAATCATTGCAATAAATTAATCTATGTATTCACATGGAATTAATGCATCAATACACCTCTAATTTATCAATTTCAAGAGGGATTTCAAATCCACCCAATAATATTGCACTTGTTATCGAGACAAATCACATGTCCAAACACAAAATCAAACATTCCAATCTCCTCGTGGCATTATTAAGAAATACACAATCTAGATCACGAACACATGTCACGCTTGAATTTCGTCTTACATAAATTTGTACTTTTCATGTGAAATTGATGTTACCATTTTTCCTTTTTGAGGCTATTAAATACCCAAGTGGTCCAAACAATTATTAGTTCATTGTTTAATTAATTATGAAATGGAAGTTACGTGAACAAAATTATCCAAGTGACAAGTGGTAGAGAGAGAAAGAGACTTACAAGTCTTCCGAACCTTACTTTATAGGATAAGTTATCAATGGCCACTCATTTGAAATATTTATTCAATAATACTCAATAATGCAATTTTTTTTTTTTTTGGGCTAGTGATACCTCCATTTTCCTACTCAAAGCTGGTTTGAATAACTCCAACTTAATGTCTGAGAACAAATATGATTGATTTCAGGAAATTAGGGTTTCCACTTTCCAGACACATTTGGGTATATTCTTTAGACCTCTGATTCAGAAATTAGTGTTCAATTTAAAAGATAATAATGTGTTGTGCTTATAGGTTTGAAGCATGTGTAAATTGAATCTCAATTCTCATTAGTGGGTACAATTTTCAACCATGGAGACCAAATCTTTCAATTTCCTAGTATCATTCTATTTGTGTTGAGGTTTTCGAGCTTAAATCATAAGTTTTATACCTTTAGATATCTTTTGTGTTTAAGTTCCTTTATTTTTTTTTTTCGTGTTTAGAGTTTTTATGTGTTGAGAGACATTCAAATTGCGATAAAAGTTCATTATCGATAGTGAAAGTTTCAGTACGCTACCTGAACGTCGGTAGAATAATTCTGTCTAATCATGTAAATTGTATGTTTTTGTGTAATTATTTTCTTTTAATTATATTTCTATTTTCAACATTGTGCTATGATTCCTCAGTCTTCGAATCTTGTGAAATTCACCGCAAAATTCACATATCCAAAAATCGAAATTGTGCAATTTCAACTGCATTTAGCATCATACTTATGTTCTTTTCAGTTATCTGTCTTCCTAATCTTTTCACCAAACAAACTACCATTCCTCTTCCCATCTACCAATAATTTTTGAAACACTTTGGTTATTAGTTGAGAAAATGTAGTTTCATATGATCAATTCACGTGATAGTCAACCCACCTTTCATTAGACACTTGTCGACTCCATCTTAGTGCCGTTTTGTCGACACTAACAATATTTTCTAGACACCTGTATGTAGTGAAAGATTTAGATAGAGCTTCGTGACACCATGTTAGTTAGAAACTAAAACCAACAAATTTCAACCAGTTCTCTTTCTTTCTCTCTCTAGACATCTCTCTCTTTCTCTCTCTACAATGGACATTCGATAGGCTGTTATTGTATCACTGTCTCAGCATATATGTTAAGGGGGCAGATACAAGAAGTATTTTCATCACTAATATCTTCATGATAGGCTATACATACACGTGTAATGTTTCAATTATCAATAATATAGGTCAGACCACGCACATTGCCAAATTAGGTGTAACATATATTATTTGGATTCTTCCTCAACCAGGGGCAGACCTACATAGAGACTATAGATAGCGTATGACGTCCCAAAATTTTGTAAAATCCTAAAATGTAAGTGTCCAAATGAATCGATAAGTTTGGAAAAAATTAAAAAGATTTAATATATGTTCGCCTCAAAACTTAATTTGGCCCCTTTTGGTCTTACTTTTGGGAACTCATACTTCAAGGAAAACTCAAATATAATACATGTTCCCTTGTTAGATTTGTAAATTGTGTGTGTGTGTGTGTGTGTGATTATATGAGGCTAAGACTTGGGAATTTCATGATTGTTGGGTAACGATTTGAGACTCTTGTTTTCATTTTTTTGTTATTTTCAGGAATATTTATGTTAATGAAATTGGTTTTAATTTTGTGGAATTACTCTTACTTTAGGATTAGAAGCTCCAGAATGTTTTAGGGTTATACATAACATGTAATGTTTCACCTAAAAATTGAGTTGGTATTGATGGAATATTGTTGGGCTTATTTGAATTGTTCCCCATACCTAACGTCAATCCTATCATTTAACTAATTTTTCTGTTATGTTTTACCTACTAATTGACTTTGATGTCTTTGTAGATAACATTGCATCAGATTTTTTTTTTTTTTTTCAGATATGATATTATTGACATTGTTATTGACAATTCTCTCATAAAATTTTAGTTGGGATTGTTCTAAAATGATCACAATTTGGAGATTAAATGCACACAACCATTGATGGAGAAATATATATATATATATATATAATTCTTAATTTTTGCTTCAGAATTTAACAAAAACTGAGAATGCATCACCAATTTAGAAGGGAATTGTGGCATAAAATATAAGTTTGGTGTTAAAGTTGGCATCAATTAACATTATTGGACTAGGTATGACCTCAATTTTCGTAATGTCATGAGGCCCAAACCAATGACTTTGGGTAGTGACACACTCCCTCAAGAAAGATTCAAATTTGAAACCTTTCTTCTACTGTATATTCAATAGATTTATGTAATTCAAGAGCGTATCACATTTTCAGACATACATAAGAAAACTACAACCATATATATATATATATTGCAATGGTTGTTGTTTGTCCAACTGAAACACTTGATTTACAAAAGAAAAACATTTTCCAACAAAATTTAATCTTTTATTCATTCTAACAAAATTTAACATCTATGTCAAAAGCGTAAATCCCAAGACTAATATATATAGTTCCAGTACACTAGTGGAACGAGTCTCTCAAAAACCAATCTCATAATAGTGGTAAGGGAGGGTTTTATTGTGCGGTTAAACTATTTTCATAAATCATACGTCTAATATCAATGCATGTAAATTTTTATATACAAGACGCAGTTGAATAATCTATTACCAATGGGAGCTTGGCTTGTATAGATGTAGGGATGGCAATGGGTCCGTTTGAGGCAGGAAATGTTATCTCCATCTCTATCTTTGTTAATGAGGTGCCATTTAGAATGGATACTTTCGTTGACAAGGCCGGATAAGAGCGAGTTTGAAAAGTATTTTCGTAATTGTAGTACGAATCTAATAAAATTAAATAATAAAACAAATTTTCAATTATGATAATAGTTTTTTTTTTTTTTTTTTTTTTTTTTTTAAGGCAATATTGAAACTCTACTTTTCTACGTTTACACTCCAATCTTAAAAGAAATGACAACTTTACTCCTAACTTTATAAGTAAATGAATACTATTTTTCAAATGACACAACTGCCCGTTCAAATTTTTTATAGGTCTCTAATCTTTTATTATTTTAGGTCTCTTTTGACAAGACAAAAATAAAATAAAAAATCTCAGTTGAATAAATTTTTTTTTTTTTTAAAGGAAAAAAAATAAGAAAAAAGACTTAAAAAGTAACCAAAACAAAAGAAACATCTGTTGAATAAATTGCCTATTTTGACTAACCAAGAAATAAAAAGTACCTATTAAAAAAAATTATCTTTGTTGAATAAATTATTTCTTTTGACAAGATCAAAAAAAAAAAAATTATTTCTATTGAATAAATTTAAAATAGTAAAAGTTGTATTAAAGAGTAATAATGACATTATAAAATATGAAATGGTGCATTAACGAGTTCAGAAATCTTCTTGTCATTTCTTTTATAAGAAGAAGATAAATTGTTGATAAAACTGAAGTGCGAATATCGCCTCTTTTTATATATACCAATAAAGATAAGATTCAACTTCTCAATTGAAACTTAAAACTAAAATTATTATTGAAAATTAAAATAATACATAAAAATGATTAAATAAGAATAATACAAAAGAATATTTAGTGATTGGAATAGAATAAACTATTATTTACTTAAAATATATATCTAATGTTATTGAAAATAAAATAAAGTATAAGGACAAAAATTATAATTTATCACTATGGGAAAAAAATTTAGGGGCAAAGGAAAATGCACGTGTGAACAAAAAATAATAATAATAATAAAAACATTTATTGCTCTTTTCAAGGCTATAAGTTTGAAAATTGACTCCCGTTCGAATTCAATGAGCATGACTTAAAAACTAAAATCCTCTGGAATATGTTTGAGTATAGTACCTTTTTTTTTTTATATGTAATTTACACTTATACTAATTTTGTTTTCTTATGTCTTATATATTTTAATTTCAATAATATAATATATATATATATATATATATATATAAAGAAATATAAGAGTGTTCTAGGCAGAGAGAATTATTCTGTAAAAATTGATAAATTGGAGATGATTTTAGGATATGAGAGAGGGTATATTGTACAAAGTTCTAGTTATTAAATCCTACTCATTGATTATAATATATTCTAATCATTGCTCGGGAGGAGAATCTCTATATATAGATAGAGTCACAGTTATAACAAGTGAGTGTAATGTCTACCCTCTTACTTGAATTAATTATTTACATGGAAGCCGAAATGCCAAAACAAGTCTAGACGTGCTATGCAAACCCAAAATAAGTTCGAGCTACGGAGCACAATATGCTTAGCGAATCAAACTACACTGTTGCAAACTTATTTACAGTTTTTCTTTAAGAAATTATACATCAAAATTAAAGGCAATGTAACCTATAATACTACTCAACTTTGTATTGAATGTATAAAAAAAAAAAAAAAAAAAAAATCATTAATGCTCAAGTCTCTGTAGAATTTGTTCCATGTTTGGTCTCTCAAGTTCATTTGTAGCCGTACAAATAACAGCTACTGCAAATACGTTCCCAAATTCAGCTAATACAAATGCCCCTCTCAGCCGCCTATCTGCCATTTCACTTACACTCCCACCTTTTAGTGTCACATCTCTTGCCTGCACGGAAGATGAAAAAAAACCAAATAGGCTTCATTTGCCTACTAGAAAATGAAATCATATTAATAGTAATGCTATTTTCACAAACCTCATCAACTAGAGATTTTGATTTTCTCCCTGTCAAAATTTGAAGCAGCACGACGCCGAAATTGAACACATCATTAGCCAATGTTTTCGACCCCTTGGTCATGTTCAACTTGTGTTTTGGTGAGATGGAGCCTGAAAGCTTAGCTTCTAGTCTTTCATTAAGTAAAATGCTTGCTAGCTGAACCAAATTAAAAGATTAATTAGCTCATTGATAATTTTTTTTTAAAATTATAAGCAAAGCAAACTCTCAGAATTGTAGTACAAATTAATTAAACCTTTATGTCTCCATGTACCATCTTCTCCAAGGGGTTGTTATGGAGAAACCATAGACCTCGTGCGATGCCAATCGATATCTGTAGCCGTTGTTCCCATGTTAATATTGGTATTCTCCGATCACCTACGAGACACATTTAATATGTACTACACAAATTAGTGAATTTTCACTTTAAAAAATTCATATACTATATGATCAATTTAGTAATGGAAGCTAACCTAGAAGCCAATTTTCCAAATCACCATTAACACAATGCTCGTAAACCAGACATTGATCTTCTCTGTCACAGTATCCCAGAATGCTCACCAGATTTGGATGCCTTATTTTTGCCTTCCTCCATATTTGATCAGTAAGGTCATAAAGATTTATCCCTTCATTCATTCTCTCAATTGCCACTCTCATTTCACTAGGCATTATTCCGAGATATATTTTCCCTAAAGAAAAAGAAAATGTCACATAAACATATAAATATAGTCATGTAACATATATTAAAATGGTAATCATACCAAGAGTTCCTTCTCCAACCAAGTTTGATTTGTGAAAATTGTTTGTAGCTTTCGCCAATTCTTCTATGGAAAATAGATATAGATCAGAACAGTTAAACATATTTATGGACTTGTCCTCGAATGTTTTCTTCAGGACTATAACTGCAATTACCACAAAACATGTAACAAAGTACTGTTTATTGATCAAAACAGCAAAAGAAAAATTATTTGAAATTACTATATATATATATATATATATACACACACACTCTTCCATGTCACATTCAAACCTGATAAATTTTCGATCTCTTTGTCACTGCTGTCTTGTAGTCTTTTACGTGTTAGCTTATAAAGAATGGGAGCTAGTATAACAAGTGTAGCCGCGATGATAACAGCTGCAAACAGTTTCTTGGAACCCAGGATAAACCCATCTAAACATTTTCATTATCAGCCACTGTTAATAGCTAAATCATGGTTGGTTTAATGAAAAGATAATAAAATGGTTTTTGCTCTTACCTTTCTTTTGCACTTTTGTAGGCAAAGAAAATTCTGGAACACAAGTTAAAAAAAGAAAAAAGAAAAAAAAAGGAGGATAACAATGAGAATGAGTCTGCAGTTTTGAAGAGAAAAAAAGTTTATTTTTGAAGATTGATTAAATTTAATTACCTATTTCATCCTCTAAACAAGAAAAAGTTCCATGAACCCATGTAGGAGAATCGATATCCGAGCTTGCAAGACTGACAAGGAGAGCCTCAGCACATCCTTTCCCATCTGTGCCATCTCTTTCTTTCAAAGCATTCAAAGCCTGTCTATATGATTCTAAGCAATCAAAGCACGCGTCGTCGCCATAATTAGTACTATTCAATAAAGAGTTACAATTTGATTGGAAAGAACTGTATCCCTCCACTCCTAGAGAATTTATGACTGAATCAACATCTTTGGAACACAGATTTTTGCCTGTAGAAGAGATGAAATGTTGTAATTCACATTTAGAGATGTCAGTTTTGTTGTGAAGACTTTGGAATGTGATAACACAGTCCTGAGCTTGAGCTGAGTCGAGGAAGATGGACCGCGAATGGTTAGCTCTTACAGCCATTGCTTGGAAGATAGAGAGGAGGGCAGAGCGGCAGCATGACTGCATGGTTTGGTATGCAACAAAATTTGTGGTTGTGTCAAGGCATTCGCCATGGAGCTCATAAGGGAATTGGTTGAAATCCAAGCTGCAAGTACCTAGAAAATAGATCCAAAAAAAAGTGATAAATGATAATGCAATGTGGTTATAGATGGTGTATATATGCTATGTGTCATGCTTACTTGAATTGATGTTTTGAGGATTACACAAAAATATGAAGATGAAGAAGGACAATAGGTAGGAAGTGGACATCATGGATGGTTTGAAGCTCTGGTTTCTCCTTTAACCTTTGCAGTAGATGACCTTTTTACTTTTGAACACTGTATATGGTTATTCTGAATCTCTACAAACGTAAGATTTAGATTCAGACATCAAAGGAGCAAATTGGTTTTCTGAAGAGCTATTTTTATGGCAGTTAATGAATTAATAAAAACATCAAAAGCATCTTATCCAAGACACTTGAGACAAAACAATTGTTTTAAATATACTCGTTTTGACCAAGTAATAGTCTAATAGACCAAGTTCTTGACCTGATAATTCGCCTATTTTACCATTATTTCCCATTCCTTCTGTTTGACGGACACTTGAGAGCACTCATCTTTCAATGACATTACTGTAACATGCAGGAATTTTCCTTTGTCTGTCTGTCGAAAATAGGCCAAAGTGCTGATGAACATTCTGACTTGTACTCATAGGAAGCTCAATGTTCATTCACCAATTAAACATAAGATCAGGGTACTGTCCATAATAAAGAAAAATAGAGAGAAAATACAAATTACCAGTTATATATGTATGTCTGTGTGTGTGTGTGTGTGTGTGTGTGTGTGTATGTTAAACAAGGAATCGAAGTATGTATACTCCAAGTTGAGAGTTTAAGTCCCATAGAGGTAAACTTATTGTTCTGTATAAAATGGATTTTGGATACAAATATGTTAAGAGTAGGCTAATGAATAGTCCAACCTTCTTTAAGAATTTTGTGATTGTTAGTCCATCCTTCAATATGAGTTAGATTTTCATTTGTGCCTGTGAAAATTTTATTTTCTACTGCTCTTGTCAGCGAACTCTTTGAATAGTTGCTCAGACATTACAAAGTAACAGCAATCAGGTGACTGCAACTTTCTAAATCTCTAGTTCAAGTGATAATTAAGAGTTTTTAACACCTTAATTTCTACCCAATTTTTAAATATGTGTTGTATTAAGAAGCATGAAATCAATGTTTTAGAATTGAAATTAGAGTGAAACTATTTTAAATTAATCCACAATTCCCATTCCAAGTTGTGAATTCTATATTGCCAAACACAGCAAGAACTCTGCTTTGAATTCTAGTTTCTTGGGTTTTTTAGGTTTAAATTATTGTATATATTATGCAGTGGCAAAAAGAAAATTAAGCCACCAATTGATGAGATTCAATGTATCTATCTCCTCAGAACATCTGTTAAATCCTTATAGAAATTTTACAAACCCTCTTGGGATGTCACGGATAGTGGGGGCATGGAAAAAAAAAATGTGACCTATTTATCTGTGTAGATAATGTCTGTTTTATACGCTATTCTCCCGGTGCTCACAAATTTTAAAACACATGTACATGGTATAGGTGTCAACCACCTCTCTTAAGTGATGTTCAACGTTAGTTCTAAAATCTTGTACCTCTGCATTTTTTGTTCTTCTTATGGGGTCTAAAAGCCGGCTAGCTCTTCATTTTATGTCCTTCATATGTGTAGGCCATAAAAAAAAAATTCCAAATAGAGGTCCCACTACCTTAGCCGCGTTATACCGCATATGTTTACAAGATGTATATAATATGGAATGTTTTTTTCTTTTTGGAAATTTATAGAATGAGGAATGTTGTTGACTAGTTCTTAGGTGAAATCTTAGGAACTTTCCAAGTTTTTACATATCATCATCATCATCAAGTGTACAATGTTGCCGACCACAACTAAATGCCATCCACAAGGAAAAAAATGATATATATATAGATATATATAGAGAGAGAGAGAGAACATGAAAAAGAAGAAGAAAAAAGAACACTGTCGTTTATATAAGACCAATTGGGGTTCAGTGTGTGTTTAGACGATGTAGCCAAACACTAGTTTTGATTCTTCTTTCCAAGGAAATGAAGGGCCCATTTGGACTACCACAAAGATTGTTCGATATTATCAACATTCTCCTCTTTGTGACCATAGGAGAGCCTATATATAAAGCATATGAATATGACTTCCAATTGCTATGTTTGAAAAATGCTTCTCTAATTCATTATGTCAATTAAAAATCGGAACAAGTATGGTCCTTCGATATACCAAAGGGCCATGTATCAAAAAAAATCACTACTACTAGCTTAATTTCATCAAACAGCACCTAATTTGTATTGTTGGGGATGAAATTTGAGCCAATCACAAGAGCACACATGCAAGAATCAGTAATAAATAGGATGCATTCAGATGTCTCACTATGACACGTGGATGAGGAGTTAAAGCCTGTATTCGTAATTTAAAATACGGAGAGGTTAAAAAAATTGACAAAAGATCAACAACGAGTTAATTTTATTTAAATACAAGTAGAACAATGCCAGAAGGGTCAACCTCTAAGAACACATAGCTCTTAATTGCTAAAGAGCCATATTCTAATGGTATAACTTCGAGATAAGAGGATTAAATTCTGTACCGAGTTATTTGTAAGATGTGTGCATAAATACTTACATAAATGAAAAGATGTGTGCATAAATACTTACATAAATGAAAAATAAAAATATTTATTAACTCAAGTGTAGCTTTTCTTGACATACGGGTATATTGCGGTCTTTGGTGCTATAACTAGTCAATGTCACACCACAATCGCTCCGGTCAAGTCCCCAAATTGTCACCTAATGTTGTGTAACTATGACTTAGACTAATTACATTCATACTACTAAGTCATTAGACAAATCCATGGAAGGAAGCTTCCTCGAAGACCATGACCCTGCAACCATGTTTTTTATTGATTTTTTATTTATTATTATTTTTTTTAGAGGAAACTTCCAGTTTTTGTACTTTATTTGTAATCACAATAATCAATATATATATATATATATATATATATGCCCTATGGGGCTAAAATTTGACCGGGCATTCCAGCCATTGGCCTTTTGAACTTATGATAATAAGGTAAATCAATGATATGTATTATCAGGGCAAAGGCAGGTTTTTAATTCAGAGGGGGCGTGGTGTTAAAAAAAAAAAATTACGTACATTATTCTTAAGGACAAAAAGAAGAATGTTAAGAAGTAGGGGGCCAAAAAAAATTAATAGGAAGAAAAAGAATTAAAAGGGAAGAAAAATGAAAAATTCGAAAGGAAAAAAAATTAGAGTTTGAGTACAGAATAAAAATTTAACTTTTTTTTTAAGGAAATCAAAGGAATATTAAGAGCAAAAGAAAAAGGAAAGAAAAATTTAAAAGACTGTTTTAGAAATTTAAAAATTTAGGGGGACATTAAATAGAATTTTTTTTATAAATGTACAAATTAAAATAAAAATTACTATATTTTATAATAGGCGGACCAGAAGGGACATGTGAAGTGCAGTTTGATTAATATTTTAAAAGGGTAAACAGATATATATAGGAAGGCCTGTTAGATTTGTAATATAAAATGTGACAGACTAAAGACTAAAGTCTAAAAAGGCCGGTGTGTGGGATTTGTTGATGTGGGTGTGATCATCAGCACATATTTGATGCCTGCAGGTAAAGCTCATAAAATAATATACCTGTTAGTTTCATTTTGTTATTTTGATTTGGCTCATAAGATTCAAAGTATATATATAATCTTACATATATATATACACACATACTGACATATCATGAATTAATTCTGAACTGAAACTAAAGCAAAACCCTAACTTTCAAGTGAACCACTACACCACTACATTAATCTGTCAACCAGCTTAGCAGTTGTAACTGCTCACATGCAAGAGACTTTTTCTCCATGGTAAGACCAGTAAAATGCATCAAATTACAGGACAAAAGAATCAACTTTGTAAAAGCTATGGTCAAAAGAAAGCAATGTCTTAAAAAAGAGAGATTAAAGAGCATCACTTGTCTTTCACAAAGAATTAGACATTTTATTGAGATTGTGTCATCTCCTGAGTCACATAAAGCGAGAGTAGGAATGAGAATGAATTCGAGAGCAGCAAAATTATGTCATAAACAGTAAGAATTTGAGCATGAGAGCGACACCTATTAAGAAGGATTGTTAAAAAAGATCGTGTGACTTAGGTCATTCTCCTATTTTTCAATTGGAAAAATTAGACTAGATTTTAGTGATCAAATTTAAATAAAATTTATCCAACTCCTTCAAATTAAAATAGATGGTGTGCTCCAAAAAAACACTTAGAAAGATTTACTGTGTGACACTCCAAAAAATTATAAAGACTCTTCGTTGAGTCATTTTTATAATGCATCAATTTATGCTAGTAGAGCCTTACAATTTTAGTAAATAATGCATGTAAGGTGGGAAATAAGATTTCAAATTATGATTGTTGAGCAATCAGTGTTTTTATCATTTATCATTTATGAGGAAACCCTGTACAAAAACAAGTCTATATTACAACACTCTTATCATTATCTAACTTGTAAGCATCAACTGTATTTTCATCTTCTATAATGAGTAAAAATACTATTTTGATCAAAATGAAAGACACAGCTGCAAAAACAAGACCACCATTTGAGCACTAGCACACGATGGGTGGAGGTGGAGCCTCCCACATATCAAACACATTTTCCTCACTATGAAGAGCGAAAAGCCGGTCACCGCCGATCGAAAAGTCACAAATTGAACCTCCATAGCTCCGTCTCAACCTCGATGTCAACACCAAATCAGGGCCACAAAACACTGAAATACTATCATTCATGGACGAAAATAGCTGCCCCTCATGAAATCCCAATTTAGGGTAACAAGTCTCATCAGGCATCTTCCCCTTCACCAAACCACCTCTAGACCTCCATCTCACACTCCCCACATTCCTCCTCAAATCCATAAACCCTAAATCCTCATACTCATTCACCACGCATATAGAATTAGCTTCCTCCATTGCTATGGCGTCTCGGACTCGCTTCTCGTCCGCGGAGGCCACCGGACACCCCACATCACACCAAGACCAAACCATGCTTTTACTTCTGAAGTCCAACAAACTAATGTAACAGTTGTCCTTTCTAGGATACAAAGTTGAAACCATCAAACAGTTGGTGTCATGTAACCACTGAAGCTTGTCAGCCTCACCCAATGACCAATCTGGTGGTTCATAGTAAAAATCAATTTGCCTACCACTTTCTTGGTCCCAAACACCAATCCCATACTCATTTCTCCTACCTTTGCAACTAGAAAATATTTTGTAATCTGGGCTAAAACTCAGAGCGCCACCAGTGTAGCTCTTGACTTGACTCTCATGTGACACTTCAAACCTGTGCCTGAGCTCCCCTGTTGATGCACTGAACAGAGCCATCCCTCCACCGCCACCGCCGCGACTGAGCCGCTCACAAGTGCTGACCACCACCCCCTCCGGATCAATCCAACCGATGTCGTTAACTCTTTGGTAATCGAGATTGAGTGGAGGGTGTTCTTCTAGCATCCAATCATACACATGTACAATACTACCATGTGCCACACAGCACCCACCGGCCGGGCCGGCTCGGATGGCAGTCCCATCCCCAGGTGATCGACCCATTATCGACTGTGAATGCCGGAGTCTGTTGCCGTCGAATTGACCCCACTTGGATGACCGGACGTGGTCGAGAAGGCCATAGAACAGGGCTTCTCTGTATACGAGTTTTTCGGGTATGTGGGAGGGAATGTGGAGCTCCCCTGTTCGGAGGAGGTCAAGGAGGACGGCGAAGCAGTCCGGGTTCCGATCGATGACGTACTCGTCGGAGTTATCGGAGTGTAGGTTCCAGTTGTCGTCGAACATTGCTCCCAACAGCGAATTGCGGCCGGCATTGGCGAGGGTTGTGGTTGTTGTTTGGAAGATCTTGCCACCAACATTGAATCTCACAGTGTCTTTCTGAATTCCCATTGTTCAGATTTTTTTGGAACCGGGTTCACCGAGATGGGAATTTGAAGGAGAACAGGGGAATCAATTCAAGTTGAAAACAGAGAAACCCCTTAAAATTACAGAGAATTGAGAGGAGAAAAATAATTGTATGTCCTCTTAAGAATGAGAAGTTTATGGAGTTTGTAACAAACACAATCTGCTGATATGGATTGAAAATTTGAACCGAACAAGGAACTAAAAATGGGAATTTGAAGGTACTAGGCCAGGAGAACAGGGGAATTGAATTCAAATTGAATAACGGAAAATCCCCTTAAATTTACAGAGAATTCAGGGGAGAAATTTTATTATAGTTCCTATTAAGTATGAGAAGTTTATGGAAAACAAACAAAATCTATTAATAAGGATTGAAAATTTGAAACGAACAAGGAAGAACTTAAATCAGGAAAGATTGATGACAGGATAAAAAATATACTAATTTAAAAACAAAGAGAGAGAAAAAGAGAGAGAGAGAGTTACAACACCATGGATAACGCTTTAGCAAACACAGGTAAAGATTGATGCTTTCTTGTTGCTGCAGAAACCAAAAAACTTGGGGAGATGATCAGATGCAAATGAAACATGAGAAAAGGCGATCTGGGTATTAAAGATTAAACGATTTCAGAAATGGGTTTTCTGTTCATGTGAAATTTGGTGAAGAGGAATTGGAAAATTGGAGCGGTTGAATTTCAAAAAGAAATGACTCTGCTTGGATCTTATATCTCTCTCTTCCTCTGCCTTTTCCATGTTTTCTACCCTCCTTTTCCACTTTGGGCTTCCTGTGGTGGGAACACAGTTAAGCTTTTTTAGTTTAATTGGGACCCACTTTCTCATTGTATCATTTGTTTCATTTCCACCGTTGGATGATTAGAAAATTATGATACAACAAATCTAGATCAATCTAAATGTGGAAAGCATCAGGGTATAGGTACACTTGTGTCCCTTTACAAATAAAACCATTAGTTAGGCAGTTGACAAGATATTCCATGAAGTTTCTGTCTCCGAGTCTTAACTCTTTCCCTATAGAGGGCGTGTAATATGGGTTGTTGACATGGTAATATTGTCAATGGAAATAAAGTTGATTTGAACCTCAATTTGGAAATTAATGTCATAGTAATTAAAGAATATGAGTGATTGGCTAAATTTGGGTTTAATTCAATTCTTCCTATTAATTAGTGTCCATTTCAGGTCTAGCATAACAAATGCATATATATGGTATATCAAAGAGTATAAAGTTACATACAGAATATCATCTTTAAATTTCTCTGTTTTTTTCAGATTCTTCTCCTTCTCTGTTTTGGTTCTGGATGGATATGACACATGCTTCATTCTTAGGGTTTAAGAAATGGCTTTTTTCCACATGAAATGAATGACATCATCATTGGAGCTTTGATGTTTAGGTACAGAAGATGATTCTTCCACAAATCCATTACCTGACTCTTATCTATTTTTTTTCTTCTCAATTATAGACTGTATTTGGGCAGTCTAACAAAACTTTTCTTTTCTTACTAGAAAGGTGACAATTACCGGATGTGTGTAATGTATATATATAATCCTATGTAAAATACTATCCCCTAATATGTACATTGCAATATTCTTGCTTAATAAAGACTCACTTAATAATAGAAATTGATGCCTCCAGAGAAATAACGGCGTTAGCAGGGATTCAGGAAATCGTATTCTTACCTTAAATGGTGTGTATATTGGAAAATGATAATTTATAGTTGATCGTAGTTTCCAATTGTTACAAGGAGAGATTTGTCAGGTCGAATCGGGATGGGAGAGTAATTGAATATAAATGGATAGGTATATATCACTACCCAACCGCTTAAGTTTTTGAGTAAATGGACAAGCGTTCCATCCGTTACAGTTGGCATCAGAGTCATATCCAATCTTTGATTAGCGAGTAATTTGGTACAAATTATTGGGTATGCATCACTATCCAACAGTTTAAGCTTTTGAATAAATGGGCAAGCACAAACTTGTTAAACCAATACCAATGTATGGACCAGGAAATTGGATAAGGGGGTAAAAGTGGAATGTTTTTAACTTTTTATAATTTCAGGGGTGACAACACTAAAATTTTATTGGTATATAATTGTAATATGAAAAAATACTTAGTAATTAGTGTTTAAAAAAAAAAAAAATTTGAGGGGGGCAATTGCCCCCTCTAGGACCACTTTAAGTCCATCCCTACAACCAATTTTACATTCATACTTGGAAGTAAAATGGATAAATTTTGATTATCATGAAAAAGATGTTGAGAGTTCAAACTTATAATTTATCAAACTTTGTTCCGTGTGCTTTACTTAATTCAAAGTACTAAAAAAAATAGATTTAACCTTAATGATATTCACACAAAATAATTGTCGTGCTACTTAATCCACCTTAGCAATGCCAAAAACCAACCTATATAGTCCAAAAAACAGCATCATAGTGATTTCCCATTTCCAACTGCCTGTTGAAGGATGGGTTATGGTTATGATTGGACTCGGAAAAAATTACTCTTACTTGAGCTCCATGATATCATCATTGAAAGCTTGCTTCAACACAAAGTTGAGTGAGGCCAGTTTTCTTTCATTTCTCTCTTTGCCAGTACTATATTAAATATCATTTCTTTTCTTGACTTTTTAATATTTAATGAAACTTCGAACCTTCATTTTAAAAAATTTCAAAATAATTCCAACCTCAGTGACATGTATGGTCTTAAGATTGAGTCAACGGACGGCGTCAACCCGGTTAGCCGGCCAATGTTTAGAGACCGGGTCAAGTCTCAATAGGACTCATCACTTTCTCGGGTCAAGTTCAAAGATTCCAAGGCATTTTACAAGTCTCCTAACAATTTCAATGTGCTCAAGCCCACATCAATACTTTGCAAATTTTATCCAAATGATAATAGTGCTCATTTTTAGATTGGAACAACCTTACTTATAGAATATTCCGGAATATGGCATCCTGAATTTCTTACTAGTATGTGGTGGTAGGACTCACCAGATGGATGATCTAATGACTGAAAGACCCGGAATATGGTTGTGATAGGCATCCCCCTGGCCTTGCCTCACCTTATGTATATATATGATTTTTATTTTATTTTTTACATATATGTATATATATATATATATAGAAATTTGTATATTATGCCCCTAAAATTATTAGTTTCCAATTTTTTTAAAAAACTTTTTCTATTTTTTCTCTAAACTCCTTAAATTTATTTAATTACCTTTTAAAAAAAGTTAAATTCCCCTTATTTAATCATACTCTAATTTGTTTTCTTCAAAATTTATTTTTCTTTTCCCTTTTGTTCTTCTTATTCTTATTTAAAAATAAAAAATATATTAAAAAAATCCCCACTATGTCCCCCTGAATTCAAATCTTGGTTCCGATGATGGCAGGGTTTACTTCTTTGTGAGACACCGATTAAAGCGTATCAATGTTTTGCTTAAAATTAGGAATGACAATTTAAGTCCAAAGTCATTAAACCATTCAAGTCCACTCACTAAAATTAAATCATTTGGACACTCAAATTTAAGTGAGCGAGTCAATAATGAATAAATGTAGGTACTAATTCAATTCAAAGGTCAATGGTGAATTAAGAGTAGGTACCCATCTTAACCCACTCGAACAAAATTTTCTTTTCTCTATGCATTTTCTCCCTTTCCTAATATATATATATATATATATATATATATATATATATTTCTCTTCTCTTCACCCTTTTTTTCTCTCTCTTCTCACATCTCTTTCCCCATTTTTCTCTTCTCCGTTCTCTCTCCTCGTGCTTATGAAAATAAATGACTAACTATTAATTAAAATTCTTACTTAAAACTCTTTTTTCTATATATATATAATTAATATTATTGAGTAAGTTGTAAAGTGACTTATTTAAAAAAAAAAAAAAAAAAAAATAGAACACTTTTAATCAAAAAATTAATGTAAGAATAATACATATATTTTAAATATTTAGGAAGAAGGGGCAAGAACTTGGCCCAACTCATCATAACAACCCAAATTCTGGTAGTCTATATACTCCATTCAATTTGTTGCACTTTATCTCTGTATTTATCGTTTTGATACATGAGTCTCCTGATCTAAAAGAAAAAATTAAACCACTGTCACATGGCCATTAATATAATAACTAAAAGTGATATTATATGCTTTAAAAATCTTTATGTTGAAAATGTATGTGTCATTGTTTGGGAAAATAAAGGACTTATATTTTTCGAAATTTGTCCTAATTATTTTGAGTCCTAGCTAGTATTCATATGACATGGCATGCATTTGAACAATTATGTGCTTTTATAAATTTTAGTTGATATATGATGTATAATACTCATATTATATAATGACAATATTAACATTTTACATCGTTGCTTAACACTATAGGTAAATAATTTAAACTCAAACAATCATGTTTTTTTATTTTTGGATAAATTGCACTGATACTTTTAAGTTTTGGTCAACGCAACTCAGTGGTCGATCGATACATTTTTTTTACGTTGACAACAATTAAGATTTAAAAAATGTGCATTGACACCCCTCCAGACCTCTGAAATAATATGGAGGGAGTGTCAGCGATTAGATACTAAAATGAATTAAAAAAAAAAAAAAAAAAGTGACTTAGAGATTAGGGTAGAAAAAGAGGTTTAATGATGAGAGTACTTTCGTCAATTATTTTGTAAATTAATTAAATTAAATAATTAAGGACAAATATAATATTTGAAACCACATAAAATGCCAAACATTAAAAGGTGTCAATATAATTTACAATTATTTTTTAACCGGTCAAAGGTCGGCCTAATACCTCTTCCACCCAAATAATAATGCTATGTACATTTTGGTACTCTTGATAACTTTATCCTTTTCAAAGTACTAATCCGTTATAAGTTTATAAAAAAAAAAAAAAAAAAAAGGTCCTCTCGTGTCGAGAATCATAACTTATCTTTATTTATAATGGAATTGAGACAAGACACTAATCAACCATCAACTATTGACTTATTAAATAAAAAAGTTAATAAATCTCTCAATTCAACTACTAGTTAAGAAGAAGAATTCAAAAACTTGATAACTATTTTCCTAGCCAAAAAAAGAAAAAAAAAATTCCATTAAATGACACCCGTTGATTGGGAGGAACAAGGTGGTATTCTATAAATATAACATATTCCAATTGAGGGGTATGGACCATCTTCTTTTGGTCACAGACTCACAAGCATCTAATTCTCTCCTTGGAAAACACACCCCGTTAAATTGATCCCTGATAAAATTAGCAATCTTAGTAGTAAAATCCTGTGAACTTCCTATCCTAAATTGCCACCTAAGCTGCAATGCAGCAGAAGAACCGAAGAACTATGATACATTCTTCCACTAGGACACGTGTTTAATGACTATTGGTCCTTATAAATCTTCAAGATGACAGACATGCACGACCTGCTCATAATAATTCCTCTTTCAGAATTCTTGATCAGACGGCTATAATTCCATCTCTCAACATCTGTCCAGAATATCTAATAGTAATCATTATAAGGGTTCGTGACGGAGTGAATCAAAACTCCGATAAAAAGCTGTTGTCTTCCTCCTCATCAGAAGTCTTCCTTCCTCAACCGTCACCGTCTTAGAGAGAGATTGAGAGAGATGTCGGACGAAGAACATCAGTTCGAGGCGAAGGGCGATGCAGGGGCCTCCAAGACCTACCCACAGCAGGCTGGGACGATCCGCAAGAACGGATACATAGTCATCAAGAACAGGCCATGCAAGGTCTAAATTCGTATTTTTCTTCAATCTGATCGTTTGTTTGCGTGTTTGATTTTGAAATCTTATCTGGGTTCCTTTATTTTTGTTAGATCTTTGATGGGTAATTTGATTCTTGTGATAATTTGTGCTTTTTGTGAGAATTGAAGCTACACATGCTATTTATTGTTTTCTATTCAATTTTTTGTGGTGTGTGTGAGATAATTTTACTTCTTTTAACTGAGTGTGTATGTTGACTTTGTGTAGATGCAATGGGTTTAGATGGAAATTTATGTATTGATAAGTAGGTGTTTCTAGGAATATCACTGTTGGCTGTCTGAATCATTTTGATTTTTATGCTTGTTAAGAGATTTCTAATGCAGGGTTCACCTTCTGAAGCTTAATCTCCTTTTGTTGGGATTTTGTGCATCAATACTGTAATAGTCAAACATGTATGTGTCATGTGTTTATTATCTATAAAAATGTTTAATAGACCTGTGAGGTTTGACTTGTTGAGGCAAGAAAATCTCATTGGATTGGATAAAGCCAGCTACAAACAACACCCGATTATGGGTATGAGATGTTTCAGACATATATGTTTAAACATAATAATTCAAGTGTACTGTATAATTGCATATTGAGACTCCTGTATCATTCACCTTTTAATTTAATTAAATTATTGCTTTAGAAAAAGTTATGTGTCCATGTTGAAAGCTCTATCTTAAATAAAACACTATATTGATTTTTTTTTTTCCTTTCCCTAAAAAACTATATTGTCATAGGGAAATAAAAGAAGAATATTAGAAGAAAACTTTATCTTTATTCTCATGTAATTGGATTTAAGTATTTGATAAAGCCGATGCCTAGATGCATACTTACACTCAACACACGTACTCTAGTTCATGTAACATGTGGAGACCAATTTTATTTTTGAGAGTAACCCCATAGGCTGTGAGCTTCACATGATGAAGATTGTGACGTTTTACATCTCATTTTATGGGGTTTCATTTAAATATTATCAGTATGCAAGATAACTGATCATTTTGTGTGGTTTCATTTGAATATTAGCAGAATGCAAGATAACTCAAACATATACTAGCTGTGAGGTTGTGCTACTAGATATCTTTTTTTTATCTTTCTTTTTCTTCCCCCTCCTCTTATAGGTCATTCCTATCTCTCAAAAGCCATATATTCTATGAAAAAGAAGCCAAAAAGTCATTCTCTTAACACTTGCCCTGACATTCTTTTGGCTTTGAACCATTTAGCTTGAAGTAGTTGCTCATTCGTATTGCTGTAGTTAGTGACATAGTTAGTTCCTGAAATTGATTCATCTCAGAAGATTCTATTCTGATGAGTGATCACTGATCAGTTCTGCTTTTACTACCAGGCAGATAAACCCATCAATATAATAGAATAGTGGCTGATTTTAATAGCAGAACTAGTGATTTTTCATTCTATTGGCTACCGAATTGTATTATTAATTGTAAATTAAATTAATTAAGATATTGCCATTTGGTGGGTGAAACTAGTGCATTTTTCTCTACTTAATGACATTACTAATTAGTGCACTTTGCCACTTACCGCTTTCATGCTTTCAGAGAAAAAAGTTCAAATTTTGAGGTTTGCGGATACCTTCAAATTATAGGTTCTTCTTCAGTTAACTTTTTCAAATTTTGTTTATTCTTTGGTTGTATAAATTTTGGATAACTTTTGAGTTTCATTTTAATTATTTAGCCGAAGTACGACAGGTACTTGTACGCCTCCATGTCTTTGTCCGACATGATTTTATTATTTTGCAGGAATGAAACACTTGCAGTCCTACATCAGCTAAATAATAAAAATAAAATTGACAGAGAGGAAGTACCTAAAATTGACAAACGTATAAAAAGTGTCACAACTTGTTTGACCTATTTTGATTTAGAATTTCCTGAGGCAGTGAAAATCATATTAACTTCTTTAAGCCTGATGTTGTCTAAACCGAATCTTCAGTTGTAGAGCGTCACTTGGATGTATACTTTTAGGACCAGCAACAACTTTGCTCAAGCAAGAGCTTAAGCAATAAATGCCACCCTTGGCAACTGTTGACCATTCATGGCTTCATTCAAGCACCGGGATGTACTATTGATGTGTTACCCTTCAAAATCATTTTGAATGAAACAGTTCGACCACTGATCCAGAGAGTAATGTTAGATGAGAAAAGTGTGTTACCTTTTTTTCCCCTTCTTTTTCACTTCAATTGGTGATCACTTAATATGAAAATGCATCTGCCTCCAACGAAAATGGATTTAAATGTCTATAAAGTCCTGGTGAATAAAGCACAGGTTCCTTTGTCCATATCATCTTTTTGGCAGGTATCTTCATTTCTATTTTCATTCATGAGAAATATGGATTATTTATTTATTTATTTATTTATTTTTATCTTGAATTCTATGCTTTAGAAATATTTCAGAGTATGGTGTTCACTTTTCATAGGACTGGAGAATATCTGGGCTCCTTTGTTCTTAATTAAATTTTCTTCTGTAACATTTGTCCATAAGATATTATCTCCTTGTCTCCTTTGAAATAATTTGCACAAAATTTCACACAAGAAAACGGTTGGGAGTCGTAAGATTACAAACTTATCAAGCTTATATTGGGTATTCGTTGGTGAAGAATATTATTTTTGTGGCCATTCCTTCCTATGATGGATGCCAGATTTCGGTTATACGCGCCCTTACTTGTATTGCCGCTTGACTACTCAAAAGGGTTGGCCATTCTGTCATTTTTAGTATAGTCTGTTCTTTTGCCTAGAACATACAGTTTCCTTTCATTACTGCTTCTAGAAAAGGTACAAGATTTTGATCTCCATTATATCAACTGTTTGTTTGGTGACTGCTCCAAACAGGTTGTGGAGGTGTCTACCTCAAAAACAGGCAAGCATGGGCATGCAAAGTGCCACTTTGTGGGAATTGATATTTTCAATGGAAAGAAGCTTGAGGATATTGTTCCTTCATCTCACAACTGTGATGTAAGTCTGTTCCCGTTTCTTTTTTAAACTATTTTCTTTTGTTCCTTCTATTTTTAGTCTTAATGTGGAATTCTCCTTGCATGACCTGGGAATTCCATCCCTGGTTCTCCAGCTGATCACTTAATTTGATTAATAAAGAAAAATTACTAAAATTGATTGACTTGTTGATCAAATAATTATGCATTTGTGTTTTTACAGGTTCCCCATGTTAATCGTACTGACTATCAGCTGATAGATATCTCTGAAGACGGCTTTGTAAGAGTCATCTTTTACTATTTAACTTTCAAATATAGCTGCATGGCAATGTTATTATCTCTTAACCTTCCCCCTGCCCCAAGACAAAGAAAAAGGAAATGTTGTAAGAATGTGAAAGGTCACGTAGGATTTGATGCTTTCGTTGAATGGGTTCTTCTGTGTGTCGTCTGATTTGGGGGTTCCCGTTTCATTCACCCATACCTGCGTAGATCCCAGTATCCGACTGAACCATACTGCATCATTCTCTCCATACATAGATTAGTTAAATTTGGTGGTTACTATGCTGAATTCAGGTTTATCAAATCTTGTGATCTTAATCAATTGGATTTGCATCTCTTATAGGTGAGTCTGTTAACTGAAAATGGAAACACCAAGGATGACCTGAGGCTTCCCACCGATGACAATCTGCTTACGCAGGTAAATCATAGAGAAACAGCTTAATTCTCCTCCGACTTTGTTTTGCTTTGAATGTGTTAATTTTGTCTTTGTCCTTGTTTCATTTCGTTTTTTTTTCCCCCCTACTTGCGCTGAACTTCCGTTTCAAATTATATTGTATGTAGATTAAAGATGGGTTTGCTGAAGGAAAAGACCTCGTGGTGTCTGTCATGTCTGCAATGGGAGAAGAGCAGATCAACGCTCTCAAGGACATTGGTCCTAGAAATTAGATATTTGGCCATGGCAGTGCTAATGCTATGGGCTATGGGCGTGCAACAAACTTCTATTAATATGTCCGTTTAGTTATGTAACTAAGACTCGCTGTATGATGCGAGAGGGAGAATGAAATGAAGAGACGAGCAATGCTGATCCCCTTTAAAGGCACCATGCTTTTAAAGCAGGACTGTAATTATCTATTTTATATCAAGGACTCCATGTAGTTGGGGAAAAAAAAATGCTTTGTTGAGTTGAATTTTATATCAACTTAAATTAGCTCAACTAAACTTTTACCATCTTTTGGTTTGGTTGTAACAAATCAGGTTTACATGACTCCTTTGTCCTACATGGTTCATAAAATAAATCCTGTGTACAAATCCTGTGTCTTTTTGACTTGTTTGTCCTGGTGGTGGTGGATCACCGGTTTAGCGTCCTAGGGCAATTACCTGCTCATGATGAATACCTGGTGGTGGTGGATCACCGGTTTGGTTTATCGAAAGGAGACAAACACTTGCATGGAATGGAAGTTATTTTCCAAGAATTTCTTCGTCCTATTAGTGGTGGTGGTGTACCTAATGCCATGGGATCTTGGACTACAATTTTTTCATGACGCAACACTATATGAAAAAGTTATGAAAAAAAATAAATAATCAAAAGCAGTTTTCTACACTTAAAAAACAGAGGAGAATCCAAAAAAAGCTATGAACTCTGTAACCAAAACTAAGCAACAGGGCACCAAAAACAAGGCATCAAGCCAATTAGCCAAAGGCAAAAGCAACCAGAGCCAAACAAAGCCAACCACCCAAACAAACAAAGTAGCCACCCCAGCACTCAGAACCCACTGACCACAGAAGAGTACATAGCAGAAAGATCAACCATCTCTAAAAATGGAACTCGCCAAATCCCGCTACTTTTGCTTTCATAGACTCTCTTGGGGCTTAAATAGTCCCTTAGCAAATCACATTCTCAGCTTCACCAATTCAGTGTAATTTCTTTTCGGATTGAAAGCACAACCCTGTAATTGTTGGAGTACATCTTCTCATTACTCTCCCTCCAAACCACATATGTAGTGGCTCCCAGCATTAGTTTGCTTATGGTATTCTTCACTGATTTCCGCTTCAAAGCATTGCTTTCCCCAAGAATAAAATCAGATAAAGAATCAGAAACCCACCGAGTACTGCATTTACAGCCAAGGAAATGCCAAACTCTAAAAATGAATGAACAAGCAAAAAAAATAATAATAATAACAAAGAGCAATGTTTTTCAGAGCTTAGCCTGCAAAAAACAGTTGGTGGTGGATATCACTTCCACAGTAACCAATCTGTTCAGAGTATACAACTTGCCCTTGATGACCAACCACAAGATTATAACATGCCTAGGAGTATTATATTTAAACCAAACCATCTCCTTCCACCTCACCCTGCATTGTCTAGGTCTCAACTCATCCCGCATGGCAAAGAAATTACCTTTAGTAGGTGGTGAAACAATTCTATCAACTCTGGAAGGGAAAGGAACAAAGGAGTTCGGACTACATGCTTGAATTTCCAGTACTTAAGTAGCTAAGGTATCAGGCCAGTGCCAAATTTCATTCCTAATGACGTGACGGACTGAGGCTTCCCTATCAATGCCAGAGTTATGAATAATCTCTTCACCTTTAACCCATAGACAAGGCCCTATGGGATGTCAAAAATCAAACCAGAGCCAAGTTTTTTTACCATCTCCAACAATGTGTTTAATTTTCATTCTAACATTACTTCTCTGCTTCAAAATCTTTCTCCTACTCCAATAAATATTACCCGAGGGATTGATAGTATACATCCATCTCGCCCATAAAGAATCATGGTTAGAACGATTAGAGAATTAATTCCATAGGTGTTTAGAAATGGCAGCATGATCCCAAGTACACAAGTCCTTGATACCCAGACCGCCCTCATCCTTTGGTAAACAAATTTCCTTCCAAGCCACTTTAGCACCCCTAGGGTAAAGAGATGCCCCTTTCAAGAAAAACCTCCCGAGCACTTTGTAACTTTCCATAGGTGTTTAGAAATGCCCCTTTGTAACTTCATTAGCACCCCTAGGGTAAAGAGATGCCCCTTTCATCTTGGTTACACTGCAAATTCTTTTCAATGTGAGTGCTTGTAGATTACTGTTAATTGCAATATCTCAAATTCGATCTTGAATCATCCAAAATATAATGCATCATCTAGTCCTCCAGCAAATGCTACAATTAAATAAAATCTTGCCCGTTTCTAAACCAGACATGAATGCAACATGCAGTAAAATGTCAGTGTGTGTGCAAATGTAAGTATTCGATTCTTGTTGTATAAATTAGACATTACAACATAAGTAAACAGTTTCAAGCTAGTAACAATTGACAGCATACACATTAATGGAGGAGATAGAATAATAACTGAACACTCACAAACAGGTTATGTGGAATCCTTACTTAAAGAGTAATTTCCGTAGATATAGGAACCAAATCCCCAAAATGTTATGATCAGAGAGAGGATCTTGAAACCGCTCATGGGATCATGCAACAATATAACAGCTGCAATGCTTGTGAGAGGTACCCTTACTGCATTAAGAACACCAGCTAGGACAGTAGAAGCCAAATAAAGCACAGCAGTCGCTCCCAAAACCCCCAACTGAAAAGTAATAGCTCCCCAGATGAGAACTAAGCAATATGAACTTTCACCCCCCACGAAACTTTTGGCCTCAGTTTTCATTCCTTGGAAATCATTATTTACGATAAGCCCAATTGTGGTAAATATGAAAGCAGAGAAAGAAACCATGACTTGTTGCTCCAGCACAACGTGGAAGGATCTTCTTCCCAGTAATTTCACAAAAACAAGCTCGGAAAGAGCAAAAATGAGCCCATGGACAGCGGATCCAATGATATCCCACATATAACCCAAAATGTATTGGCTGTCGGTAATATCTCCGTATCTGTCGGAACTTGAATCCAGACCAATGATTGCCATAGCAGCAGTAATAATCACAACAGCATTTATTGTTGAGGCATTAATTTTATTCTTCACAAAAAGATATCCAAAAAGTGCAGAAAACACGAGGGATGATGATGCCAAAAGAGAGGCCGTTGACGCTGGGAGGTAGGCATAGGCATATGCATACATAAGGTTGTCAGCAGCACTTAGAAAACCCAACACAACATAGGAAAGAAAGAGTTTGAAGTTCAAAGGTGTTGGAAAGGTTCTAGTAAAGATGTATGTGGGAATTAACATTAAAGCAGTTAGCGGCCACCCAACAACTGCCACCCACGAAATGATCCATTTGCTCTTGCCCCCATTGGAGTAATATACACGAGACAGGAGGGAAGAAGCAGGGAATGCCACAAGAATTGCTGCACTGCTTAGAAGTAGAAGAATCCAATATGAGATTGGCTTGCTTATGTATGCTTCCGAGACCCTACCCCTAAAATTCGAGATCTTTTCCCTCCACGAAAGAGATGGTTTTGACGTTGCATCCTCCATTACTTCCCCTAGTATGGATAAATGACCATGAACTCATGAAAAATGCAATAGAAACCAACAAACCAACAGTATCACAAGCAATGTGCTCGCAGCAGAAAAGGTGAATAAAAATCCAGATTGACACTTTTTTTTTTTGCTTTGAGTATCAATATATTAAGTTATAATATATGGAAAAGATGCAATTATCAGCATAAAATAAGTTTTGGAACAACCCACAAATACAAAAGTATTTCATGCTGAATGCAATATGCCTACCAAAAATCAACCAAGTCAAGTTGCTTGATTAATAACAGGTATACCAAAAGAATCATAAGAAGCTCTTACTTTCAAGAGTTCCAGCCTTTATATTTACTGAATTCTACATTATTGTTACCTGGGGCAATGGTGGTGATTTTGCTATAGTTAGTGCTAAGACAAACTTTGCAGATTACATATCCAATGGTCCCAATTAATTTTTCACCCAGTGAACATAAAACCCAAATTTACTTCAAATAATCGAAGACATTCCAAATTATTCAACAATTCCAGAACTATTTGAACAATAACCAAATTCCTCCAATTAGTCAATTACATTAAATTCATCTCCAGGTTTTCTTTGAGTACATACCCAGACATCATTTTGAGGTAAAACGTTTCAATTGTGTACTTTATATTTACAGGCTCTCATTCACCAAGGGCAAACACACACTACGTAGGTAGTGATTTAGGGACCGAATTCGGCGGTTACCAAATTGGAATGGTAGGTTACATCAGTCACGATGAAATCATATAGTAAGGCAACCACACACATTCGTTTTTACCTAATTCGATCCTTAAATAATTATTTATAATATATATATATAAATTTGCCAGGATCCAATACACTAAAGCTTGTATATGCACATATCTCGATTCGTTTTTGCTTGCTAATTCGTGAGCATACAACACAAATCAAGCCCAAGTAACAAAAATTGGTTGATATACTCAAAATTATATTGAAATCTAGAATTAAAAATCACAACTAATTAACATGGGTATATAAAAGAAAACTGTTTATATGGGTATATACAGAGAGCAAAAATGAAAGAAAATTGTTTATATGGGTATATAGAGAGAGCAATGAAGCTAACGCTGCTAACCTGGTTCGAGCAGTGGCTGCAGCATGAAGCCGACTTCTAAAACTCCAGAGCTGCGACTGCGAGAGTAAAACAGGCTACAGTGACATAGTGTCGCCAACAATTTCGTCCATGCAATTCATGTTCCTCGTTGAATAATGTTGATTTAATTACGGTCGTGCCATCCAAAAATCAGTACCATCAGTGGCTTCGCGGGGTAGTTGGTCTGATTCGATGCTGGCCGTCAGATCAGTTGAGATGGCACCACTATTTGGTGGAGATCGGAGTAGCTTTCATGCCCTTTTATTATTCTGTGAATTTTGTGGTGAGAACGTTGGAAGGGGCAATTATTGATGCTGTGTGAAACCGTTCTTACTGAACTCGCGCTCTCGTCATTGTTTGATTGTGTGACTTTTGATGTCGAGTCGCTCAATGATAGGTAGTAAGGGGTGAGCTCACTAAAGACCATTTCTCATCGTAACATTACTCTTTTGGAGTAATTAAATGGTCGTTTCAGATTTTGAGTAAGATCTGGACAAACTTTATTTTATGATACTTAAAAAAAATTATACTCCGTATTAAGGATCTTGATTGCTTGAAAATGTCAATTTATTATTGTTAGCATTGTTGGGCAATTCACATCCAGTCATCCAAGAAAAAAAAACATGAAATGAATAAAAAACACTTAGACCAGAATGATACTGAGACTACTGTATAAAAATGTGAATGGGCCATGATTAAACTAACGTGCCGGTGAGTCAACTTATTACTATGGTGGTGTTGACCCACTTATAACACTCTTAATCGGTCTCTAACACATGGAGGGCCGGTTATGGGGCAAAGCAATCAACCGGTCACTTAGAGTCTCCAATTTCAAGTGGTCTCAAACTTAGTACCATAATATAATATAGTATTATATATCTGAAATATTATTATTTTTCATAATTAAACATAACTTTTTAATCAACTACAATTTTCATAATTAAAAGACAAATATACAATCATATATCATCTAAATTTAGTACCATAATATAATATAGTATTATATGTCTGAAATATCATTATTTCCCATAATTAAACGTAAACTTTTAATCAAACACAATTTTCATAATTAAAAGACAAATACACAATCATATATCATCTAAATTTATTGCAATAAATAACTATCAAAATATATATATATATATATATATATATATATATATATATATATGACAATAAACACATACTTATAATATAAATTTATATATGTAATACAATAATTTGTATGGTAAAAATAATTTGTTTCTATCCCTTTCCTTCAACGAGAAATTGATTTATTATTTAATTATATTAGTTTTGGACTCCGGTGGATGCATGATAGTTAAACCTAGTTCAAACAACTAAATTTTTAACTCATAAATGCAACCAACAGTCAAAATTTTAATTCAGCCTAGTTCAAACAATAAAATTATCACAGTGATTGGAATATTTTAATTTATAATTTTATATCTCAAAATGTAAGACGGTTACATTTATTTTAATATGAAGTTGAATTTTGATTTTTTTGGCTAAGTTGTGTTGAGTATTTTTAAAAAATTTTAATATAAATTGGATTGTGCTTTTACCGGGACCAATTTTTGTTTTGTATGTTTTCAACCTTAATATATTTTATGTGCTTATCTTCTGATTTTAATGTAAATTTCACACTCATATAACTTTTTTCTCGTGTGAAACGTTATGTATATAGGGTCTCAAATTTAAAAATTTGCCTAAGGCCTCTCAAAACTTTGAAAATCTCAAAGCCGGCCCCGAACATATGCAATCTTCCTGTCCCACCTACACCAAAAAAAATTTTAAATCTCTTCAGAATGGCCATCAGCACATGTTTTTTGATTTTATTGTAGGTCCATTTTATTTTGGTAGAGTGTTTGTAGTCGTATGTTGCACCACGTCACCGTTTTAACTGTTACAATGAGTAATTTCTTTTCAAGAAGATATTGGATATGTCGTGCATGTCATGTCATTAGTATATCCATTCAATCAAATATAACATATCATATTGTTGTCATCAATTTTATAAATAAGGGGGTCAATGCATTTTGCATTATCACTTGATGGGTATATACCAATGATATTACGTGCCAGGCACATCCAATATCAACTCGAACATGCAAATGGAGTCCCAATTAGAAGAATTTGGTTACTGAGCAACATAAGGCTTCCAAATGGGTATTAGAAAATATAATAAAAACACAAAAACATAAACACTTGGAGAACTGTAACATTGTCACATAAGGTACATATAAGGAGTGATATAGGTAATATTGTCATAAAATTAAGGTAAAAAAATTTGTAATGGCACTACCTCAAAACCTATAATACATTGAGAATATCAATTGGATGATAGTAAATAACCAGGACTCATAACTCTATCTATGTGTAATTTTCTCTTAAAAATACACCTATCAATAAATAAATTCTTATTAAAATATTTAATTAATAATTATTATTAATATCGCTTTTACCTTGTGTCAATTTTCTGTTTACTGATTATTTTAGAGTTTTGTTAATTATATTTTATAGAATAATTTTTTAATTTATTATTGTAAAGATTTTGTAAATTGTTATCATTATTTAATCTTGTAATCTGTGTATCTTAATTAATATATCATCATTTTAAAAAATCTATTTTAATTACCATTTGAGATTACTTTATTGAATATTAATTTTAAATTATATTTTACTCACTCACAACACATACCGTTTTCCTAGTATATATACAAGAGAAGAAATGATGAGAATGGGAGGCGACAAAACAGGTGTTAAAAAAAATAAAAAATAAACAATAAAAATAGATAGATAGTGTCAATAGGGGAAGATTTTTTAAAATTAGATTTTACTAATGTACAATGCAACATACCATTTTCCTAATATATATAAGAAAAGAAATGATGAGAATGGAAGAAAATAGAAAATAGAAAATGAAAGAGATAGACGGGGGAAGATTTTTCTGTTGATTCTTCCAGTAAATCCTCCATAATCACTTCTCTGATTTATACTGAACAAGAGAGAGGGAGCTCTTCCAGCTGTAATATTCTTATCAGGATTCAGATTTAGCATTCAAATAACATAATGTTCAGGCTGTTGGAAGGACCTAGCGGCAATGCAGCATATGCTCATTATCTGAAGAATTGACATCCTCCACAATTTGGTGTGCTTTCTGACTTTGACGCTAAAGAACTACCACACCATTTGGCGTTTAACTGAAACTCAAACAGCTATCACTGGACAAAACATCCAAAAAAGAGTACCAAACAACATCCTATTGATCTCACTACTACTTATTTACCAGCACCAAAATTTTTTTTTTTTTTTTTTTTTTCTCGCATAACTAACATATGTGTGGCGGTATTGCCATAGTGGTAAAGGGTCAACCTAAAGTGTCCCCACATTGTTAATCCTAGATTCGATTCCCCACTCCCCGAACTAACTACCAACCATTGCATAGTCTCTTCCCGTCCTTTACCAGTGCTATCACGTAGTAGAGAAATCCGGGGAAAAATGGTAAGATTTGAAAGGATTTGGTGTGTAATACCAAAAGTATACCTCAATTAACTACCAACCCACCTTTGTACTTGCACCATCTCTTTATCCCAAAGTGATAAAAACGAATTTATTTCAAATTCCAGTAAATTCCAAACATCAAATAAGAATCCTATTTTAATTACAATCCAATTTCTTTTCTAATTCCAATTTCAAATCCCAAAGGATTTGGTTCCAAACAGAGCGAGGTTTCAATATCCTAACTTCAAAACCAGTAGCTATACCACTGGGTAGACCTAAAAGTTTTTCTTACCAAGGGTTGTAGGCTAGTGATTCTTCCAAACCTTCCAAAGTAGCCGTTCTTTGATATAGATTCTCTATTCCTAATTGCGGTGACACGGAAATTCTTAGATATTAGATATAAATTCTAATTTTAAATAAAAATTAAAATTCATATTTTAAACAATTAGAGGTCATTGTAATTCATAACAGGTGAACAATATAGTGTTGATCAAATCTATCATGTGCTCTATTCAGGCCTACTGGACTCAAGCCTTCATCCTTTCAATGAAGGGAAAGTCGAAGATTTGAATCCACAATGGGTGTGTGAATTTCTTGACAAAAAAAACTAAAAAGTTTTCAAGTACAAAGTCGAAGAATTGAATCCACGATGGGTGTGTGGGTTTTTTGACAAAAAAAACCTAAAAGTTTTCATTTAGCAACCAAAAGAATACATCAACAACTAATGTTTATTTTACAGAAGAACTATTTCGGACCCATACCTGTCCCACATTAAAATTCCTATACCATTGCAATTTAGAGGGGGAGAGAGAGTTATTTTTACAAGGGGATACTATCTTTTCTTCACAAAAAACCCTACTAGTATTCATTTACAACCAAAAGAACACAATAGAACATCAACACCTAATGTTAATTTTCCAGAAAGAACTATTTCGGACCCATACCTGTTCCACATTAAAATTCCTGTACCATTCCAATTTAGAGAGAGAGAGAGGATGATAGCTGAAAACATCAAATGTATTGTTATTTTTACAAGGGGATATACCCTTTTATCTCCCTCTCTTGTGGGGCAATGTTAACAGTTGGAAATGACTTCAAGCTATCAAAAAATATATGACGCCACTTGTCAGCCCACTTTGCATGCTATCCAATCATGATCTGCATAAAATCAAAAGCTTAGTTATATTTCTCTAAAATGCCTTCCTTTGCCAGAACTTAAAAAGAAAATCAAAATAAATAAATAAAGAAACTTACATGCAGTGGAATAGAATCTCCCATTCACTGCAAAATGTAAGACATACATGTCAGAAACAGGCCGTATTGCAACAAAGCAAGATAAACAACAGACCAGAACACTCCCTAAGAACCATATGCTGTTTGCACAAAGCAACTACCTATTGTTACACGGAAGTCAGATTGTTCTAGTACGGGGATGGTGGAACGTGGTCTACGTCTATCTTACACGGACTTAGGGATCCCGTATTAGGTGTGGGGGTGGGTGTATAGGTGTTGGACCCCCCTGAACCCTAAATCAAAGGCACACCGAAATATTGCTTGAAATGTGTCAAAAGGTTACTTGTTAATATATAACAATCTTATTATGTTAAGTGATGTGGCATACCTTCTCGTTTATCTGACCACCAATGTCCTCTTGGTTTCTCTTGCAGTAACCCGACGGATTGTGAGCACTAGGATAATCATTTTCGCGTCCCCTACGCAGTGAACTTTCATCTTCAACTCGGTCCCCTCTCTTGACTTGCTCACTCTGCCGCCCTGTGTCTTTCAATTGGTAATCTTTGGCAGAACCTTTATAACCATCCTTCTCTCTGGCATGGGTAATCCATGCTTTATCCTCTACAGCTTGTCTACTCCTCATTCCTCCCCATCGTGCTACTCTTTCTCGCTTTAACAAGCTGTCATCGTGTGACATATGCCACTCACCCTGCTCCTTCAGACTTTCACTCCTCTGAAACCAGCCCTCTTCTTTGTGCTTGGAAGAATAATGATTGTCTTCTTTTATTCTCGTTTGCTCATATCCCTTCTGCTCATTCATAATATCATCTCTATCTCGCTTTCTATGAGTGCTATTTTCTCTATGCCATCAATGTTCTCATATTGACTCCTTAAATGATCATCCCATTCCCTGTACCGTGATCCCATATATTTATTATGATGACCCCTCTGACTAACATCGTCACAGCGCATAGAATATTTTCCCTGCGATTCAGAACCTCGCTGTTTTCATTTCCAAAAGAGAAATCATTAGAATGGAGGCAAACTATTACAGGTGAAATATCAATTAAAATTTCATCATCTAATTACTAGGGAAAAAAAAAAAGAATCATCATCTAACACGCTAGCAATTAAACAAGACTCAAGAATCATTGCCATCGATGATTACAAAAATAACATTATATGACAAAATAAAATAACTTGAACCCTAAACGATTGAGTGGAAAGGACATAAAGATCACTGTACACAATATGACAAAGGATGCCTATTAGATTGGTTTATCACACAACTGCACAAAGTTATAGTAAAGGTCTATGTTACTAATGTAATTAAAAATTATCTTTACTTGACTGTCAAACCTCTCTCTTTCATCAGTTGGTCATTCAACAAGTTAGATAGTATTTCAAGGACCAAATTTTTTTATTTTTTATTTTTCTCAAGAAATCCTATTCTAGGTTTTTTTCTTTTTCTTTTCTTTCTACTATTTTTTCTTTTAAAATAACATATTGTCATTGGTTAGAAATGATATAACACATCATAAAAAAATATTCTTTTCTCATGCCATGTCTTCCACATATTGGTTAATACGTCTTGGTGCTGGCAACAAGTATCACAAGTTCACAACAAATCAAAGTATTATTGTTCTTGAGGCTATATAACTTCATAGTATTACATCTTTAATAACTTCATTCGGATAATCATGTGATCCAACAAATGTACTCACCCCAAACAAACACAAGGAAATTTCATGCTGAACTAGCTCAACAAGAATTGAGTGAAAATAAATACAAGTACAACAAATTAAAGCATGTAAATTGTGGCAAAACGAATACAATATAAATGTAGCATGTCATCTAAGTGGAGAATTCTGCCATTTATAAATGAACTAGAAAAGAGATCAGATAATCCCACCATATCCACGAAGAGAAGAAAAAAAAAAAAACTGCTGGAGAAAAAATATAATGGATCTGCCTAGAAGATAAAATAGAACAAATCCACTAAAACTCATCCATTGACAGAAAAAGAACGGAAAGCATGTAAATTGTGGAAACATATTTCCAATCCATCCCCAGTTTTGGTACGACAACAATTCATGATTCATGTGGCATGAGGTGTCACATCGATGTCCAATTAGCGAAGAAATATGCTATTTGAAGAAATTAGCTTTTTTTTTCTCTTTATATATATATATATATATATATATATATTCCTCCATGCCCTTGTAGAGAAGAAAACTTCTGAAGAAAAACTATCATGGATCCACCTAGTGAAGGAAATGTATGAGGGATCCACCTAACAATCAATTCAAAGGACGAACAATGGAAAACAATCGACCTGGATCTGCCTTACCCAGGACAGTGATGGACCGACACACACAAAATTTGAGAGCGGGCAGCCTTGAACACAATAAAATAATTCAAACTACCATACTCCGTCCCAAAATAAGTGTCCATTTTGGGGAGTAGAAGTTTTTAAGTGGACATGCAATTATTGCATTGCCTCCTTTTAAAATTACTAAGTTACCCTTTCAAATTTGAATATATAATCAAGTTTGAAATTTTGTAAAACTTCAAGGGCATTCATGGAAAGATGTCAAATACCTTGTTTAAAGCGGGACAAGTATTTTGGGAGAGCCCAAAAAGAAAAGATTGACACTTATTTTGGGACGGAGGGAGTAAACAAAAAAACTTTGATATTTTAATTAAAACTTGCTCATACTTCCATTTCAATTAGTTTTTTTTTAGGAAAATACTTCATTTCAATTATTATCAAGCTGACATGATAGGAAAATTTTAGGTATGTTATATAAATAAAGAAAAATAGTGGGGATGACCAGTATGTATAAGGTGTTTTATCAAAAATTTAGTAGGAATATTATTAGAATTTTAGCAAAATTTTAGGTGCATAATACAAATAAAGAGAATGTCAGTGGGGGCGGCCGCCCCCACAGACTACTACATGGGTCCATCCCTGACCCAAGATCCACCAATTGGATCATAGCAGTTAACAACCAGTCATAGTTCTGTTGAGTGCAAATCATGACTGCGTACAGGCCAAGCTATGCCAAAATGCAATGTGATGCTTAGCAAGCTGAAGATGAGCTAGGCAGGCTGAACAATGATACCATATAGCATTTATGTTTTTCAAGGCATATGTAATGACTTTTAGGGCTTTGTTGGTTTGCAGAGCAGCTCATTTGAGCTTGAACCGAATGAACCTAAAACCACCAACAGATCTAGCTAAACAAAACCCATCTATTTGGTAAAGGCAGAGGCAAAGCCTGTGCCTATCCGAATCCGAAAATAAGTTTACATATCCCCCTTCAACCCTCCAAACACAGACATAATGGAAAATAGGAAACGTAAAGTGAGCTACCAAGACATAGTTTAGGCATCACTTGTATTCTACATTCTTCAGTTTCTCCATAAATGAGAAATTCCTCTTCCAGTAATGATGCATTAATCAACGTTCAAATAGTATGTAATTATTCGTACAAAATTACAGTAAAGAAAAATTTCAAAAACATAAAAGACACATTGATTCATGAAATTACAGTAATAACTTTAAATAAGAAGAAGAAAAAAAGAGGTTAAAGTACATAAATCATACACAATAAGTGTAAAATAAAAAGAAGAAAAATAAATTTTAAAAAAGAAAAATGAGAGAACTATGAAGGGAAAACAATTAGGGGAAATGTAACTTCTTTAAGGAAATCAAAGGAATTAGGGGGGTAGTGCAGCTTGAATGTATGCTGTTTGCACAAAGCAACTACCTATTGTTACACGGAAGTCAGATCGTTTTAGTACGGGGATGGTGGAACGTGGTCTACATCTATGTTACACGGACTTAGGGATCCCGTATTAGGTGTGGGGGGTGGGTGTATAGGTGTTGGACCCCCCTGAACCCTAAATCAAAGGCACACAGAAAAATTGCTTGAAATGTGTCAAAAGGTTACTTGTTAATATATAACAATCTTATTATGTTAAGTGATGTGGCATACCTTCTCGTTTATCTGACCACCAATGTCCTCTTGGTTTCTCTTGCAGTAACCCGACGGATTGTGAGCTCTACCCTTAGATTCTTTGCTCTTCCTTGCATTGTCTTTAGATGTCTTATCGTGTGCCCCATGACCATTAGAATCATCGAACGAACGATCATTACCAGTCTCACTCTGCCGCCCTGTGTCTTTCAATTGGTAATCTTTGGCAGAACCTTTATAACCATCCTTCTCTCGGGTAATCCATGCTTTATCCTCTACAGCTTGTCTACTCCTCATTCCTCCCCATCGTGCTACTCTTTCTCGCTTTAACAAGGTTTCGTCATGTGACACATGCCACTCATCCTGCTCCTTCAGACTTTCACTCCTCTGAAACCAGCCCTCTTCTTTGTGCTTGGAAGAATAATGATTGTCTTCTTTTATTCTTGTTTGTTCGTATCCCTTCTGCTCATTCATAACATGATCTCTATCTCGCTTTCTATGAGTGCTATTTCCTCTATGCCCGTCAATGTTCTCATATTGACTCTTTAAATGATCATCCCATTCCCTGTACCGTGATCCCATATATTTATTATGATGACCCCTCTGACTACCTTCTGTTTCGCCACTCTGCTCATCATATTCGCCGAAAGGTCTTTTAATGTTCTCCATGCGCATAGAATGGCCATCTTGAATAACTGCCTCCTTAACATCATGTAACTTCCGAGATTTGATACCATCAATCCTTTCAACTGATTCCCACCTGTTTAAACAAGACAAAATTGAATATGAGAACGTTCATAATGAATTGAAAATTAGAACCAATATATAATAACCCGTAACATGCACACACAAGCACACCCAAAAATAACAGACTGCCATTTTAAAAATCTAATTTCCACAATATGCTCAATAAAGTACATACAGTTTCATCTAACCAAATTTCATACCTCTCCCCATGAGGGAAGCCAAAATCCCTGCCAGCATATACTTGGGTCCCTTTAGAATTAGCATGGTATTGACTGGGTACTTCTGGAGGCAAAGGCAGCGTCCCATCTCCTTCACTTACATTTTTCAAACAAGAATTCAAGGCAGATGTTTTTCGCCCAATTTCAATTGCCAGATTTCCTCTGAGATCCTCTCTATCATGATCTTTCTCTGCAGAGTACTGCAAATCTCTCTGTTTGCCAAAGAACATTAGTTCGTCAGTATTGTATTTGCAAGGTAAGAATATGTAGAAATTAATTTTCTAAAGGACAGGATTGACCACAAATAAGTAGAAATTAATGTTTTGAAGGACAGGATTGACCACTTACCTCAATGATTGCATCCGAATCACGGATTTGCAGTGGCCGAGTATCAATGGATGTGGCACATTCACCAAAACCACTCTCCACCTGTGGTGGCTGCACAGGTGCAGATGTATCTTTATTGTTCTGCAGCTCTGGCCTTTCGTATATTACACATAGTGCCAGATCTGACTATTTTTCTAACACATACTCCTTCATTAGCCAACGTCCATGTCCACCAGACTTCCAAGTATAGGTCAAGTCTTTTCGAAAGCCTATAAGCACCGTTTCGAGAAAAATATTCAAGTATTTGTTGGAAGCTCTCCAGCACCCGTCGTTTGTTCCGCGCCTTATCTGGACCCCATCCTTTGTTTTTCTTTGTAAATTCGTGAAAAAGTACATATTCTGATTGTCACCATTATCAATGGCAAATGCTTTAAGCTCCATCGGATTGAACTGATATACATTCAGTTCTCTGATTACCCCTTTTGGAACAGATTGATTGTTTACCCTCGGCCTGAGGTACTCGTTCAGTAATTCAGCTGGGGTTGGTGAGAACCTTACCCCAGGAGGAACCATTCTTCGCCATTCTTCCATTTTCTGCAATCGAGGCACACAATTGAAACTATAATTACTGTAAAATAATTCACATTTCATATAATCAATATTCTAAAGATTAATAACTATATAACTTAAGCAACCTATAAAAATAAAACAAAGCACCACCTCCAAAAAATTAAAAAATCATTCTGAGGCAAAAGAACAACAACCTCATTTAATATTTGCAGATATATGCTAAAAGTACTTATCAAATAAAATATAAGCCAAAAGCAAGAAAAACTTTGGTTTTTAACATAACCCAAACAAATTTAAACCTTCAATATAACCATGAAAGACCCGGTATAGATAAACAATGAATCAGAGTGTGATAAAAAGAAAATGTAAGTTAATCAGTATAAAATTTTTCAAGAATAGAGTAATCATAAAACATGTATTCTATAAATGTGTGTATATAGATAAATCTAGAGAGAGAGAGGCTCACATTGAAGATGGAAAGAAGATGGCTAGGGTTATGTGAATATGAGCTTAACAACTAAATTAACAAATAGATGGAAATCAGGTAGATTAAGTACTCTAGAAATCAAGAAATAGTATCCAATTTTGAACCATCAAGAAAATTATTAAAATCTGCTGCTGCTCCACCCATGTATCCAATTTGTACAGAGAAGAGAATCTAACCTGGTAACCACATTGACAAGGCTTCAATTGATCCGTCCCGTCAATCTCTTCTGCACAGAGAGGGCATCTCTTTTCTTCTTTGTCGTCGCTCATAATTGCGCTAATATATGTAGAAGAATCGCAAAAAAAGAGAATCAGTAATAAAGCAATCATAAAACATATACGATTATAATACAATGAGATTTAAAATTAGGGTTCTGTAAATCTTTGATCGAAAAGCAGATACAAATGTAGAGAGAAAAATAGAGATAGAGAGAGAAAGAGAGAGGCTCACATTGAAGATGGCTAGGAAATGATGAATATAGCGGAAAGAAGATGGCTAGGGTTTTGTGAATCTAAAGGCTGATTGAAAAGCAGAGACAACGAAGAATGTAGCGAGAGAGAGAGAGAGACAGGAGAAACCAACTGCAATAGAGAGGTACGGCTAAGTATTTAACGACTCAGGATTGAGACGGCCGTTCTGGTAAATTCTTTATTAATTTCTTTATTAATTTAATCTTTTGTAAACTACAAATTACTAAATAGTAATTTGGTTGATTAAAATTTATATATATTTTTTAGTATTTATATTTTTTTAGTATTTATTATTTTATTGACTATTATTAATAATTTAAATAACATATATATGTACTATTATTAAATATGTAAAGAGTTTTAGTGTTTTAATATTTCAGTATTTATTTATTAATATAAAAAAAAAATTTTATAAACAAAAAATTACTTAAAAATTATTTAAAAAATTTAATTCAAATTACAAATTACCTAATAAAATTTATTTTTCTTGTCCTATATTGATTTTAAGTAAAAAGAATTATATGAAAAACTCTTATAAAACTATTGACCTAAAAAAATAATAATCACATTTTTCTCAGCCTTTTGGTTAAGATTAATTGTAATACTAAATTTTTTTGGGTCAGCCTTTTGGCTAACCTTTCATGATCTTTTGGTATTTTAATATTTCAGTATTTATTTATTAATATAAAAAAAGAATTTTTATAAACAAAAAATTACCTAAAAATTATTTAAAAAATTTAATTCAAATTATAAATTATCTAATAAAATTTATTTTTCTTTCTCGGCCTTTGTGCAAAAAAGAGAAATCCAAAATCACTCGAGTAACATAGACACTTATTTTTTAAAAAACAAATAAAAAACAAAAAAAATGAAGAAACAACAAGATTCTTAACTCTTGATAAAAATAAAAAATAAAAAATAAAAATTCTTACCTAATAAAATAGGTGTATTATGAAAGTACAAATTTTTGTAACATCATCCCTGTTTTTAAATATTCGTGTGGTAGTTTCGTAAAGGGTTCATAGGCAATTTGACTGACTTGAGAAGGGATCTTTCTGGCGGGGTCCATTTTATATTTGATTTAGAAGTAAATTAGTTCTATACATTTGAATAGTTTCTTAATTTGTTTAGTACTGTATTGTTTTTTTATTGGATTAAAGAATGTTGAATTGGATTATTAATTTAGGAAAATATGTCCATGTGTAGTACTACTACCTAATAAACTATTATGTCAAATCCGACGTTTTTTTTTTTTTAGTTCAGTTAATAATCATACTTTTAGATACGATTGAAAACCTCCCTTCTTTTTCCTTTTGTAACATGTTTATATTTAATTATTAATATAAATAAAGAGTTTTTATAAATAAAAAATTACCTAAAAATTATTTAAAGAGTTTAATTCAAATTACAAAGTGCCTAATAAAATTTAAAATAAAGTGCAAAAAAACCCCTTCAACTATTTGTCATGTGCAATTAACCCCCCTGAATTACAATTTGCCCCCTTAAACTATTGAATTTGGTGCAATTAACCCCTAATGTGACATCTCCGACCAATTGGTGTAAACGGAAATAGTAAAAGACAATTTTATCCCTTACATTAAACTACGTCGTTTCAAAAAAAAAAAAAAAAAACTTCAGACCGGCATTCAGTTCATTTTTCATCTTGGACCTCCAGACCACCCAAATCCAACCCTCACCTTCACGTGATGTTCTTTCGTTCAGTTCCTCCCAACAGCACCCTCCTATAGATCCACAACGGCCTCGACGGCATCCAAAAATTTCGTAAATTCGTGCCTTGTGAATCCATGGCGCTCTGCGACTGGATTGAACTTCAAGATGTCGAATAAGCCGAGGATCTGGTTGCCGCCAGAAGAGAAGAAGAAAGGTGACGGTGACGCAGCGGCGAACCCTAATTCTGCTGCAGTCGACGGCGACGGTGGGCGACACATTTCTATGAACAAGATGAATATTGAGAGACAAATACTTTTTTCCAGAAGATTTCCCAATATATCATTCCAAAATCCAAATCAAAACGGGTGACAAGAGCCACTGATATTCACTCTTACAAACAAACTGAAATAGACACACGTGAAAAAGAAATACACAGATGCACTAATGAACATGAATGATTGGAAGAGTGGGTGACTGATCATCTCACGTCAAGGTCGAGAAAGGGCTACAGCGGACAACAAGATTAACAGTATAAACACAAGAATTCCTCCAAATGATCTGATCAAAGAGCCAGAAGTGCGCTCACAGAAAGATTAGAATTGTTGGCAGACGGCAAACCAAATCTGCTGCCACCAGATCGGCTCTACAACAGCCGCCACCTCCATCTATATCTCCAAGCTTGTGCACCTCACGGCCAAGAGTCATCCATATACACGACCGGCCTTCACCGGATCCACGCCGACCAAGAGCTCATCACACAGCCGCCAAATTTATTCTCACAACTCTCTTCTTGTCTCCGCCAGATCCGCCGCGAGCTCGATCCACCATAGCCGGATCTGTTCTCACCGACTTTTCACTGCCATCAACATCCTCAAGCTTGCCGCGCTGCAAGTCCAAGTCCAAGACCCAGATCTATCTTGCTGGTCATTTCCATCCTCACAGCCAAATCTGTTTCGCCGGCCATCTTCAGCCTCGAAGGTGCAGTTGTGGGGACGGACCGGATGGTGGTGATGGTATCATCTTTTTTATTGACGATGAACAGTGTGTATTTAGCATAAGGGCGTGTTTGGGTGTTCTAAGTGGTTTTGGGTGTAAAGGTAAAAGGTTGTATGGTCATTTAAAGAAATTTGGGTTGTCACGTGACCTATCACGTGCATCTTCACGGCCAAATTCAACCGGCTTATCACCGGACGGGGTTAATTGCACCAAATTGGTTAGTTCAAGGGGCTTATATGTTAAATTAATAGATCATGGGGGTTAATTGCACATGGCAAATAGTTGAAGGGAGTTTTTTGCACTTTACCCTAAAATTTATAAAAATTAGTTTAAAAAGTTTAACTCAAATTACAAATTACGTAATAGAATTCATTTTTCTTGTCGCACATTGGTTTTAAGTAAAAATAATTACATGGAAGCTTCTTATAAAACTATAGATCTAAAGAAATAATAATTACTCATTTCTCGGCCTTTTGGCTAAAATCAAGTGTAGTACTAAATTTTTTTGGGACGGCCTTTTGGCTAACCTTTCTTGATTTTTTAGCTAAGATCAAGTGTAGTACTACTTTCTCGGCCTTTTGCCTTTCAATATTTATTTATTAATATAAAAAAAAGTTTTTATAAATGAAAAATTACCTAAAAATTATTTAAAGAGTTTAATTTAAATTACAAACTACCTAATAAAATTTATAAAAATTAATTTAAAGAGTTTAATTCAAATTACAAATTACCTATTAAAATTCATTTTTCTTGTCTCACATTGGTTTTAAGTAAAAAAGATTACATGAAAGCCTCTTATAAAATTATAGACCTAAAGAAATAAGGCTAAGATCAAGTGTAGTACTAAATTTTTTTGGGACGGCTTTTTGGCTAACCTTTCTTGGTCTTTTGGCTAAGATCAAGTGCAGTACTACTTTCTCAGCCTTTTGGCTTCAGTATTTATTTATTAATATAAAAAAAGAGTTTTTATAAGCAAAAAATTACCTAAAAATTTAAAGAGTTTAATTCAAATTACAAATTACCTAATAAAATTTATAAAAATTAATTTAAAGAGTTTAATACAAATAACAAATTACCTAATAAAATTCATTTTTCTTGTCCCACATTGGTTTTAAGTAAAAAGAATTACATAGAAGCCTCTTATAAAACTATAGACTTAAAGAAATAATAATCACATATTTCCCGACCTTTTGGCTAACCTTTCTCGGTCTTTTGGCTAAAATCAAATGTAGTATTACATTCTCGGCCTTTAGGTTAACCTTTTCAAATTATAGAAAGTCTAAAAATTATTACCTAATAAAATTCAAATAAAATATTTATTAAAACTTTAACACGAAATACATTTCAAATATAGAAACTCTAAAAATTTATACCTAATAAAATTCAAATAAAATATTTATTAAAACTTTAACACGAAATATATTTCAAATTATAGAAATCTAAAAAAAAATAAAAAATAAAAAAAGAGTTTCTATAAAACTCTAAAAATTATTACCTAATAAAATTCAAATTACCTATTTTATCTATTTATTGTTTCTAAAAAAAATATGTACTCTCGGTATATATAAGTCTTTTTTTGCCTTGCTACACAAAATATATTTCAAATTATAGAAACTCTAAAAATTATTACATAGTAAAATTCAAATAAAATATTTATTAACACTCTAACATGAAATATATTTCAAATTATAGAAACTCTAAAAATTATTACTTAATAAAATTCAAATAAAATATAAAATATTACCTAATAAAATTCAAATAAAATATAAAAATTATTACCTAATAAAATTCAAATAAAATATTTATTAAAACTCTAACACAAAATACATTTCAATTTATATATTTCAAATTATAGAAACTCTAAAAATTATTACCTAATAAAATTCAAATAAAATATTTATTAAAACTCTAATACAAAATATATTTCAAATTATAGAAACTCTAGAAAAGAGTTTCTATAAAACTCTAAAAATTATTACCTAATAAAATTTAAGTTACCTATTTTATCTATTTGTTGTTTCTAAAAAAACTTATACTTTCCCTATATACAAGACTTTTTTTACCTTCTCGTAATCCCATCAGTTTTATATATTTTTTTCCAAGGTACGAGTAACCCCCAGGTTATGCATTGTTTTATCTCTCATATCATGCATTGTTTTATTATTTTTTTATTTGTCTCACCCCCATATCATGCATTGTTTTATTATTTTTTATTTGTCTCATACTCAGATCATGAATTGTTTTACTATTTTTTATTTGTCTCATACCCAGATCATGCACTGTTTTATTATTTTTTTGAGTTTTGAATTCTTTTATATGTCCATTGCTTATGCCTTCCGAATATGTTCTTTGTAAAATAACCCTCACCATTTTAACCCCTGAAGAAACTGACTATTTGACTGGCCGAATTCAGAACAATGGAACTGAAGTTGTTGAATTGAAGTTTCTGAATAACACCTCAATTGAAGTTGAGGAGCTTGAAGTAGTAAGCTTAGAAACAATAAAATTTAATTTTGTGGACTTCAAGGAGCTGAACAAGTACATTGATGCAAAAGAAAATATGGTTTGCTATCGTTTAATTCTCAACTCTCCATATATATGTTCTTTCTTGTACATATATAAAAAAAAATTAAAATTAACATTAATATTTTATTTTTTATTTTATTTTTATTCTTGCTAGATGTTTTGGAAATTGTTATTGAGGTATCTCCTTTATTGAACATATGTAAGAAGAACAACAAAGACACAACATAAAAGTTGGAAAAACGGGAAGCCATTATAATGGATATGAGGTACGTCATTACTATATTACATATACAATCATAATTATGCAAATATCATATAATGACTAAAGTAATTAATCTTTATTACAGTTTAAGTACAATTACTTTGATGTTATGGGAGGATCTTGCTGAGAATGAAGGAAATTTTATCATGGAGCTAATATAGGAAAGATATATCATCACAATTACACACTTACAAAGGTAAATTATCATACAAATTGATATTATTTACATTATATATTATTAAGTAAATCTATAATAACAAATTTTTACAAATAACAATGTATATTCCAAGTCTGTCTCTTCAAACACAAAAAGAATCTACATTGCAAATTAATATGGATATTGAAAGTGTCAAAGCATTAATATATTGATTTGTTATTTATTATAACTTCTTTTACATTATATATACACTATTGGTATTACACTATTTGTAGAAAGGCTACCACACTGGTGAACTACGAGTGCACAATCCCACATCGTCTGGGAAAGGGAAAGAGGAAGTGCTTATATGCAGGTGTGTCATTCCAATTGGTATGATGCCTTTTGGGGTAAAGTCCAAGAGCAAAACCGTGCTGGCTCAGGCCTAAAGCAGACAATATCATACCATGTGGTGGAGTGGGTCGTTACAAACATGGCGCTACTAATTGGTTTAAACACTAATTAATTACATGTCTCGTAATATTATGGAACATTAAAAAAAAAAAAAAATTAGGATAAAAATGCCCTTTTAATTATTTATTCTCTTATGTTAAGTTTGGTATGCAATAATTGAATGGAATGGTATGCAAGAATTAAATGGAATAGAATGTAAGGGGGAATAAAATATAATACAAGTGTTTGATTTGACCAATTTAAAATTTTGAATGAAATGCATTTCAAATTGAATTTTTCAAAATACCTCTCTTTTAATGATAAATAAATTAAATTAATAAAATAACGTTCTTCCATAATTTTTCTAAGGGTTAAAAAAAAAAAAACAAACTTGAACTATTGGAGAATCAGCAACTAACCCCCTGACCTACTAAAATTATAACCAATCTCCTGAACTAAGCATTTTTGTTGTAGATAGCCTTACCCGTCACTATTTCGGTTGGATACGTCACTGTTCTGGTTGGATCTTACAATTAAAGTGACCACGTGATGGCACATGACATACACTATAATTTTAATGACTATAGTACCCTCGTGAGCATGAAAAGACACTAATGTCACTTATTGTAACTATTAAACCTAAACACCTTTTAAACACTCCCAAACACACTTTTATGTCTCTCTCTCTCTCTCTATATATATATATAATTATAAATTATTGTTTATCTTCTTCACAAAGCGCATGATTGAAAAAAGTTTAAGAAATTCGCATTCACTTGTGGAAGATTTTTTTTGTGTGTGTATATATAGCTCATTTGTATGTGTAAATTGCAAATCAATGGAAGATTTTTCAGAGGAAGCGTAAGAGAAGAAACAATTGCAGGCCGGAGAAGAATGAATCGACACTTTCCCTTTCTTCCATTTTCTCAATTTCACCCTTATTTTATCAAACCCTAAGGAAGCATATCTTTAAATGATAAACCGAAGGAGGGGGGGTGGGTGGGGGTTTCTTCAACACTTAGTTAATTTCAATATAAATAGGCTCACACATTCAACTGCTCAGTGATTTTACAAGGAAAATCTCTCTCAACTAGAGATCAAAAACATTGAATCTTGGCCACACCCAATGTAAGCTCCACTAGTTATAATGCATGTAGATACACATTTAGTTGTCTCTCAATTTGCACACACCCTAGCTCACAACAATGCACACATCCACTCCATCTATCATAAGCAACCCTCTTTGGACCCTATGAGCTCTCATGGCTCACCAAAATATATAAAGATGTATATCAATAATACTTAAACTATTACAAAGGATAAGAGTATAGCTTAAAGTATCAAACAGCACCTCAAAATATTCATTCTACTAAAACGGTATACTGAGGGGTATTTCTGGAAATTCGTATCAACACAGACCAACAATAGAACTCAGAGTCTCATATCAACATTATACATATACCCCGATGATGATCTTAATGGAATAAGCAATGTCTGTGAAAATCATAGCTCAATGGAACTTAGTCTCATATCAACATTACTCTTGACGCTTGCCTGATTGAAAAGTTTGAGCTTCACAAAATATTATTTACATCTTTGAAAGTTTGAAATTCAAAAAATATTACATCATTGCATGTTGTCCAATAAGATCATGATCTGCATAAAATCAAAAGCTCCTATTGTATTGAAACAGAGCAAGATAAACAACACAATCAAAACAAAAACACTTCAGAGAGCTCTAAGAACCATATGCAGTCTGCTCTATACATCAATTAAAAATAGCAAAAACAAATAGCTCCCCATACACTCCTATGTCGAGACAACTAGGTGTGGTTCTGCAAAAGTGCAATCAATCCACTCAACTAAAGATGCAGGATTGGGCTCAACTCAGATACCTAATGACTTAAATTCAACTTGAGCCATTGATAACATAGATTCAAGTAATATTTAACCACTACTTCCTTCAAAGGATGCAAAAATAAGCTAGTCTCAGCAGTCACCCAGAGACCTACAATGAAATGCACGGTCAACCAAAATTTATGAAATTTGAAAGAAAGAAAGAACCTCATACGGGGTAGGTTATTGCATATTCGACGTTATGGAAACATGCATCGGAAAATTCAGCTACCAGCCACCACATTAGGTTGACCCTTGTGGCCAAAAAATTTCACGAACAACTTGCATTTTCACTAGTACCTCCAACTCGGAAACACAGCCACACAGAGTCACAAACACCATTTAGTCAATTAGTTGTAATTCCCCACTCCATTTATTAATTAGGAAATTTACATGTTACATTCTGAATAATATTTTCTTCAGGAAATTTCTCCAAAGTGTGTGTTTAAAATTCTCCAGAGTTGCCCATAAATGACCTCATCTCACCACAGGAAAAAGTCCTTGTTAACTAAAATTCAATTTATGACCTACCGCAAATTAGATCCCCGATCATTTGTAAATGAAATCCTCTTAGCATGAGATTTTAACTTTGCTTCAACATGTTCCAGTCAATTTTAAAAAACCCTCTCCTTATTTTAGAAAAGTTGTGTTAGCATGTGCCAAAAAAATGCCCACCCAACAAGATCATCCTCCTAAAATGTCCCATTGCATAACTACCAAATATTAGATATTCAGTTTCTGGGAATATTTTGTAATTACAATTCCAATCTTCTATTAGCAAGTTCAGAACCTTCAACCCAAACTGATATTTGATCACCTATTTTCATTACTCAAACTTCAAAAGAAAATACTCCAAATTCCAAAAAATTATCAAAAACGCATCTCCACTTTAACCATGTTCCGAGGGTCACCATCATATGTCAAGGACAAACCTCAATTTAAGCATTAAGCCCTTTGTTTTCTCTAGTATAGGTGGTTCACAAGAGATCAGATCCTGACATAAACGGATCCCTTTTACATACAGAGTCATTATGGAGACAATTATCAAGAAACGAACATATTTTGGCAATATAATGCCATAAGGCTTCCTTTTCTTCCAAGAATTGGCCAAAAAAGAAAAAAAGACTTTAACCAAATTGTTCTAAAACCATCTAAACTGTATAAATTTGGCATTCATGTCACACATTATAAACAAATACCAGATGTCTAAGATTCTTAAAACACTATACTTTCATGCACTACGCAATAATTTGTTTTGAAATATAACTGAAATAATAAAGTGTAATCTACGAACAAAATATATAAATATTTAATCTGACCTTATTGAACCTAACTCAAAAAAATAAAAATTGTACCATCTATTTGAGAGCGAGTAAAAGAACTCTTGTTTCACGGTTTTCGCCAACTTCAGAGGCAACTTAGTCCCTACTTAGAAATTTTTTTTTGATAAGTAGTCCCTACTTAGAAAAATTATGAAGCCATACTTGAAATTTGAAGAACTCAATAATTTGAGCCGCAGGAAGTGGAGTCAATCCATATATTTCTGTTGCAATAGTCCATAAAACTGTAGTCTCGAATGCTAGAGGTGTACTTGGTCCTAAGAATGAAGAAATTCGCCAGAGCGATACAAAACATTGATTTGGATAAGTGAGACCAACATCTCACTTTTCATAAGAGGCCATTGCTACAAATGTAACACGTTTTGAAGCAAAGGAACATAGCACACCAACGTAGATTATCAAAACTTATGCAGCATAGAACACCACATGGGAAAATAGAGAATTCAGTATAAAAATTAAAAAATTACCTAACATTCACAGACATGCTAAAGGTTGCTGGCATGCTAGAACCTCTTACTATACCGCAACCCCGACTTTGTGGAAGGGTTATCATATAAATACAGTAGAGACAAAAGATGAAGGAAGTCGTGTTAATCCACTAAATGGAAGCCAGTGGACTCTAAATGACTGCCAAAAAAAAAAAACATTTTATAGACCTTAATAAAATAACGGAGGTATTTATCGTAAAAAAAGATAATGGAGGTCAGTCAAATCCAATCAATCTAGATTCTTTACCATATTTGTATAAAAAGAATCAAGAGGTTGGTTGGCCAGGAAATGGAGTTCTTGACAAATTAGTATAAAGCCAAATAATGCAACCAACAGCACACTACAGCTAAAATTATGAATTTTATAAACATAAAAAACAATGCCATACTTCAGATTTCGCTAGAAACTTTGCAGAATCATGGAAGGAGACAATACACAATTTTATTCTCAAGATCTATTTCAATTAGTCATAGAGAGTTAATAAATGATAAATATAACTATTAATAACATGCAGATTCTAAGAATTTTGATAACATGCAGATTCTTTTGTATAAAGTTACATAAATTTTGATAAGTAAACAGAATCTACTAAAAATGGCAAATTGGGGGTCCAATGCATGTACATGTGAGGTATTCAACTTTATAAAAAAGCCACTTAAATAACTCATATCTCTCAAGAACTCTACAAAAGAATCTCAACTTCGGAAAATAAAATATTCAAGAAAGAAAAATGACTGGTCCTTGAGGACCAAATCATTTTCCGAAAGCATCCAGCACCACTGTTGGATGCTTTAGGAGTGGTTTCGGTCCTCTGTTTACAAAGGACCTATCACCACTCTTCAAGAAATGAGTTGATTTATTAAAGGAGAATACTGTATGTAAAGGGATTTAAGTAACACAACATGAATATATGATCTTACAACATACAACACTCGTCTACACTTGTGAGGCCACAAAATTAACTCATATATCCCAAAAACTCTACAAAAGAATCTACAGATCATACTCTCGAAAGTATTGGTTTCAATCTTTAAGCGGGAACTGGGAAACTACTCTCCTTAAAATTCCAATTCCTTCCCTGCAAAATGCATCACAACAAGCAAAGGGAGCTACATCCCATACATTCCTAGATCTCAGTCTCTTACAACCTTCCCAATCCTCTAAGCACATCAATTACAGTCACTGGAGTGGCCCAAGCACCACCACTAAGGACAAAAGAAGGGCCCAAAAATCAGTTGCTACTCCACAATTAAGAAGGAAGATGACTCTCAGCTTCCACAGCACCCATGCTTTTGTAACACTCTAGTTTAGAGATACAGAAGTCTCATCTTCAGTTTATCTGTAGTGATAACAGAATCCACAGCTGTTAACCAAGCAAAAAAGTGCCGACTTGAAGGAGGCCTTTGGGAGAATATAACTTCTAAGGGAACTAGATGCCCCCCATCCCCTAGAGTGTACCCCATAAAAGGACCAGAAGCTAATTCTCTACTAGATGCCCCCTTTCTGACAATATACCTTAAGCTGCACACCATTTAGCTCATCTTCCATTTCCCCACAACCAGGTCCCTCGCAACATTTCCAATAAGGCCACAACTAGTCCATCTCCCAGTTGTGCAAATCTTTCCAATTCTAGGGCTCCCAATCACACCAGTGGGCCAAAAAGACAAAAACTTGCAGCCGAGGCAACTTTATCTGTTGTGATCTGGAAGAGTTCCAATAACCTATCTTTAAGGACTCTTTCACAAACATATGCCAAAATCTGACTATCCTTTCCGCATCACAATAAACATGAAGTAGGAATTCCTCCCAATCTTTTGTAGTACCTCCAGGCCCACTCAGTTTGAAGAATCCACCTCCCTCGACACCTAACCACCTCAAGAACACCCATACTTGTGCTCTACTACTCTTTGGCACAAGGATTCCTTCCTAGCAAATCCCGAAGGCACTTCTCCAGCAATATTCAATAAGACACCCTGAGCTCACTAATTTCATAACTTCCATCCTTGAGTAGAAGGCAAACCTTATTCTATCCCACCACATGGAACTTATGTCCTCCCCAATTCCCAAAAGAGCATCTTCACGGAGCTTATACAATCTCATTCTGCGAAGGGAGACATGAATCCTAGTCAATTTACTCTTTATAATATTAATCCTTCCTTTCTCAAGAGATGTTGCCGGTTCATCCCTTAAGCCACCTCTGAAACTGCTTCGAGATAGCATCCCAATATGCCTTCACCTTGAAGGAAGCTACTCCGTACCCCAAAATTGGAAGTTAAATCTTCCATGTCCCCAATCTTCCCAACTGGAATAAGCTTCTCTTTCCCATATTAGCCGAAGACATGAGACCAATGCCTCAAGTGCTCCATATTTGCACAGCAAAAAGATGTCTTCTTCTAGCAGCAGGTAGAAATCTTCCATCTGATAGCCACTATCCAACTTCAGAGCACCTCAACAAAATCCACTCATCTGCCCTCCTCAGCAACCGATCAAGTCATCACCAATTTAAACAACAAAGGAGAGAAGGGATCCCCTTTTGAACGCCTTCTAATACACTTTTATTTATCACAAAAAAAAAAAAAAAAAAAAACGAACCCTTCTAAAGAGCAGGCCACAAAACAATAAGTCAAATAGTAGAAATACAAGGCTCTATCCACTTCCTTGCCTGATTGTAATACCATCCTCTTTTTACACAAAAGAAAACCTCAATTTACATGGTCATATACCATCTTAAGGTTTAGCCTATAGAGTACTCTCTCTTCCTCACTTCAGTTTATACAGTTCACATATTAATTCGCAATAAGCATCACATCAAAGATTCATGTATCCCCACAACCCTTTCCTGTGCCTTTGAGACAATCACAACCCTTCAAGTATTAAGGATAAGGCTTTAGCCAACAGCTTACTAACACTCCCTACCAAGCTAACCAGTCTAAAATCCTTAATGTTAATCGCACAGTGCGCACGTTCTTTCTAAGTTACCACTGCAATAAAGTAAGCATTTCGACTCCTCTTTAAGATCCCCTGCCCAAAGAAATATGAAAAAACCCGTCATCACCTAATCATTGACCAACACTGCTGAAAGAAACCCATGGTGAATCCATCAGGACTGGAGACTTCACAGTTAACTGCTATCCGCCACATTTATAACATCAAACTACAAAACCCCCCAAAGAAGGTCACCACACATTCCTACATAAAACCTTTCATGGAACAACACTTCATGTTCACCTCTTTTTCATTTAGCTCCAACCAATTAATGATGATAGTACAGATGTGATTAACCCTCTGATCGGAGGTAGCTATTTAATAGAAGGAACTTAGTATTTTTATCTCCATCATTAAGCCACAAAAGTGCTCCTTTTGGTAGGAGGGATGGAAAAATAAATGGAAGGGAGAAGAGAGAAGATGAAAGAGGCATCGCTAGGGAAGGGAGGATGTCTGTCTCTCCTGTTGTTTGGTTGAGTGGAAAGGGAGAAAGAGATAATATTATTATTTTACCATCATATCCTTAAATGTATAAATTGATACACTTAAATGAGAATAATATCGTCTTTCAATTAAATTTAACAAATATATTTCTTTCTGTCTCCTCTTCCTCCCAAATTCAGATGGATGCATAATAGTGGACCTAGAGGGATGCCTCACCCATGATCCCACCCTATCTCTTTTCCCTTCCCCTCTACCAAACAATAAAAACTTTGTTCCATGCCTTCTCCCTCCACTTCTTTCCCCTTCCATACAATAAACCACAAGCTAAATCAATTTTACCAACTTAACTATTCTGAAAGCACAAATCTCTCTCCCTAATTCCCTTTCTTCTCATCTCGCGAGGCCCATCCTTCCCTTGTGAGAATGAATTGCTTCTCCTCAACCAATTTCTTATTTTCTTGGAGCACTTGGGCCAAAACCGTGTGCATGACTTTTCACCATTTACCACTCCACAAGCCTGTCTCCTCGCTACCAGTGCCATGGGTGTTTTTCTTACTCTACCAACCCATAAACTATCTCTACCCATCAACTCCCTCATGAGACTACATCTCTTTCAATCTCATTAGTCTTAACCTATAACCTAAGTGCCTATTATAGAGTTCCAAACCCAATTCCTTGTTAGAAAAGGATTACAATTTCTTAAAGCCCAAGACTTGCTTAACATGAAATTTCCTAACAAAATACAACTCTAAAATAGAAACCTAATTAGAATAGGAATTTAAGACACAATTCCCAACACTAACCACATTCAAAAATCTCCAACTACATGTACACACCATTAGCCTGTAACTGCCACAAGATCACCCCATAAAAAGCTCCCCTCAGCATCATCCACATGCCTATAAACCACACAAGTCAAAAGGCAGAAAACATAAGAGATTTCCACCTAAAAGTCCACCCTAGATACCACCTCATATCCCACATGTCAAAGACACCTCTACCATACTTATGCGCCCCGAGTAAGCCCACTCGAGTCATACCGAACTCCAGAACACAATTTATCTTCATTGATAAATAAATAAACAGAATTTGTGATGAAGCAAATTGCTTTCTCGGAGAGAGAAAGCTCCTACCTGGCAAAAGCAAACAAAAACACAAAATGATAATAACATATTAAGGACCAACAAGTAGCAAACTAAAAATAATTCAAGGAAGGAAATAGAACTCATAAGAATGTTTGCAATTAGAGAATTATAAGTCATAAGAATGTTTGTAATTAGAGAATTAGAAGTCATAAGAATGTTTGCAATTTCTAATTCCGTGAGTCCAATAAAATAATAATAATAATTTAACTAGTCCTAGGAATATTGACTTTTTTGCACTAGTCATATCAGAAATATAGTGGGAAAAAAAAGAAAAAGAAAAAAGAATTTATCCACACAAAGGAGAAAAACAAGTTAGAAATATTTATGGAAGGAGATGATATCGGCGCTACAAAATGCCCAAGACACACTTCTTCTTTAGTCCATGTGCCATTAGAAATGATGTGCCTCAGCCTTTTCTCGGAGCGTTGATATCATTTACCTAACCTAAATTGCTGCAAAATTACACTCAGCAACATAAATTCAGAAACCGCATAAAACAAAATAGTACTAAAATTCATTGTCTTTACCATCTCAGAATAGCTTAGATCATAAAGATCCTCATCATGAGCCCACTCATCCATGCTAAACTCAGGAAATGGATGACAAGTGTTTGAATAAAGCCATTGACCTTTCTCAATTTTCCGACAGATGAGGCTTTGCATCACTCCCTTTATATTGAATGCAAAGCCAATGCAATCTAAAGATAACAACGGCAAATATATTAAAAACATAAGAAAGGACAATGGACAACAGTTAAAATATCTAACTAACAAAGAATTAATATATATATACAAAAAAAAAAAAAAAGGGAAATGGTTAGCCTACACAAAAACGAACAAGCCCATCAAGCTGAACATAACAAATAAAACGGATTAAATAAAACTGTTGTACTGAAAGGAAGGTTACACCTTTTGCTCTGCATTAAATCAAAGCAAGATGTGGTCAAGAGACTGGTCATAATTGAGTTTGACTCATACAAGATTATAGAACATTTGACTAAAACTGTTGTTCATAGATGGAGACGATAGGTCATGCTTTTTGTTACTCAAAGTATCTTAATACCACCAACTAAAAATAATTACTCAGTAAATAACATTTGACTTATGTAGTTCCCTTTACCTGACCATCAATCACATGCCGGTGGTTGTGGGTATCAATAGAGCCCTGTCCTTATGTACGCTGGGAAGAACTTTGGCAGACAATGAATTCCAGCCTTCAGAACATGTTGTGTAGCTGCTTTACCTAAGCATAATAGTACTTGGCTTAACCCTTTGCACACGCCTACTCACCTTCTAGGAATGAATTGAATCATCCAGGTGGAATGGGGGGGAGAACCTAAATGGGTTTAACACCATAAATAAATGATTGTATCAAGTCATACAAACTATTGACCAGTTGAAATTCTTGAAGTCCAACCATCGGACTGGATTAATCTTCATAATTCTATATTGGTTCTCCTTGGTGAAGGATTTGGAGCTATGGTCTGAAATATCGTTGTGCATCATTGCATTTGTGGCAGTGGCAATCTATCTGTTAAAGTTTAGATGGTAATGCAGAGTAAACGGTTAGCTTCATTAGGGAAAACATAAATTTATTGGTTTTGCATATGCAATGGTAAAATCTCATGAGATGAGAATAAATGAAGAATAAAGGTGGTAAGATTATGACAAATGGAGTTCACTTGGTAAGCCCCTCCTCTACAACCACCATAAATAAGAAGCTCTGGATAAACGCTGAACCAAAGCCTAACAACCATCTCTTGAATAGTCTAAGGTGCAGTAATATTCTCCCCAAGTACATGAAGAGATTTAACTCATAGACAAATAAATAGAAGAGTATGATTTTGAGACTTTCTTCCACACATTCGACAACACACCCATTCAGAAAAAAGCTCATCAAAATCCAAATTGGTAAAAATATATATACATATATAAAAATAAAATGAAAAAACAACATTATTGGAGCAGTCCTCCAAATGAGACCCATCAAAAGGCTAATAATTCACTCTTCATTCAATAAGGATACACAAAAATTCGATTTCCAATGATCATAGAAACTAAATAAAATAATGATCATCCTATACATTAAAAATTGTATCTTTAGAGATCAGAAAATAGTTACGAAAGCTGAAAGCGACATGTTGGGCAGGAATTGGATTTGGACAACCAGGCTGAGATGCAGCGCCTGTGGAAGACATGCAAGCAACAAGTCTCATAGATGAAGTCCATGGTGTCGGTCGACATTACATCCAGACATATAGGGCACAAACCCACCGCCGTTGATCGGTCGTCCTTGGTCCGCTTCCAGACGTGGTCCTTCTCCGGATCAATTTCGAAAAAGCCTATCGGTTCGTCGGTGTCAATCGGTTTCAGTGGATACTTCCCGCGTTCACCCAATTTTTGGGGTAGCGAACCCATAATCACAAACAGGTCATCATCTTCTTCCCAATTATATTTCGGATCTTCGTAACCATCCTGATCAATCAGAGCATAAAACTCTTCATCTAATTCGTCGTCCGATGAATCTGACAAATATCGCGTAGGCGAAGGCGGAGGAAACAACGGCGACGGAATGGGATGAGTAGTGCGGAAGCCGTAATTGGCCGTTCGACTTCGATCAACGTCAACGACTATGACTATTCTGGGCAAATTGCGGCGAAGAAGATTTTGGGGGCTAAAGCGAAATCGAGAGATGAGATATGTAGAAATCTCATGAGCTAAGGATGGGACGGTGTTGGGTAGGAATTGGTTTGTGGTGTTAAGGGCGTTAACAGCAAGCGATTTGATGGAATTATCAGATAAAAGCCTTATGCGGTCAAAGATAAAAACCTTCTCTGATATTCCTCCTTGGGTGATTTCTTCACTTCGGTGCTTAATGGTTATAAATTTGTCGGAGATACGGAACATGAAAAGGGCTTGACAATCGGAAACTCCATTCTTGCGGAGCTTCTCATTCCACCTGAATACACGCACTTTTCTGCAATCGGCTTCTTCACTCACGCGCACCATCTCCGTCGATCGATCTTTTCAGACTCTCTCTTTGTTTACTGTGTTCTGTCTACCCGATATAATTTGATTCCACAGATGTACTCCTTCCTATTCCAGGACACTCGCGTATGTATTGTAATATTGCTCCCCACTCCTACAATATATTCACACACACACACATATTGTATATTTATATATACACACGGACGCATTCAATAGAGGTACTCCTCCTTATACAAGGACCAGATACTTGGGGTTACTTAAGGAAGAAAAGAGATAATCTTTAGGGTAACTTTAGATACTTTATCCTTAAGCAAAGTATTTGTCCTATTCTTGTATAGGAAGAAAAGAGATAATCTTGCTCCCGACTTAATTTAATTTAATTTAATTTTTATTTGATTACACTTAATTTAATTTTTATTAAAATAAATAATAAACAAATGCATACTAATTTGGTAAAGTGTTAAAATATAAAATAAATAGTACTTGAAGTATAAAATTTTACCCCAAAACTAATTTTTACTATTAAAGGGTCATAATGTCCTTTCTTATTAGATTACACTTAACTTAATTTTAATTAAAATAAATAAGAATAATAAATGCATACTAATTTGATTACATATTATTCATTAGATTTGTATAAATTTATTTTTAAAATTTTAAATTAATTATTTAACTAAAAATCTCAAATAGAAAATTTAAATTGTTTAAGTAATTTCTTTTTTTTTATTATTAATATATTGCATAAAAAATAAGATATTTTTTAATTAAGTAATTTATTAATTTTTCATCAGTATATTGTATGAAAATAAAGTGTATTTTTTTACAAGGAAAAAGTTTAAACTGAGTATAGTAATTTTATAATAAGTGAAATTTTTATAATAAGTTAATAGTTAAAACTCTATTTATTTTTTTCTCATTTTTTTGATAAAGTGATACAAATAATAAAATTAAGGTAAATGGTATAATTAATATTTAGATAAGACAAAAGATAATAAAAAAAATTAATAAGAAATGACAAATTTAATTAGAAAGGGTAAGATATTTTTTTGTAATGAATTTGTTTTTAATTGAAACAAATCATTAGTTCAAGGGTCAGTTTTAAAGGGTTTACTAGTAAAAGGAAAATAGTAGGGGTAGTTGTTTTGCACTTTACCCTTATTATTAATTATTTTTTCTTATCACCCCTTTAAAAATCTTAACTTAAGATTTGGAATAAGACCCAAAGTCACTAATTTTTATTTTTATTTTTTCCCATGTTGATAATGGTGTCGGACGTACCGAGTTTTCATCGAATAAAAATTCCCATAAAACTTATTTAAGTACTTTACCAATTTTAAGACCACAATCGGACATGCTAGTATTTTAATTTAATAAGGAAGAATGACATGATTTATGGATCATTTTACAGGTGCTACATCTGCTTTCTGACTTTGATGCTGAAGAACTACCAGACCATTTGGCATTTTATTGTAACTCGACAGCATCGTTCGGACACTTGACAAAACATCTGAAGAAATAAATTGTTGAAGTTGGCTGCAAAAACAATTTGTCACATAACTCCCTGAATTAACCAATTTGGTGCAAGGAACCCCGTCTGGTGATAAGCCGGTTAAATTTGATCGTGAAGATGCACATTATGGGTCAAGTGACAACCCAAATTTCTTTAAATGACCATACAACCCTTTATGAAGCTAAAAGACCATAATTGCCCTTTTATTACCTAAATCCCAACCAAACATTGCCCTATTTGTGGGGTCAGAAACCCTAAATCATCTCATTCTTTATCTTCCTCGATCAGCCACAGCTTAAGTGAAAAAATCTAAATATCCATCGATATTGATACCCCAAATCTCTCTCTATATCTCTGTCTCGCAATCGCGTTTCTCCTTTTGTTTATATATCATTCAATCAAGAGTTATTTGAAGCTTTGTTTTGTGTGTCCCTTTTTTTTTTTCTTTTTTTCTTTTTTTGAACAAATAATGAGCTCCGTGGGTGAATCCTATTTTAGCAATAGAATTCGTAGAGGTCCTTTCAAGAATAGAGAAAAAAATAACTCTAAAATTAAAAAATTAAAAAATCCCTAAAATAAAAAAATAAAACTCGTATATTATTTTGAGAGAAAAAATCATATCATGTACATTACATCAGTAGTTACAAATTAACGTATTAAAGTTGAGAGCTGATTGAGTAACCATTAAGAGATCAAAAATCCGTTCAGCCAAATCTTTCTTCAGTTCTTCAGAGTTTCAGCAGTTTGGTTTTTCTGCAAAAATGGAAGGAGGTGGTTTATTAAAAGGATATATTAGATAAGGGTAAGGGTTATGAGATTACGCCCTCCACGTCTGAATTATGTTGATAAGGTTGGTCTGTGTTGTCAATTTCTTAGTGGTTGTTGATATTACACCTTCCATGTCAGACCACGGTGATAAGGTTGGTTTTTGTTGCTGATATTTTAACTGAAATGACATAGTATTTATAAGGGGTGAAATTGTCTTTTACCATTTCCATTTTTACCAATTGGCTGGAGATTAAACATTGGGTGTTAATTGCACAAATTCAATAGTTCAAGGGGGCAAATCATAGTTCAGGGGGATTAATTGCACATCGCCAATACTTCAGGAGATTTTTGCACTTTACCCTAAATAATATAGTCAAATTCTAAGCAAGGATTGTTGACAATGAAACGACATCCGATTGATCTCCCTACTGCTTGTTTACTTTTTGCTGCATGAAAAAACAGCAGAACTAACACACTCTCTTCCCATCCTCAATCAATGCTATCACCATCGAGCTCTGCTCTCCATTCAAATATTGAGTTTTCCGCTGTCAAGAAGTTTTTGCCTTCTAAAATCCAAAAGAGACCGTAAAAATATCTACTGTTTTTGTCACATGTAGCCGGCCTATAGGTAATGAAAAAGTAAACAATTATATACAAGCATTTGGTGTCTCTGCTACCTTCCAAATAAGAGATTGAGGGTTAGAAACGCAGATACATGTTCGCATGCATTTCATAGGTACTGCTTGTTACCATGGTTGCCGAAGAATAGTTCCTGCCCAATGTGTCGATCACTTTTCACGCGCACCATGGTTTATCTGTAATGATCAGTTTTTGTTATGTCTTTATTTCCAGAGTACTGGTCATTTTTCATTTTCCAAGCATCAACAATATATATATCAAATTTCAGATGGTTTATCAGTATGTTGCAGGGAGAACTTTTTTAATTTTTTACTAACAAAGGTCAAGCATTGACAGACAGAGAGAGAAACATAGTTTTCAAAATGCATCACCAAGCAAGATAATTAATGAGCAAAGCTATGTATTTAATAAAAAATAAAACTCATCTATAATCTAGATCCATATATTATCCAGTAAATAAACAAAGGCAATCAGTAAACACAAAACTTTCAATGTCAACTGTTTCTTCAGTTATAATGCCTACAGCAACAGTTCTTCCTGATGCTCTTAGGTATGCCCTCCCAAGAGCCTTGCAGCTAGAAAACTCCTCCACGCAAACCGCTCCTTGCAAAATGAAATATGATAAACAGACTCATCAGACCAGGCTTTGATAACTTGAGCAATTCGTTCCACACAACCATAACAACAGTTTTTATTTCCATTTTAACAAACCTCAGCTACTGCACTCTGCTTTGTGCTTAGACATCTTGGTGCCTGCTTTGTCACCTTTCCAGTCTTTGGACCGAGTAATGACAATAACCTTACAACTCTAGTTTATGGTCCGACTGACCAATTCAATGTGCACCACCATAAGTCATAATAACAGCAATTATTGCCATTTTAACAAACCCACCAAGCCCAGCCCTAAATCTATACACTTGGATGACTAACATCAGATGGATCACTTACAATAGGAAGATTTAATTGAGTCAGTCTTCTCTTCTGCTTGGTCAGCTAGCATCACTTCTCTGTTTTATACTGAAATTATGAGATAACTCTTCCAGCAGTAATATTATTTGAGGATTCAGATTTAACATTCAAAGACGTCAGGCTACTGGAAGGACCTTGTGGCCATGCAGCATATGCTCGTTATCTGAAGAATTGGCTTACTCCACAATTTTGTGTCTGTTTTCTGACTTCGACGCTGAAGAATAACAGACCATTTGGCATTAACTGAAACTCGACAGCAGTGTTCTGACACTTGACGAAACATCTGAAGAAGTTAAATTATTGAAGTTGGCTGCAAAAATAAAGTACCGTCATAAAATTATATTAGTCAAATTCTACACAAGGAATGTTAACAGCAAAACAACATCCGATTGATCTCCCAATCACTTGTTTACTAGGGTTTTTGCTGCACGAAAAAACTGCATAAGTAACATACTCTCTTCCTGTCCTTAATCAGTGTATCACCATAGCTCTGCTCTTTATTTAGATATTGAGTTTTCCTTATAGATGAGGCTTGCCTAATTGAAAAGTTTGAACTTCACAAAATATTACATCTTCGAAAATAAACAAATACCAGATGTCTAAGATTCTTAAACACTACACTGTCAAGCACAACATAATCATTTGTTTTGAAATATAAGTGAAATCTACAAACAATATATATATATATATATATATATATATATATATATATATATTATCTGGCCTTATTGAACTCAACTCAACAAAAAATTGTACCATCCATTTGAGAGCGAGTAAAAGAACACTTGTTTCACTGCTTTCGCCAACTTCAGAGGCAAAGTAGTCCTTATGTAGAAAAATTATGAAGCGATACTTGAAATCTGAAGAACTCAATAATTTGAGCCACAGGAAGTGGAGTCGATCCATACATTTTTGTTGTAATAGTCCATAAAACTGTAGTCTCGAATGCTAGAGGTATACTTGGTCCAAAGAATGAAGAAATTGGCCAAAGCGTTACAAAACATTGATTTGGGTAAGTGAGACCAACATCTCACTTTTCATAAGAGGTCAAAACTACAAATGTTCACTTTTTGAAGCAAAGGAACATAATTATGCAGCATAGAACACCACATGGGAAATTAGAGAATTCTGGAAAAAAAAAATGAAAAAATTAGCTAGCATTCACAGACACACTAAAGGTTGCTGGCATGCAGAAAATAGAATACTTCCCACACACGACATTTCAACATCAAAATTGATTTTATATTTACTCGGATATAAGCAACGGCTTATGAAATTGTGCTTACTCAAAAAATGAAGGAAGTCGTGTTAATCCACTAAATGGAAGCCAGTGGACTCTAAAAAACTGCCAAAAAAAAAACATTTAGAAACCTTAATAAAATAACGGAGGTAGTAACTTATCGGGAAAAAAAAAAAAGATGATGGAGGTCAGTCAAATCCAAACAAGCTAGATTCTTGACCATATTTATATGAAAAGAATCACGTGATTGGTTGGCCAGGATATGGAGTTCTTGACAAATTAGAATAAAGCCAAATAATGCAACCAACAGCACACTACAGCTGAAATTATGAATTTTATAACATAAAAACAAAGCCATAATTCAGATTTCACGAAAAACTTCGCAGAAGCGTGGAGATTCAAAAGATCTATTTCAATTAGTCATAGAGAGTTAATAAATGATAAATATAACTATTAATAACATGTAGATTCAAAGTGTTTTGATAACATGCAGATTCTACTGTATAAAGTTGTATAAATTTTGATAAGTAAATAGAATCTACTAAAATGGCAAATTGGGGGTCCAATGCATGTACATGCGAGGTATACAACTTTAGACAAAAGCCACTAAAATAACTCATATCCCTCAAAAGCTCTACAAACGAATCTCAACTTTGGTACATAAAATATTCAAGAAAGAAAAATGATTGGTCCTTGAGGATCAAATCATTTTCCGAAAGCATCCAGCACCACTGTTGGATGCTTTAGGAGTGGTTTTGGTCCTCTGTTTTCAAAGGCCCTATCACAGTATCACCACTCTTTAACAAATGAGTTGATTTATAAAAGGAGAATATTGAATGCAAAGTGATTTAAGTAACACTGTATGAATATACGATCTTACAACATACAACACTCTTCTACACTTATGAAGCCACTAAAATAACTCATATCTCCCCAAAACACTACAAAATAATCTACAGACCATGCTCTCGAAAGTATTGGTTTTAATCTTTAAGCAGGAACTGGGAAACTACTCTCCTTCAAATTCCAATTCCTTCCCTGAAAAATGCATCACAACAAGCAAAGGGAGCTACATCGCATACATTCCTAGATCTCAGACTCTTACAACCTTCCCAATCCTCTAAGCACATCAATTACAGTCCCCAGAGTGGTCCAAGCACCACCACTAAGGACAAAAGAAGGGCCCAAAAATCAGTTGCTACTCCACAATTAAGAAGGAAGATGGCTCACAGCTTCCACAGAACCCATGCTTTTGTAACACTCTGGTTTAGAGAATACAAAACTGTCATCTTAAGTTTATCTGTAGTGATAATAGAGAATCCACAGCTGCTAACCAAGCAAAAAAAGTGCCGCCTTGAAGGAGGCCTTTGGGAGAATATAACTTCTAAGGGAACTAGATGCCCCCCATCCCCTAGAGTGTACCCCATAAAGGACCAGAAGCTAATTCTCTACTAGACGCCCCCTTTCTGAGACTATACCTTAAGCTGCACTCCATTTAGCTCATCTTCCATTTCCCCGCACAACCAGGTCCCTTGCATCATTTTCAATAAGGCCACAACTAGTCCATCTCCCAGTCGTGCAAATCTCTCTAATTCTAGGGCTCCCAATCACACCAGTGGGCCAAAAAGACAAAAACTTACAGCCGAGGCAAATTTATCTGTTGTGATCCGGAAGAGTTTCAATAACCTGTCTTTAAGGTCTCTTTCACAAACATATGCCAAAATCTGACTCTCCTTTCCGCACCACAATAAACATGAAGTAGGAATTCCTCCCAATCTTTTGTAGCACCTCCAGGCCCACTCAGTTTGAAGAATCAACCTCCCTCGACACCTAACCACCCCAAGAACACCCATACTTCTGCTCTACTACTATTCAGCACAAGGATTCCTTCCTAGCAAATCCCGAAGGCACTTCTCCAGCAATATTCAATAAGACACCCTGAGCTCACTAATTTCATAACTTCCATCCTTGAGTAGAAGGCAAACCTTATTCTATCCCAACACATGGGACTTATGTCCTCCCCAATTCCCAAAAGATCATCTTCATGGAGCTTATACAATCTCGTTCTGCGAAGGGAGACATGAATCCTAGCCAATTTACTCTTTATAATATTAATCCTTCCCTTCTCGAGAGATGTTGCCGGTTCATCCCTTAAGCCACCTCTGAAACTGCGTCGAGATAGCATCCCAATATGCCTTCACCTTGAAGGAAGCCACTCCGTACCCCAAACTTGGAAGTTAGATCTTCCATGTCCCCAATCGTCCCAACTGGAAAAAGCTTCTCTTTCCCATATTAGCCGAAGACATGAGACCAATGCCTCAAGTGCTCCATATTTGCACAGCAAAAAGATGTCTTCTTCTAGCAGCAGGTAGAAATCTTCCATCTGATAGCCACCATCCAACTTCAGAGCACCTCAACAAAATCCACTCATCTGCCCTCCACAGCAACCCGATCAAGTCATCACCAATATAAACAACAAAGGAGAGAAAGGATCACCCAGCCTCAAATCTTTTACTAAAAACGAACCCTTCTAAAGAGCCGGACACAAAACAATAAGTCAAATAGTAGAAATACAAGGCTCTATCCACTTCCTTGCCTGATTGTAATACCATCCTCTTTTTACACAAAAGAAAACCTCAATTTACATGGTCATATACCATCTTAAGGTTTAGCCTATAAAGTACTCTCTCTTCCTCACTTCAGTTTATACAGTTCACATATTAATTCGCAATAAGCATCACATCAAAGATTCATGTATCCCCACAACCCTTTCCTGTGCCTTTGAGACAATCACAACCCTTCAAGTATTAAGGATAAGGCTTTAGCCAACAGCTTACTAACACTCCCTACCAAGCTAACCAGTCTAAAATCCTTAATGTTAATCGCACAGTGCGCACGTTCTTTCTAAGTTACCACTGCAATAAAGTAAGCATTTCGACTCCTCTTTAAGATCCCCTGCCCAAAGAAATATGAAATAACCCGTCATCACCTAATCATTGACCAACACTGCTGAAAGAAACCCATGGTGAATCCATCAGGACTGGAGACTTCACAGTTAACTGCTATTTGCCGCATTTATAACATCAAACTACAAAACCCCCCAAAGAAGGTCACCACACATTCCTACATACAACCTTTCATGGAACAACACTTCATGTTCACCTCTTTTTCATTTAGCTCCAACCAATTAATGATGATAGTACAGATGTGATTAACCCTCTGATCGGAGGTAGCTATTTAATAGAAGGAACTTAGTATTTTTATCTCCATCATTAAGCCACAAAAGTGCTCCTTTTGGTAGGAGGGATGGAAAAATAAATGGAAGGGAGAAGAGAGAAGATGAAAGAGGCATCGCTAGGGAAGGGAGGATGTCTGTCTCTCCTGTTGTTTGGTTGAGTGGAAAGGGAGAAAGAGATAATATTATTATTTTACCATCATATCCTTAAATGTATAAATTGATACACTTAAATGAGAATAATATCGTCTTTCAATTAAATTTAACAAATATATTTCTTTCTGTCTCCTCTTCCTCCCAAATTCAGATGGATGCATAATAGTGGACCTAGAGGGATGCCTCACCCATGATCCCACCCTATCTCTTTTCCCTTCCCCTCTACCAAACAATAAAAACTTTGTTCCATGCCTTCTCCCTCCACTTCTTTCCCCTTCCATACAATAAACCACAAGCTAAATCAATTTTACCAACTTAACTATTCTGAAAGCACAAATCTCTCTCCCTAATTCCCTTTCTTCTCATCTCGCGAGGCCCATCCCTCCCTTGTGAGAATGAATTGCTTCTCCTCAACCAATTTCTTATTTTCTTGGAGCACTTGGGCCAAAACCGTGAGCATGACTTTTCCCCATGTACCACTCCACAAGCCTGTCTCCTCGCTACCAGTGCCATGGGTGTTTTTCTTACTCTACCAACCCATAAACTATCTCTACCCATCAACTCCCTCATGAGACTACATCTCTTTCAATCTCATTAGTCTTAACCTATAAACTAAGTGCCTATTATAGAGTTCCAAACCCAGTTCCTTGTTAGAAAAGGATTACAATTTCTTAAAGCCCAAGACTTGCTTAACATGAAATTGCCTAACAAAATACAACTCTAAAATAGAAACCTAATTAGAATAGGAATTTAAGACACAATTCCCAACACTAACCACATTCAAAAATCTCCAACTACATGTACACACCATTAGCCTGTAACTGCCACAAGATCACCCCATAAAAAGCTCCCCTCAGCATCATGCACATGCCTATAAACCACACAAGTCAAAAGGCAGAAAACATAAGAGATTTCCACCTAAAAGTCCACCCTAGATACCACCTCATATCCCACATGTCAAAGACACCTCTACCATACTTATGCGCCCCGAGTAAGCCCACTCGAGTCATACCGAACTCCAGAACACAATTTATCTTCATTGATAAATAAATAAACAGAATTTGTGATGAAGCAAATTGCTTTCTCGGAGAGAGAAAGCTCCTACCTGGCAAAAGCAAACAAAAACACAAAATGATAATAACATATTAAGGACCAACAAGTAGCAAACTAAAAATAATTCAAGGAAGGAAATAGAACTCATAAGAATGTTTGCAATTAGAGAATTATAAGTCATAAGAATGTTTGTAATTAGAGAATTAGAAGTCATAAGAATGTTTGCAATTTCTAATTCCGTGAGTCCAATAAAATAATAATAATAATTTAACTAGTCCTAGGAATATTGACTTTTTTGCACTAGTCATATCAGAAATATAGTGGGAAAAAAAAGAAAAAGAAAAAAGAATTTATCCACACAAAGGAGAAAAACAAGTTAGAAATATTTATGGAAGGAGATGATATCGGCGCTACAAAATGCCCAAGACACACTTCTTCTTTAGTCCATGTGCCATTAGAAATGATGTGCCTCAGCCTTTTCTCGGAGCGTTGATATCATTTACCTAACCTAAATTGCTGCAAAATTACACTCAGCAACATAAATTCAGAAACCGCATAAAACAAAATAGTACTAAAATTCATTGTCTTTACCATCTCAGAATAGCTTAGATCATAAAGATCCTCATCATGAGCCCACTCATCCATGCTAAACTCAGGAAATGGATGACAAGTGTTTGAATAAAGCCATTGACCTTTCTCAATTTTCCGACAGATGAGGCTTTGCATCACTCCCTTTATATTGAATGCAAAGCCAATGCAATCTAAAGATAACAACGGCAAATATATTAAAAACATAAGAAAGGACAATGGACAACAGTTAAAATATCTAACTAACAAAGAATTAATATATATATACAAAAAAAAAAAAAAAGGGAAATGTTTAGCCTACACAAAAACGAACAAGCCCATCAAGTTGAACATAACAAATAAAACGGATTAAATAAAACTGTTGTACTGAAAGGAAGGTTACACCTTTTGCTCTGCATTAAATCAAAGCAAGATGTGGTCAAGAGACTGGTCATAATTGAGTTTGACTCATACAAGATTATAGAACATTTGACTAAAACTGTTGTTCATAGATGGAGACGATAGGTCATGCTTTTTGTTACTCAAAGTATCTTAATACCACCAACTAAAAATAATTACTCAGTAAATAACATTTGACTTATGTAGTTCCCTTTACCTGACCATCAATCACATGCCGGTGGTTGTGGGTATCAATAGAGCCCTGTCCTTATGTACGCTGGGAAGAACTTTGGCAGACAATGAATTCCAGCCTTCAGAACATGTTGTGTAGCTGCTTTACCTAAGCATAATAGTACTTGGCTTAACCCTTTGCACACGCCTACTCACCTTCTAGGAATGAATTGAATCATCCAGGTGGAATGGGGGGGAGAACCTAAATGGGTTTAACACCATAAATAAATGATTGTATCAAGTCATACAAACTATTGACCAGTTGAAATTCTTGAAGTCCAACCATCGGACTGGATTAATCTTCATAATTCTATATTGGTTCTCCTTGGTGAAGGATTTGGAGCTATGGTCTGAAATATCGTTGTGCATCATTGCATTTGTGGCAGTGGCAATCTATCTGTTAAAGTTTAGATGGTAATGCAGAGTAAACGGTTAGCTTCATTAGGGAAAACATAAATTTATTGGTTTTGCATATGCAATGGTAAAATCTCATGAGATGAGAATAAATGAAGAATAAAGGTGGTAAGATTATGACAAATGGAGTTCACTTGGTAAGCCCCTCCTCTACAACCACCATAAATAAGAAGCTCTGGATAAACGCTGAACCAAAGCCTAACAACCATCTCTTGAATAGTCTAAGGTGCAGTAATATTCTCCCCAAGTACATGAAGAGATTTAACTCATAGACAAATAAATAGAAGAGTATGATTTTGAGACTTTCTTCCACACATTCGACAACACACCCATTCAGAAAAAAGCTCATCAAAATCCAAATTGGTAAAAATATATATACATATATAAAAATAAAATGAAAAAACAACATTATTGGAGCAGTCCTCCAAATGAGACCCATCAAAAGGCTAATAATTCACTCTTCATTCAATAAGGATACACAAAAATTCGATTTCCAATGATCATAGAAACTAAATAAAATAATGATCATCCTATACATTAAAAATTGTATCTTTAGAGATCAGAAAATAGTTACGAAAGCTGAAAGCGACATGTTGGGCAGGAATTGGATTTGGACAACCAGGCTGAGATGCAGCGCCTGTGGAAGACATGCAAGCAACAAGTCTCATAGATGAAGTCCATGGTGTCGGTCGACATTACATCCAGACATATAGGGCACAAACCCACCGCCGTTGATCGGTCGTCCTTGGTCCGCTTCCAGACGTGGTCCTTCTCCGGATCAATTTCGAAAAAGCCTATCGGTTCGTCGGTGTCAATCGGTTTCAGTGGATACTTCCCGCGTTCACCCAATTTTTGGGGTAGCGAACCCATAATCACAAACAGGTCATCATCTTCTTCCCAATTATATTTCGGATCTTCGTAACCATCCTGATCAATCAGAGCATAAAACTCTTCATCTAATTCGTCGTCCGATGAATCTGACAAATATCGCGTAGGCGAAGGCGGAGGAAACAACGGCGACGGAATGGGATGAGTAGTGCGGAAGCCGTAATTGGCCGTTCGACTTCGATCAACGTCAACGACTATGACTATTCTGGGCAAATTGCGGCGAAGAAGATTTTGGGGGCTAAAGCGAAATCGAGAGATGAGATATGTAGAAATCTCATGAGCTAAGGATGGGACGGTGTTGGGTAGGAATTGGTTTGTGGTGTTAAGGGCGTTAACAGCAAGCGATTTGATGGAATTATCAGATAAAAGCCTTATGCGGTCAAAGATAAAAACCTTCTCTGATATTCCTCCTTGGGTGATTTCTTCACTTCGGTGCTTAATGGTTATAAATTTGTCGGAGATACGGAACATGAAAAGGGCTTGACAATCGGAAACTCCATTCTTGCGGAGCTTCTCATTCCACCTCAATACACGCACTTTTCTGCAATCGGCTTCTTCACTCACGCGCACCATCTCCGTCGATCGATCTTTTCAGACTCTCTCTTTGTTTACTGTGTTCTGTCTACCCGATATAATTTGATTCCACAGATGTACTCCTTCCTATTCCAGGACACTCGCGTATGTATTGTAATATTGCTCCCCACTCCTACAATATATTCACACACACACACATATTGTATATTTATATATACACACGGACGCATTCAATAGAGGTACTCCTCCTTATACAAGGACCAGATACTTGGGGTTACTTAAGGAAGAAAAGAGATAATCTTTAGGGTAACTTTAGATACTTTATCCTTAAGCAAAGTATTTGTCCTATTCTTGTATAGGAAGAAAAGAGATAATCTTGCTCCCGACTTAATTTAATTTAATTTAATTTTTATTTGATTACACTTAATTTAATTTTTATTAAAATAAATAATAAACAAATGCATACTAATTTGGTAAAGTGTTAAAATATAAAATAAATAGTACTTGAAGTATAAAATTTTACCCCAAAACTAATTTTTACTATTAAAGGGTCATAATGTCCTTTCTTATTAGATTACACTTAACTTAATTTTAATTAAAATAAATAAGAATAATAAATGCATACTAATTTGATTACATATTATTCATTAGATTTGTATAAATTTATTTTTAAAATTTTAAATTAATTATTTAACTAAAAATCTCAAATAGAAAATTTAAATTGTTTAAGAAATTTCTTTTTTTTTATTAATATATTGCATAAAAAATAAGATATTTTTTAATTAAGTGATTTATTAATTTTTCATCAGTATATCGTATGAAAATAAAGTGTATTTTTTTACAAGGAAAAAGTTTAAACTGAGTATAGTAATTTTATAATAAGTGAAAATTTTATAATAAGTTAATAGTTAAAACTCTATTTATTTTTTTCTCATTTTTTTGATAAAGTGATACAAATAATAAAATTAAGGTAAATGGTATAATTAATATTTAGATAAGACAAAAGATAATAAAAAAAATTAATAAGAAATGACAAATTTAATTAGAAAGGGTAAGATATTTTTTTGTAATGAATTTGTTTTTAATTGAAACAAATCATTAGTTCAAGGGTCAGTTTTAAAGGGTTTACTAGTAAGAGGAAAATAGTAGGGGTAGTTGTTTTGCACTTTACCCTTATTATTAATTATTTTTTCTTATCACCCCTTTAAAAATCTTAACTTAAGATTTGGAATAAGACCCAAAGCCACTAATTTTTATTTTTATTTTTTCCCATGTTGATAATGGTGTCGGACGTACCGAGTTTTCATCGAATAAAAATTCCCATAAAACTTATTTAAGTACTTTACCAATTTTAAGACCACAATCGGACATGCTAGTATTTTAATTTAATAAGGAAGAATGACATGATTTATGGATCATTTTACAGGTGCTACATCTGCTTTCTGACTTTGATGCTGAAGAACTACCAGACCATTTGGCATTTTATTGTAACTCGACAGCATCGTTCGGACACTTGACAAAACATCTGAAGAAATAAATTGTTGAAGTTGGCTGCAAAAACAATTTGTCACATAACTCCCTGAATTAACCAATTTGGTGCAAGGAACCCCGTCTGGTGATAAGCCGGTTAAATTTGATCGTGAAGATGCACATTATGGGTCAAGTGACAACCCAAATTTCTTTAAATGACCATACAACCCTTTATGAAGCTAAAAGACCATAATTGCCCTTTTATTACCTAAATCCCAACCAAACATTGCCCTATTTATGGGATCAGAAACCCTAAATCATCTCATTCTTTATCTTCCTCGATCAGCCACAGCTTAAGTGAAAAAATCTAAATATCCATCGATATTGATACCCCAAATCTCTCTCTATATCTCTGTCTCGCAATCGCGTTTCTCCTTTTGTTTATATATCATTCAATCAAGAGTTATTTGAAGCTTTGCTTTGTGTGTCCCTTTTTTTTTTTCTTTTTTTCTTTTTTTGAACAAATAATGAGCTCCGTGGGTGAATCCTATTTTAGCAATAGAATTCGTAGAGGTCCTTTCAAGAATAGAGAAAAAAATAACTCTAAAATTAAAAAATCCCGAAAATAAAAAAATAAAACTCGTATATTATTTTGAGAGAAAAAATCGTATCATGTACATTACATCAGTAGTTACAAATTAACGTATTAAAGTTGAGAGCTGATTGAGTAACCATTAAGAGATCAAAAATCCGTTCAGCCAAATCTTTCTTCAGTTCTTCAGAGTTTCAGCAGTTTGGTTTTTCTGCAAAAATGGAAGGAGGTGGTTTATTAAAGGGATATATTAGATAAGGGTAAGGGTTATGAGATTACGCCCTCCACGTCTGACTTATGTTGATAAGGTTGGTCTGTGTTGTCAATTTCTTAGTGGTTGTTGATATTACACCTTCCATGTCAGACCATGGTGATAAGGTTGGTTTTTGTTGCTGATATTTTAACTGAAATGACATAGTATTTATAAGGGGTGAAATTGTCTTTTACCATTTCCATTTTTACCAATTGGCTGGAGATTAAACATTGGGTGTTAATTGCCCAAATTCAATAGTTCAAGTGGGCAAATTATAGTTCAGGGGGGTTAATTGCACATCGTCAATACTTTAGGAGATTTTTGCACTTTACCCTAAATAATATAGTCAAATTCTAAGCAAGGATTGTTGACAATGAAACGACATCCGATTGATCTCCCTACTGCTTGTTTACTTTTTGCTGCATGAAAAAACAGCATAACTAACACACTCTCTTCCCATCCTCAATCAATGCTATCACCATCGAGCTCTGCTCTCCATTCAAATATTGAGTTTTCCACTGTCAAGAAGTTTTTGCCTTCTAAAATCCAAAAGAGACCGTAAAAATATCTACTGTTTTTGTCACATGTAGCCGGCCTATAGGTAATGAAAACGTAAACAATTATATACAAGCATTTGGTGTCTCCGCTACCTTCCAAATAAGAGATTGAGGGTTAGAAACGCAGATACATGTTCGCATGCATTTCATAGGTACTGCTTGTTACCATGGTTGCCCAAGAATAGTTCCTGCCCAATGTGTCGATCACTTTTCACGCGCACCATGGTTTATCTGTAATGATCAGTTTTTGTTATGTCTTTATTTCCAGAGTACTGGTCATTTTTCATTTTCCAAGCATTAACTGCACGTGTGTACATATATATATATATCAAATTTCAGATGGTTTATCAGTATGTTACAGGGAGAACTTTTTTAATTTTTTACTAACAAAGGTCAAGCACTGACAGACAGAGAGAGAAACATAGCTTTCAAAATGCATCACCAAGCAAGATAATTAATGAGCAAAGCTATGTATTTAATAAAAAATAAAACTCATCTATAATCTAGATCCATATATTATCCAGTAAATAAACAAAGGCAATCAGTAAACACAAAACTTTCAATGTCAACTGTTTCTTCAGTTATAATGCCTACAGCAACAGTTCTTCCTGATGCTCTTAGGTATGCCCTCCCAAGAGCCTTGCAGCTAGAAAACTCCTCCACGCAAACCGCTCCTTGCAAAATGAAATATGATAAACAGACTCATCAGACCAGGCTTTGATAACTTGAGCAATTCGTTCCACACAACCATAACAACAGTTTTTATTTCCATTTTAACAAACCTCAGCTACTGCACTCTGCTTTGTGCTTAGACATCTTGGTGCCTGCTTTGTCACCTTTCCAGTCTTTGGACCGAGTAATGACAATAACCTTACAACTCTAGTTTATGGTCCGACTGACCAATTCAATGTGCACCACCATAAGTCATAATAACAGCAATTATTGCCATTTTAACAAACCCACCAAGCCCAGCCCTAAATCTATACACTTGGATGACTAACATCAGATGGATCACTTACAATAGGAAGATTTAATTGAGTCAGTCTTCTCTTCTGCTTGGTCAGCTAGCATCACTTCTCTGTTTTATACTGAAATTATGAGATAACTCTTCCAGCAGTAATATTATTTGAGGATTCAGATTTAACATTCAAAGACGTCAGGCTACTGGAAGGACCTTGTGGCCATGCAGCATATGCTCGTTATCTGAAGAATTGGCTTCCTCCACAATTTTGTGTCTGCTTTCTGACTTTGACGCTGAAGAATAACAGACCATTTGGCATTAACTGAAACTCGACAGCAGTGTTCTGACACTTGACGAAACATCTGAAGAAGTTAAATTATTGAAGTAGGCTGCAAAAATAAAGTACCGTCATAAAATTATATTAGTCAAATTCTACACAAGGAATGTTAACAGCAAAACAACATCCGATTGATCTCCCAATCACTTGTTTACCAGGGTTTTTGCTGCACGAAAAAACTGCATAAGTAACATACCCTCTTCCTGTCCTTAATCAGTGTATCACCATTGCTCTGCTCTTTATTTAGATATTGAGTTTTCCTTATAGATGAGGCTTGCCTAATTGAAAAGTTTGAACTTCACAAAATATTACATCTTTGAAAATAAACAAATACCAGATGTCTAAGATTCTTAAACACTACACTGTCAAGCACAACATAATCATTTGTTTTGAAATATAAGTGAAATCTACAAACAATATATATATATATATATATATTTTCTGGCCTTATTGAACTCAACTCAACAAAAAATTGTACCATCCATTTGAGAGCGAGTAAAAGAACACTTGTTTCACGGCTTTCGCCAACTTCAGAGGCAAAGTAGTCCTTACTTAGAAAAATTATGAAGCGATACTTGAAATCTGAAGAACTCAATAATTTGAGCCACAGGAAGTGGAGTCGATCCATACATTTTTGTTGTAATAGTCCATAAAACTGTAGTCTCGAATGCTAGAGGTATACTTGGTCCAAAGAATGAAGAAATTGGCCAAAGCGTTACAAAACATTGATTTGGGTAAGTGAGACCAACATCTCACTTTTCATAAGAGGTCAAAACTACAAATGTTCACTTTTTGAAGCAAAGGAACATAATTATGCAGCATAGAACACCACATGGGAAATTAGAGAATTCTGGAAGAAAAAAAAATGAAAAAATTAGCTAGCATTCACAGACACACTAAAGGTTGCTGGCATGCAGAAAATAGAATACTTCCCACACACGACATTTCAACATCAAAATTGATTTTATATTTACTCGGATATAAGCAACGGCTTATGAAATTGTGCTTACTCAAAAAATGAAGGAAGTCGTGTTAATCCACTAAATGGAAGCCAGTGGACTCTAAAAAACTGCCAAAAAAAAAACATTTAGAAACCTTAATAAAATAACGGAGGTAGTAACTTATCGGAAAAAAAAAAAAAAAAAAAGAAAAAAAAAGATGATGGAGGTCAGTCAAATCCAAACAAGCTAGATTCTTGAACATATTTATATGAAAAGAATCACGTGATTGGTTGGCCAGGATATGCAGTTCTTGACAAATTAGTATAAAGCCAAATAATGCAACAAACAGCACACTACAGCTGAAATTATGAATTTTATAACATAAAAACAAAGCCATAATTCAGATTTGACGAAAAACTTCGCATAAGCGTGGAGATTCAAAAGATCTATTTCAATTAGTCATAGAGAGTTAATAAATGATAAATATAACTATTAATAACATGCAGATTCAAAGTATTTTGATAACATGCAGATTCTACTGTATAAAGTTGTATAAATTTTGATAAGTAAATAGAATCTACTAAAATGGCAAATTGGGGGTCCAATGCATGTACATGCGAGGTATACAACTTTAGACAAAAGCCACTAAAATAACTCATATCCCTCAAAAGCTCTACAAACGAATCTCAACTTTGGTACATAAAATATTCAAGAAAGAAAAATGATTGGTCCTTGAGGATCAAATCATTTTCCGAAAGCATCCAGCACCACTGTTGGATGCTTTAGGAGTGGTTTTGGTCCTCTGTTTTCAAAGGCCCTATAACAGTATCACCACTCTTTAACAAATGAGTTGATTTATAAAAGGAGAATATTGAATGCAAAGTGATTTAAGTAACACTGTATGAATATACGATCTTACAACATACAACACTCTTCTACACTTATGAAGCCACTAAAATAACTCATATCTCCCCAAAACACTACAAAATAATCTACAGACCATGCTCTCGAAAGTATTGGTTTTAATCTTTAAGCAGGAACTGGGAAACTACTCTCCTTCAAATTCCAATTCCTTCCCTGAAAAATGCATCACAACAAGCAAAGGGAGCTACATCGCATACATTCCTAGATCTCAGACTCTTACAACCTTCCCAATCCTCTAAGCACATCAATTACAGTCCCCAGAGTGGTCCAAGCACCACCACTAAGGACAAAAGAAGGGCCCAAAAATCAGTTGCTACTCCACAATTAAGAAGGAAGATGGCTCACAGCTTCCACAGAACCCATGCTTTTGTAACACTCTGGTTTAGAGAATACAAAACTGTCATCTTAAGTTTATCTGTAGGGATAATAGAGAATCCACAGCTGCTAACCAAGCAAAAAAAGTGCCGCCTTGAAGGAGGCCTTTGGGAGAATATAACTTCTAAGGGAACTGGATGCCCCCCATCCCCTAGAGTGTACCCCATAAAGGACCAGAAGCTAATTCTCTACTAGATGCCCCCTTTCTGAGACTATACCTTAAGCTGCACTCCATTTAGCTCATCTTCCATTTCCCCGCACAACCAGGTCCCTTGCATCATTTCCAATAAGGCCACAACTAGTCCATCTCCCAGTCATGCAAATCTCTCCAATTCTAGGGCTCCCAATCACACCAGTGGGCCAAAAAGACAAAAACTTACAGCCGAGGCAAATTTATCTGTTGTGATCCGGAAGAGTTTCAATAACCTGTCTTTAAGGTCTCTTTCACAAACATATGCCAAAATCTGACTCCCCTTTCCGCACCACAATAAACATGAAGTAGGAATTCCTCCCAATCTTTTGTAGCACCTCCAGGCCCACTCAGTTTGAAGAATTAACCTCCCTCGACACCTAACCACCCCAAGAACACCCATACTTCTGCTCTACTACTCTTCGGCACAAGGATTCCTTCCTAGCAAATCCCGAAGGCACTTCTCCAGCAATATTCAATAAGACACCCTGAGCTCACTAATTTCATAACTTCCATCCTTGAGTAGAAGGCAAACCTTATTCTATCCCAACACATGGAACTTATGTCCTCCCCAATTCCCAAAAGATCATCTTTATGGAGCTTATACAATCTCGTTCTGCGAAGGGAGACATGAATCCTAGCCAATTTACTCTTTACAATATTAATCCTTCCCTTCTCGAGAGATGTTGCCGGTTCACACCTCTGAAACTGCGTCGAGATAGCATCCCAATATGCCTTCACCTTGAAGGAAGCCACTCCGTACCCCAAACATGGAATTTAGATCTTCCATGTCCCCAATCGTCCCAACTGGAAAAAGCTTCTCTTTCCCATATTAGCCGAAGACATGAGACCAATGCCTCAAGTGCTCCATATTTGCACAGCAAAAAGATGTCTTCTTCTAGCAGCAGGTAGAAATCTTCCATCTGATAGCCACTATCAAACTTCAGAGCACCTCAACAAAATCCACTCATCTGCCCTCCACAGCAACCCGATCAAGTCATCACCAATATAAACAACAAAGGAGAGAAAGGATCACCCAGCCTCACATCTTTTACTAAAAACGAACCCTTCTAAAGAGCCGGACACAAAACAATAAGTCAAATAGTAGAAATACAAGGCTCTATCCACTTCCTTGCCTGATTGTAATACCATCCTCTTTTACTAAAAACGAACCCTTCTAAAGAGCCGGACACAAAACAATAAGTCAAATAGTAGAAATACAAGGCTCTATCCACTTCCTTGCCTGATTGTAATACCATCCTCTTTTTACACAAAAGAAAACCTCAATTTACATGGTCATATACGATCTTAAGGTTTAGCCTATAGAGTACTCTCTCTTCCTCACTTCAGTTTATACAGTTCACATATTAATTCGCAATAAGCATCACATCAAAGATTCATGTATCCCCACAACCCTTTCCTGTGCCTTTGAGACAATCACAACCCTTCAAGTCTTCAGGATAAGACTTTAGCCAACAGCTTACTAACACTCCCTACCAAGCTAACCAGTCTAAAATCCTTAATGTTAATCGCACTGTGCACACGTCCTTTCTAAGTTACCACTGCAATAAAGTAAGCATTTCGACTCCTCTTTAAGATCCCCTGCTCAAAGAAATATGAAAAAACCCATCATCACCTAATCATTGACCAACACTGCTGAAAGAAACCCATGGTGAATCCATCAGGACTGGAGATCTTCACAGTTAACTGTTATCCGCCGCACTTATAACATCAAACTACAAAACCCCCAAAAAAGGTCACCACACATTCCTACATACAATCTCTCATGGAACAACACTTGATGTTCACCTCTTTTTCATTTAGCTCCAACCAATTAATGATGATAGTACAGATGTGATTAACCCTCTGATCGGCGGTAGCTGTTTAATAGAAGGAACTTAGTATTTTTATCTCCATCCTTAAGCCACAAAAGTGCTCCCTTTGGTAGGAGGGATGGAAAAATAAATGGAAGGGAGAAGAGAAAAGATGGAAGAGGCATTGCTAGGGAAGGGAGGATGTTTGTCTCTCCTGTTGTTTGGTTGAGTGGAAAGGGAGAGAGATAATATTATTATTTTACCATCATATCCTTGAATGTATAAATTGATCCACTTCAATGAGAATAATATCGTCTTTCAATTAAATTTAACAAATATCTTTCTTTCTGTCTCCTCTTCCTCCCAAATTCAGATGGATGCAAAATAGTGGACCTAGAAGGATGCCTCACCCATCATCCCATCCTTCCTCTCTTCTCTACCCCTCTGCCAAACAATAAAAACTTTGTTCCATGCCTTCTCCCTCCACTTCCCTCCCCTTCCATACAATAAACCACAAGCTAAATCAATTTTACCAACTTTACTATTGCTGAAAGCACAAATCTCCCTAATTCCCTTTCTTCTCATGTCCCCAGGCCCATCCCTCCCCTGTGAGAATGAATTGGTTCTCCTCAACCAATTTCTTATTTTCTTGGAGCACTTGGACCAAAACCGTGTACATGTCTTTTCACCATGTACCACTCCACAAGCCTATCTCCTTGCTACCAGTGCCATTGGGGTTTTTCTTACTCTACCAACCCATGAGCTATCTCTACCCATCAACTCCCTCATGAGACTACATATCTCTCAATCTCATAAGTCTCAACCTATAACCTAGGTGCCTATTATAGAGTTCCAAACCCAGTTCCTTGTTGGACTAGGATTACAATTTCTTAGAGCCCAAGACTTGCTTAACAAGAAATTTCCTAACACAATACAACTCTAAAATAGAAACCTAATTAGAATAGGAATTTAGGACACAATTCCCAACACTCACCACATTCAAAAATCTCCCACTACATCATGTACACTCCATTAGCCTGTAACTGCCACAAAATCACCCCATAAAAAGCTCCCCTCAGCAACATCCGCATGCCTATAAACCACACAAGTCAAAACGTAGAAAACATAAAAGATTTCCACCTAAAAGTCCACCCTAGATACCACCTCATATCCCACATGTCAAAGACACCTCTGCCGTACTTACTGCGCCCCGAGTAAGCCCACTTGAGTCATATCGAATTCCAGAACACAATTTATCTTCATTGATAAATAAATAAACATAATTTGTGATGAAACAAATTGCTTTCTCAGAGAGAGAAAGCTCCTACCAGGCAAAAGCAAACAAAAACACAAAATGATAATAACATGGACCAACAAGTAGCAAACTAACAATAATTCAAGGAAGGAAATAGAAGTCATAAGAATGTTTGCAATTAGAGAATTAGAAGTCATAAGAATGTTTGTAATTTGAGAATTAGAAGTCATAAGAATGTTTGCAATTTCTAATTCCCTGAGTCCAATAAAAAAATAAAAAATAATTTAAATAGTCCTAGGAATATTGACTTTTTTGCACTAATCATATCAGAAATAGAGTGGGGAAAAAAAAAAAGAATTTATCCACACAAAGGAGAATAACAAGTTAGAAGTATTTATGGAAGGAGAGATGATATTGGCACTCCAAAATGCCAAAGACACTCCACTTCTTTAGTCCATGTGCCATTAGAAATGATGTGCCTCAGCCTTTTCTCAGAGCGTCGATATCATTTACCTTACCTAAATTGCTGCAAAATTAAACTGAGCAACATAAATTCAGAAACTGCATAAAACAAAATGCTACTAAAATTCATTGTCTTTACCATTTCAGAATAGCTTAGATCATAAAGATCCTCATCATGAGCCCAGTCATCCATGCTAAACTCGGGAAATGGATGACAAGTGTTAGAATAAAGCCATTGGCCTTTCTCAATTTTCCGACAGATGGGGCTTTGCATCGCTCCCTTTATATTGAATGCAGAGCCAATGCAATCAAAAGATAACAATGGCAAATATATTATAAACATAAGAAAGGACATTGGACAAAAGTTAAAATATCTAACTAACAAAGAATTAATAAATATATATAATAAAAAAAAATGTTTAGCCTTCACAAAAATGAACAAGTCCATCAAGTTGAACAAAACAAATAAAACGGATTAAATAAAACTGTTGTACCGAAAGGAAGGGTACACCTTTTGCTCTGCATTAAATCAAAGCAACATGTGGTTAAGAGACTGGTTGTAATTGAGTTTGACTCATACAAGATTATAGAACATTTGACTAAAACTGTTGTTTATAGATAGAGAGGATAGGTTCATGCTTTCTGTTACTCAAAGTATCTTAATGCCACCAACTAAAAATAATTACTCAGTAAATAACATTTAACTAATGTAGACCCTTTACCTGACCACCAATCACATGCTGATGGTTGTGGGTAATCAATAGAGCCATGTCCTTTTGTACGCTAGGAAGAACTTTGGCAGACGATGAATTCCAGCTTTCAGAACATATTGTGTAGCTGCTTTACCTCAGCATAATAGTACTTGGCTTAACCCTTTGCACTCACCTTCTGGGAATGAATTGAATCATCCATTAAATACATATTTATATGATGAAAATTTTGAGATATATCTATATAACAATTTTCATATGGTTTATAAGAAGTGTTGCAGGAAGAACATTTTTTACTAATAAGGACCAGGCATTGACAAACAGACAGAAACATAGCTTTCAAAATGCATAACCAAACAAGATAATTAATGAGCAAAGTTATGTGTGAAATAAAAAAATAAATTAAAAAAAATTAAAAAAAAACAAAGGGACTCGGAAAACACAAAACTTTCAATGTCACCTGTTCTTCAGGCATGCAGTACTATCAGATTGAATTATTCCTCCTCTACTATTCGGTTTACAGTGCCCACAGCAACAGTTCTTCCTCACGCTTTTAGGCATGCCCTCCCAAGAGCCTTGCAGCTAGAGAACTCCTCCACCTCCTTGCAGAACAAAATATGATAACAGACCCATCAGACCAGGTTTTAATAATTTGAGCAATTCATTCCACAGACACAACCATAACAACAGTAATTATTTCCATTTTAACAAACCTCAACTACTGCACTCTGCTTTGTGCTTTAGACATCTTGGTGCCTACTTTGTCACCTTTCCAGTCAATCGAGTAATGAAAATAGCCTAACAACTCTAGTTTCTCGCCCAACTGACCAATTCAATGTGCATCCCCACAAGAACAGAAATTATTGCCATTTTAACAAACCCCAAGCCCAGCCCTAAATTCATACACTTGGACGACTAACAGCAGATGGATGACGAAGTTTTGATTGAGTCAGTCTTATCTTCTACTTGGCCAGCTAGCATCACTTCTCTGGTATATACTGAAAATATGAGAGAGCTTATCCAGCAGTAATATTCTTTGAGGATTCAGATTTAACATTCAAAGACATACTGTTCAGGCTACTGGAAGGACCTTGTGGCCATGCAACATATGCTCATTATCTGAAGAATTGGCTTCCTCCACAATTTTGTGTCTGCTTTCTGACTTTGATGCTGAAAAATACCAGCCCATTTGGCATTAACTGAAACTCGACAGCAGTGCTCTGACACTTGATAAAACATCCAAAGAAGATAAATTCTTGAAGTTGGCTGCAAAAATAAAGTAGAACCATAAAATAATATTAGTCAAATTCTACCCAAGGAATGTTAACAGCAAAACAACATCTGATTGATCTCCCTATCACTTGTTTACCAGGGGTTTTTGCTGCACGAAAAAACTGCATAAGGAATATACTATCTTCCCGTCCTTAATCAGTGTATCACCAAAGTTCTGCTCTTTATTTAAATATTGGTTTTTCCTTATAGATGAGGCTTGCCTAATTGAAAAGTTTGAACTTCACAAAATATTATATCTTTGAAAATAGAAGATCCACTTTGCGCATTGAGTTGCAAGCATTGTAGGCCTTGCAGATGAATCATGACTTCATTGATTATTGTTATTAGGGTCAAAGATTGCATGTTGTCCAATAAGATCATGATCTGCATAAAATCAAAAGCTCCTATCATATTTCTCTGGAATGCATTCCTCTGCCAGAACATAAAAATAAAGTCACTAATTAAGGCAGAAAAATAAAATAAAATAAAATAATTTACATGCAGTGCAATGAAAATTCCCCTTCACAGCAAAATGTAAAACATACATGTCAGAGAAAGAGGCCGTATTGCAACAGAGCAAGATAAACAATGAAATCAAAACAAAAACACTTCAGAGAACCCTAAGAACCATATGCAGGCTGCTCTATACAGCAATTAAAAATAGCAAAAACAACAATAAATTGTGTAGCTCCTATACACTCCTATGTCGAGACCACTAGGTGTGGTTCTGGCATAGTATGATTTTGAGCTTTCTCATACATGGTGTACAAGAGGCTTGTGATCCTCAGTTAATCAGCAAGTAAAGCTATTATACCCATGAACTTTAATTGATAAATGTCGCCAACGTATCTCGCCCAAAAAAAAACAAAACAAAACAAGCAAAAACAATTTTGTCAACATGAACAAATGCAATCAATCTACTCAACTAAAGATGCAGGATTGGGCTCCACTCAGATACCTAATTGACTTGAATTCAACCTGAGCCCTTGCTAACGTAAATTCAAGTAATATTTAAGCATGACTTCCTTCAAAGGGTGCCAAAATAAGCTAGTCTCAGTAGCCACTCAGAGACCTATAATGAAATGCACGGTCAACCAACAATTATCAAATTTCAAAGAAAGAAAGAACCCATACGGGATAGGTTATTGCATATTTGTCGTTATAGAAACATACATCAGAAAATTCAGCTATCAGCCACCACATTAGATTGACCCTTGTGGCTACAAAGATTTACAAATAACTTGCATTTTCACTAGGACCTCCAACTTGGAAACAAAGCCATACAAACACCACTTAGTGAATAAGTTTTAATTTTCCCCTTCTTTTATCAATTAGGAAATTTATATGTTACATTCTGAATAATATTTTTATACATATGCTATTTATAGGTGTCCTGGGGACGCTGGTATTTTTAGAATGGGCTCTCTAGTACTCTTGCTCTAAATTAACAATGCATACTCGCTCCAAACTCTAGGGATTATAAATTTCAACATCTCATCTCCATACTTCTTCAGGAAATTTCTCCTAAGGTTTTTTTTTTTTTTTCGATAAGTAAATTTCTCCAAAGTTGCCCTTAAATGACCTCATATGGCCACAGAACCAGTCCTTGTTAAGTAAAATTCAATTTATGACCTACTACAAATTAGATCTCGATCATTTGTAAATGAAATCCTCTTGACGTGAGAATTTTTTTTTTCATTGGCAAGAAACATATTCACACACCCACTTTTTACCCACATGAGGACTTGAACCCTTGATCTTCTACTTTGGAAGGCAAGGAGGTGCCACTAGGCCACAACTCACAAGGAATTGCTTTAACATGTTCCAGTCAAATTTAAAAACCCTCTCCTTGTTTAAGACAAGTTGTGTTAGCATATGCCAAAAATACCCACAAGAAGATCATCCTCACAAAATGTCCCATTGCATAATGACCAAATATTAGATATTCAGTTTCTGGGAATGTCTTACATACCAATATTTTCTATTAGCAAGTTCAGAACCTTCAACTCAAACTGATATTTAATCACCTATTGTCATTACTCAAACTTGTAAAGAAGATACAAAAGTAAATAAAAAATAATAATAAAAAAAAAATAGCATAAAAACATATTCACTATAACCATATTACGAAGGTCGCCATCATATGTCTAGGACAAGCTTCAATTTAAGCATTAATCCCTTTGTTTTCTCTAGTATAGGTGGTTCACAAGAGATCAGAACCCAACATAAAAAGATCCCCTTTACATACAGACTGAGTCATTATGTAGACAATTATCAAGAAAGGAACATCTTTTGGCCATTTAATGCCATAATGCTGCCTTTCCTTCTAAGAATTGACCAAAAAAATATTTGACTTAAACCAAATGGTTCTAAAACCATCTAAACTGTATAACTTTGGCATTCATGTCACACATTATAAACAAACACCATATGTCTAAGATTCTTTTAACACTACTTTCATGCACTACACAATCAATTGTTTTGAAATATAAGTGAAATAATAAAGTGTAATCTAGGAACAGAATATATAAATATTTTATCTGACCATATTGAACTCAACTCAACAAAAAATTGTACCATCTATTTGAGAATGAGAAAAGGAAATCTGGTTTCATGGCTTTCACCAACTTCGGAGGCTACTTAGTCCCCAATTAGAAAAATTATGAAGTGATACTAGAAATCCGAAGAACTCAATAATTTGAACCGCAGGAATTGGAGTAAATCTACACATTTATGTTCAAATAGTACATAAAACTAGTCTCGAATGCTAAAGGCGTACTTGGTCCTAAGAATGAAGAAATTGGCCAGAGAGTGACAAAACATTCATTTGGGTAAGTGAGACCAACATCTCACTTTTCTTAAGAGGTCATAGCTACTACTGTACACTTTTTGAAGCAAAGGAGCAAACGCATCAACTTAGATTATCAAAACTTACGCAGCATAGAACACCACATGGTAGATGGAGAATTCAGAATAAAAATGCAAAATTTAGCTAACATTCACACACACTAAAGGTTGCTGACGTGCAGAAAAGAGAATACTTCCCCGCACAACATTTCAACATCAAAATTGATTTATATTTACTCATATATAAGCAACGATGCATGAAATTATGCTAACTCAAAAGATGAAGGAAGTCGTGTTAATCTACTAAATGGACACAAGTGGACTCCAAATGACTGCAAACAAACATTTAGAAACCATAATAAGATAAAGGAGGTCAGTAACTTACCCAAAAAACAAAAAAAAAAAAAAAGATAATGAAGGTAAGGCAAATCCAATCAAAATAGACTTTTTTTATCATATTTATATGAAAAGAATTATGTGAATGGTCGGCCAGGTTATGGAGTTCTTGAAAATTTACTATAAAGCCAAATAATGCAACCAATAGCACACTACAGCTGAAATTGTGAATTTTAAAAACATAAAAACAGAGCCATACTTCAGATTGCACTAAAAATTTTGCAGCAGCGTCGAAGGAGACAGGATACAATTTATTCTCGCAATTTAATTCAATCCATCATAGAGGGTTGATAAATGATAAATGTAACTATTAATATAGTGCAGATTCCAAGTTATGACAATTTATTGAAGCAAGAAGCATGGCAGTAAGAGGTAACTCCTCGCTAAATAAAACTGTGACAGTGAAGTTGATAATATTAGATTTCACATGAAGTTGATAATATTAGATTTCACAACATATATATAATTGACCAAAAATACATATATAAATTTTTTGATAAGTAGACAGAATCTACTAAAAATGGTAAATTGGGGGTCCAATGCATGTACTTGTGTTGAAAAAGAGACGTTTGGTTTTAATAAGACCAGATTTTAGGGGATGTGATAGGCGTGTAAATATAGATAGTCAATGACTAAGATTACGAAATTCTATTAGTGTACAGCCTGTAGTTTCCTTTTTTTTAGCTCCTTGTATTTCCTATTTAACTGAAGCATTGTAAACCATTCTTTGTACGGCAATATACAGATTCTTTTCAATCTTGAAATCCCCTATTTGGTATCAGAGCATCTTACCGATTCTTCTGGAAAAAAAACCCCTAGCCGTCTCTTTTTTTTTTCTCTCTTCCAAACAACCCTAATCACCATGTCTGATGACGTACCTGAGTCCAAGACCAAGACCTTTGAATCCCAAGCCCAAAACTCTCAGACACACTCGGTCCAGATTACCACAATTCGGCTGAACGGTGAAAACTTTCTTCACTGGTCCCAGTCCATGCGGATGTACATTCGAGGCAGAGGCAAAATCGGCTACTTGACGGGAGAAAAGAAGGAACCGAAACCTGAATCCATCCTACTCGACCTGGGATGCAGAGAATTCGATGGTGATGACTTGGTTAGTGAATTCTATGGAGGAGGACATCAGTTTTAATTATATGTGTTACCACACAGCAAAAGAACTCTGGGACAATGTCAACCAGATGTATTCAGACCTGAGAAATCAACCTCAAGTCTATGAACTAAGGCTAAAACTCGAAGAGATCCGTCAAGGAGATAACAGTGTTACAAAATATTTCAACTCTCTAAAACGTTTGTGGCAGGACCTTGATTTGCTCAGCGATTATGAGTGGAAATCGCCTAAAGATTGCAACCATTACAAAAAGAAGGTGGAAGACAACCGCATCTTCAAGTTTCTCATTGGACTCAATGTCGAGTTTGATGAAGTGAGAGGCAAAATAATTGGATGACAGCCCCTGCCTTTAATCGGTGAAGTCTTCTTCGAGGTTCGAAGAGAGGAAAGTCGCAGGCTGGTCATGCTTGGAAAAAAGTTATCAAACGGTGCTACTGAGACCTCTGCCCTGGTCGCATCTGAAGCGAATATTGGCAGGAAACATGATGAAAAGTCCCGTCTTTGGTGTGACCACTGCAACAAGCCTCGCCATACCCGTGAAACCTGCTGGAAAAATCATGGTAAACCAGCGAATTAGAAGAGTAAGCAGGAAGGCAGATTCAACCAGTGTTGTTAAAGGCGCGCCTAGGCGTGATGCTCAGGTTTAGCGCCTATTGTCATCCCAGGCTCACTGATGTTTACTAGGCGCGCGCCTCGGTTGCGCCTCGTCTTGTGTGTGAAATGCGCCTAGGTGCGCCTCACTGATATTTGTTTTAAAAAATACGATTGTTCTATTTCTTAAGCCAAAAAGGGTACTTTTGGCAACTTAATAAACAAAAAAGAAAGTTCAATCATATTATAGAAGGAACTTTTGTTCAAAAGAATAACAAAATAAGAATGCCCAAAAGTCAAAGTGTTAACCGAACAACGATAGAATGAGATTGTGAGACGAAAACGAAGCCCTAGTTGCAGAGATGAACGACGAAGCCACGTCAGTTCTTTCTTTCTTTCTTTTTTTCTTTGTTTTTTTCTCCTTTCTCCTCTAGATCTCTCATCTCTTCTTATCTTTGTTTACATCTCTCTCTTCATCTAGTTCTCTTCTCTCTCTCTCTCTCTCTCTTTTTTCTATTTCTTTTTTTGCCTCTGTTTTTTCTTTTTTCTTTTTTTCTTGTTAACAAATTTTTTTTTTTTTTTTTGTTAACATATTTATTTCTTTTTATGCTTTGTTTTGCCATTCAAAAAAACACAATTTGCTTTGCCTTTCAAGAAAACAAATTTGTGCTATGTTTTATAGTTGTTGAATGCTTGTATAGTTGATGGATTTACTTTTTTATATTTGATATTAATTTTTAGAATATTGATATGAATGTTATGGTAGTTTAAATTTTCATTGTGCGCCTCACTTCTTCGCTCAGGCGCACGCCTCGCTCTTAGGCTCCAGGGGACCTCTAGCGCCTTGGTGCGCCTTGAGCCTTTAATAACACTGGATTCAACTAGGAAGGCAGATTCAACTGAGCCCCATCAGCTCATGAAGCCGGGGCACTTCCCTTCAGCAAAGAACAGATGGATCATCTTCTAAAATTGCTAAAATTCAATTTCTCATCTGGTACTCCTATTGCTTCTCTTGCTCAAACAGGTAACAACCTGAAGGCCTTATCTTGTCGTTCAAATTCAGGGGCTTCTAACCATATGACAAGTTTTTCTCATTTATTTCAAACTTATTCACCCTGGCTCTAAACAAATCGGAATAGCCGATGGTTCTTATTCTCCTATTGTAGGCAAAGGTTTGGTAAAACTTTTAAAAATTATTGATCTTAAGTCTGTCCTTTATGTCCTTAAGCTTGCTTGTAACCTTTTATCAGTTAGTAAATTGTCCAAAGACTCTAATTGTCGTGTTATCTTTTTTGAATCCTATTGTGAATTTCAGGACCAGAGCTTGGGGAAGATGATTGGCAGTGCTAAGATGATAGATGGTCTCTACTATTTTGAAGATGATAATTCAAGTAATAAAAAGGCTCAAGGTCTGAGTAGTTTTCGTTCTATCCTTATTAGAGAACAAATAATGCTATGGCATTTTAGACTAGGGCATCTTAGTTTCCCTTATCTTAAAAAATTATTTCCTACTTTGTTTAAAGGATTGGATTGTTCATCTTTTTATTGTGAGAATTGTTTTTTATCAAAGAGTCATCGTACTACGTATTCTCCCAAACCTTACCAAACATCAAAACCATTTTATTTAATCCATGGTGATGTTTGGGGGCCTTCTAGGATCACAACTCTTTCTGGAAAAATATGGTTTGTGACTTTTATTGATGATCATACACGTTTGTGTTGGGTGTATTTAATGAATGAAAAATCTGAGGTTGAAAAATTAATCAAGGATTTTTATATGATGATTGAAAATCAATTTCAAACAAAAATTGGCATTCTTCATACTGATAATGGCACCGAATACTTTAATGAAGTTTTAGGAAGTTTTTTAATAGAAAAAGGAATTTTTCACCAATCCACTTGTGTTGACACGCCCCAACAAAACGGAATTGCTGAAAGAAAGAATAAACATTTACTTGAAGTTTCTCGTGCCATCCTGTTTTCAATGAATGTTCCTAAGTATTTGTGGGGTGAAGCCGTTTTAACAGCAACCATAGTTGTTAAAGGCTCAAGGCGCACAAAAGCGCAAATGCCTCCTGGAGCCTGAGGCGCAAGGCGCAAGGCGAGGCGCGCGCCCGACTGAAGCAAGGTGCACGTTGAAAAAAAAAAAAAACAAAACCCACCCAATAAAGTATTAAAGATGCAATAGTATATATAAAGATGTAAAAGTCAACTAAATGAATTACTTAAGTTAAATATTCAACATAAAATGCCAAAACCAAGTAAAGTCCAATTCAAAGTGTCTACTTGCATTAATCTTATTGTGCCCAAAATCATAATGTTACTGCATTTTACTGTCATTATTACCAAGTAAAGTCCAATTATAAAGATGCCAAAACCAAGTAAAGTCCAATTATAATGTTACTGCATTTTGCTGTCATTATTACCAATTCAAAGTGTCTACTTGCATTAATCTTATTGTGCCCAAAATCATGCAGAAGGTTATGTATGATGGAGAAAGATCAAATTTTGTCTTCACCTTAAAGTCCAACATCTTTCTGATACCCACATGCACAAAATTGTATATACAAAACGCAAACAACGATCTTTTTATTGCCACGTAGTATGAAATAAAGAACAATAGTTATAGTACATAACAAACACAGATAACTGAAAAAAAAAAAAAAAAAAAACACCGACCATCTTAAATAACAACTCCAACTCTACAAACAAACTAAACTCTTTCAAATAAAAAGAAGAGCTGTAGACAGTCCAGAGTCCAGACTCGAGAAAAAAAATAAAAAAATAAAATAAAGATAAATAAAAAACTAAAAAGAAGAAAAATAAAATAAAAAATCTGCCAAGCTCGACTCGGCCGAGAGAGAGAAGAAAAGAAGAAGAAGAAAAGAAAAAGAAGAAAAGAAGAAATAAAATATCTGCAAAGTCGCAGAAGAGAAGAGAAGAAGCAAATCTGAGAAGAGGACGAGAGAAGAAGGAGAGAAGAAGAAGAGAAGAAGAAGAGAGAGAAGGAGAAGTTAGAGAACTTACCGGCAGAGTCGCAGACGCAGATCCGACACAAATCCGGCAGATCTGACTTCCGAGACTGAGAGTCCAAGTCGTCGCTGCCTCTGTCGAGTCTGTCTTCTTTCCTTTGCTTTTTGTTCTCTTTTCTTTTTTTGTTTTTTTATGTTGTAACAATGTAACTTGTAGGTTTTCTATTCAATTAACTAATAAAATAATATAATATAAATAATAATAATATAACAATACATAAAAAAAAATAAACAAACAGAACTAAACCAATAAAGAAAATTGCATTTTGCAAGCAGGCGCGCCTTTGGGACGCCTGTAGCCTGGCGCCTGTTTGGTAAAGGCGCACGCCTTCTTTACTCCCTGCGCCTTAAGTCACTAAAGGCGCTGAGATGGCGCCTAGAGGCGCCTTGCGCCTCAGGCGCGCGCCTTCGGCGCCTTTAACAACTATGACAGCAACATATTTGATTAATAGGATGCCTACTCGTGTTCTTAACTATTTTACACCCCTTGAAAGCCTTAAAAAATCTTTTCCTGAAACTCGGATTTATTCCAACCTGCCTTTGAAAGTATTTGGGTGCACTGTCTTTGTCCATTTACCTAGTAGACTTCGGTCTAAATTGGATCGTCAAGCTGAAAAATGTGTATTTGTTGGGTATGGCCCAAATAAAAAGGGGTACAAATGCTTCAATCCGAAAACAAAAAAAAAATGTTTATCAGTATGAATGTTTTTTTTTCTAGAAAATCATCCTTATTTTCAGAAAACTTTTCTTCAGGGGGAGAAAGAGAGTGAAGAAAATTTTTGCGAGATTTCTACTAATATTCCCTTACCTAAAACTATTGTCTCACACTCTATTACTCCGAACACTGATCTTTTTAAACAGGGAAATGATGTTCTAGAATCAGGAAACCCGAGGCCTCCTAGTCCTAATCTGTCGAGCCTTACTGTATCTCCAACAGGGGGAGAAATCCTACCAACGGTTCCAAAAAAACCGAATCCTGAGCTTCTGGTTTATAACAGGAAAAAGACTCATCAAAAGAGTAAAGAGCCCACTATTGTACCTGAGCAAGGCCAATCAGAGGTCCCGAGCAATGACTCCCTGAACACTCAAGGTACTCTAAATCCTAACTTGTCTGCAGTTGTCCCTACTATTTCTGATCATACAGAGTCACCTAGCCAAGTTCCTGTAGACCTTGATATCCCTATAGCTGTTAGAAAAGGAATCCGAACCTGTACCCAGCATCCCATTGCCAAATACTTGTCTTATGATAAACTTTCCCATAAACATAGGGCTTTTGCTTCAAATATTTCTCACTTGTTTGTTCCCAAAAACATTCAGAAAGCACTAGATGATCCGAATTGGAAATTAACAGTGTTAGAGGAGATGAATGCTCTTAAAAGGAGTGGAACGTGAGAGATAGTTGACTTGCCCAAAGGAAAGAAAACTGTTGGGTGTAAATGGGTTTTCACTATTAAGTGTAAAGCTGATGGTAGTGTGGAACGGTACAAGGCAAGACTTGTGGCGAAAGGTTTTATGCAAACGTACGGCATTGATTACCAAAAGACGTTTACTCCTGTAGCAAAAATAAATTCTATCCGAGTCTTATTGTCATTGGCAGTCTAGCATTACATCAGTTGGACATAAAAAACTGCCTTTTTAAATGGAGACTTTGAAGAAGAAGTGTTTATGAGCTTGCCACCTAGGTTCGAAGGAAAACACGATCAGAGCAAAGTCTGTAAACTCAAAAAATCCCTGTACGGTTTGAAACAGTCTCCAAAAGCGTGGTTTGAATGCTTTGGAAAGGCTGTGAAGAGTCATGGGTATCATCAGAGACCATACCATGTTCTACAAACATGGTGAGGAAGGGAAAATTGCCGTTTTAATTGTGTATGTGGATGATATAATTTTGACAGGTGATGACATTGAAGAGTTAACCAGACTGAAGAAGAAACTTGCTAAAGATTTTGAAGTCAAAGATCTGGGAGCATTAAAATACTTCCTTGGAATGGAATTTGTCAGGTCAAGAGAAGGAATTTTCGTGAATCAACGAAAATATGTACTTGATTTGCTTAATGAGAGAGGACTACTCGGGTGTAAAGCTGCTAACACTCCAATTGAAGTTAACTTGAAGTTAGAAGCTGCCGAACCTAAGAATATGGTTGATCGTGAAAGATATCAGAGATTGGTGGGAAGACTGATTTACTTATCTCACACACGCCCAGATATAGCATTTGCAGTCAGTATGGTGAGTCAGTTCATGCACTCTCCTGAATCGGAACACTTTGAAGTAGTGTACAGGATTCTGAGGTACTTAAAGGGCTCACCGGGTAAAGGACATATGTTCAGGAAACAAGGTCATTTGCAAGTTGAGGTGTACGCAGATGCTGATTGGGCAGGCAGTATAGTTGATAGATGATCTACCTCAAGATATTGCACCTTCGTTGGAGGAAACTTAGTCACGCGGCGAAGCAAGAAACAAAATGTAGTAGCGAGGAGTAGTGCAAAAGCCGAGTTCAGAGCACTCGCCCATGGGATTTGCGAAGCTATGTGGTTAAAAAGACTCCTTGAAGATTTGAAGGTTATTGTTTCTCCTCCAATGAGAGTCTACTGTGACAACAAGGCTGCCATTTCAATTGCTCATAATCCAGTCCTCCACGACAGAACCAAACATGTGGAAGTTGACAAACACTTCATCAAGGAAAAGCTTGACTGTGGTATGATTTGCATTCTCTACTACCGAACAAGCTGCAGACATCCTTACCAAATGACTACATAAGAGACAGTTTGAAGTTTTAAGAAGCAAGCTAGCTATGGAAGACATCTACAAGCCAGCTTGAGGGGGAGTGTTGAAAAAGAGATATTCGGTTTTAATAAGACCAAATTTTAGGGGATATGATAGGCGTATAAATATAGATAGTCAATGACCAAGATTATGAAATTCTGTTAGTGTACAGCCTGTAGTTACAGCCTGTAGTCACAACCTGTAGTTTCCTGTTACAACCTGTAGTCACAGCCTGTAGTTTCCTTTTTTTAGCTCCTTGTATTTCCTATTTAACTAAAGCATTGTAAACCATTCTTTGTACGGCAATATACAGATTCTTTTCAATCTTGAAATCGCCTATTACTTGCAAGGTATACAACTTCATACAAAAGCCATGAAAATAACTCATATCTGCCAAAAACTCTACAAAAGAAACTACAAAATAAGTATAAGACTCCAGTCTTCTATATCCAGAGGTATCGTGTTCTCAAAAAGTATTGGTTTCAATCTTTAAGTGGGAACTGAGATATTCCTCTCCTTCAAATTCCAATTCCTTCCCTGCAGAATGAATCACAACAAACAAAGGGAGCTACATCCCATACATTCCTAGATCTCAGCCTCTTACAACCTTCCCAGTCCTCTAAGCACATCAATTACAGCCCCTGGAGTGGCCAAAGCACCACCACTGAGGAGAAAAGAAAGCCCCAAAAATTAGTTGCTACTCCACAATTAAGAAGATGGCTCACAGCTTCCTCAGCACCCATACTTTTGTAACACCAACTGGAAATACAAAACTCTCATCTTCAGATTATCTGTAGCAATAACAGAATCCATAGGTGCTAACCTAGCAAAAATGTGCCACCCTGAGGGAGGCCTTTGTGATAATACAACTTCTAAGGAAACTAGATGCCCCCTCCCCTAGAGTGTACCTAATAAAAGGACAAGAAGCTAATCTGCTACTAGATGCCACCTTTTTGAGAATATACCTTAAGCGGAACTCCATTAACTCATCTTCCATTTCACCACAAAACCTGGTCCCTTGCATCATTTCCAATTAAGGCCGTAACTAGTACATCTCCCAGTCCTGCAAATCTCTTCTATTCTAGGGATCCAAACCACACCAGTGGGCGAAATATATATAAACTTGCAACCAAGGCATCTTTATTTGTTGTGATCTGGAAAAGTTCCGATAACCTATCTTTAAGGTCTCTTTCACAAACATATGCCAAAATCTGACTCTAACTCCTTTCCGCTAGACGATAAACATGAAGTAGGAGTTCCTCCTGATCTTTTGTAGCACCCTCCAGGCCCACTCAGTTTCAAGAATCCACCTCCCTCAACACCTAATCACCCCAAGAACATCCACACTTGTGCTCTACAAGTCTTCGACACAAGGATTCCTTCCTAGCAAATCCCGAAGGGCACTACTCCAGCGATGCTCAATAAGACACCCTGAGCTCCCTAATTCCATACCCTCCATCCTTAACTAGGAGGCAAACCTTATTCTATCCCACCAAATGGAACTTATGTCCTCCCCAATTCCCAAAAGATCATCTTCATGGAGCTTATTCAATCTCGTTCCACCAATGCAGGACTGGTGAAGGGAGACATGAATCCTAGACAATGTACTCTTTATAAGATTAATCCTTGCCTTCTCAAAAGGAGATGTTGCTGGTCCATCCTTAATCCACTGCTGAAACTATTCAAAATAGCACCCAAATATGCCTTCGCCTTGAAGGAAGGCAAGGGAAGCCACTCTGTACCCAAATTGGAAGTTAGATCCTCCATGTCCCCTATCTGTTAAAGTTTAAATGGTAATACAGAGTATGGGTTAGCTTCATTAGGGAAGACAGAAATTTGGTGGTTCTGCTTATGGAGTGGTAAAATCTCATGAGAATAAATGCATAATAAAGGTAGCAAGATTAGGACAAATGGAATTCATTTGGTACCAAACTCTTTAAATCCAAATTGCTAAAATTGAAGGGGAAAAAAGAAAACATTATTGGAGCAGGCCTCCACAAAGACCCATCAAAATACTAATAATTCATTCTTTACATTTGATGAATGCTAGCTGGATTGACCATTCAATATTCAATAACCACATAAAAATTTAGATTCTTCTCTGCACATATCCGAATTCCAATTATCAGAAGAAAATAATAATAATAAATAAATATAAATGATCTTAGACACTAAACTATGTCTTTAGAGATGATAAAATACTTACCAAAGCTGAAGACGACAGGTGGGGCAGGAATTGGATTTGGACAACCAGCGTGAAATGCATCAGTTGTGAAATACATGCAAGCAACAAGTCTCAACCACGATTTCCTCCTCTGTCTCCGTTAACATTACATCCAGACATATAGGGCACACACCAACCGCCACGGCCGTTGATCGATCATCGTCCTTAGTCCGCAACCAAACGTCCAGACATGGTCTTTCTCAGGATCCACTTCGAAAAAGCCTACCGGTTCGTCGGTCACAACCGGTTTCAGTGGATACCTCCCTCTTTCACTAATTTTTCCCTTAGCGTACACACGGTGTTTATAAGGTACACACAGTCGTATCTGAAATATAGTGGGAAAAAAAATGAATTTATCCACACAAAGAAGAATAACAAATTAGAAGTATTTATGAAAGGAGAGATGATATTGGCTCTCCAAAATGGCCCAAGACACTCCACTTCTTGAGTCCATGTGCCATTAGAAATGATTTGCCTCAGCCTTTTCTCGGAGCATAGATATCATTTACCTTAACTAAATTGCTGCAAAATTACTCCAAGCAACATAAATTCAGAAACTGCATAAAATAAAATGCTATTAAAATTCATTGTCTTTACCAATTCAGAATAGCTTAGATCATAAAGATCCTCATCATGGGCCCAGTCATCCATGCTAAACTCGGGAAATGGATGACAAGTGTAAAGCCATTGACCTTTCTCAATTTTCCAACAGACGGGGCCTTGCATCGCTCCCTTTATATTGAATGCAGAGCTAATGCAATCGAAAGATTACAATGGCAAATATATTATAAACATAAGAAAGGACAATAGACAACAGTTAAAATATCTAACAAACCAAGAATTAATATATATATATATATATATATATATATATATAATAAAATAAAAAAAGGAAATGTTTAGCCTACACTAAAACGAACAAGTCCATCAAGTTGAACATAACAAATAAAACGGATTAAATAAAACTGTTGTACTGAAAGGAAGGGTACACCTTTTGCTCTGCATTAAATCAAAGCAAGATGTGGTTAAGAGACTGGTCGTAATTGAGTTTGACTCATACAAGATTATAGAACATTTGACTAAAACTGTTGTTCATAGATAGAGAGGATAGGTCATGCTTTTTGTTACTCAAAGTATCTTAATGCGACAAACTAAAAATAATTACCCAGTAAAAAACATTTAACTTATGTAGAACCCTTTACCTGACCATCAATCGCATGCTGGTGGTTATGGGTGTGAATAGAGCCATGTCCTTTTGTACGCTAGGAAGAACTTTGGCAGACAATGAATTCCAGCCTTCAGAACATATTGTGTAGCTGCTTTACCTCAGCATAATAGTACTTGGCTTAACCCTTTGCACTCACCTTCTAGGAATGAATTGAATCATCCAGGTGGAATAGGGGGGAGAATCTAAATGGGTTTTTTCTTATTTTTTTCTAGAGTTAACACCATAAATAAATGATTGTATCAAGTCATACAAACTATTGACCAGTTGAAATTCTTGAAGTCCAACCATCGGACTGGTTTAATCTGCATAATTCTATATTGGTTCTCCTTGGTGAAGGATTTGGAGCTATGGTATGAAATATCGTTGTGCCATGTGTGGCAGCAATCTATTTTAGATGGTAATGCAGAGTAAACGGTTAGCTTCATTAGGGAAAACATAAATTTATTGGTTTTGCAAATGCAATGGTAAAATCTTAAGAATAAAGGTGGTAAGATTATGACAAATGGAGTTCACTTGGTAAGCCTAACAACCATCTCTTGAATAGTCTAAGGTGCAGTAATATTCCCCCCAAGTACATAAAGAGATTTAACTCATAGATAAATAAATAGAAGAGTATGATTTTGAGACTTTCTTCCACACATTCCACAACACACCAATTCAGAAAAAAGCTCATCAAAATCCAAATTGGTAAAAATATATATACATATATAAAAATAAAGGAACAACATTATTGGAGCAGTCCTCCGAATGAGACCCATCAAAAGGCTAATAATTCACTCCTTGACCATTCATTCAATATACACAAAAATTCGATTTCCAATGATGATAGAAACTAAATAAAATAAATGATCATCCTATGCATTAAAAATTGTATCTTTAGAGATCAGAAAATAGTTACGAAAGCTGAAAGCTACATGTGGGGCAGGAATGGGATTTGGACAACCAGACTGAGATGCATCGCCTGTGGAATACATGCAAGCAACAAGTCTCATAGATGCTGTCCATGGTGTCGGTCGACATTACATGCAGACATATAGGGCACAAACCCACCGCCGTTGATCGGTCGTCCTCAGTCCACTTCCAGACGTGGTCCTTCTCCGGATCAACTTCGAAAAAGCCAACCGGTTCGTCGGTGTCAATCGGTTTCAGCGGATACTTCCCGCGTTTACCCAATTTTTGGGGTAGCGAAGCCATAATCTCAAACAGGTCATCATCTTCATCCCAATTATATATCGGATCTTCATAACCATCCTGAGCAATCATAGTATAAAACTCTTCATCTAATTCGTCGTCCGATGAATCTGACAAATATCGCGTAGGCGAAGACGGAGGAAACAACGGCGACGGAATGGGATGATTATCAGAAGATGAAGCAGTGCAGAAGTCGTAATTGGCCGTTCGACTTCTATCAACGTCAACGACTATGACTATTCTGGGCAAATTGCGGCGAAGAAGATTTTTGGGGCTAAAGCGAAATCGAGAGATGAGATATGTAGAAATCTGATGAGATAAGGATAGGACGGTGTTGGGTAGGAATTGGTTTGTGGTGTTAAGGGCGTTAACAGCCAGCTGAGATATGTAGAAATCTGATGAGATAAGGATAGGACGGTGTTGGGTAGGAATTGGTTTGTGGTGTTAAGGGCGTTAACAGCCAGCGATTTGATGGAATTATCAGATAAAAGCCTTATCCGGTCGAAGAGAACAACCTTCTCTGATCTTCCTTTGGTGATTTCTTCGCGTTGGTGCTTAATGGTTATGGATTTGTCGGAGATACGGAACATGAAAAGGGCTTGACAATCTGAAACTCCATTCTTGCAGAGCTTCTCATTCCACCTGAATACACGCACTTTTCTGCCATCGGCTTCTTCGCTCACACTCACCATCTCCATCATGCTATAAAACCAATATTACTCAACTATAGAAATGCTATGAATTTCTAAAATAAGCATCCCTCAAATTGGTTTTACATAAACTACTAACTCCTCTTCCAGTATCTTAAATTCCATCTGAGTAAGGTAACACCTTCTCCCGCTCCGATATTCAAAATTAACCTCATGAACTACCGTGGTAATAATGTTATTATTACACCTGCTATACATTCAACTGATAACTCATCAACGAACCAAAAGATTTAAACATCCTATCGGCTATTGAGAGCATCCACTTCTATCATTGCTTCCAACAGACGAAACTTGATGATTCACACTTTGCATCTATCTAAGCCGTCTCGTGATCCGTTCTATTCGTATGAACTGATATTTTACTAGCTCGATCAAAATAGACAAAATGGCCAATGGATTCAGCTTTTAACATTTAATTGCTCTAATAACTGCACGAGGGTCTTCTATTAGCTTATGAACACCTGCAGGGAGCTGGTACACGCTTGCGGAGGCAAAACAGCACTTGGAACGAGCCCGGAGGGCCCCACACGCTCTGGGGAATGCAGTAGGTGAAGGCACGCGCTCCCACGCGCCCCCACGCGATGGGACGCGCCTGGGGCACATGGGACGCTCCCCCACGCGCCTCCACGCGCGTGGGGATAAATTGCCTTGGCTGGGTCGCGCCAGCTCATGTTCACCTCCTCGCGCGTGTTAACACGCGCCAGGTGCACCTATGTGCGCTGCATGGGATAAATTCCCTTCAATGCTGATCCTGGTGCATGGTATGTGGGTGCACCGCGCCGCACTAGATTGGCCAGCTATCTCCGGTCACTGCACTTACTGCCGGCGGTTCTCCGGTCGCCGGAAAATCGCTGAAATAATTCCAGAAATTAAATAAAAAATTCCAGAAATTAAATTAAGCCTTAAAAAATTCCAGAAAAATTCTAGAAAATTTCTTAAAAATCCCAGAAAATTCCTGAAGCCTAATTTAACCCTCTTGGACCTTCTTGAAGCTTCATAGCACCCTTTGATGAATATTACATGGCTTTAAATAAATTTACAATTAAATAATTATGTGGTGATCTCTGATAGTCCATCTCGACTATCTAATAAATATTACAATAGGAGACAAAATCACTATGTCCCCCCTCCTGCCTGTCCTCCAAACATCTGCTTCATACCGTGAAGCATCATGTTTCCACTAGGATAAATAAAGAACTAAGAGTTGTGAAACTCAGTCCTTGCATCCTCCATCCAATTTGTCTGCAGAAAGTACCGTTAATGCGGTACCACCAGTTTTCGTCTGTATCCATTGTTTAAATTAGAGCATCTTCAAAAGCGAATTCTGCAACTAAATCTATCCACCACTGATCAGTGATAAACTTACCGATATTGAAAGTCAATCGGTAATTCCATTTATCAATAGTCAACTATGACTTTAACTCAACAAAAGTCAACAAACTACGACCTTTCCATACATACCATGCACCTCATCTTTATATAGGTGTTTTGTCTTACCATCTTGTCTTTGACACACCCTACTTCTTTAAGATAAGTTAATTCGACTTATTTGTCTAACTTCAAAGGAATATGAAATCTTTCCATCCTCAACGTAAGTCATTAATTTCCTAGCAACAACTAATTGTTGCAAATTGTGACTAAAAAAATAATTCCATATTATTTATGAAAAAGAAGAGACTTAGTATCCTCCTCCATGTGCAACACTGGCAAATTCCTCCTAATGACATACCCTTGTGAATAAATTCTTAATTAAGAATTTACTGATGAATATTTATTCAGTCTCTTATCCTCACTCAGTGTCATTCCAATAAGTAATTAATCCAGTACTAAATTGTAATACCCCTAATTTCAAAAGATAGTCCTGGTATTTAATTTATTATTTTAATTGAATTTTAAATTATTTAAATTGTTGATTGGCGTGTTTATTTGCAATAATTGACGACTTGTTATTTAATAATGATTTTGTGAATTTATTAATTATTAAATTGTATTTTATTTTCTGTTTTATGTTAACTTGGAATTTTATTGTTTCTTTAATTGAATTAATAATTAAATGTTTTAATTAATGATTAAGTATAAAAGTGTGGTTAGGGTTTTAGTTCTGTTTAGGTTTAATTTAATGAGCCGACAGGGTTTATAAACTAGGTTGTGTTTATGGGCCGAGTTTCAGACTTTGGATATAATTGGACTTAGGTTTTTGGTTGCCTATAAATATATAAGATAAGTCTGCTTAGGGTTTTAAGAAAAGTAAAACCTATACACGTCTGTGGAGGCAGAGAGAGAACAGAGGAGGAATTTTGCAGTAGGAATCGCCGGAACCTTAGAAGACGATGGAGAGATTTTGAACAAAAGTCTTAAAGGCAAGTTCTAATCCTATCTCTTTCCCTTAGGCTCGTGTTCTTTACACGACTAATACAATTCCAGGATTTAATAAGGATTTAAATTGAACTGTATTGGAGGTCCTAAATGCTTAAAACTGATTGTGTTTCTAATTTGTTTAATGGTTGTTTTAAGTCCTTTGTTGTTGTAATTTATGTTAATTCATGGAAATTGATGAGGAATAATTTTAATTAATTCTATATTATGTTGGGAATCACTGAAATTTATTTAGATTGCAAGTTTGATGTGTTAAAACAGTTGGGGTTCGGGATTGCATAAACTGCTAGTATTAAATTCTTGTTACAAAATTTATGCTTTAAATTAATTTTGGTAATTGAACAAAGAATTTAGTGGATTCTGGAATCAGTTGGAACCCAATTTGAACATCTAAGTGCCTTAGGAATGGAAGTCGGATCAACAGAATCAAGCCGGACGTGAAGGAGATGAAGGAACGGAGAAGAGCAGGCTCTTATTTTTGAAGAGCCAGCTCATTGGGGCGAAGAGTAGGCTCCATGTTTATATGGAGCCGGCTCTAGAGGTCTTGGAGCCACCTCCATGCTTAGGAGAGCCGGCTCCAAGCTTTGGAAGAGCAGGCTCTTCCTTTGGGGAAAGCAGGCTCTTGGTTGGATTTTTGTTTTCCATTTTTCTGTGACTTTATGAGCTACGGAACTCGGATTTTGGGATTTTCAGTTTCTGTTGGAAGCTATACTGAGGTGTTTAGAGGTGATCTAAGCTTGGTTAAAATCCTTGAGAGAAGATTTATGCAAAGTAAAACAATTTTGTTTTAATGCGACAGTGGACAATGCTTAATTAATCAGTTTACTGTGTTTTTGTTAAGAAAGGATGCAGAATTGCTTAACACTTAGAATAACAGTTCTTAGCAATAAAATTCTCAATTATACCTATCCCGATGTTTATAAAATAAGTGTGTGGATTTATATGGTTTAGTATGCTTATTTGGCCCTAAGTTGGTTTTCAGTTTGGATGGGAGGAACTGCAAGATGTTTAAGCTTTGGTATTAAAATTCTTAGTGATGATTTGCAGTTAGTCACGTTCCAGAATTACTAAAAATAAACCTGTGAACATTTATATTCTGTTATGGTTGATTAGAATTAATTGGTTTACATGTAAAACCTGTAGTATCAATTAATGGACATTTCAGATTAGTATGGATTAAGCTTGTTAATTGACAATTATTTTATCATGCTTAATATGGAACAATTGATATTTGTACTTAATGTTTTATTGTCAATTGTGGAAAGTATGGATTGGTTGATAGTTATATTTTTATTTATTCTATCAACTACCGGATGGATTGGATTGTATGCACCGGTACGGGACGGTGACATACTAGGTTTGGATTGGCTTAAAATTGCTATATCCTACTTATACGGAATAAGGGAATGGATTAAAAATAAATCCTACTTATATTTAGGCTAAGTCAAAGAAGCTGCACAAGCTGAATGACTAGCTGGATTACTGGTTATCTATGGTAAGTCTGTGCAGTTGAATAAGCTAAACGACTTACTAGATTTATTATGGATGGTTATGAACAGATTTTAAATATATTATTATGGTACCGTGACATGAGCTTGAGTCTCAGAATCGACGGTTAGGGAGCGTATATGCAGTAGGATGCGTAGCTGGCTATGCTGGTTGTGGTGTATCCTGTTAGGCTTAGGTAGTCATGCCCACTCAGGTGCGTTTTGCATGTTGCCTTCTACTCAGGTTGAGACTCGTATCATAGTCCAGCGGGAGTCCATAGTGTGGATATATATATATACACGACTTATATAGTTATTGTTGAGTTGGTTAGAATGTATATACGTATCGAGTCTCTGCTTGGATTGTAGTAGGTTAGAACTTGTTCATGGGCCTGACCCACTCCTATTTTTCAGGTGTACGTCAGTTCCAGGCTTGAACTTATTCGTGCTAAGTAAAGATGATCTTCCATTCTACCGACAATGCAGGACTTCCTTCTAGATATTTGATTTGGATTTTATCTGTAGTTTACTTTCATTTCAGTTTGGTTTTTAGGGGTCCACTAGAGATGGATTCCCAAGTTGTTAACTTATGGAGGTTTTGGATTATTGGGATTTAAGCATATTTAATATTAAAGGATTTTATATTTTAGCTTTCTTTCAGCTTAAACTATTGTTTCTTAAATTTATTTTGTATTTCGTGTTTGTTTTAAAATATTAATTGTTTGATATCCCTCGGGTTTGGGCCTGGGCCTGATCAACTTGTGTCTCTGATCCAAGAGGTATCACAGTTGGTATCAGAGCACTCCAGGTTCAAGTGTCTCTAGGACGTTTCGTATTAAGACTTCCGCTTAGCGTTTTTTTTAGAGCTCATGTTTAGGATTCGTTGAATTCTTTTACGGTTCGTTTAAACTCGTACTGATGTCTGTCTTTCTATGTTAACAGCATGGTTAACACTGGAAGAGTACAGGACATGAATAGATAACAGAGGAGAGTGGCACGTAGACAGCAGAAACGTTTATAACGTCGGCAAATGGAAGAAGAGCAGCAAATGCCAGGGTTTCAGGAGTAGCAGGAGGAAGTTCAACAAACTCAGGGTTGGGTCAGAGATCCAGAGATTTCTCCACACCTCAATGACCTTGTTGCTCGAGCTATAGAGGCTGGGGTAACAGCTGCACTCTGAAACCAACCACAGGTTCAGCAGGCACCTGTACCAGCACCAGTGGTTCAGATGGATTCTTGGGAAAATGCTAGGAGCTATTTCACAAAAGGGAGTCCACCTGTGTTCTCAAGCTCCACCGATGTGAGAGCAGCTCACCAGTGGAAACAGGACATTGAGCGTCATCTTCGTTTGGTTCAGTGCACAGAGGTTCAGAAGCAGATGCTTGCTACTTTCAAGCTAGTTGGGGATGCACTTCAGTGGTGGGAGTCAGTTACCACCCCAGAGGAGAGGATGACATTGTCTTATGATGAGTTCAGTGCTCGCTTTGACGAGAAATATTTTCCCTATCCAGTCAGGGCAGCTATGAAGACCGATTTTCTAAATCTGCAGCAGGGAAACATGACAGTGGCGGAGTATGAGCAACAGTTCACACGTTTGTCTCTCTTTGCACCGGAGGAGGTGGATACAGAGGAGAAGAAGTGCAACAATTTCGTCAAGGGACTGATGTGGTCTATCAAAAGAGCTATTACAGGTAGTAACCTATACTACCTATGCTCAGGTGGTAGACGCCGCTCTACAACAGTATCAGTTGACTGTGGACATCAGACAGGCTCGTGGTGAGAAGCGGGGTGATAAAGACTCTACTAATCAGTCAGCTGAAAAAGGGAATGGCAATGGTCACCGGTAGAATGACAAGGGCAAGTTCCAGGGACAACAGCCTTGGAAGAAGCACAAGGGTGGTTCAGATGCTCATAAGAATGGGGTACCTATTCAGAGGCAACAAAATGGGGGACCACAGGTAGGACAGGGTCAGCCACAGGCTAACCTACAGAGGAGGCCATTTGGTACTTTCCAGGGTAGTTGTTACACTTGTGGAGAGTATGGTCATACCACCAGGCAGTGTCCTAAAGCAGGATAGGGACAGGGACAGGGATAGTATGTGCAGCAGGGACAGAGGGTGTCAGTGCCTCTACCAGCTCCACAGGTTCCACGGATTTAGGGACAGACACATCTGGCTTTACCGGCACCGCCGCAGACTCAAGGACAGGTACCACAGCAGTTGCACTATGGCAGGGTGTATAACCCCATGCCACAGGATGTTCAGGCACCCCAGACTATTGAGGGTAAGTTTCCTATTCATGGTTTTCATGGACGTGTTTATTTGATACGGCTGCTACACACTCATTTGTAGTTAGGACTTTCGTAGTTTTATCTGGGATGAGGACGAGGGTATGCACTAGACCTCAGGGTATTTCTACATCATTGGGCGATACAGTTATTATACATGAGAGTGATGGGCCTGTGACACTAGATATTGGCAGACTCAGATTTCTAGCCAATCTATTGGTCCTGGACATGCACACTTATGATGTGATACTTGGGATGGATTGGTTGTCTCACTACCATGCCCAAGTTGATTGTTTTGATAAATCTATTATTTTTACCATACCTGGTCAAAATATGTATGTAGTAGCTATGCCACGTTCTAAAGGGGGCGATAGCACCTATTTGTTCCATGTGGAGGAGGAAAATGAGGAGGGGATTACTGTGTCATTGGATAACATACCAATTATACAGAATTTCCTGGATGTATTTCAGGAGATTCCAGGGTTGCCACCTAGTTGCAAGATCGATTTTGTGATAGACTTAGCTCCAGGCACTGCGCCTATTGCTAGGGCACCCTATAGGATGGCACCGGTAGAGATGAGCGAGCTGAGGGATTAAATTCAGCAGCTACTCAGCTAGGATTTCGTTCATTTGGTTTTTAGGGGGTCTACTAAAGATGGATTCCCGAGTTGTTAACTTATGGAGGTTTTGGATTATTGGGATTTAAGTATATTTAATAGTAAAGGGTTTTATATTTTAGTTTTCTTTCAGCTTAATGGAAGGGAAATCAGTTGGTAGATTGTTAAGTAGATTTCAACTGCTGACTCAAACCTGCAGGTGGAATACATTGTAGCTTTAAAGGTGGCAAAGGAAGCCTATTGGTTTGATCTCACTGATTTAGAGGTTATGGAGTATACTAGCCTGCCTATTGAGCTATGTTGCGACAATAGTGCAGAAGTAGTTCAAACCAATGACCCAAGGTTCTATAGAGAAACAAGATACACTGAGAGGAAGTATCATGTTCTACATGATATTGTCCAGCAAGAAAATATACTTGTAGTTAGAACGTTGCATTGGAACACAACTTTGTTGATCTATTATCAAAGGTGTCATTGATCAATAATTTTGATCATCATCTGGATAACATTGGAGTTAGGTGCAATTTGAATTGGCTATGAGGGCAAGTGGGAGCTGTTGGGATTTATATGCCCTAACATAGCAAATTCCTAACAGATTAAAGTGACATATGTTCCTAACGTTTCTGAAATATTTATGTTTTGTATAATTGGTGAATTCAATGTATTATGTTTCGATTCATTATTGAATTGATAGTATCCTCTTGATTACAAGAGATATTTATATATGTATGTGATGGCGATCAATACATGAATATAAATAGTAATCATAAATTGTTCATAGTCGATAATTGTGAATGAAATCATAATTAATTAAGACTTAAACTGGATCCATGTTAGGTTGAGATATATTGCGAGAGCCGTCGTATGCAATTGCTCCCTATCACCGTCATGACATTTGATTCTTAAGCATGAGAAAAGTATAGACTCTTTTATTAATTAATAATTACTTTGATTTGTTCGGCGGATTCTTCGAGATCCTTAGACCTACACTTTGGGTAGTTATGTAATTAATAGTTAGAGGGTTATATTTTCAATATTTGCATCATTGCTACTTGTATTTATTTTGTATTGATTATGGTTGATCACAAAGTAAATTTGAAGACCTTCGTGTGTTTTTAGACAAAATGATTTATTATATATTTATTTATTTAAATTATTATTTTTGTCAAACAAATGTTTTATTGTGATCGAGCCAGAAATAATCAAAGGTACCAAAATAAATATATTAATTAAGTAGTCGGATTGATGGCTTTATTTATCCGATAACTAATTATGCATAGAGGGGTCAAAGTGCAATATTGACTTAGAGGTTATTTATTATTTAATTGGAGTTCAATTAATTTCTTTTAGTGGAGTAGAAATTAATTTATGAATTAATTGAATTGGGTCCATGGACCGGGTCAATTATTAATTCATTATAGCCAATAAAATAATAGGCCGAATGGATTCTCACTCATAGCCCAACTTGATATTGGAATCATATTAGATTTGAGACATGTGAATTAGAGATTGAGAATGATTTGTTGTTTCCTTTTCTTTATTTTTATGTTGCCTATAAAAATACATGGTCTATGTATATTTTTGGTGTGATTTTTAGTAGAAGGAAAAAGGAATATATTTTCTCTTTCTAGAAAATTAGAGTTTATGTTCTCATCTAGTGGATGGAAGACCCTCGTGGAATACTTAGAGCAATTAAATGTTAAAAGCTAAATCCATTGGCCATTTTTAATTGCTTCTGTCTGTTATTTATTTATTTAACTGATGCATAGAATAATTAATTGTTTATTCATGCATTGGATCCATGATATTTAATTAAATGACTGGATTTATATTAATTAAATTATAAAAATTAATTAGATTTAAATACTAATTAATTTGAGAGCACTTATAGGGAAACGAAAAATCATTTTTGTAAATTATTTTTAAAGTGTGCCTCAAATTAAATATTAGTGAATCGTTTAAAGTCCAAATATTTTCTAAATTTAATTAGATTAAAATCAAGACGTTTTGCATACATTATATCATGTAAATGAATAATATGAAAACCCTAATTATAAATGATTAAAAAATTGAGTGGGAGTGTGGATTTTTATACATTGCCCCATGGCCTTTGTTATTAAAACCATTGTAATTAGATCTTAAAAAATAAGGCCTCACGCATGATTTGAAGAGTCTTAATATTACAAGAATGGTTGTCTCATGAAAATTAAAATATTAAATGTTCATTGTAATTAGATCTTTAAAAATAAGGCCCTACGCATGATTTAAAGAGTCTAGATTATAATGACAAGATATTTAATGTTTTTATTTTTCATTAGAGCTTTAATAACGTTATACACTCAATCTAAAATCAATAGTGTTAGCTCCCCAACGGAGTGGTCTACACTAGGTGATTTTAGAAAGGCTAAACATAATCGGGAATCATTTCATATAGATAGACAAGGCATTGTCTTAAGAGATATGGGAGATGATGGGATTTGCCCGCCAATAGCAATAATGAATTTCGCCAACCGAATAAATTATTGACGTATTGGTTATCAGATTTTTCATGCAGTAGTTAAGAAACCCACATATTATTATTTTAATGGAAGTGCTCACCTACTAGCAAATGAATCCCAACAATAGTAATAATGAACTCCTCCATCAGGATAAGTTATTGACATATTGATTGTGTGATTTATGATGCTACGGAGTTGAGGGACCCGCATTAATTAAAAGGGATTGTTTACCAATAATGATAATGATCTCTTATTCAATTGAGATTTATTATATTATGTGGCTAACAAACTCATTTTGATTTTAAATATGCATGATAGTATTAATAATTCACCTTGCATATTGTATGAATGCATTTATATTCAGATTAATTATGTCTAATTCATGTTATTTGCTTGCTCACATATTCAATGTATGTGGACCTCTTTTATAATGACTGGAAAAGGAATTTAGATATTTTATTCACAATGTAAGGGTACAAAATGTATTTAATACTCCTATACCTAATTCATTTACTTTAAGATACTTAATGAGATTTTTTAGTGAGATTAGATAGGGTGTATGCCTACGTACTGTGTCAGACTTGAACATCATCAAGATAGCCTAAGGAACTGCAGTATGAGGTCGAATTTTGGAAAATGATAGTTTATTATTTAAAAATTAGCTGGAGATCTATAGGGCTGACTTGGGTGGTAAGTTTCAAGTTGACATGATTATTGCCTTGTTACCAAACTCGTTCGACTTTTTTAGAGTGAACTAAATAAGGAATCAGTTTGAGTTCACACTCGCTGATATTCTTATAGAATTGGTAACAGATGAAGGGATAATCAAAAGTATAGGAGTTCCTATTAATCTAACCTAGTCTATACTATCTTCTTCTAGGCCTAAGTGGAAGGGCAAAGTAAAGAAGAAGGATGATAATAGGACTAGGCTAGCACAAAACATGGGTATTCAAAAAGGTTAAAGGGAATAAGGCAGTGTATGTTGAGGGTGAAGAAAACTGTTTCTTTTATCGCTAACTAAAATACTAAAGGACTAACTGTCTAAACAATGACGTGGCATAGGAAAATATATATTTAATCATTGAGCCATGTTATGTGGTTACGTCTATTAATTCCTGATGGATAGATTCTAGAGTCACTAAACATGTTTGCAATTCATTGTAAGGATTTCAGGAATCCAGAAGCCTTGATGATATGGATATATATATTTATCTTTTGACCTGATGCCAAGGTTGTAGTTAAGTTAGTGGGAGTATTACATCTGAAATTAGAGAGTATGAGGATATTAGTATTAGAGAACTATCTTTATGCACAGAAGTTAGACGCAATCTAATTTTTTATTTCACTTGTGGTTTATAAAACTGTATTGTTATTTTGTAAAACTGGTTTTATAAAATTGAATAGATATGCGATTACTTCTGGTGCATTGAAAGATGGTTATTATACTATAATCACAAGCTCTTAAGATTTGCAGGATGTAGAAACTAATGTTGCATCTTCTAGATTGAATGTTAAGAGAAAATTTGTTATTCCTGACTCATTGTATTTTTAATGTCTATTTTTGGGTTGTTATTAATCAAAATGAAATTCAAAGATTGGTCAAAGAAGGTTTATTACCTAGTGAGGCAGAGGAGCCTAAACCAAACTTGTGAATCCTGTTTTGAATGATAGATAACTCTAAGGGCTTAATCAGCCAGATGAAATAGACATAAAGGACAATTGGAGTCGGTACACACAGACACGTGTGGTCTTATGAACATTCAAGCAAGATTACTCACGTTTTGGATAAATTTATCTGATACGACACAAGTCTTAAATTTTTGGTATATTCCGAAAGTGTCAAGACTGACGTGGAGCACAGATTAGATAAACTTATCAAAACACTTCGATCTGATCGTGGATATGAGTATTTCTTGGGATAGTGCAAAGACTATATAATCAATGAGGGTATTGTATACCAGTTTTCCGCAATTGACGCTCAATGCTTTGAGGTGTCAAATAGGAATAACAGAATTTCTGCTTAACATGGTTAGATCTATGAACAATTATGCTACATTATCTCTTTCATTTAAAAATTTAGCGTTAATGATATTGATGTGCATTATGAACTGCATTCCATCTTAGTCTGTCTCAAGGATACCATTGACTTTGAGACTCAAACTCATGTCACGGTACCATAATAATATATTTAAAATCCGTTCATAACCATCCATAATAAATCTAATAAGTCGTTCAGCTTATTCAACTGCACAGACTTACCATAGATAACCAGTAATCTAGCTAGTCATTCAGCTTGTGCAGTTTCTTTGACTTAGCCTAAATATAAGTAGGATTTATTTTTAATCCATTCCCTTATTCCGTATAGGTAGAATATAGCAATTTTGAGCCAATCCAAACCTAGTATGTCACCGTCCCATACCGGTGCATACAATCCAATCTCTTAAGACAATACCTTGTCTATCATATGAAATGATTCCCGATTTACGTTTAGCCTTTCTAAAATCACCTAGTATAGACCACTCCGTTGGGGAGCTAACACTATTGATTTTAGATTGAGTGTATAACGTTATTAAAACTCTAATAAAAAATAAAACATTAAATATCTTGTCATTATAATCTAGACTCTTTAAATCATGCGTAGGTCCTTATATTTAAAGATCTAATTACAATGAACATTTAATATTTTAATTTTCATAAGACAACCATTCTTGTAATATTAAGACTCTTCAAATCATGCGTGGGGCCTTATTTTTGAAGATCTAATTACAATGGTTTTAATAACGAAGGCCATGGGGTAATGTATAAAAATTCCCGCTCCCACTCAATTTTTAATCATTCATAATTAGGGTTTTTTTATTTTATTCATTTACATGATATAATGCATGCAAAACGTCTTGATTTTAATCCAATTAAATTTAGAAAATATTTGGACTTTAAATGATTCACTAATATTTAATTTGAGACACACTTTAAAAATAATTTACAAAAATAATTTTTCGTTTCCCAATAAGTGCCCTCTAATTAATTAGTAATCAAATCCAATTAATTTTCATAATTTAATTAATATAAATCAAGTCATTTAGATAAAATATCATGGATCCAATGCATGAACAATAATTAATTAACAATTATCTATTCTATGCATCACATAAATAAATAAACAACTAATAAAAACAAATTAAATGGCCAATGGATTCAGCTTTTAACATTTAATTGCTCTAATAACTGCACGAGGGTCTTCTATCAACTTGTGAACATCTGCAGGGAGCTGGTACGCGCTTGCGAAGGTAAAACAGCACTTGGAACGCGCCCGGAGGGCCCCACACGCGCTGGGGAATGCAGTAGGTGAAGGCACGCGCTCCCACGCGCCCCCACACGCTGGGACGTGCCTGGGGCACGTGGGACGCGCCCCCACGCGCCTTCACGCGCGTGGGGACAAATTGCCTTGGCTGGCGTGTGAGACCTACGCGCCAGCCCATGTTCATCTCCTAGCGCGTGTGGAGGTGCACCTATGTGCGTTACATGGGATAAATTCCCTTCAATGCTGATCCTGGTGCATGGTATGTGGGTGCACCGCGCCGCACTAGATTGGCCAGCCAACTCCGGTCACTGCACTTGCTGCCGGCGGTTCTCCGGTCGCAGGAAAATCGCCGAAATAATTCCAGAAATAAAATAAAAAATTCCAAAAATTAAATTAAGCCTTAAAAAATTCCAGAAAATTTCCAGAAAATTTCTTAAGAATCCCAGAAAATTCCTGAAGCCTAATTTAACCCTCTTGGACCTTCTTGAAGCTTCATAGCACCCTTTGATGAATATTACATGGCTTTAAATAAATTTACAATTAAATAATTATGTGGTGATCTCTGATGGTCCATCTCGACTATCTAATAAATATTACAATGGGAGACAAAATCACTATGTCCCCCCTCTTGCTTGTCCTCTAAACGTCTGCTTCATACCGTGAAGCATCATGTTTCCACTAGGATAAATAAAGAACTAAGAGTTGTGAAACTCAGTCCTTGCATCCTCCATCCAATTTGTCTGCAGAAAGTACCGTTAATGCGGTACCACTAGTTTTCGTCTGTATCCATTGTTTAAATTAGAGCATCTTCAAAAGCGAATTCTGCAACTAAATCTATCCACCACTGATCAGTGATAAACTTACCGATATTGAAAGTCAATCGGTAATTCCATTTATCAATAGTCAACTATGACTTTAACTCAACAAAATTCAACAAACTACGACCTTTCCATACATATCATGCACCTCATCTTTATATAGGTATTTGGTCTTACCATCTTGTCTTTGACACACCCTGCTTCTTTAAGATAAGTTAATTCGACTTATTTGTCTAACTTCAAAGGAATATGAAATCTTTCCATCCTCTACATAAGTCATCAATTTCCTAGCAACAACTAATTGTTGCAAATTGTGACTAAAAAAATAATTCCATATTATTTATGAAAAAGAAGAGACTTAGTATCCTCCTCTATGTGCAACACTGACAAATTCCTCCTAATAACATACCCTTGTGAATAAATTCTTAATTAAGAATTTACTAATGAATATTTAGTTAGTCTCTTATCCTCACTCGGTGTCATTCCAGTAAGTACTTAATCCAGTACTAAATCCTCCTTCCGACTTGGTAACAACTTCTGAAATTTTTAAGAAGATGTTCAGCAAATCCAGCACCTCTGATAAATCATCATGGTGTTACAGTGATCTTTATTTACCACCACCTCACGCATACAGAAATATTAACAACCACCAATATCATGGCGCTGTAATATGATACGAATCCATACCTAATATAAAGTATATCAAACTAATCATTCTAGATTGTTTGACTCGTAGTGATGGTTTAACTATCCCATCCCAAAACACACCATAATGACACATGTCCAGGTCCAATAGATTAGCTAGATTTATGTGTATCTACCAAATCCTACGACCGTCGCTCACAAATCTAGCGTAAATAGCGCTATTAGTCCATGTTATTAAAACAATAGTTGGCTGATCGCACACTTATGTCCCCAACTAAACTACATACCAAATCCCGAATAATTAACAAAAAAAATAAAACACATATGATAAACACAATTAAACAAGATATACTCCTACTTAGGATATCGTTCTTTCTAAAAAAGAAAGTCTCCTTTAAAATCAACCTTACTAGATTTTTTCAAAATTTCCTTTTATAATTTCATAAATAATCATCCAATCTCGAAACATATCCTTTAAAACATAGCTTAAAAACACAAATGTTTGCCTAAGCAAATACCAAGGGCTTAACCCTCATCCTCCCTATACGCGGAATGTAAACTATCTAACTTGGCTTTATAAAGTGAATTAAAACGTCACAACGTAATACCAATACCTTCCTGAATGTGATACAAAATCATACATTTCGTTCTGATAAGAACTCCATCAAATCCCCAATCTTCTGAAGAGTACTTCTTATATATCTCTTTTAGAGATGATAAGACAGTTTAATTATATGTAGATTGATCAATCCCAATTCTACAAATAACATTCGCTATACAGCCAACAAATAAGATCACCCTCGCGCGATCATCCATCTTCCAGACGTAGTACCCTCTCTCTTGGATATGCTGAAATCTCCTCCATTAGGATCTTCTTTGGACTCCAAATCCCCGCTTGTCTCCTTTTTGAGATCAACTGAAGTCGTGTTGGCCCTGATATGCGATGACCTATCATGCACACCTAAATCCTTCATTGGCTTATACTTTAAAGTAATTCCAAACGAACCTAAACCTTCGATCCCTAATTCTGCCTTCGGGCAATGAAATCGATAACGTACTCCTTTACTCCTTTGGGTCTTTATCGCTGTCGCCTTGGACCCCATCCTTTTCCTAGTGGCAACCATTCTGTAACTACAGAATATAATTGACATTAGCTCCTCCTAATGAATTGTAAATAGAGTACAATGAATCCTAATACGGGCTCTACGCAACGCAGAAGTCACATAACGAAAGACACTCTTAAGGACACTTGAACCTGGAGTTCTCTGATTCCAACTATGATACCCTCGGATTTACGAATGCGAGTTGGCCAGGCCCACGCCCGAATACCCGAGGATATCAAAAACAAAATCGGCAATAAACGAACATAGAGTACAAAAGAATAAAGAAGCATAAATAAAATGCTGACAAGAAACTAAAATGATAATCTAATAATAAACCTCAGAATATATTTTCATTAATTAATAAACTCTTCTAATAAAACTGATCCTCCAAAATACAACTCGGGAATCCATACTGTGTGGACCCCTAGAACATCCACACTAAACAAATAATAGCAATGACTGTCTAAATTAGGAAACTGAATCATAAAGGAACTCCTATGTAGCATCGGAAGAATGAAGTAGACTGATCCCTGCTTAGCACAAACAACCTCTACTCCTGATGAACACCTGAAAAATAATGGTGAGTCAGGATCACAAACAAGTTATACTCTACTACAGTCCAAGCAGAGTTCCGATACGCATATATATCTAACAGTAACTAGTAGTCCGTATATATATACACACACTAAAGGAACCTCACTAGACTATAGGGTTGTCTCAACCTAAATAGTAGGCAACATGCAAAACGCACATATAGTGGGCATGAGTACCTAAACCTACCAAGGTACACAACTACACTATATCTAGCCACACATCCCTAGCGATATACGCGCCCTAACCACTGATCCAGAGACTCAAGCTCATATCATGGCACCATACTTATATATATATAATCTAGTAACCATCCTATTCAGTATAAATGAATCTTCCATAAGTCGTTCAACTTGTTCAGCTAACCTGACTTGAATATAAGTAGGACTTAACATTTTAGTTAATCCATTCCCTTATATAATAAATTAATCATCCATAAGTCATTCAACTTGTTCAGCTGACCTGACTTGAATATAAGTAGGACTTAACATTTTAGTTAATCCATTCCCTTATATAAAATAAGTAAGACTTAACTGATAAGTTAATCCGTCCCTAGAATGCCACCGTCCCATACCGGTGCATTAAACCACACAATCCAACAATTGATGTAACGATTAAGGAAATACATCAAACAATCTATAAATAACTATGATAATATGATATCAAGTTATCACAAAATAAGAATGGCTTATTATTTATTTAAGCTTCCTATATCATATGTCCTACACAAACTGAATCTTATACATATGATGATATTTTATTATACCGTCAAATAAACATTCTCAATATCTAATTCATCCTACACATTTAATCTCAATTGCTAAAACATATTAAAAGATTAAATCCATTCGTTTGTTTAAAACATTTAAATAGCAAACATCATTATAATTGAGTCTATTTAAATTTATTTAAACCCAAACCTAGTTCTTATTTAATGTTCAGGAATCCTAGGCATGTTTTTACGTTCCATCATTCCACAGATATGAAAAATACATAGTTTAAACATGTAAAAATCACACTGGAAATCAAATCAAAATCATGCATTTATCAATTCATAACACAAGAACAGATATGAACCAAATTCATAAAACCTATGTTCTAATCCAATTAAACATGCATAATTATTTAATTTTATGTGTTTAATAAATCCTGGAATTTCCTAGGCATATACAGAAACACGAATCAAAGGGAAAGAGATAGAAGAAGAACTTGCCTTAAACTTTCGGATCGAAAGTTAAACTTCTTCTTCCTTGATCTTCTCTCTATAGGGTTTTTCTCCTCCTTCCTTCATTTTCCTCCTTCATTCTCTAACTCTCTCTCTCTAGAATATATCACGTGAATATTTCTAACCCCCTTTTACAACCTATAGCTATATATTTATAGACTAAATAAAATAACCCTAACTCTTTTCCCAATCCAAGTCAACTTAAAAATATATATATATATATATTAAAATATTATAAAGGTAAGTAAAATATGTTACGTATATAATTTATGTATATATTTATTAAATAAATAAATTATACACATCCCATTATTTATTAATGGATTATCCAATAATACCTAAGTTACTATAATATTATAAAGTAACTTAAAACATAACACGTATCATATCTATGTATATTTTTATTATTTAAATATAAAACATATACATCAGATTAAATATTACTACCCAAGTTACCGTAAAAGTAATTAATAAATTACCCATTATTTATTAATGCATTATCCAATAATACTTAAGTTACCATAATATTATAAAATAACTTAAAACATAACACGTATGAAATCTATGTATATTTTTATTATTTAAATATAAAACTTATACATCAGATTAAATATTACTACCCAAGTTACCATAAAAGTAATTAATAAATTACTTTCCCTTTTATATATGTATATAATAAATATCTATATATATATATATACACAACTATCCATGGGTAATAATCCGTACCCATCCAATCTCCTATCCAAGTAGTCCATGGGACCCAATTGGTTGGCCCATTATTACTAATCATAACCATAAAAGAAAAATAAAAGAAAATAATAACAGAAAAAAAAACATTTAATTTACAATTAATCAAACACTATGTAAACACATAATCTAATTAAACAATTAACACATAGAGTAATATAAATAACACACAGACACATAATCAAATACTCAAGTAATACTTAATTCAATTAAACCCATAAACAATTAGTCAAATAATCAATTAAATAATTAAAAATACAATTAAAACAAATAAATAAATATCGAGACTATCCTTTTAAAATTAGGGGTATTACAATACAACAACATTTATGATAATTAATTATTTGTTCATTTGTCAAAATACATAAGGTGACCATTTTGATGGAGTATGAAATAGATTTTGAACTTATCCATGAAGGAAATACTACCAATATGGTGTCCTACGTTAAATTGATTTTATTGAAATAAGCAAAAGAAGTTATGGCGTCATCGTGTAGGGTGTTGCCAAGTACATTTTGGAAGAGGAGTTGCTGGTTATTGAGGGAATAGTGCAAGCTGTTGCTACCTAGTTTTGGAATCAAGTAACAGATCTTACAAATTAACTGATTATCATTTCAATGAATGACATGTTATGTTGCATCAAAAATCTAAAATGCAAGGTTTTTTATTGATCAGTACTTGACAGTGTTAGATGAGCATATCTTGATCAACTTAAAGGCAAATATTATATGCTCAATTACAGATGATTATGTATAGGTGTGTTTTTTCGTATGCCAAAATGGACCATCACATAATTTAATAAACTAGTTCTTTGTATGCCTTTCTCCCCATCTCCTCTCCCTCTCCGCTAATCCATATCCATAAGAATTGTGTGATTATTAGACATCTTATTTCCATGGAGTGTCTGTTAATTATAGCACGTCTCTTGATGGTACATCATTTTAATATAGAAATCTAAGATAAAGGGATCAGCTGACTGAATAATGGAAGCTATGTTTTTTGGGAGTTTCGACGGTTAGATAAGAACATAATTTTGTTGTCTTCTACTATTATATTGAGTCCGGCAGCCCTTGTACTGTTAATGTTGCAATCTAGATTGTAGAATTGCACAATGCGCAAAACCTTTGGTCTGCCTCTGTGTCGCTTGCCTTTTAGGCAAACAACTCTTCCTCTTTTAACAGGCGCAACATTGTGTGTACGTTAAATATGTCCATACAAACTTTGTCTACTTTCGCTAATTTTATTTAGATGAACTTGTGGATTCAGTATCCGAATATAATTACAGTTTGATGTCTATGTTGGCTTCTTCACTTTCTATATCTAAGATTTCTGTATTTATGCATATATTTTTAGTTTTCTTTCTTCATCATTTTTAATTTGCATAATATGATCTTATCTCCCTTCCTCAATCTCGTCAATCTGCAACCAGATTCTTTAATGTAAATCAGATTATAACATGTTAAGACCTTTTTGAAGTTCATCTTTATGTTGGTTGAGTTTTTTCTGCCTCATTATATATAGAACCATGCTTTCTTATGAAATAAAAATGTACCAACTTGTTTGTATCTTTTACTCTTGTTTGATTTTCTACCTTCAACTTTCAGGTACGATCCTTCAACTGGAATTTGTTTGGTATGGATTTCTATGTTGTCCTGGAACGGCCAGGTTATCAACTGTGGGCGTCGTCGTAGGTGCAAGTCTACCGTTCGATTCCAGCACAGGGTCAGAAAGGAGGATGCCATGAAATGGTTTGAAGTGAAATATAAGGGATTGATCCTGAACAAGTCCCAGAATATTTGGGGTTAGCTCCAGAGTATCATTAGACCTTATTTGTGTTGTATGGGGACAAAAATCTATGGACGCTTGCTTCAGTTCATAGTTTTGGAATATGTCTTTTATCTCCTTTATAGACCAGGATATGTTTCTACTTAACAAATTTTATAATTCACCAAAACAAAATTGTCATCTCTTTTTTGTGGTTTACTTGGAGGCCAGTTAATTGTTATTGGGATGATTTTATCCAATTGTTTGTTGTTTAGCTTCTGTTGTGTTCTAGACCTGGTTTGATTATGGGTGTTATCGTTATGTGATCCTATACAACTCTCAACTGATAATTTGTGCAAATACATATATTTCATTTATCCTTATATTTTTAATGTCGTAATAATTTATATAAAACATCTCAATAAATTTGTAAGACAATGTCCAAGGGCACAAAAAAAATGTCCAAATATAACTCTCAACTGATTCATCAATGTAGTGTGACACTAATTAGAAAAATATAAGGATAAATAAAACATATATGTATTTGCATAAATGGATGAGTCAAGGGATCCACTTATGCAAATACACATGTATGAGTTATGGTCATACTTATATTGACATTGTCCTGAATAATTTGTAAGAAACATCCCAATTAATTTGTAATTTTGTTGACTTTGGGGTTTACTTATGTGACGGGTATAATTGAAATAATTTTATGTAATTATTGTTTGCTAAAACTTGAGAAGGACAACTATTCATATATGTTGATAAACTTGTACAAACTGTCATTCCAAATTTATAGGGAACATCCACATCATCCATGAGTGTAAAACCCAGAAATTCATAATCACATCACAGGTGAAGAAAAATTATTACAATTAACAAAAAACATAAGGCTATCAGAGTCTCACAGTTGAAGCATATATTGGAGTTTCAGAATTTAGATCCTCCACATCATCCACCAAATTTACGTCTTCTCCCATGGACTGAGAAAATGGTGATTCGTGTGAGTTAGTTGAAGTTGCACTTTGAACAATATTGGTTGAAATAGGGTAACACCATTGCCAGAAGCCGCAACGTTCGTGGCGTTCCTTCGGACATACAAAATACAGCTTCTTTTGTTTTTACCTTCTTTCCCTGTGACTTTAATGTCTATCATATTATGTTCATCTCGACACCAATAACTTTTATTGATATACCTTAAGTCTTGTAGGTGGTTGGGTGGAAGATGGCATCTGGAAGTCGAAAATAAAACATAAGATCAAATTAATACGAAATTAATGGACTGCAATATAAGTTGAACATGAGTAAAAAAAACAGTGAATACAATGGGAAAAAATAAAAATAAAAACAAAATTAAAAAAAATAAATAAAAACAAACACGCCTGTAAACAAAGAAGAAGATTGTCGATCCGTATACATACATTCGTTGGCCTGAAATATTTTCGACTTGCACGAGTGTTGGATGAGGAAGCCATTGTACTTTCGTGATTATACATTCCAATAACTGACAAGGTGTATTTCACTAAGACTCTTCAACGATGAAGAAGGATGGGCCGGGAAATTAGGAATTGCAATGTAGGAAAGTCCAAATTTATAAGGCTTGTATTTGTAACGTTACCAAAGTACCAAAACGGTCACTGACAGCCGCCACGCAACAGTAACCCATTTGGAGTTTTATATTTTAAAACCTCATAATTTGATCACTTGACAATTTAAACAAATTTTGTAATTTCTACATATACATCGGGTTGTAGTATTGAGTGAGGATAGTAAGGACATATGAACATTTTGATGAGTACTGAATATAGTTCACTGGAGGGAAACAATATGTATACCAAATACAAACAATAAGCCAAAATAAATATGTCGTCTTCCAAACCCTAATTTATTTTAACAACACCATAACTTGTATGTCAAGTTTAATACATGACATTTATTTCACATAAACCATTCGATGGCTTTTACAACGAATTTTATGATTCTATATAATTACTTGAAAACTTTCCTTGCAACACCATGACATTGAAATCATACCAACAACGATGGCAAGTAATGACTTCTTCGTTAAGAATCCATCATCGCCAGTTCATGTGGTTGCCTTCTTCACAGCATTGAGGGATATGTCCAAAGAATCGATTATTGCGGCATTTCCCCTTTTGAATCACTGTAAGCATTTTTTTACGTGCTGTTTTCAACGCGCTCTTGAGTTGTTCATTTGTCCATAGCACATTTAATAAATTAATTCCAGCCTCCTTATGTACTTCATCTCCAAACAATAACGCAATACACATGACATATGTATACTCAAGTCCACCTCTACGCAAGAATGCCAACCCTTTGCTTTGGTTGTACACAATCCATTCAACCTACAACAACCAGACAAACTTATATTATGATATTACAATTTATATGTATTAATATATGAAAATTCATATTTAATATAAAATGGTAGAAATCGTACCACACCCCTTATAAACATTGCATCATAATTCTTACACTTAAAAGAATGTTGTAAGTAGATACGCCTCTCTCCGATTACATAGCGTGGGCCTCACTTGCTAGTATTTCCTCTGCTACATCATAATGGTCCCATGAAGTGGTCCAAGGTGCATTCCTAAGTTGTTGCATTTCCCTAAATAAATTAAATTTCGGAATGGTAAAAAACCAGTAATGCATCAAAACTTGGAATGCAATATTTTACAAATACCTCACCACTCATACTTGTCATGACAAGATTTGAAACATACGGCATCAATTCGCCAACCACGTCATCAATCGTATTTTGCAGCTTTACCTCCATAAGAGTTGTTCAATTGTTTTTTTTAAGAGGAGTCCGATTTAAATACAAGTAATATATAACCATCTAAATATGTAGCCCTTCCTTTAAATGGTATCCCTTCCTTTAAATGGTAACCCTCCCTTTAAATGCTAACCCTTCCTCACATTAAATGGTAATCGCCATATATGTAATCCACAGAATGGTAACTGACAGAAATTAATTACCAAGTTGATTCGCAATTAAGTGTACACAGTATTATTCATTTGCTTGATGCATGCATGTATTTCAATAATATATACTTTTTCCAACCTTTAAATGGAAACTACCACACTGACACCAATTCATTACCCATTCTTCTTAATTAATTGTCTGTCATCTAAAAAACATATAATGATTCTTTTATTTCAGAAAATAAGAACCTGCGTAAACTCATATTCTGAAAGTATCACACATAATGAAAGACAAACTATCACATATAATGAACAAGTTAACACTTCATATATATGTAAGTTAACCATTACTGCGGATTTATACTTTACGTATCCAAGGAACTACAAAGCAACCTAAGACAAAGGACCTTAATGGCTCAGAGAGCCCTATAAAACAACCAACCATCTCCCCCGTAACAGCAACAAAAAGGAGAGCGAACCACTAGAGAACAACCAGAGAATATCATATACAGAGAGAACCACTAGAGAACCACAGAAAAACTAGATGATATCATACATAAAGAAAACCATTAGAGAACCACTAGAGAACCACAGAACAACCACAGACTCCGCCATATTTGGGTTAGGAGGCGTTGGAGTCACTTGCTTCCCCCAGCACCTCCACTATGGCAGAGTCAGAATCTGATTGGAAATCCCTCTCGAGGCGGTGGATCCGCCTTCTCATCGCGCGGCATAACCGCCAGACCTGATTCAATTCAATAGAAAGGTTATTGATCCTCATGAGTAAATACTCGAAATCAGGGGCAAAATGATGGGGTGATGGAGGAGGAGGAGGAGGACGAGGAGGGTTCACTAGAGGCGGAGGAGAAGGGTTCACTCTTCTTCCTCTCCGGGGAGCGCGTGAGGCAGAACAAATACTTTGGGCCTGTTGCCTTGATGACATATTTGGTTATGTGGTGGTTTTGACGAGTTCGTGCTATTTATAGTAAAAACCAAGTTACTGTGGACCATATATTATATATACTCCGTATTTGTGTTTGGTGTGAGAAGATTAAGTTGCATTTAAAATATGAACTGGATTCCGGCATGGAGGGAGGATGTTTCTTAAATGCAATAAATGAGAAGGTCAGTTGAATTTATTTGGATGTTAAAGGCATATAATCTGATTGAAAGCTTTGGGTAGAGAGGAAGGACGTGACATATTGTTCAGTCCATGAAACTAGATTCTAACTAGGTTAGAAGGAAACTGGTTCCATGCATGAGAAGAAGAGAACAAATATGTGAGACAAATAATTAGCATAAAATTAATTAGTACGAAAAAAAGTAGACGAAAAATATAACGATAAAATAAACATATGTATTTGCATAAATTGATCTATTGAGACTTATATTTGGATGAATTTCGTTTGGGGCTTGGAAATTGTCTTACAAATTAATTGGGATGATTTTTATAAAATAATAACGAAATTAGCTATAAAAGTATAACGATAAATAAAACATATGTATTTGCATAAATTGATCTGTTGAGACTTATTTTTGGATGAATTTCGTTTGGGGTTTGGAAATTGTCTTACAAATTAATTGGGATGATTTCTATAAAATAGTAACGAAATTATGTATAAAAATATAACGATAAACTAAACATATGTATTTGCATAAATTGATCTGTTGAGACTTATTTTTGGATGAATTTCGTTTAGGACTTGAAAATTGTCTTACAAATTAATTGGGATGATTTCTATAAAATGGTAACGAAATTAGCTATAAAAGTATAACGATAAATAAAACATATGTATTTGCATAAATTGATCTGTTGAGACTTATTTTTGGATGAATTTCGTTTGGGGCTTGGAAATTGTCTTACAAATTAATTGGGATGATTTCTATAAAATAGTAACGAAATTATGTATAAAAATATAACGATAAACTAAACATATGTATTTTCATAAATTAAACTGTTGAGACTTATTTTTGGATGAATTTTATTTGGGGCTTGGAAATTGTCTTACAAATTAATTGGGATGATTTCTATAAACTGGTAACGAAATTAGCTAAAAAAATATACCCATAAATAAAACATATGTATTTGCATAAATTGATCTGTTCAGACTTATATTTTTCAAATTATTTGGATGTTTGACATAAATTATAAGGAATATATGTATATAAGTAATAAGATAGATGCTACATATGTATTTGCATAAGTGGATCACAATGTTGTTGCATTTGTATTCTATTAATTTGGCATTTGCAAATATTTTCAATGCATTTCTATCAATTTAAATACTTGAGTCAGACTCATAAGTCAAGAGTTAATATTTCATAATAAATGATGAAAACCACTTATTATGCATTTTCATAATACAGAAAATTATAAAAATTTGCCCAACCCCACCCCCCCCCCCCCCATATTGTTATAAAACCCAAAAATAATTAAGCAGAGTTAAATAAACAAAATAAGTTAAAACAATGTGAAATACAAGCAGAAATGATTGTCAACTATGAAAAAGTCGTTCAATTGGTCGGTCCATCTCCTCGATTGGCATTTGGGACGTTCGCCTCACACTCGATTCGCAATTGTTTAAATCTGCTATCTTTCAAAATGATCATGCCACAAAATGCTAAAAATTAGATACCATGACAACAGAGAATAAAATTCAATAAAAAATTAAACTAGTACGAATTGTGTTGATGAGGACAACTACGTACCTTATTACTTCTGAAACCATCAGTGAAGCAATCTTTATGTGAATAATTGGTATTGGAATTGCATGAATCAGCAACAAAGGTATGCAACATTATATATTTTTCAAGATATATTATAAACAATCAATTAAAGAATTATGCAACTTTGTATATTGCAATTAATATGTTGGTTCCACCTTAACAGCAAACTTGCCTGGTTAGTTAATGGAGTAGTTAGTTCAGCAGGCGGTTGCGAAAACCTTCTGTAATGCATTACACGTTGTGGTGGCGTCACATAACTTTCTTCACTAAGAAATTATACTAGAATTTCATAGCCCTATAAAATAAATGTTGTAAAACATTTGACCACATATTAACTTCTAACCATAATGAACATGTTAAGCAGCATGGGAAGCTGCGACAGAGAAAATTGAAGAGGTGGATTGGGCTGCCTTATGTTGGATTGGGGGTAGAGCTACATAAATGTAAGGATCTAGATAAATGTAATTTATGAGAGGTTTTAGATATGATGGGAGTTCATCTCCAAGACATTTTGTAACTTTCCATTGCTAAGTAGTTTAGGTGTTTGAGAGGGAAACATTTATAGGACTATGTTTTGTTTTCATGAGGGTATGCCATCATTTCTCTCCATCTATTATTTATTTATATTCAATACACACCTATCATTTAGGGGGGGGGGGGGGGGAAATAACATAAAACAAATGTTAAGCAATGTGCTGAAAATAGTTATGCAACAATACTCACATTCACTAACACGTGGTAGGTGATTGTTCCACTATGACTACTGCCATCTGCCTCTCCTGATTGAAGGGCTTCATTGCAATTCTACAACACAATTATAAGAATTATTACGTATGCATAATTTAATACACAGAACTGGTATTACTTATGAAATTACTTGGACAACAGTAAGGGGACAAAAGTACCTGAAGCTAAACTGTTTGTTTGATTTCGTCTTATTGCGACTCTTTAGCTCCATGGTCGGTTTTAACCTCTTAAATTTTCCTTTCCGTTTATCTTTACACTTGAGACCATTGGGGATTTTGTCAGTATTTCTGTTCATGCCGACATATTGGTTTCTGCCTTTACCACCAGTATAAATTCCATTCCTCTCAGCAAACCTACGCTTATAACTTGATTGGGCAATTTTTTTTCCACTCTATGGCTTTCACTAATAAATCATTGTATCCGTCCTTATCCTCCGATACAATGGACGGAATTTCAGTCAGAATACGACAAATTACCCTGTGCCGTCTCCTAACCTCAATTTTTGGATCAGCTTCGGCAATCACTTCACCGGAAAGATTTTCCTCCAAGCTGCCATCTCTTGCAGTTCTACTCCAACTTCTTAATATATATCGACGAGGCAATGTATTGGCGAACATAAAGTCCTTTAGGATTTTCAAACTATGCCTACACATAATACCCTCCCTTTCAAATTTACAACAAGAACATAACAATTCATCTTCTGCTGTCCTCCTCACGTTGCGTTGCATTCCATCCTCACCAATGACTTTATAAACACAGCCTCCGTTGCCATCGATGGGACTGCAACCAATGATCCTCTGACTGGCAGCAGCTGCTAAGAACTCCTCCTGGAAAATATTAAATATAACCCTTATGTACAGGTTTGCTGCCTCTACTAATATGTTACAATTTGTTTTCAGTTGAGGTAGATTGTGGAGCAACCCATACTTGGCTACATACTCCTTGTAACGCTTGTCGGACAACAGCCTTTCAAAGTGTGTGAAGAAATCTAGAAGAATCAGTTGCCTGGATAAATACGCCTTCAAGCAACCATTAAAACTTTCATTCAGTTGTGTGCTGTGGATACCCGCGGACCAGGTATGTTTAATAAATGCCATGGCCCATCTATGTTTCAAAGTAAAGAGATTTGTAAGCCATGTGTTACCAACAATACCATTTTCCGTTATCATTAAATTCCATTCCCTGGTAAATTCTTCCTCCTCCTCAATTTTAAACATTAATTTTGATAACACCTTCTTAAAGCCTTGCGCACAACTAAACAACAACCCTAGATGCTTCTGTGCATTTCGCATTAGGTGCCAAACACACAGATAATGTTTTGTCCCTGGCATTACCTGAAAAAACTATTTTCTGTAATATAACTACGTAAAAACATGTACCACGCCCAACTACACAATAAAATTTGGAAATACAAAGAGTGGAAATTTGAATTAAAATCACCTGCGTCAATGCCTTTCCCATTGCAGCATCTTGATCAGTGAAGATCGTCTTTGGCGCTTTACCGGACATTGCTTTCAAAAATGTCTCAAACAACCACACAAATGACTCTGCAGTCTCGTCATACTTGAACGCTGCTCCAAACACAGCGGTCTCCCGGTGATGATTCAACCCCAAGAAACTTCCAAATAGACGGTTGCCATGTACAACTTTGTATGTTGTGTCAAAACTTACAACATCTCCAAAATTGCAATAATCAACTATCATTTTTGAATCAGCCCAGAATATGTTAGTGATCATTTGATCACTATCCAATTAGAATGCATAAAAGAAATATGGATCTTCACAAGACTGAGTCTCAAAATAATTCATTAGCCATGCTGCCTCTCCATATTCGAGCTCAGTTTGTCTTCGGGTCCTTATATGGTTTAGTAAATCCAACTTCATGTACCCGACTGATTGTTTTCCACCAGCTTGCCTTCCCATCAACTCATATGAATTGCGAGGGCTTATTCCTGAATTAGAAGCCAATTCCAAATCAATGGCCTGAACACGGCTAATTCTACACTGGGATGGCAGCATGTGCATGCATTCATCAATCATCAATGGATGGTTGTGGCTTTCAACAAATTTTGTAACTTCCAACTTATGCGTATACTTGGAAACTTGTATAACCATTCGAGCAGGGCAACCAGTTCGTGTTTCGGCCCTCGGAGTCTTTGTATTACTGTCCCGAATGTCATCACCCCTGAAACCCTCCTTACAGCATGTTAACAATCTCGATGATAGTTTACCAGTCTTCTTGCTCTTATTAAAATACTCTTTGCGGATGCTAAAACCGACTCGATCGGCATATGAATTATTGAAATCATATGCCTCTTCCTCAATTTCAAACTTCATACCTATTCTTGGTTTTCATTCTATGACACCTGCCCCTGCAATAGGAGCGTTTTCTGTATATGTGGTGTCTTCGATGTTATTTAATACCTCTTCCATTTCAATAATCGAAATCAGAAACCTACAATACATAAAAAATACATTTGAACGAAGGGCTGTGTTGTAGGTATGGATTATTAATTGGAAATATTTTCTGACCTACTACCATTATTCAAGATAGTATAATGTATCAGGGCAGGGAACCAACTTCCTCAACTGTACATATTTTAATTTTGCTACAAATAACAAAATAAATGATTTATTTATCTTTTTCCAAGTCAAACATGCACTTCCAACCTTTTTGGACCTTATATTTTCATAAAAATTACAACTGTGTTCAATTATTCATTTAACTTTTTCCGAATCAAATATGAACTTGCAAACTTCTTTGGGCTTATTTTGAGAAACACTACAACCATGTTAAGTTAGGGGTATAAGAAGAAATAGCAATACGAATTGGAAAAACATTTCCATGTCATGTAACCAAGAGTAGTAGTGTGATGCAGCTAATCATGCAACCAAACAACATCCTAACTAATTTGAGAAATTCAAACAAAGACAAATATTAAAGAGAGAATAAGAAAAAACTAAAACATTTGTAGAAAGTACACATGTTATTAGCCAAAGATAACTATACCAACAGCCTAGAACAAAAAAGAGAATAAATTTTAATCCAAAACTCAAAACTAAATACATAAAAAATAATAAGAATAATACTAATAATAAAAATAACCAAAGAACATCATGAAAGCTACCACACAGATAGTAACAGAGTAAATTAAGTAAAATAAGAAAAGGAATCCAAAGATCATGATCAAAGAAAAAACACTCCAAATAGCATTATTATTAATGAATAATCAGAAGAAAAAAAAATAAAATAAAAATTTTATTTCTCTTATTTTAAAGAAAGATACATACCCAAAGACATAGACAAATGTATTGGAGTAGCAAGCATAGTGCCCCCATCTCTCACAACGATTAAAACCCATGATAGAAAACATAGAGCCACATTGCCTTCTTTGCAACTTAAAGTCCCATACAACCCATTCTCTCTGTCTTTCTCTCTCTTTCTCTCTCTCACACACACACACACACATTGTGACACAGTGAGTTTGTAATTCAAAACCCACTGACCACTTCTTCCCAAAGATAAAGAAACAGGGGAAGATAGAAATAAAGGGTTAAAAGGACATGAACAAGCCAACTATTCAAATCCAATTCACTGTTACAACAACAAGAACAAAACATTGTGGTGAAAAGAATCTGCATTAGTTCTCCTTCACTCTTTTATTGATATATATATATATATATATATATATATATATATATATCAAACTTTCTAAGATATTAAAATATACTAATTTAGTCAAGAGGTATTTTTTTTTACTTCATTGTTTATTTGTTTCTTTACTTTTCCCACTAGTCTAACTGACAATGATGAAATGTGGGAGCATTAGTTAGTGGGAAATGATGGGAAGGTCTTGGGCTTATTTTAAGAAACATTACAACCAAGTTGAGTAATTTATAATGAACAATCATAACTGTCAATGGGAACTTACATTTCATACAATGAAAAATTTATTCTAACATATTAAATTGAAAGTGTGAAACCTCCATTTCTTATTATACAGAATATCCCAAATATATTGTAGAATTTATCACAAATAAAACACTGCATTACAGGAATATAATGGATATTTTATTCTAACATCTTAAATTGAAGTTTAAAACATAACATAACTTCTAATACAGAATATCACAACTTTTACACAATTTAATCATATGATTTTCACAATTTCTCATTTAATTTTTCACAGTTTAATAACAGTTCAAGAATTACCAAACACACGACACTGAAGGTTCCTCTTCCCCACGTTCAATCAAACCTTTCCAAACAAATTGTAATTTTGGAAAGAACAAAATTAAGGAAAGCTGGGACTTTTTTTGGGAAGACAAATTTATTTCATTCAATATTTAGGGAGAGAAGAAGAAAGCAGATTAAGAACATACCTTCATCACTGTACCTTCCTCTTCTCCGACATTCAATGAAACGTTTGGAAAGAAATTGTAAATTTGGAAAGAAGGAAGAAAAATCGGGAGAGAAGAAGAAGAAACAAGATTAGAAATTTGTTAGGTCCGATTCGCAATTGTGCCTTCCTCTTCTCCGCCGACGTTCAATAAAACCTTTGGAAAAAAATTGTAAATTTGGAAAGAAGGAGGAAAAACTGGGAGAGAAGAAGAAGAAAGAAGATTACAAGAGGCGCTAAATCTGTTTTGGATTTTCTAATTTGCCGCTTCAATCTGAGTTTCAATAGGAAAAATTTCGTATATGTATGTATGTATGTATGATATCTTGTATGTGTATTGTTCGTATAATTTCTCTGTGTACCTTTTTTACCCAAAGTACTGTTTGGCCCTTTTTACCACTACTACAGTGAAAACCGAAGGGAACAGATTCTCCTATTCCATAGGAGAGGATTCTGGTCCGTGTAAGCGTGTTTGGTTGTATTAAATGGAGAAAAAAAAGAAGATAGGATATCCCTCCTTATCTATTATTTGTTTTCTCTTCAATTTTGAGAAGACAAGGAAAGAATGAATAGTGGTTTAAGTAGTATTTTGATAATACCAAAACTAGCCTCTACAAATTAATAGACATATTTGTTATTCCATATATGCATCTTTGGAGTTTTATAACCTAATTCTCCATTGTCGTACACTTTAGAATAAAATAGAAATTTCTACCTAAACTATTTTCTATTTCTTATCCAAATAAGAATAACTAAAGTGTACGATAATGGAGAATTAGGTTATAAAACTCCATTGTTGTACAGTAATTTGATTATTATCATTTCTTTTCTTTTCTCTCCTCTTTCTTATCCAAATAAGAATAACTAATGGTTAAAACCTGATAGGATACGTACCTAAATAAATTCTACTCCGAGAAAAAAGATATATATATATATATATATATATATATATATATTAAAACAATGGTACGACTAGCCACTAACATGGATTTAGTTAAATAAGAGAAGAGAAAGGAAATTGTTAGAGATTGAGATATGATAATAGATATTTAATAGGGTAGGGTTTAATAAGAAGAAGACGGTGAAGGGTTAATTAAGGAAATATATAATTAATGGATATTTATCTCTCAAATCCCGTCAAATCTTAGCTTTTTAAACTGGATTCGAAACGCAATTAAAAAGGTATTTGAAATTCTATAATTGTTTGATTGTGTGGCTCCAAACAAGGCAGTCCATCTTTCCAAATCCAAATCCTATCAAATCCTGCATTCCAAACAAAGCGTAAATGGGACTTGGGATGTTTTTATTTTAAAATGGCATAAAATTATATAAATATAGTTAGCTTGGATTGGATTTATTATAATCTGAAAAAAAAATAAATAGCCTTTAAGAAATATAGTATTATTTATCTACTTAAAATCATATTTTTACAACTTGACGTTTTGTCCTTAACTGCACTTTTTTAATAATTTAAGGGTTGTTCTTAATTTAGGTTGGTTTTGTGAAATTGACTAATAGATGAGGTGAATTTTATCCATTTTACCTTTATTTTATTATATTCATGCCTTATTTTCTATTCTATTTATTTATTTAAGAATTATATCTAATTAATTTATCCTAAATTTGTTTTAGTTGGTCTGGCCGCCGGCCACTATCACAATATTATTATTATTAGGGCTGATTACGGATCGGATCAGTTCGATTTGGAGGTAAAGTTCAATCCAATCCAGTCCCCACGGATTGGTAAAATTTGAAACCAAACCGATACGTGGGGACCTTCAATCCGAACCAAACCGATCCGTGAAATAATAGATCGGATCAGTTGGGTTTCCACAGATTGAGCTTTTCAAACAGCCCAATATGATTACACTTTATGCCCATTAAAATTTCAAATTAGACATTAAAAAACCTGTAATGACTAATGACTTTGGTGACCTAGTGTTAATTAAAGTCTTAAATAATGAATAAATAATAAAATAGAAATACAGTAAGATATATAAATATATATATAATATTAATATATAGGGTAAAGTACAGAGACGCCCCTGAGGTTTGGGGTAAGGACAAACAGATGAAAGTTTTAGCTATTTTTGGGCAACCACACCCCCTCGTTAAATTTGCCATCTAAACAGAGCCTTAAAACATGTGAAAAGTCTATTTTACCCTTCACTATTTTATTAATTTTAATTATAAAATATCAAAATACTTAAATGACCAAATTACCTTTTTTTCATATATATATATATATATATATATATATATATATATATATATACACACACACACACACACACACCCGCACAACAGTCACCACCAACCCTATCTCAGACCTAAAGATGAGAGAAAACCAGGAATAAACGAATAAATAAATAAACTCTATATCATTAACTCCGACAAAGTATAGGAATTTCATATCAGGTTTAAAGCAACAGTGCAGACACGAAGAAGAGACCAGCCACAGATCCACCGACCGTCAATCTATTCAAAGCGGCACCATTGGGAGTCGATGACAAAGATCCTCCCGAAGCTGAAGAGAACGACGGAGGCATGGGGGTACCGGAGGGAGACAAAGTAGGAGCGTCGGAGGTTGGAGGACTAGGCGGAGAAGCAATCAGAAAGGTCGGGGCAGTACCGCCTGCGGCGTAGAAGACGACGAGGTTGAAAAGCTAATTTCAACATTCAAATTGGTCAATATAAAAGTGAATGGGCAAAAATGTCAATTCATTACCATTGGGGTGTCTTTGGTAACTGTATCAAACTTGAGGGGATGTCTTTGTTCCAAAATAGGCTAAGTTCCATCTGTGTCCTTTTGACAAACCTCAGGGGGTATTGTTGTACTTTACCCTTATTTATAATTAAGGTAACATCGGATCAGTTCGGTCAACGAATTGGAAATATATAGAGAAAATATATTAATATATAATAAATAATTTAGTCTTTCTAATTAGACATAGAAATGTATAAAAGATATAAATAATTTAATCCTTTTATAAAACTCAAATTACCTATTTATTATGAGTTTTTTTTTAATAAAATTAAATCTAATTAGTTAAGGAAATATATAAAGAAAATAATTAATTTAGTCTTTCTAATTAGACAAGGAAATATATAAAAAATATAAATAATTTAGTCTATTTAGTCTCCACATCTTTTCTACTTTTATAAATAATATATAAATAAATACAATATTAGTAAATTGTAATAAAAAATAGTCTTTATTTTGATATTATTTTAGTAGTTTCAAAATACATCTATCAATAATTGAATTTCTATTGTAAAGTTTAATTAAAAATTATATTTTTATCTCTTTTACCTTGTGTCAATTTTATGTTAATGTATAATTTATTATTTATAATTATTTAATTACATTTTTTAAATATTGATTTTAAATTAGATTTTACTCACATGAAATAGTATATTATTTTTAATAATAAATTTATATGTTCCATATGTAAGTTTCCCTTTAGAATAACACAAATTATTTATTTATTATGAGTTTTTATTTTAAAATTAATATAAGATGTTTAGAAGAGTTCCTATATGTTGAACCAAGAGGGGGTTGAATTGGTTAAAACATTACTTGATTTTAATTCCTCATGATAATTAAACAAGCATTCAAAGATCAGTACAAACAAGGTTTACAAGAAAACCCTCTTGACTAGGGAAAACCTTGGTTCTTGGCCTCAGCCAATATGAAGTCCACTACTAGATGTATGTATCTTATTACACACTTAGCTGTCTCACTCTCTGCACACACCCAAGTACAATAATAGACACTAGTTTTCAAAACCAATACACACACTAATTCACCACAGTGCACACAAGCACTCCCCCTGTCCTAAGCAACCTTGCTTGGACTCAATAAGCTCTTATAGCTCACCACACACACCATTACTGATGTAAATCAGTATAAACAAGTCTTTCCTACAATCAAAATAGGCTAGACAATACAAAACTCCAAGTTACTACCTCAAAACCACAATTTGCTGCAATTAGGGTTTGAGGGGTAAAATGGGAATTTCCTGTCGAGATCAATTCACCAGCTCCTTACACAGTCTTCTTTCACTGTAGTACTCATGTTCATAGCTTTAAACAATCAAACATAGCATGAGTATATAACAAAGTTGATTCACAACACTAGCTTCAGCTCAGAACAGTACACAGATAGGGTTTTCAACACTCAAGTTCAAAGTATACCATTATAAAATTCCACAGCCAACTTTAACAGCCTTGATTCATCAAAATATACTTGCTAGTACTCAAATAAGTCATTAAACAGCAAGTCTTAATCATATTGTACTCAAATCACATCATTAAACCAGAAAATAGCCTTAAGCACAGGTATTAGAGATCAAAATCACTTTCAGCATGTTTCAGTGCAAAACAGTGTACTGAGCAAGTGTAAATAACTTAGTTATACCTATGACAGCCCTTAGAAATGACCACAGCAGCTTGGAACTCAAAATCACTACTCAATCCAGCCCTTGCACCAATAAACTTGACAGCAGCATCATCTCAGCACTTTGTATACACATCTCAACATCCTCCTTGAAACTCAGCATCTTTTCAATTTCTAGGACAGCTTTGCTGCGCAGACTTTGAACAGCCATATCTCATTCATTTCTAATCCAAATTAGGTCATTCTTGAGTCAATTTTCAAGAGCTTTAAGTCAGCTTTCCAATGGTACCAACCACATATAGAAACTCCAACCGTGGTGAGAGTTATAGTAGTTTTAGTGAGACAGGGTATCTCTTAACTAGGGAAACGTCGTTTGTTCCATCTTTTCCGTTAGGGTCTAGAATCTTGACAAATGTCCATATATGATTAGTACGTCATATATTGTCCTTGTTGACACATTTTTTGGTCACTTTAACCATGTAGTTGATGTGGCATTTTGCTTCTGCGTTGTTTCTTTTCAAGTCTCGTGACTTCTCGGGAAGTCACTTCGGCATCTTAGAGGTGGTGTCCATCTCTAGAGACCCTACCCCTTTTTCTTGCTTCCTCGTTTGGAATTCGTTATCAGATTAGTTTTCGGGTTACTCGCTGACACACCGGGTCCTTTGAAATTCGGGTCGTCACATATTTACTATTAAATGACCATAATATTGTTTTCCTATTTAATTTCACTTAATCTATTTTTTTAATTAAAATAAATTATGAAGAAAAATATACTAATTACCTTTAATTTTTTATATTAATTGTTTAAATAAAAATCCTAAGTAAAAAACTTTAAAACAATTTAAGTAATTTCTTAATTTCATGAATATATTGCATGAAAAAGGAAGTATTTTTTATTTGAGTAATTCATTAATTTTTCCATTGATATATTGTATGAAAAATAAGGAATTTTTTTACGAAGTATATTTATTATAAAAATTAAAGTTGTAATAATAAATTAATAATTTTAGAAAATGGTATTTTCAAATCTTTTTTTTTTTTTTTTCTATTTTGGTATAATTAATATTTAGATAAGAGATACTAAAAAAATATAATACAAAATGATAAATTTAATGAGAAAGAGTAAAATAGTTTTTGTGACAAGTTTGTCCTTAATTACAATAAATTAATAATTCAAGGCGACGTTTGTAATTTAAATGGGTTATTTGCAAAAGAGCGAGAGCAATATAAATATATATTGACATATATATAAAGAGATGGAAGAACAATACATAAAATTTGATTTTTAGTAATTAAATATCACTACAAGGGTAATAAAGCCATTTGGTATGATTGTACAGGGTATCATACTCACATCATGTTCATTTGCTATTGATCCACATCAGAACATCAGATAGCTTACATGGTCCGACCAGGGTGAGAACCCAAGTATCATCCAACCAAAATATGCAGCACTAAAACAGTTAAGGAATTAGATAATAAAAAATAAATAAAGGGCGGAGGTGGCATAGCAAACATGACTTTTAAAAATGTGGGGAAAACTGTTCTATCAATTCTACAATGGGCTTGTATTCCAACCAAACATAGAAGAGACTAGATCAAATGTAGTCGACAAATAAACTACATAACATCGACTACTGTTCTATCAATTCTACAATGGGCTTGTATTCCAACCAAATATAGAAGAGACTAGATCAAATGTAGTCAACAAATAAACTATATAACATCGACTTCAAATTTCTATACGACAAAAAGATCAATCATCTGTTTAAACCCAAAATCAACATCCAAAAACTGGTGATTGATTTGGGGACTGATAATTTACCATATAACCGAATAACCACGTGGTTGGAAGAATAATCTTCCCAATAACACACAATATACAAGAAGAAGATCAATCATCTGTTTAAACCCAAAATCAACATCCAAAAACTAATTCTGTTTAAACCCAAAACCAACATCCAAAAACTGGTGATTGATTTGGGGACTGATAATTTACCAGATAACCAAATAACCACATGTGGTTGGAAGAATAATCTTCCCAATAACACAATCTTTAAAAGAGACCAGCTTTTTTTAAGGCAGCCTCAAAATCCTCCTCGCTGTTCCAGGACCGGACCTGCGTTACATAGCAGCAACATAAGGTGGTGATATAACTATATCAAAGTTTCTCGTACCCATCTTACAACTACTACATTTATACTTGTATTATTACAAGAAAAGTATAGGAACATGCAACTTAAAATCTTACTACAGCTACTCTTACAACTAGTTTCGGATTCCAAAGTATTCCATAATCCTTCCCCACATTATTTTAAGTCATAAAAGGAGTCTCACCTCGTCCACTTGGGTGTTAAAGTGCTTCTCTATCTTCTCCATTAGCATAATATCTCTATCAAAGCACAACAAGTTGAATACGGCTGCTGTAGAATTAAATACAAAACAGGAAACAAATACTGCTTCATATTCCATTAGAGGCTTTGACAATATCTCTACCAACAATGAAGCAAATGCACAATGGAGAGTTGGCACTTCATTCTGAGACGAAAAAAATGGCTTCAAATCTTCTAATATTACATTATAGTATTATACTTGAACAAGGAGAGCATAAAAAATAAACAAGCCACCAACAACTAGCTGGAGTTTATAAATGTTTAAACCAGAACCATTTTTTTTTTGTAAGACCTCATTTCATATACAAGCCTACAAAATCCAACCTACAAGGTTGGCGTCACCCTGTGAGGCTTTGACAGTTAGCTAGAAGCAGATTTATGACTCCAGGAAGCCTAGGTACAGAAAAATCCTAACCAACACGATACTTAATCAATATGAAGTTCTTCCTTAATTCCACGCAATGTTTTGGTTAGGCCAGGCTGATCACGTTGAATGTCCACAAAAGAGGGAACTCACATAACTAAAGATACTCCCAAAGTTCTGCATTGCATGCAGGAAAACAAAAATACAGCTGAAGTTCTTTAGGCAAGACTGAGCAAAATCATAGGTTAGTATAATTTCAGCATTCCAAATCCAGGATCTGACTGTCAAACAAATTATTCAAGACCTGGACTTCCCAGAAGTTAAAAAAACACAACACGTGATGTTTATCCCCAGCCCAATAAAAAAATAAATAAATAAATAAATAAAAAATGACATTGACAACCACAGCCCAGAAAGTTTATTTTGAAGAATCCCAATCACAGCTGCAGTTTCAAACACCTTAAAAATTAGCAACTGAACAATATTTAACAGTGATCACCATAGTAAGTAAAATACAGTATGGGGAAAATACGGGTACGGAAATGTACGAGTATAATTCGATATTTTTTTTTTAAATACGTTTAAAAAATTCGTTTAAACAAAAGGGAAACGTAAAAATACGAATACTGATGCATATGTATATAATATGTTATATGCACTAAAAATTCGGGACCAAAAATTCAACTATATACATCTTATTATTTTCTTATATATCATATATTTGTAAGGACAATGAATAATAGGTAACAATAATAAAATAAATATATTACAATTAACACTATCACAATAATCATAACAGAAATAAACTATCTAAATATAATTAATCAATAACCATTGGTCCATAATATGATCAATTCATCACAAAATTAATGAAAAAAAATTCTAATTCAATTAATCAACTGTGTCGCCTAAATTAAAAATAAAATGCAGCTGCTTGAACCTCTTAGGGTACTCTTGAACAAATTTCAAAATCTCTACCTTTTACCCCGGATAAATGTGATTTGACTATTGAAACACCTCCATGATAGTTAGAGTTTTGTTCAAAATGAGTCAACAGTATTTGCACGAGTGAACAGTCCGATGAAAAAAAAAAAAAGATACCCCCAAGTCGAGAGACTTTACCCTTGCGGCCGAAACGTCCAGCCCTGCCAATCCGATGCAAGTATACCTCATAGTCAGGCTCCGATGGAGTTTCGTAATTCACAGGAAGATCATAATTGACAACCAGATTAACCTGAAATAAAACATGTTATGAAGTCGATATTTTGTGCACTAAAAAGAAAAATAAAAAATAGGTAAAAAGAGATAAAAGTGAGCACCTCTGCTTGATCAAAACCCCGGGCGAGGAGGTCAGTTGAAATAAGAACTTGAATCAATCCATTTTTAAATTCCTTGATTATCTTGTCCCTGTCATCTTGCATAAGAGCACCTTGAATGGTAGTCACCTCATAGCGATGTTCCACAAGTGCTTGATGCAACATGCTCGCACTATTTCTTGTGCGAACAAAAATAATGCTCTGCCCCACCTTATTTCCCAATTCAAAAATTCTGTCTTTAATTACCTTTTATCTTTGAAAGTTCATCAGGGCAGTTTACCTTGTACCACTCCTTCACAGACTCCGAGGACAGCTCTTCTTTGTTCACAAACATTTGATTGTAATCATTCTTGAAGAGATCTTTAACAATTTTTGATACAAAATTCCTGACAGCATCATCAAAATAGGGTTCGATCGATCATTTGAATAGGACAAAATAGGACAACTGTGGATAAGATCAATCATTTGAATAGGACAAAATAGGGTTCGATCGATCGAAGGTGATGTTCGATCGATCGAACTTGGAATTTCAGCAAAGGCCAAGGTTGGATCTATCGAGAAGTACTGTGATCGATCATAGATGTTCGATCGATCGAACTCTAAGTTGGATCGATTGAACTTTTCAGCTGCACAACTTGATTCCTTTTTGCTCCTTTCTTTCTCCACTTTGCTCCCTCCTTTGGTTTATCTCAGGATTGCTTCAATTAAGCTCTTATTTGGCTGAGTTAGCTAAATTTTGGGATTAGTGCCTGAAAATATAAATAACACGTAATAAGTCTAAAACGGTAAAGTAAGATAGATAAAGGTACTAGAATGCTTAAGCTTAACGGGTTTAAATGCGCACTTTTCAGTGCTCATCACACCCCCAAACTTAAATATTGCTAGTCCCTAACAATGAACTAAGAAGTAAAGGAATGAAATAAACAACTATACAAGTATAAACTGGAAAGCAAGTAAAATGATAACACCATTTTCGTAGGGAACACGATTGCATTTAGCATATGCAACAAGTCTTTTAAACCCCTAGGTTACCCCTAGTGGACGAGTAAAGTCTCGTGAGGGTTTCCAGAAATGGTACCCACAAACATTAAGCTCATTCTTTCAAAAGATGCACCAATATTGCAAACAAGCATTGGGAGAAAACTACCTCAAGTATGCAATTTTTCAACCGTTTCTAAGCAATCTCCCAAAATTTCAATATCAAGCAAGCAAGTATGGTCCTCCACATATCAAGAAAATGATCATGAAAATCGAAACAAGTCTAGAATCCATGTGAGAGGTCCGGCATCAAGTGTGTTGCTATCTTAGCCAACTAGAGAAGTAATCACATCCTTACCCTCAAACTAGCACACAAATCTAGTACCGATCATCAAGATAAGAGAGTGGACCTTTTATTAAAACTTTATTGTTCTAGGTGCGCTTATTCTTTTCACTCATTTTCTTCTTCTTCTTTATTTTATTTTATTTTATTGAGGATCAAAGATGGAAATATTGCGCAATGTGTTGATCTCTTAAGCTTTCTAGAAGATTCATGTAGCGAGCTTTAGGTCAATGACTCCCAAACCAGATGGCTTTAGGGCATTAGGTGTTAAGACACCCTAACGGACTTACAAACTCAAATCAACTAGGCTACAAATCAAGACAATAACCATCTAATCATTTCCCACTTCTCGCCTTTTGGGAGAAGTCCTCACTTTTATTGCTTTTGCAACTTCTTCTTTTTTTTTTTTCTTTATTATTATTATTTTTTTAATCAATTATTAACCTAGAGTTTGGGCCCTCCACCTTTCAGCGCGAGAAGTTCACTGCTTAATGAGGCAAGAATGCCGGCTACTCAATGAAAAGAGGTTGTTATCCATCTTTATCAAGAATGAAAGCTTTCAATGCACTACTAGCCCAATTGGGATATAACCAATTCAATAATCAACAAAGCATGTACCCCACAATTGAATGCTAGCGTGCGCTGGTGCTAGTGTAGAATCCTAGACTGAATCTCAAAACAATCACAAAATCAGGATTATGTGGACCACAAGTGCAATCATGATATTATTTTTATTTTTATTTTTTGAAAAATTTACTCCTAAATGGCATTCAAAAGGCATACAAGGAGTATTGGACTCTCAAGTCAAGCAATTTTTAAATTTTAAGCAATATAGTCCTCAAAATATCAAAATCATAGCTAGAAATGGACCAAGTATAGAAATATCCCTCAAATACATAAGACATGCTCAAAATTTGAATTTTAAAGCAACACTGAAACATACACCAATACCCCCAAACTTAAACTGCACATTGTCCTCAATGTGTGAAGAGAATAAAGGAAAGAGTATACCAGTGCTTTAGACATGAATGATCGGGATAGAAGTATCCAAAGTGGGTGGCATGGCCCCCCCCAAACTTGGGATAAACTGTGGTCCTGAAAAGTTTGCACTCGGATAAACTCATTAGATAACAAGATAGGATAATCAGTGCACAGTGGACATGCAAGTGTAAAATGGGATAAATAGAGAATAGAGAGAGAGGTGTAAGAGTGGTCCTGAAAAATTGGGCAGCACTCTCTCACTGAAGTCACTGTGGTGTACCTGATGGAGTCAAACATACAAATATGAGATACTAAGAGACATCCATAATCAAAAAGCAATATATAGAGAATATAAAGTGCAAGTATATCAATAAAATAATAAAGCCGACAGACCAGCCGCAAAGTATAATACAGTAACAGTGACAGTATAATACAGATCCAGAATAAAAGAAATGAAAGCATAGAACAACTGGAAGTGGAGTCTCAGGAGGCCTGATCGTGAAGATCTGCAGTGGCTGGAGGTGCAGGTGCGGGTGCAGGTGCAGGGAGTCGGCTGGAGAGATCGGCAAAGCAAGCCATGACATCTGCCTTGAAAGAGGTGAACTCAGCTCGGTGGGCAGTGATGTCGGCTCGCATGGCTGCTACGTCCTCCTCCAGTGTCTGCAAGCGTGCTCCGAATCCGAGAGTGGGAACTGGAGACTCAGGCAGAGATACCTCTGAAGAAGACTCCCGAACTCGCTCCTGAGCAGCGGCTCGATCACTGGTATCATCGGCATCAGCATCATCTGTAGCATCGGCATACTCCTCCGCAGGTCGTTCCAGGTCAATGTCCATGCGATCGGCAGCCGAACCGACTGGTGCGTCGTCCGCTGCGATATCTGCTGCTGCTGGAGGTGCCAGCTATGCCTGGGCTGCCTCCTCTTCCTCTAGTTCAGTTGCTGCCTCTACAGCTGGCTCCTGAAGACTCCGAATAAGAGCATTGTAGCTCTTCTTCCAGTCGCTCCTCCCATAGAAGCTGGACCGTGCAAGGGGCTCCTCATCTGGAGGCACTCTGTAGCACTGGTCAAGAAGGATCTGCGTGATGAGGTGTCCGAAGGGCAGGACCTTGGACCGCTTAGGGTCCTCCCTGGAAATGAAAGAATCATACAGCAACCTCATCACGCTCCAGATGAGGACTGGGATAGATACCCAGCAGCCCGTGTAAAAAGCGTAAAGAGCTGTCAAGTAGTCATGACGCCTCTGGATCTTGTGGCCCGCCATGTAAATGTTCTGGAAGAGAACTGTGTCGATGAACCAGAGTTCGTCAGGCAAGAAGGTCCTGGTGGCGAATGTCTGACCACCGACATGATGTCCTGTCAAGGAGACAGCCATGTCAGAAAATGAAGGCCTATGCAGCCTCGGGTATGTCTCTGCAAGCTCAGGTGGACACCGGTGTGGGCACCGGCAAACACGTGCCAGAGTGTCAACTGTGATGACAATCTCGTGGCCGTCCACTGTAGTGATCATCTCCGCGGTAGATCGTGGCGAGGGCCGGAGATGCTGAAAGAATAGCCGCACCAGTCGCGGGTATACAAGGCCGGTGGCTGGGGCAAGGATGGCTGAGAGGCCCCGCTGCATGATATCCTGATAGCCAGACCGGGTCAGGATAGACTCGGAGAAGTACTCAGTATCGAAGTATGACTCCTGAGCCACGGTCATGGCTGCATATCTCGGCAGCAACTGGTCACGGCGCTGAGCCAGTAGAGGTGGCTGCGGTGATGGCATGGCGGCTGCATTTGCTTGATGGCGCGCAGGAGAAGGTGATGGTATGAAGGCTGGAGGAGCCTGGGATGTAGATGGCACGTGGTCAGCTCCCTCCTCAGCCTCATGGGATGGGGACTGAGGGGGAGTAGCCTGTGCGGGCTCCTCCTGAGCATGAGATGGCTCTGCAACCATCTCTATCCTGGGCCGTATATGTTTGCGGGGTCGCTGTGGCCCCGAAGATTGCCTGGCTACTGTCTTGAACCGCGGAGGCATGATCTGTAAAAAGATAAGAAAATTTCAATATATAAGTCAGTGCCAGATATATAAGAATTTAAATGCATAATAGAAACATGTATGTCAAATAAGATAGACAAAATATGGATGACATGAAACTATGACAGTGATGAAATGTGAATCATGCTAAGCAATGTAGGTATGAAATGCATCCAATGTGGAATATCACAGGCATTGTGCATATAAAGATAGCATGAAGACGACACAAGATTGGATCGATCGAAGGTAGTGAAATGAAGTTCACTACTTCGATCGATCGAAGCACAAGTTCGATCGATCGAACTGTGCGAATGCCGAATTTGAAAAGTCGCAGATCTGTGAGATCTAGAGTACGGGGCCCACATAAACATGTTTGTGGGCCCATCTACACACCATTCATACAATCAACAACACCCAAACAATCCCCAACTTCAAATCAAATCAAAAACCCCCAATTTTGGTTTGGCCGAATGCATGTGTGTATGTATAGCATGTAATCATGATATTGAAGCTTCAACAATGAATGATTCATACATATTGAACATGATTTAACATAAACAATCAATATCATGCATCAATTTAAGCTTGGAATCAAGAAAATTGCATTCGGTTTACCTCTAAACCGAGAGAGATGAGATGAGAGAGAAGGGGCAAAGCCGCGATGAAAATGGAGCTTATCCTTGGCGGAATTGGCTCGCCGGAGATGGGGAAGATGATTGGGATGGAGGTTGGCCGGATTGAGCTTAAGATTGAGAGAAAGGGAGACTTAGGGTTAGGGTTTGTTTCGAGGTTGGATCGAGCCAAGTGTATCGATCTAACTCGGTTTTATTTTAAAAACATGATATGCAGAGTTCGATCGATCGAACATTAAGTTCGATCGATCGAACCTAGGTCTCCACTCTAAAAATTTTTTTTTTTTTTCAATTTGAATTTTGAATTTTGAAAAATCAAAGGAAATTAAATTAATGAGATGCAAATTTCGATCGATCGAAGAAAGATTTCGATCGATCGAAGAGGATAAAGAATGTACAAGTTTAAGGGCTCAAGAGTTGACATGTGTTGGAACCTTGGATCGATCGAACTTGGAATTCGATCGATCGAACATGAAAAATTTTGAAAAGTCTCGAGAGCATACATTTTTGAAAAATGGATGAGGCCTGAAAAATTTTCTAAGTGTTGGGACTCATGATCGATCGAACCACATGTTGGATCGATCGAAAGATAGTTCGATCGATCGAAATGCTTTACGATCGATCGAACTTTCAAAAATTTGGAGATCCCGAGAGCATGCATTTTGGAATTTGGATGCAGGTCCAAAATTTTTCTAAGTGTTGGGTGCAAAATGAGAGCTGGATCAATCGAGTCCATAGTTGGATCAATCGAACCAATGTTCGATCGATCGAACCAAAACTTGGATCGATCGAAATTATGCCTAAATGCTCAAAATGACTTGAATGCTCATGCAATCCCTTACTCAGTTCCTTCCAATGTATATGAACCACAAAAACAGTATCTAGACTTCTCAAGAATCAAAATGCAAGATAGAAATGAGGGAGGAATAGGGTTTTGACATCCTACGAATTTCGGTGCTAGTCTTTAACGTCTCTAGCAAGACCTAGGGTTCTTTTAACCCGGATCAAAGATCTTGCAATGCATCCCCTCCTTTTTGGGATGAGAGATGTTTCGAGTCACTCCCAACAAATGGTTCTTAGAAGAACTTGTTGGGGTAAACTCAAAAGACGTCTTGAGTTCCTTGTCAAAACTTTCCTTGGGCTTCCACGCCCTTTCACAATAAGAGTTCGAAATCACTTTTCTTGCATGCAATGCTGAAGATGAAGATGAAGGCTTTGAAACATTGTTCATACACAAAAGCTCATTCCTTTCACAAGCAAGATCATGATATTCCTCTACCACATTAACCTCTTCCTCATATTTGTCAAATGGATTGGGTGTGGGGTTAAAGATGTTCAACTTCACTCTCATGTGCCCAAAAGAAATCTTCATTATCCCCGTCCTACAATTTATGTTGGCATTTGAGGTTGCCAAGAAAGAACGGCCAAAGATAACCGGAATTTGGTTCTTTGGATTGGGCACCGGTTCCGTGTCAATGACGACAAAGTCAACCGGGAAGAAGAACTTATCAATCTTAATCAACACATCCTCAATTATCCCCCTAGGCTTTTTAATGGATCGGTCGGCAAGTTGTAAAACCACTGACGTCGGTTTCAATTCACTTAGGCCCAATTTGACATAAACCGAATAGGGAAGAAGGTTAACACTAGCCCCTAAGTCAAGAAGTGCCCGGTTGATGACATGTTCACCAATGATACAAGATGTTGTAGGTGCACCGGGGTCCTTAAACTTTGGCAAAGTGTTGTGTTGTAGAATGGAACTCACTTACTCGGTTAAGACCACTTTCTTTGATGTTTGGCTCTTGTTTTTTCGCTTTTGGGTGCATAAGTCCTTCAAGAATTTGGCATAAGCCGGAATTTGCTTAATTGCATCCAAAAGTGGAAGATTGACTTTGACTTGCCTAAACATATCCATTATCTCATTGTTCTTGGTCTTTTGCCTTTCTTTTGAAATTGACCCTTTCAAGGCGTCCGGAAATAGAGCTTTTTCAAAAACTCTTTCAGCATTTTCTTTCAAAGAATTCTCAGCATTGGACTTGTTCAATTCATTGGATTTTAAATCACTTTTCAAAGAAGAATCATGAATAACATTTTTCAAAGAACTTTTCCCAAACACATTTTTCAACACTGTTTTCAATGAATCTCTTTGGAAATCATCTTTCAACTCACAATTTGAGGGCTTCTCATTCTCAAGATCATGCACATGCAATGAAGGAGGAATAGTGTGTGGAACGGGATGGGTGACAACTTGAGGTTGTACCGGTTCACTTTCTTCATTAGGCATTCTAACTTGATTGTCTACTAGCCTACCACTTCTCAAGGTTGTTACCGCATTGACATGCTCAACATTATGCCCTTCCAATAAGGATTTGGTTTCTACAACACATTGTTGTTTGATTGGGGCATTCATGTGCATCTTTCCCTTCTCTCTAGCATTAGGTGTTTTAGCTATTTGCCCTACTTGGGTTTCTAGCTTGGTAATTGATTGAGAATAAGAATGCAACAATTGAGTATTTGCTTCTAGAGTGCCCAAAGCATTTAAAACCTTTTCCTCAAAAGCGGAACCTCTAGAATTTCCTTGAGAATATGATTGGTTAGGAAAATAAGAATTAACAAATTGATTTCCTTGTGAGTTATATGGTCTTGAACCTTGGGATCCTTGGTTTTGAAGTGGAGGTGGAATGTATTTCCCTTGAAAACCACCTTGGGAAGAGTTTGAGCCCTCCCCTTGGTTTTTCCAAGAAAAATTAGGATGATTCCTCCAACCGGGATTGTAATGGTTACCATAAGGATTGTTCCCTTGGTTCACAAATGTTGCATTAACTTGCTCAATGGGTTCATTTTGAATTTGTCCATTAGGACAATTAGAAGTAGAATGAAGAACACTAGAACAAGTCATACATGATTCATTTTGAGCTCTAGGAGAATGGTTAGGAAAGGAAGACACTTGATTCGCCAAGTTTTGATTGATCAATTGATCAAACTTTTGAGATAAAGACTTCATCTCGGCGGTTATATCATTTGAGTGGTCAACTTGATGCAAGCCAACACTCTTCCTACCTTGAGAATTTCTACCATTCCTAGATGACAATGTTCTATGCAAAGAGTTTTCACTCATGCTTTCATAAAGACGCCACACGTCTTCCTCTTGCCGGTCTATATAAGAACCTCCCATTGAAGCATCAACCATGCCTTTATAATTGTCCGATAAGCTTTCAAAGAAGAATTGGACCAATTGCAATTTAGGCATGTCATGGTGAGGACACTTCCTAAGCAATTCATTGAAGCGTTCCCATGCCTCGTGGAAAGTTTCTCCTTCCCCATGTGTGAATTCTCTAATGGCGGTTCTCATAGCATTGGTCTTCGAAATCGGATAGTACTTTTTGAAAAATTCTTGTTGCATTTCTGCCCAAGAAGTTATAGAAAAAGGCCTAAGGTTGTTAAACCAATACTTCGCCTTATCTTTAAGGGTGAATGGAAAAAGTTTCAGCCTTAAAACTTCTACCGGCATGTCCGTGTATCGAACGGTAGAACAAACTTCAAGAAACTCATCCAAATGCTTGTAAGGTTCTTCACTAGGAAGTCCATGAAAGTTAGGTAGCATTTGGATAGTTTGTGCTTTAATCTCATAATGGTGTGCTCTAAATGGTGGCAATTGAATGCATGTGGGTGCATTATACTCATTAGGCACATAGTGATCTCTCAATGCGAGTGGTGGATTAGCAACTTGAGGTGTAACATGGACACCTTGGTTATATTGAGCTTGATTAATGATGGGGGGTTGTGGTGCATACATTGGCCTTGGAATTCCCATTGGAATTTGGCCTTGTTGTTGAGGAGGTTGATGAATGTATGGCCTAGGCATGCCTAATGGAACTTGCATATTATCATTTTGCACATTAGGATGAAGGATGCCTTATTGGTCTATGTGACCAAGGTCTTCAACATGATCATCATTGAGAGCGTCCATTGGTAGATTGGTTCTATGTGAACTTCCTCTTCCCCTTGGATTCCTAATAGCGGATTCTAAATGCAAATCAAGATGGACAAGAGTAGGTCTCAATGAACGACGACCATGCATGCACGATGCAACACGAATAAGCAACTTTTTCAACAATGCAATTAAACTTCACAACCACAATTTTCAAATGCAACGTATGTCAAATAAATGCCTCCACGCGGGCCCCCGATTTATCTAATGATGCTATGCAATGCCTCCACGTGGGCCCCCAATTTAACTAAGGAGATTGAGTAAGAAGGTCTCACAATAGTCTTTTAGCACTTCAATTCCAAAATTAAAAGCTTAGCTTAGCAATTTTACTTAACAATTTTTCATTTTAAGCATTTTTCCTTTGCTTTGCTTTGCTCCTTAGCTTGGAATTACTTTGCTAGCTCCTTGCTCAATGCACCTAGTCAATGGAGAACAAATTCAATAAGCAATCAAAAACAGAAAATAAAAAGAAAGTAAAGACACGATCAAAAGAGTACTAATCCTAATTGAATTTCACAATTCGACGTTGCCAATTTAAAATCCCCGGCAACGGCGCCAAAAACTGACCGGTCCTTTACAAGGGTCGCGATACCAAGTCAAGCTTGAAGAGTTGTGAATTTAGGAGGTGGCCAAGTTTTACATTTATAGAAAGTCACTACTACCTTTCTCTATATAAAATATAGATAGGGCGAGTAGGGATCGTCCCAAGGGATTAGATGGTGTATCGAATTGTGAAACTATGGTAATTAGGGTTAGTAGGTCGAGTGATCACACAATTGATTGGTTGGTTGATTAAGCTAAATTGAATTCAACTAAATAAAATAATATGAAGTAAACAAGAGAGAGAGAGGTCTTGGGGTGTAGAGATCACCACCAAGCAATACTTTTCTATACTACTAACAAGTGATCAATTGAGGGTAATGGATGTGTTGCAATATGATAAGGGTGTGTGTGCATTAGGTTGATTCAATTGGCAAGGATGACAAAACAAGCAAGTATTGTCTAAACATCATGTGAAGAGCACAATATATCTAAACAATAGAGCATATATTGTCTAGACAACATGGGGATAGCACAATAGATCAAAACAAGTCATTAATCCTTCATTAAGCTCACAATCCACATACAACACAATATTAGAGGAATATGCCATTTGGACTCACAAGCATGGAACATCAAACATCAAGAGTAGATTGTCCTCCTATCTAACATTACACTACCACTACACTAAATCTACACTACTAGCATGAAAATAAAGCTATCTAGACTAAGGGAGAGGCACAAACCATCAAGAATAGGCATAAACCATCAAATGAACCAAAATAGCATTCATTAAGCATATCATCTTGATAATCTCTAGATCTATAGCATCAATACACATAGACATACATCAAAAACACTAAATCTAGAGATAAGCACATGAATATCCTACTCTAGCATACATAGACATATGGATAGAATAGAATAGTCAATTGGAAGCATTAAACCATACAAACCATGAAATCATCAAGATTTATATATACATGAATATCAAGATGTATCATTCAACACTAATCCCTCAATAATACACAAGATTAGAGTATAGAAAGCATGCTTGGGGCTAACTCTAGCCCCAAGAGGATGTCTAGCCACTCATGGTAGTGATGATCCAACCCTCAAGGGCTAACTCCATGGCTACTCTTTGTTGGTGAAGATCTCCTCCAATGGTGCTCTAGCTTCCCTCCTTCCTCCTCTCCAAGAATAGCCTCTAAGATCAATTTTCAATGTGTGACAAGAGACTTTCTCAAAAAGTGTATCATATTCCTTATATAGGTAGGTCAAATACACCCCATGATGAGCTGTGGTCGTGCAAGGCATATTCTCCAATGATTGGATGAAGGACGGAATAAATGAGCTGGACTTTAACTTTTTCTCGCTGGAGGAAGTTCGATCGATCGAACCTTAACTTGGATCGATCGAAAATGGGTTCGATCGATCGAACTGCATCTTGGATCGATCGAAGTGGTCTGACTCCTCCGGATAATGACAAGGCTGGGATATTTTCAAGATATTTATGGGGAAAAAGATAAAAGTGGTTGGTAGGCGTACAGCTATGGATAAGATCAATCATTTGAATAGGACAAAATAGGGTTCGATCGATCGAAGGTGATGTTCGATCGATCGAACTTGGAATTTCAGCAAAGGCCAAGGTTGGATCTATCGAGAAGTACTGTGATCGATCATAGATGTTCGATCGATCGAACTCTAAGTTGGATCGATCGAACTTTTCAGCTGCACAACTTGATTCCTTTTTGCTCCTTTCTTTCTCCACTTTGCTCCCTCCTTTGGTTTATCTCAGGATTGCTTCAATTAAGCTCTTATTTGGCTGAGTTAGCTAAATTTTGGGATTAGTGCCTGAAAATATAAATAACACATAATAAGTCTAAAACGGCAAAGTAAGATAGATAAAGGTACTAGAATGCTTAAGCTTAACGGGTTTAAATGCGCACTTTTCAGTGCTCATCAGTATCACAGTTGGTATCAGAGCACTCCAGGTTCTAGTGTCCTTAGGAGTGTCATTCGTTAGAAGTCTTTCGCGTTGCGTCTCTTACAACTTAGAGCCATTTTAGGGTTCGTTGTACTCTTTTACGGTTCGTTAGGAGGAGCTGATGTCAATTATATTTCATCGTTATAGAATGTTGACACTAGAAGGAAGATGGGGTCTGCAGCGACAGCGAATCAGACCCGAAGGAGTATAGGAGTACGTTATCGAATTCTCTATCAGAAGTAGAACTTGGGATTGAAGGTTTAGTTTCGGTTGGCGTTACTTTTAGAAGTATAAGCCAAAGAGGGATATAGGAGTGCGCTTTTTGGTCACCATATAAAGGGACCAACACGATTTCAGTTGTTCTCATAAAGGAGACAACCGAGGAAAAAGGAGTCCAAAGGGGATTCTAGTGGAGGAGATTTCAACATACCCAAAAAAGAGGGTATTGAATCTTGGAAATTAAGGATCACGCGAGAGTGATCTTGTTCGCTAATAGTATAGTGAACGATACTTATAGAGTTGGTGTGGATTGACCTACATATAGTTAGACTTTCGTATTACCTTTAAAAGAGGTAGATAAAAGAGAACTCTTCAGGAGCTTAGGATAGGATGGAGTTCTTCTCAGAACGAAGCAATGATTTGATGTCACGTTCCGTGAAGTATAGGAAGTAGGTTGTGACGTTCTAAGTTGCCTTATAAAGCTACATTAGACGGTTTATATTCTGCGTATAAGGAGGATGAAGGTTAAGCCTTTGGAATTTACTGAGGCAAATGGATTTAGTTTGGAGCTGTGGTTGGAGCTTATGTTTTGAGGTTGGTTGATTACCTCCGAAACTTAAAAAGGAGATTGTGAACCAATCAGGCACAGTTGATTTCTAAAAGAGATTTTCTTTGCAAGGAGGAACGATGTTTTACGTAGATTTTATAGTGTTTTATTGTGTGTGCATTATGTGTTTCCTTTTTGTTAAATGTTCAGGAGGAGGAATGTGGTTTAGTTGGGGACACGAGTATGTGATCAACCAACTATCATTTTGGAGGAATAGCGATAACTATACTAGGATTTTGGGCATGGGGTCCAAGGATTTGGTAGTATACCTACCCTTAGCCAATTTAGTAGACTTAGATATGCCTAGTTATAGTACGTTTTCAGGATGGGATAGGTAAACCAACAGTTCGAGTCAAATGATATGGATTCATTTGATAAACTATAACGCCATGATGTTTTACCGGAGGAACTGACTTGGCTGAATATCTTCTTGGAGATTTTAGAAGAGGTAGTCCCAAGTCAGCAGGAAGATTTTGGTACTGGTTTAAGTACTTGTTGGAATGACACCGACTGAGGATAGTAGACGGATTTACTAGTCAAATTCTTAATCAAGAATTTTATTTTCATCAGGGAGTGTCATTAGGAGGAGGTGCTGGAGTTGCATATCAAGGAGAAGGCAGAGTCACTCTTTTGCACAAATAGTATGGAAATTTTTTTTTTAGGTTACTGTTCGCAACAAGTAGTTGTTGCTCGAAAATTGTTAACTATTTGGAGGATGAAAAGATTTCCATATGCGGTTGCAGTTAGACGGGATGTCTAATAGACACTTACTTATGTTAGAAAAGTAAGATGTCAAAGACTTGAAGATGAGACCGAACATCTAATATCCGTCTCAAAGTCTGATATTTGGTAAATAATCTAGATGGACCGTCAAAGATCATTAGATCCTTGCGGCCACTTCTCATGCTAGAGCGGGACTGACAGAGTAGTTTCCACAGATCTAGATGAGAGATTATTGATTCTACACAAGGGTCAAGATTCTGGTTGGGAGATCATTGACTGATAAAATTAAATCAGTTTCATTTTGTCTATTTTGGGAACTAGTAAGATATCAGTTCCTATGAATAGCACGGATCACGAGACGGCTTAGATGGATCGATGTGGTGATTCACACTTTGCATTAAGCTTCATCTGGTGAAAGTAATAGGGAGGAGGATAATCTTTTTAATTGATATGGAAATTAAACCTTCGGTGGTTATTACGTAATTCGTGTGGTTTAGTATGTGGAAATAGTACCACTTGCTATTACCAGGGAAATAGAAGTGGTCAACTTAGAATATTTGAGCTGATTCCACAGGAGGTAGTACCTTACTCAGATGAGTTTAGGGTACTGAAGGCGGATTGGTCATTGTCTTACTAATTCCAGGAAGGTCGAAGTGACTGAGATGTAAATTAGTAAAATTTTACAGTGCAGTCAAATAGTTATGAGTTGCATCACGACATACAATGTTAGTTTTGGTGTGGTACGGATAGGGACATGTACATAACTGTCTCCAAGAGTATCATCTGTCAGTAGGGTGGAAAATTGATACTTGGATATCACTAGAGGTTTTAGCCCTTTCCTATATCGAAATGGGAGTAGGACTAATCAGGAGGGGATGGTTGGTAGAAATTACCGACATTGGTTGGAAGTTTACATCTCTCTGGATTAAAAGTCGTGGTTATGGAAGTTCGAGGGTGGACATCACTATTAGTGGTGCTTGTTTTGGCGTGTTGTGTCAGTTCTACATTGTGCTGATAATGGAGTTGTAGTATGTGGTTATCTCTTATAAGAGGTAAACACTGTTATGTCAACGGAGTTTTTGAAGATGTGGGAACAACAACTGTGTCTTGCATCTCTAGACGGGACATTTGGTCGAAATATAATATTTGATCATGGCAAATATGCTTAGGATATACCTCCTAGGTGGGCGTAAGTAATTAAAAGCATTATTTAGCTTTTCCGATATTATCTGTGCTATTGTTGGCACCAGGAGGTTCGTGCAACAATGTATGGGATTTTGGATAGTAGGTTATGCCGATCTCTCACTAGTTGGTCTGGCATGGAAGCGAGGTTATCTGATAAGACCTTGACTTTATGTAAGGATACATCGGAGAAACATACTCTCTTTTGGTAATGAGTGCGCACAGTTTGGAGGCGACAGTCGAATTTTGTGGATAGTTGAACCCGTACATAGAAGTTCTCTATCAGGAAATGGTTGTTTTGGAGGAAGGTCAGTTTTCTGTATTACACTGCCTTTTCACGGATTTTGTTAATTAAGTTAGGCAGTTGTTTATATTATAGCTTTACCAACTTGTTAAGCGCTGGATGCATAGGGATTTTATGTGTTTGTTCTATGGAACTTGAAGGAATATGGATTGTTACCCTTCGCTAAATATGGGTATGATTGGATTGTTGATAGATACAACCTAGGAGTTGTACATTTATGCTATATTTCTTTTACATGAAAAATTAGTATATTGTTGGTTATGTTGGGAATTTGGTAGAGCTCATCTAAAAGAGGCTCTACCACACGAAAACGGAAATAAATTTTTTTAAAAGACATTAATTCAGAGTTTCGTTAATTCCGAGGACGGAATTCCTTTTGTTAGGGGGGAAGAATGTAATACCCCTAGTTTTCAAAAGGATAAAAAAGGGAATTTAAATTTAATTATGTGACTTATGTGGTTTATTTGCTTAGTTTGATTTAGTGTGAATTTATTTTAAATTAATTGGTTATTTGTTATTATATATTTAAGTGATTATTTGTGTTTGTTTAATTGATTTAGTTAATATTTGTGTAATTGATTCTATTTGCATTCATGGTTTAAGTTAATTATTTAATTGGTCTATTTTAATTAGTTGTCTTAATTGTTTTAATTTAATGATTTTAATTGAATTAATTTTGTGGGATTTAATACTTTAATTGTTTAAATGACTAGCTTTAGTTACATGGATTTGGTTTTCAGCGTGACTGTTATATATATAGCTTTTCATAGGTAGCCGTCATTAATTATCACTTAGGTTTACCTATGGGCCGAGTTATATATGGATTAGGGTTTAATATCTAAACCTATATATATGTATATTACGGTGGACTAGGGTTTAAGTCATCACAAAACAAAACGTAGGTTTTCTGTAGAACAGAGATACAGTGAGGTATTGAGAGACACAGAGGAAAACAAAACTAGAGAGTGGTCTGGAGAGGAAAACACAGAAGGAGAATCACAGAGTGTCTTGAGAGATTAATTAAGGGGTTGCTTCGGGATGGAATTAAGAAGCAACAGTGGAATGAAACAGTGATCAGAGGAGAAACGGTCTTGATGAATTCTGGAATTTAGCAACGACGTTAAAAGATTTCAAGCCGGAATCTTAAGGCAAGTTTCATTCTCTCCTTCCTGTAAACTTGTGTTCTGTGCATGCTTAATAGTCTCCAGGAACCTATCAGATTATGGAGGATATGCTTTGTGTTCTTGATTTTAAGGGCCACTGGGAGAATTATTTGCCACTTGTGTAGTTCGTATATAATAATAGTTTCCAGAAGACTATTGGTATGGCACCATTCGAGGCATTATACGATTGACTGTGTCGATCTCCCGTTTGTTGGATAGAGGTTGGCGAGAACAAATTTTTGGGTCCTGAGTTCATTAAGGATACTTCTGAAAAGATTGCTCTTATTAGGGATTGCATGCATACTGCCCAGAGTAAGCAGAAGAGTTATGCCAATTGTCGTACTCATGTATTGGAGTTTCAGGTAGGGGATCAAGTTTTACTCAAAGTGTCCTATGAAAGGAGTAATGCGTTTTGGGAAGAAAAGGAAGTTGTCACCGCGGTTTGTCAGTCCATTCATGATTACGAATCGAGTTGGCGCTGTTGTTTATCGTTTGGCACTTCCAAATCATTTGGATCGTGTGCATAATGTGTTTCATGTTTCCATGTTGCGGAAAATTCTGCGCGATGAGGATCACTACCAGCATATCGATGTTAGGGAGATTGAGTTACAGCCGGATGTTACATATTTTGGAGCCACCGTGTCGTATTATAGGCCGTCAGGATCAAATTCTTTGTAACAAAGTTATCCCTTTAGTTCATGTTTAGTGGAGTCACCACAATAAGGCTAAGTTTACTTGGGAACGGGAGGATGTCATTTGCTCGCGGTTTCCTGAAATAATGAAGAAGGTAAGAACGAATTCCAAGGACGGAATTCCTTTTATTAGAGGGGAAGAATGTAATACTCCTAATTTTAAAAAGGATAGTTTCGGTATTTTAATTAACTGTTTTATTGCATTTTTATTTCATTATTTGTTTATTTGTTTAATGGTTTAATTGTTTAATTGATTTATATGCTTATTTGTGTAATTGTTTTGTTTAATTATTTAATTGCTTTATTTGTTTTCATTAATGTGTGTTTATGTGGAAATTCAATTAATTGTTTTGTGGGATTAAATTGTTTTATTTATTTTACGTAAGTGTTGAATTAAAGGTTTTTATTTAGGGTTTTGTACATATGAAATAGCCGACTTATAGTTAGTTTGGAATTAGAATTAGGTTTTCATAGAAGCCTATATATATATCGTTATGTGTCTGCAAGGGTTTTAGAACCCTTTTCCCGTAACTGAGGAGGCAAAGAGAAAGAATAGAGAGGTTACAGAAAACTGAGAGAGGGAGATTTAGAGTTTTGGTCAGTGACAAAGGCTGAACCAAGGAGGGATAATTGATGCTTGCTCGTGGGTTGAACCAGGAGCAACCAAGGTCGTCGGATTTATCAGTGACGAAGGTTTAAGGTTTCAAAACTGAAACCAAAGGCAAGTTCCTATTTTAACTCCTTCCCTTAGACCTGTGTTCTGTGCATGCCTAAGTAGTCTCCAGGATTTAAATTGACGTTAAAATTGATCTTTAAAGCATGTTTAAATTGAATTTAACTACGTTAAATTAAACTATTTTATGGTTGATAGATGTTCTTGATTAAATCTTGTTTTCATTGATTATAAACTTGTTTTTAACTCATGTTGATGATGTATGACAACTTCTTATAATTAATTTAGGGACATATATTGAACCCCAGAAACTGTATTAGACATTATAGAGGGTTCTGCAACGTCGTCGGAGGCGAAAAAGACAACCAGATCAGTTTACGGCTCTCTGTGGGAGAGAGAGCCGGCTCCCTAAAAGAGGGAGCCAGCTCCCTAAGTGAGAGAGCCGGCTCTCCATGAGGGAGAGACGGCTCCATGAGGGGGAGAGCCGGCTCCCTCTTTGGGAGAGACTGCTCCCTTGTTTAAATACACCAGTAAGTGTATTTTTGGTACTTTTTGGAAATTCAGGGGTTGAAATGGAATTTTGGACGTTAGTGGGGGGTTGTAAATGATTTAAATCAACATAATAAAACCCCAAAACAGTTAGTATATGCTAATATTATTGGACATCATGAAATTTAATTATTTATTTGCATGCTGTCAATGGATATGGAATATTTAATTGTTTGTGGATGTTTCAGCAAGTTAAATGGATTAGTGTGATTATACTTAAGTATAATTGAATATAATATGCTCAGTTAGTTATCTGATTTATATTTTATCATTTCCTGGATTATAATTGATGCCTACTGATTTCTGTTATATCAATTATTAGATTGTTTTATAGATTAATTGAAATTTAAATTAATTGTTTAAATTGTCAATCATTGTATGTGTGGATTGTATGCACCGGTATGGGACGGTGGCATACTAGGGATGGATTAGTTAAAAACACTAAGTCCTACCTATTCTGAAATAAGAAATAGATTAACTATAAAAGTTAAGTCCTACTTATATATGTCAGGTCAATAAACAGTTGAATGACATACCTTTGTTTGAACAGATTTATATATATATATATATATATATATATATATATATATATATATATCATTATGGTACCGTGATATGAGCTTGAGTTTCAGGATTATGGTTGTAACGACCCACTCCACCACATGGTATGATATTGTCCGCTTTTAGCATGAGCCCGCACGGTTTGGCTCTTAGGCCTCACCCCAAAAGGCCTCATACCAATTAGAGATGACATACTTATATATAAGCACTTCACCTTTCCCTTACCCAGGCGATGTGGGACTATACACCCGTACCTCGCCAGTGTGGTAGCCTAACAGTGTCTCTCGCACCCACCTACGGCACACCCGTCGACAAGGTCATCACAATCCACCCCCCTTGGAGGCCCGACGTCCCCGTAAGTACACTTCCTGTAATACCCCTAATTTTTAAAAAATAGTCCTGTTATTTAATTAATTATTTAATTGTATTTTTAATTGTTTAATTGTTTTATTTTAATTGTTTAATTGTGTATTTGCTTATTTATTTGCTTAGTTGAGTGAATTGTGTTAATTGTGTTAGTTAATTGAGTAATTTATTTGCTTAATGGTATTTGTGTTATTTAATTAAATTATGTTTTTTATTTTAGTTAATGGTTTATTGTATTCTTTATTTAATTTAGATGAATTAAAAGTTTTAATTGTTTTAGGGTTTTGTTTTAGGTATCACGTTTTTGTATAGCCGACTTTTAATTAGCTTGGGATTAGGATTAGGTTTTCATTGGGTCTTATATATAAGCTTGTATAAGTCTGCTAGGGTTAGAGAAAACCCTATTCACGTACTTAGTATATTAAGAGAAAACAGAGTAAGGTTGTGAGAGGCAGAGAGGAACCGAGAGTGGAACTTGGGTAATTAACAAAGCAATTCAAGGAGGAAGGAACGTGGTTGTTTCTTGGTGGAACCAAAGCACTGAAGGTATAGAACTACAGCCTAGGACATTGACGGAAAGTTCAGAGACGTGGATTAAAGTTTCAAATCTGAAACTCAAAGGCAAGTTTCTATTCTTGCTCTTTCCCTTTAATTCGTGTTCTGTGCATGCCTAACTAGACTCCAGGAGTTCAATTAATGCTAAACCAAATTAATTATGCATGCTTAATTAAACTAAAACAGAGGGTTGCAGAGTTATACATACCAGTTCGTGTTTTCTTTAGTTTTGTGATCTTTATGCATGAACTGTTGTTTAAGATGAATCTTTGCATATTAAAATACTTCAAATAATTTAGTATGGACGTATGGAACTTAGGTTGGAAGCTTAGGGGCCTTAACAATGAAGTTTTAGAATTTACAGAGGCTGAACGGACGAAGAAGAAGACCCCAGCAGTAACTGAGGCGCCTTAGTTCGCAACTGAGCCCCCTCAGTTGGCAATTCAGCCCCCTCGGTTAGCAACTGAGCCCCCTCAGTTGGCAACTAAGCCCCCTCAGTTGGCAATTCAGCCCCCTCGGTTAGCAATTGAGGCTGCTTAATTGTAACTTAGCTTGCTCAGTTGGGGTTTTGGTTTTTAATGCCCAGAATCGTTTTGAAACCTATTTTAATTAATTTAAATAGGTTAAATGGACTTTGGGAAGGTTCTTGAATGCATAATACACTTCATATGCTTAAGGAATTGGACAATACGGATTTGTAAATAATTTTTATAAATTATTTAAGGGATGGTTAGTTATTTAATTGTTTAACAGATGTTTTATAAACAATGATTCATAAATGGATTACGGTATGGACAGTATACAGTTAGGGGAAAATCCTATATGTTGAACTTTGAATGTTAATCAATTTACACTTTGGAACTTGGAGGATTGTCTATATATGATTTAATTTTGATTAATCATATTTGGATAGGATTATAAGTAACATGGATTACTTCAATTTAACCATGCTTGTGTTGGACCAAATTAATATTCACTTTGCTTTTTAACTGCATCAGTTTATCGATATTTTGGAGGGTGTGAACGCTTATACTTGTTTAGCTGTTTTACATTATTGGAATTGGATTTTTAGGCTCTCTAATGACTGCCTAGTATTGATACACGTGTTAATTTATATTGATACATGTTTTGAAGGATGGTTGTTGGATGTATATAATAATGTCGTTTATTTAACTATGTTATTTGGAGGATTGTATGTACCAGTATGGGACGGTGACATGCTAGGTATGGACTAGTTCAAACACTGTGTTCTACCTAACTTGGATTGAGTTATGGACTAACCATAAAGGTTAAGTACATCTCATATTTGAGTCATATCAATTGTGAATTGAATGACCTACTATGGTTTCAGGATGGATTTGTTATACATATATCAGACCACTACACAGATGGATGGTATTTTGTATTAGGAGGAGTACGGACTTTATATATATATTATATATGTGCCATGGTATGAGCCTGAGTCTTAGGACCATGGTTAGGGCGCGTATATCACCTAGGATGGATAACTGGACATAGGTGTTGTTCCCTGGTAGGTTTAGGTACTCATGCCCACCTTAGGGTGCGTATTCACATGTTGCCTTCTATTTAGGCCGAGACAGACTTATTGGACTAGCGAGCGTCCTATAGTGTGTACTGTATATACATATATGGACTACTCTAGATATTGTTGAGTCTATCTAAGATATATCTGCATATCGGATTCCTGTTTGGATTGTAGTAGAATAGGACTTCCATGTGGGCCTGACCCACTCTTTTATTTTTCAGGTGTTCGTCAGTTCCAGGGTTAGAGCTTAGACGTGCAGAGTAGATACAGACACTCATTCCTCCGACTACGTAGGAATACTCTCTATGTTTTGTTTTAGATTTTACTTCAGTTGTTTTAGTTTCAGTTTGGGATTTTAATAAAGGGTCCACTGGATGGATTCCCGAGTTGTAAGCTTACGGAGTTTTGGATTATTGGATTTCAATATTTATATTTTAAGGATTTTCAGTTAGCACTCTTTTAGCTTATTATTTTTATTTCTTTAATTCAATTTGTATTCCGTGTTCGTTATTAAATATTAATTGTTTGATATCCCTCGGGTTTGGGCCTGGGCCTGATCAACCCGCGTCTCGGATCCGAGGGGTATCACACTTCCAGCTGGGTCAGGCTCTAATAGCATTTGTAAAAACCTACTCCATTATATGGTATGATATTGTCCGCTTTGGGCCTGAGCTCACACGATTTTGCTCTTGGGCTTTACCCCAAAAGGGCTCGTACCAATTGGAGTGACACACCTACATATAAGCACTTCACCTTTCCTTTACCCAGGCGATGTGGGACTATGTACCTGTAGCTCGCCAGTATGGTAGCCTGACAGTGTCTCGCACCCGCCCACAAGGTCATCACAATCCACCTCCCTTGGAAGCCCGCCCAAGTGTTCCTAGGGTGTTTTTTGTTGTGTGACTTCCGCATTGTGTGCTATTTTACTTAGAGCTTAAGTTTTGGATTCATTGTACTCTATATTCGGTTCGTTAGTGCGTCCTAAAGTTAAATCATTTAGTCTTATCAACAAATGGTAGGACACCAATTTGGAAGGTATTGGAGGAGGCAAGAGCGTATGTGCCAGGATCGTATGCTAAGTCAAGATATAGGGAAACAATATTGTGATACCCCTCGATTCTAGAGCCACGGGTGATCAAGTCCGAGCACAGATCCGAGGGATACCAAACAATTAATATGTAATTAAACACGGAATACAAAATGAAATACAAAATAAAATAATAAAAGCTGAAAAGAATTCTAAATATAAAAATACTCCAAAATAATAAATTAATATAATTTAATTTTTCCAATCCGTACAACTCGAGAATCCATCCAGTGGACCCCTAAAAACCCCAACTGAAAGATAAGTACATAAAATGAAATCCAAACCAAAACATGGAAAACAGTCTTACATAATCGGAGGAGTGAGTGTCTGTATCTACTCGGCACGATCAAGCTCTAAGCCTGGAACTTACAAACACCTAAAAAATAAGAGTGGGTCAGACCCACATGCAAGTTCTATCCTAATACAATCCATACAGAAACCCGATACGCAGATACATCCTCGATAGCTCAACAATAACTAAAGTAGTCCATATATGTATAAATACACAATATATGACGCTCACTAGCCCACAATTCTGTCTTAACCCGATTAGACCTACCAGGGAAACATTATTAGGTCCAGTTATCCATCCTAGGCGATATACACACCCTAACCGTGATCAGGAGGCTCAAGCTCATATAACGATACCATAAATATATATATATATATATATATATATATAATATAATATCCTTCCTAATGCAGAATTAAAAGCAAACATCCGGTATGTCATTCAACTATTTTAGTTGACAAGACATGAATCCATGTAGGATTTAACTGTTTTAGTTAATCTATTCCATATGTATGAATAGGTAGGAATTAGCGTTTTGATCTAATCCATCCCTAATATACCATTGTCCCATACTGGTAATTATAATGTATATGATCCATAATTAATGCACACTCAATTGAACATCAAATACATCCAAAGACAAACATAATAGAAATCAGATATAGACAAGATCCTATTATGCATCCAGTATATGATTATAATCATAGAACCTCCGTTTAAATTGTTAGAGTAATGATAAATAATTTAAACTATCCATATCCATATAATTGACAAAAGAGAATTTATATCAGTTCATTAATTACCATCCATAGCATGATATAATGATTAACAGAATTATAACTGAGCACATTATACTGGAATGCCAAAAATACTTCTATACTAGTTCATGTAGTTTGCTAAAAGAAAACTAGCAGTTAAAACTTTCACAACTCCTGACAACATAAAATTTAGTATGTAAATTTCATAATGTCTATAACCATACCTGGCCTTATTTATATTATATATATCATTAATATAAAATCCCAAAAGTAACTTTCATTCAGTCTATTTAATTTGCTTACATTTCGACAAGCAATTTAAATCCTTCCAAGTCATTATCAGCATGCAAATTTAATTTTAAATCTCGTGATGTTTAAGTTCCTAGCATGAATTAATCATTCTTGGATATTATCATACTTAATTAAATCATTTAAAACCATCCAACCAAGTTCAAAACTACACTGGAGCCTTGAAATCTCAAAAATCGTAAAAAAAACACACATATTGTGCATTCACCAAAGGGGAGCCGGCTCCAATTTAAGGTAGAACCGGTTCCACTCCCTTTGGAGCCACCTCTACACCATGTGGAGCCGGCTCCACTTCAATAGAGCCACCTCCATTGAAGGGTGGAGCCGCCTCCACTCTTCCCAGTCTCCATCTTCTTTGTCTCTAGCTGTTGTCTGACCCTCCGATTGCCCTTACCTCTATTGAAGGGTGTAGCCACATCCCCTCTTCCTAGCCTCCATCTTCTTCATCTCCGGCTATTGTCTGACCCTCTGATTGCCCTTATTAAGGTTCCTACCCTTCTATTCTAGGTTCCAGACATTCCCAACAAACTATATGAAGTATTTATGCATCAATTACATGAATCTAAACAAGTTTACATTCAAAGAAAATCAAGAATTAAACCGAAAACATATATTAACTAACAACAGTTTTAATTCGATTCAATTCCATTTAATTCCATTCAATTCAAGCATCATTAAAAGATATATTTTAACATTAATTTAAAACCTGGGGACTACCTAGGCATGCACAGAACACAGGTTTAAGGGAAGGAGTTAGAATAGGAACTTGCATTCGGTTTCAGTTTTGAAACCTTAAACCACCGTCTCTGAGTTCCGGCGAATCCCATGACTGTTTTCCACCTCTATTCACTGTTCTCCTCCTCTGTTGCCTCTTGGTTCAACCCACGAGCAACACCCTTTCTTTCCTCCTTGAGCCTCTCTATGTTTTCTCTCAATACCCTCTCTGTTTTCCTTTCAAAATCTTCTCTGTTTTCCTCTCAAGATACTATTACGTGAATAGGGTTTTCTCAACCCTAGCAGACGTAAACAAGAATACTTATATAGGCGTCCCAACCTTAAGTCTCATAATAACTGTATATCTACAAGCTTTAATTAAAATGTAATTCAAACCCCAAAATAAGTCGGTGACCACATAAAAATATAAAACCCTAAAATCATTATTAATAAAACAGTATAAATGTATTTATTAATAAGTCCTAACAGTTAACTTAATCCTATACACATATATATAGATACATGTATATCCATTCATGGGTAATAACTGTACCCATAAAATCCCATATCCTTAAAATATTTAATTTAACCATTTAATGTAAGTCTACCTAAGCACAAAATTCAATTAAAACAAATCAATAAGTTATATAAATAAAATAAATAAAACAATTCATGACACTCCTTATAAGCATATAATTCAAGTAAACAACAAAATAAATTAAACAAATAAATCAATTAAGCAAAAATTCAAATAATTCAAATAACTCAATAAAAATATAATAAACACATTAATTAAAATACCAAAACTATCCTTTTAAAATTAGGGGTATTACAAATATTTATTTTGGAAAACTGATTGAATGATATAGACTACAAAGGTCGATAGTTTACGTTTACACAGTAAACACAGGTGCGAGATAGAGTAGATAACTGAACTGTGGGAAATTATTACTTCTACACTCAGGATTGTTCAGGGAGGATGAATGTAGTTTCAAATATTCTCTAACGTCAACACGATACAAAATTGTTAGTATGTTGAGAAGTAATCTAGTGTAGGGGTTTGACCAAGATCGATTGATAGCATTAAATAAAGCTTTCGGGGTTGCTTATTTGTATGACATTACTTGAGGATTTGTATAGACGATCTTTTAAGACTTTTTATTTGTGAATCGTTGTTTAAAAGGAGTTGAATTATGAGTTCTACATTAATTAAGGACATATTTTCAGAGATTACTCTTATTAGAGATCTCATGTGCGCTGCCAGAATGGGCAAAATAGTTAGGTTATCGTACACTTGTATATTAGAGTTCGAAAATGGGAAGCGGGTTATTACCTATAACACTTTTTTTATTATTATTATTTATTTTTACATGGAGGGTGTAACGTGGTTTAGCAATAAAGAGGAGGTTATTACCTCATTATGTGGGTTATTCATATCTTGTTCAATTCTGCAAAAGCCTGTTGCTGGCGATGTTATTTATTTCGCGTCATGTGTGTAAAGTGGTTTATTTGTTTCGTTGCAAGAAAATACAGCAATGGGGATATGTCCCAACGTATATAAGTTGGTGAGGTTAGGTTGCAAATAAATGCAACACGAATGGATTAGCTTAGCATAGTCTTCATAAATTATGAGTTATGTCTGCTAATTATGAGTAGGTGTGGATAGGTTAATTTCACACGGGAAAAGGAAGAATGAAAATTTGGATTAAATAACCAGAGTTTTATGTCATGGATTCGTAAATTCCGAGGATATAATTCCTTTCGTTAGGGGGAAAGAATGTAATACCCCTATATTTTAAAGGAATTTTTTTTTATAAGGATTAATTATTTTTATTTCATTTTTTTAATGATTTTTTTGATTTAATTGGGTTTAATTTATTTTATTTTATTTTTTATATGATTTGTTTTATTTAATTGAGTGCTTAGGTAAATTGTCTTGTTTTAATTAAATTATATTTCGTGATTGATATGATGATTGTTATGTATGTGTTTGATTATTGATTGAATTATTGATGTATTGATTTTATTGGTATGGTATGACTTAATTGGAATTTCTTGTTTTGTTTATGTGCTTCATATAATTAGTTAATTTAATTTAAGTATTTATTTAATTAACTTAATTATTTTATTTTAATTGGATTTGGCTTAAGATGAGTAGGACCAATGGATATGGTCTTGGGCTTGAATGAAGCCTTATTGGGTTAATTAATAATAGCCCATGGTTATTTGATTATTTAAATAATCATTGTTATATAATTATAAATATATATATTTAATTATATATATATAATTAATTAATACGTGTTATGGAAAGATATATGTATAAATATATATTTATGGATATATATAGGATATATGATTTAATTAACCAATGGTTAATTATGGAAGATATATATATATATACATGTAATATAATATATGTTTATACATATTAAATTATTTAAATATTATTATTTTATTATTTTATTTGGTAGTCGTAGTTGGAATGGAATTTGGATTTTAATGTGTATAATATACATACAAGGTTATAGCGTTAAAAGTTTACATGTTAGAAAAATAAGAGAGGCAGGGATAAAGGAAGAGAAGGGCTGACAAGGAGGAGGCCGGATCTAAGAAGTAGGATGTTGGGATTGGAAGAGACAATCAAAGCTTGAAGCGTCGGTTCGTTTTGAAACCTTCAGGCAAATTCTGTTCTAAATTTCCTCTTAGAACTCATAAAGATTTCACCTTGAATATCAATAATTAGATCAACCCGTGTTCCGAAATTAGGGGGTATTAAAACAATTAAAGTATTTAAACAAACACAGAATACAAAGATGAATAATAAAGAATAAATAAACCGCTGAAGAAAACTAATAAATAAATATTAATTAATAATTCTCCAACAATTACAACTCGTGAATTCCGTAACTCAAGGACCCCTTAAAACATTAACCAATAATCCAATACTACTTAAAAGTACACAAGATGAATAGATGAATGACAGTCTCCTAGCTGTGGATTCTCAATTTCGAGACTGAACCTCTAACAACCTGAAAAATAAATCATGGGTTAAACCCTACGAGCAAGTTCTCTCTACCAGACCTCTGAAAACCAATAAATAGATCATCTCTAATCAAAACCAAACCTAATAAAGTTTTAAGTTTAATAAACAATGATACGCATATGTATAAATAATTATATACAGTATAATTTTGACATTCATTAATAGTTTCACTAATTTTTTAAACCATTAAACCATGATTAAAGCATAATCATACCTAAACCAATTCAAAACTCCTTTTCTTTTAAAGCAAAACCCCTTTAACCTTAACTCCATTTTAAATAATTATTTAATCATTTAAATAATAAAATATAATTAAAGGAAAATTACATTTAATCCAAAAGCCAATAATGAATTTAATTAATTAAATCATACTACCAATACCTAGGCTTTTACAAATCATCCATGTCTCTACCAATATTATTTTATTAATATATATAAAATAATACAACTAAAGTAACTACAAGACTATTCTAATTTAAGAATATCTAATCCTAATCCAACTTATACATACAGTATCCATAAATGATTTTTAATCATCTAATACACATAGCAATTTAATTATGCTTTAGCAAGTCACCCATGTCATTATGAATATATATTTATTTATATATTGGCAACTCAACCATGCCTCCTTAAGTATATTTATTTATACATTGGCAAATCAACCATGCCATTAAAAATATATTTATTTATATATTGGTAACTCAATCATGCCTACTTAAGTATATATATATTTATACTTTTAAATTAGCAACTCAGCCATACCTCCTATGTATGTATCTTATTCATAGAAATATTTAGGCCATATATTTAAGCCCTTGGCAACTCAACCATACCTACAATTTAACCATGTACCAACTTTAAACTCAACAATAAACTAAATCATACATAGACCTCCCATGCATATTATGTGCATATCATTAATTTAATAACCGGCCTATTATGATTTAATCAACCATACTTCCTATAAATCAATATATACCAAATAAGAACAATAATCTTAAATGATATATAAACATACACATATAGTATATAATATATATGTGTAATACCATCCATAATAATAATTGATTATTTAAATCATATATATATATATATCAACAAATATATATATATATACACACATCCCTACATACTCATCCTTAACAATTTAAACCATATATACATATATATAAATATATATATATATATACTTCCTTCCGTAATAACTATTAATTAATTATATTATGCAAATAAGTGTTCTTAACTATCGAAATACCACTCCAAGGCTCTCAAAACCCTATGAATACCTCCTCTAGTGGTCGTTTTCAACCCTAACATGCTTAAAACAAATTCTGGAAATTCACCAAACACCACAGGACCTTTCCAGGACGCCAAACACCTCCTCACGCGCCCCCACGCATCCCTAGATGCACCAAAGTTTTGCACGCGCTTCCACAAACAGCCACGTGGCTTCATGCGCGTACACGCTGTAATACCCCTAATTTAACAAGGATAATTCTGAAATTTATTTAATTATTTAAATTGTGTTTTATTGATTTAGTTGTGAATTTGTTGATTTCATTATGAATTATTTAAATGACTTATTTTTGTTTGATTATTTTATTTAATTGTTTATTTAATTGGGTTTTAATTATTGGATGTAATTGTTTTTCTTTAAATAGAGTTAATTATTTTTCTTGATATTGAATTAATTGTTAAATGATTTAATTTAGTATAAATGGTTTTTCTATAAATAGAGTTTTATGTTAGTAGGATTAATTAAGGGTTTTGGTTTTAGAAGTCACGTATGTAGCCGACATAATTAAACATTAATTAGGTTTCATATGCGCCGACTAAGAATTTAGTGTAGGGTTTAAATTAAACTAGGATTTTGTGTAAACTTATAAACCTATAAATATATCTGTATAAGGCTGTCAAGGGTTTAAAACCCTAACCACGTTGTGGAGACAGAAGAAACAGAGAGGAGGAAAACCAAAGGGGCGCCGGGAAAACTTAGAAGAAAGACGTTGAGATTTCTGAACCGAGTCTCACAGGCAAGTTTTATAACTAGCTCTACCTCTTTGACCTGTGTTCTTTGCATCCCTAACACAATCTCAGGATGAAATAAGGATTAAAACAAATCTGGTTCGCATGCTTGCATTGTTTAATAAACATATGTTTATGATCTGTTAAATTGTTTGTTTTACAGTGTTGTTGTTTTACTGTTTTGTTTTACGTAATTCATGATTTTAATGATGTAAATTGATGGATTAAGAATTTTAATAGTTCTAAAACATAATGGGAAATCTTAAAATTAATCTGGGACGCAGGGCTAGATACCTGAAATGGTATGTGTTCTTGTATGGATTTTAATCCACTTAGGAGCTGTTTTGTGTAACTCTTGTTCCAATTGAATTAAATTAGTGAATGATGAATTTATATTACTCTGGAATACCCTAGGACTTAGTTTTAAATCAACAAGAAACTTGGGTTGGAGGAATAAAGTTGCCGGAGTTGGAGAAGAAGTTGAACAACATGTTTTCTTTTAGGTGCATGTTAATCGTTTTTAAATTATTTTGTTTAATTCTTGTTCCCACTGAATGTGATTATTAATCAAGGAAGCTAATTAACTTTTGAACACCCAAGGACTTAATTTTAATCAGCAAGAAATTTGGTTTAGAGGATCAACACAGCCGGACACCGCAGGAATTGGAAAAACGACGCACAGGGGAAGGAGCCTGCTCTATTTCAAGTAGAGCAGGCTCAATTAAAAAGTGGAGCAGGCTCTACTTTGTAGTAGAGCCGGCTCTACTTGGTAGTGGAGGCGGCTCCACTTTGGGTGGAGCCGGCTCCTTTGTGGGTTTTCATTTTTTTTGGTTTTCTGCGAGACTGTTAGCTACTGTGCTTGGGTTAATGGGTTTCCAGGGGCAACTGAGAGTTTAATTAGAGGTTCTCAGTGATGTTTAAATTCTACTAAAACTTCAGAAGGCATGAAAATACATATTATACCATAGAAGGTTAGTAGAAGGGACGTTATGAAACTGTTAAGAAAGTTTACATGGTTGCCTTGTGCGGATGATTCAAGTTGTTTAATTTTAATTTAGCAATTGAATTAGGAGTTTGATATGTAAATCATATAACAGGGGTATGGGATTAAGCCTATTAACTAATATAAATTCAGTTAATACTTAATAAGGAACTAGTTGATGGTTACCAAAACAATTGTTTATGTCAACTTGTGGGATGTTGTGGAGTAATTACAAGCAAGCATGTAGATACTGTTAATGTTATTATTATACTTATTGTGAGTTACAGGATGGTTATATTTATTCTCTGCATTTAAAATTTGTTAGAGAATCAGGTACTGGATGTATTGAACAAGCATGCTAGTTAAACATTCTTGTTATGCTTATGATTGGGTATGTTGATATTGATATGTTATGCTGTCATATATATATTATCAATTCTGGATGGATGTTTTTGTATGCACCGGTATGGGACGGTGACATACTAGGGGGATTAGCTTAAAAATGCTAAGTCCTACCTACTCTGGAATAAGGGATGGATTAACTACAAAAGTTAAGTCCTACCTGTCTTCTGTGTCAGATCAATAAATAATTGAGTGACACTTTGGTTTGGAATGGAATTTAAATATATTTTTATGATGTCACGATATGAGCCTGAGTCTCAGAGTCGTTGGTTAGGGAGCGTATATGCATTGGGATGCATAGCTGGCTATGATGGTTGGATGTGTACCCTGCTAGGACTAGGTAGTCATGCCCACCTTTGGGTGAGTTTTCGCATGGTGCGTACTAGTCAGGTTGAGACGGGCCTGTAGTCCAGTGAGTGTCCTGTATTGTGATTATATATATATATTTATTTACGGACTATTAGCTATTGTTGGATTGGTTAGGATGTACATGCGTATCGGGTCTCTGCTTGGGTAGTAGTAGTATAGAACTTGCATGTGGGCCTGACCCACTCATCATTTTTCAGGTATCGGACATTTCCAGTCTAGAGCTTGTTCGTGCTGAGCAGAGACGATCTTCCATTCTACCGACGACGTAGGACTTCTTTCCAAATATTATATTTGGATTTTATTTTCAGTTTTTACTTTCATTCAGTTTGGGGTTTTTGTTAGGGGTCCACTAGAGATGGATTCCCGAGTTGTTAAACTGATGGAGTTTTGGATTATCAGATTCTAAGTATTTAATTATAAAGGATTTTACTTTTAGTTTCTTCCAGCTTAAACTTTATTTATTAAATTCATTTTGTCATCTGTGTTCGTATTACATATTAATTGTTTGATATTTCCCTCGGGTTTGGGCTTGGGCCTGATTAACCTGTGTCTCGGATCCGAGGGGTATCACACACGCGCTCTCATGCGCTGTCCACATGCCTAATTACTCCTCTGGATGACGTAGCGCTTTGTTATTCACTGGATGCAACTTGTCCCTGTGCGCGTGTCATACTAGATCACTTCACTGCACCTCCATGCATCTGCGTCGCACCATATCAATCTCGCTTTTGATCCAGCCACATCTAAGGCTCAAATCTGTGGCACACCAATTCCCCATAGAGTCGCATCACACCGGATCAATCTATTTATATTAAATTAATCCTATGGCCCAGATCAGCAATTGTACAAACTTCCTATGCACATGCCCGCATTAGATAATTCGCATATCATTAGGACCATCCTAGGGTCCTGATTTGGGCGCACCAAAAGGGATGTGTGCCGCGCTGCACAGAATCTAACTCCTTTTGTGTCAACGTCGAAACAGTGACGCCTTCAGTAATGAACAAAATCAAATATATGTATATAGTGCCCAGAAATAAATTTAAAATAAATTTAATAAATTCACAAAAAAAATTAAACCAGTCCAGAAAATTATATAAAATTTCTAGAAATTCTAAAAATTCTAAATAACCCTCTTGGGTCATCAATCAACCTATAAATTTATTAAAAATATACACAATACCTATATATTACAATTAAACCTCAAAACTCCAAAAATATGAAATAATAATAATTCATGCTTTTAACTACTCCGATTTAATCCTGATTTAATTTAAATAAAATAAAATTAATACTCTTTATTAATCCGTTTCAACCAAGATTTCTAAGCAAATAAAATTAATCTAATTATTGATACTCAATGTGAAATCTTTATGAGATCTAAGAGGAAATTTAGAACAGAACTTGCCTGAAGGTTTCAAAACGAAACCGACCCTTCAAGCTTTGATTGTCTCCTCCAATCCCAACGTCCTCCTTCTCAGATCCGGCCTCCTCTTTGTCAGCCCTTCTTCTTCCTTTCTCCCTGCCTCTCTTATTTTTCTAACGTGGAAACTTTTAATGCTATAACCTTATGTGTATATTTATACACATTAAAATCCAAATTCCATTCCAACTACGACTACCAAATAAAATAATAAAATAATAATCTTTAAATAATATAATATATATAAACATATATTATATTACATGTATATATATATATCTTCCATAATTAACCATTGGTTAATTAAATCATATATCCTATATATATCTATACATATATCCTTCCATAACACGTATTAATTAATTATATATATATATATAATTAAATATATATATTTATAATTATACAACAATGATCATTTAAATAATCAAAGAACCATGGGCCTTTATTAATTAACCCAATAAGGCTTCATTCAAGTCCAAGACCATATCCATTGGTCCCACTCCTCTTAAGCCAAATCCAATTAAAATAAAATAATTAAATTAATTAAATAAATACTTAAATTAAAATAACTAATTACATGAAGCACGTAAACAAAACAAGAAATTCCAATCAAGTCACACCATACCAATAAAATCAATACATCAATAATTCAATCAATAATCAAACACATACACAATAATCATCATATCAATCACGAAATATAATTTAATTAAAATAAGACAATTTACCTAAGCACTCAATTAAATAAAACAAATCATATAAAAAATAAAATAAAATCAATTAAACCCAATTAAATCAAACAAATCACTAAAAAATGAAATAAAAATAATTAATCCTTATAAATAATTCCTTTAAAATATAGGGGTATTACAATGGTTAAGGTGCGTATATTGTCTATGATGGATAACTGGACATAGTTGATGTTCCCTGATAGGTCTAGGTATACATGACCACGTTACGTACGAGTTGCATGTTACCTTCTACTCAGGCTGAGACAGACCTATGGACTAGTGAGCGTCTTATAGTGTGTATTTATACATATATGGACTAATTTAGTTATTATTGAGTTATCTAGGATGTATCTGCATATCAGGTCTCTGTATGGATTGTAGTAGAGTAGAACTTGCTCGTGGGCCTGAACCATTCTTATTTTTCAGGTGTTCGTCAGTTCCAGGCTTAGAGCTTGATCGTGGTGAGCAGATACAGTCACTCATTCCTCCGATTATGTAGGATTTTCCTTTATGTTTTAGATTTGGATTTTATTTTCAATTATTTTTTTCCAGTTGAGATTTTTATTTAGAGGTCCACTAGATGGATTCTCGAGTTGTTATCTTGGAGGTTTTGGATTATCGAATTTTTATAATTTTTTTAATTTTGAAGATTTAATATTTAGAATTCTTTCAGCTTTATTATTTATTTCTTAATTCTCTTTTGTAATCCTGCTTGTTTATATATTAATTGTTTGGTATCCCTCAGATCTGTGCTCGGACTTGATCACCCGTGGCTCTAGAATCGAGGGGTATCACAGGAACCCTAGAGCTTATAACTCACTTTTAAGCCTCTTCCCTTAAGCTTTTGGTCTTCCACCTCGAAGACAAAAGCTTCCTTTCTTCCATCTCTACCATACCTTTGCTCGGTTTCCCTATTTGCTTCCGTTTTCCTTGGATTCTAGAGATTCAATTCTTTAGTGAGGTAGGGGATGTCGTATGTTTATACCCTTAGTATTTTAATGTGTTCTTGAGGTTAATATACATTGTATGCATGTATTTTGAATTCTAGGGCTGTATCTAAATGTATATTGCATGAAATTAACTCAGGGCTTTATATTGTTTAAGGCTCTTACAAGATTTTTACCTTGTGTTAATATTATTTCATTTGTCAATGTTTTAAAATCTAGAGATTTTATTAATGTAATTATAGAAATTCTATATAATTCTTGCCAATGATTTGATTATGTATTTAATTACTATGTTGTTGTTTAAATCATGGATTTGAAACTCATTATATATTTGTATAAATAGATTTCATATGTGGACATCTTTGTAGTAGCTTAATTTGATATCACTTTGCTAACTTCTTGTTGTAATACCATTGTAGTTTTGAAAACTTAGATTATGGATTGTGCATTTACATGTTTAAGGCAAACAATACTAAGCATGCTTTAACACCTTATGTTAATAACCTAATGTTAGTATTGTGACATATTTGATATGTTTACTATGTGAGTGAATTATGGTGTGTGTGTTCCACTTTGGCCTTAGGAGCATGGTGGTCATCATTTTGTTCATGAAGTTTATGGTCTTACAAGTTGTGTGTGTACGACATGCATGACATGATTAAAGGATAGATGTTATCTAAACATTAAAAAGTGGACATCGAGTCTATGGGGTTGAAAGTCCCTAAGAACACTTGGTCAATAGGGTGCGGAAGTACACCATTTGTTTAATCAAATGAGATTTCCGGCATAACATCTCATTGCATCATAGAGTCGAATACATAAGTTACATTATAGTAGAATCTATGTGTAGGTTGAATTGTAGTTTTTGAAGTGGTGTAAACTTTGTTATCCTTCTAGCTTTGTGGTAGTTGTTCTTCAAAGTATTTTTGTATTGTTTGATTTCGCATTTCGTTCAACATTACTTGAATTGTAACTTGTTTTTGACATTGGAAGCACCAATATTGTTTATGATCTTTGCCTATCGTGGATTGTTTTTAAATTGTTTCAAAGGTAGCTTTAAAATGATCCCTTAGCTCTATATTGAACTTAGATGTTAGGGAGTATGATCCACGTGTATCCATTTATATTACACTGACAGTATCGTTAAAACTTTAGGTTATACGCATACGCATCATCCTACAGAGTAACTCGATTACTCACCCTAGTTGATATTTGTTTTTCAGGCAAGGAGACACTCTTTTTGGATTCTATACATCCCTAGCTTGGCTTGAGTAGCATTTGGATATCTTTTGTGTACATTTGACATGCAAGTGTTGGCATGATTTTGTTATCTTTTGCTATTGTTCATGTATCACTTGTTTAGAAGCATGATTTGCTTTCTTTTTGATATGTAATATAAACCTAAGTACCTTATTTTGATGTTACTTCAACTTATATGTAATGAGGCCAAGGGCCAAACACTTTTGATGTATGGAATGTATGTCAATTTTCAGTATGCTTTTATTTTCCTGACGTAGTTAATCTTGGGGGAATTTTGGTCATTTTATGTTGCATATTTTTTTTGGTTCGGACCATAGTTGATTAGAAAACTCATTTTTAGGGGGGGTTTCTTCACAAATTTTTTTCAAAAAGTCCCATTTTAGGCCTGAAAATCAAGCATTTTTGGAAAATAACTGCTCGCAGCCAAATGATTTATCTTCTTGACATTCCTTGCACTCGGAAGCATTTTGGTCATTTTACATTACTTTTTATTCTTGGTTTGGATCATGGTTGATCAGATGACTCATTTTTAGGAGGGGGTTATTCACAAACATTTTCCAAAAAGTTCCGTTTTAGCCTTGAAAATCACGTGTTTTCGAAAAAAAACTGTTTGCAGCCAAATCGATCGTACCGGGCGCATTATGACAATTTTTTGTAAAACTTCAAAATTTTATATCTTCTTCGTTCTAACTCCAAATCAAGTTATTTTTGAGTCAAAATTTATTAATTTTTCGTTGTCTATCCAATGGTATACACGATTGCATCCATTTCTATTTGAAATAACCATTTTACCCATAGTGGCATCTTTGACCGTTTTAAACCCTAACTTCTGCATTTATTTCTTTTTGAGTTTTGTGATCTCTTAGGAGGTCACTTTGCCATCTTAAAGGTGGTGTCCATCTTTAGAGACCTTTTTTCTTTTGTTACTTCCTCGTTTCAGACTCGTTATCGGGTCAGTTTTCGGGTTGCTCGTTGTCGCATTGGGTTCTTTGAAATTTAGGCCATTATAAGTGGTACTAGAGCTTGAGGTATGAAAACCTTAGGACGACAGGTTTTGGTTCATTTCATACTTCTTGTTGACGTGATTTGATGTGTTCACATGTTTTCGTGCTTATGTACTTAAGTGTTTAAAACTTTTACTGCATGACTTGATATGATTTAAGTTTTAATGCATTTGTTAAGTGCATTTTGTGAAAGAGTATGCTTGTTGCAACTTTTATGTGCTATATGTGTATGTTATTTGTTTAGCATCTTTTGATTTTAAGGTATAAGGCATAAGACATGATTATATGCAAGTTAGTTAGATACTTAGAGTCTTGAGTTGACTTCTTACCAAAGTATGTTAGCTGATAGTTTTAGCCATTACATGTTACATGTTAATGCCTTATGATGTATACTAACTGTTAAGCATGATTGAGTGTTAAATGTTTGTGTTGGCCTTGTGCCTTGTGGTAAGCATACTTGTTACTACTTGTATTGTTTGTTTTGATTTTTATCTACTTGCTATGTGACAGAACATGTCGTATGTGAATTATTTCTACTTGTATAAGTATGTGGTTCTATTGCCATGTTATAAGCTGAATGTTTAATGTGTCTATATGTATAAATAAATGTATTCTACATGCTTAACCGGATTGTAGTGACAACATGAGATGTAGTTTAGTAAGGTATTTTATCTTGAGATTTTACTATATGATGCATATGATTTTGGCAGTTTTATGCTTATTTCATATCTTGTTTTGATTTTGTGCATTGTTCATGCTCGGTTGGGTAAGATTAATGCTAGGGCATTGTCTCTTGAAGTCCATAGTAACCTTAGACGCGTTTTCGTCATTTAGGACTTCTTCCTTAAGTTGAAGGGATTCATTTTGTAAGGTCTTCACGGTGGGAGCCTTCTTGTCTGTTTTGACGGTTTGGGAGTTTTGAGATTTTAGGTTGATGGTTGATGTGAGTGAGACTCATGTAAGCGTAGGGTTGTAGTCTTTATTTGGCGGGATGAGACGTAGGCCATGGAGACACCGTTTTGTCTCATTTTGTTTTCGTTGCTTCATGACGTAGTCGTGGTTGTGTTTGAGGTGTTGGTATCATCTCTTAGCGCTTCGTGGTGATCTTGATGTGGTGATATTCTTTGGGGTTTTGTTTCAGTGTCGTGGGATGGTGAGTCAGGAATGACTTGAGTTCTTCATTAGGAATGAGAGGTTTGTTTTTGTGAGCCTCAACGACGAGGTTCTCGTGTCTTGTCTTCTTAGAGTGATGGTTTAGGGACTGATATGTGTGTTGACCTAGGATCCTTCTTGTGTTTGCTTTGGATAGCTCTTGTGAGCCACAATTGGAATGTGTGGTATCATGTGATTAATTACATTAGTGCAATTAATTATTCTTCCTTGTCATTGGAGACTTGGGGTTGTGTGTTTGGATTCCAGTAGAATCCTATAGAGTTCCCATTAGACTCTTTGGCATCTTAAGATATGTCTTTCTTGTGGATGTCTTGTGATAGTTAGTGTTGGAACTATCCATTATATTATTGTTTTGTGGTTTAGTGGCCGTTTTGGGAGATGATTCATTTCTTTATAATAAGAGATTGGACTCATCCCTGTTTTGGGGTACGTTTTTTGTGAGATTGTCCTTTTGAGAGGCATTCCATTTTACTTGTGATTTTGTGGCATCATTATTTATAGTCACCCTTACATATTTATATGCCTTATTATTTTTTAGCACTCCTTAGAAACATGTTTAGGATATGTAGCTATGTATTAGTCTGTGCGATGATAGAGGTGATACGTTTTTCATATGCTATATTTGTTTAACATGCTAGTATCATTAGTGATGTATAGTATGTCATTGCTTACTTAGTCCCTATGTGATAGGTTTATTATTTGATTGCCTTATGTAGACTATGTGATGTGTTAAGGTGTTATTTGGTTTATATGATTTGATATCATAGGCATGTGCTATGTGAGTGTTGAGTACATACATGGGTACATTGTATTGCATTGAAGTTGCACACATAGTATACATGTATTTTGAGATTGTGACATGGTCATTATAATTGTGGTTGTTTTATGATAAGGGACATGGTCCTAATTTGACATTTTTATACTTGCATTTTGTTTCGGTGTTTCATTCACAAGTTTTATCATTACATGGTGTTCATGTTATATTATTGTTCCTATATTAATACATGGAGATTTGTGACCTTGGTCATCGGGATTTTGATGTGTGAGCTACGTGATAGACTTGGGTTTTCGAGGATTAGGTTGTCCATGATAGGGACCTTGATTTGGTGTTGTGACTTTTCTTATGTAGCCTTGTATGGTTGAGGATAATATGATTCCTTGTAATGGAGTCTAGTTTCATGGCCGTTGAAGGCTTTCTTAGAGAGTTTGGCTTTAGAGCTTTTTTGGGAGACTTGTCGACATTTAGGTGTTTTGATTCATTCGGAGTTTGTCACCTTGGTGATAGGTGACTATTTTGTGGTGACATCTCTCTTCGATTCCCTCATAGAGAGATTTTGTTTAAAGGATAGGTTCGAGATATGATACTCAATTTAGAGACTCGTTGTGTTAAGGAGATCTTGTGTGTAGAATTTTTGGTGTATTATCTTGTGGTAAGGATCATTGTGACTTGGGAGATATTGTTGCTTTGATGATTTCGTGGAGTTTGATCTATTGTCACTTGAGGGCACTGTGACACCCCTCGAATCCGAGACATGGGTTGATCAGGCCCAGGCCGGCACCGAAGGGATATTAGACAATTAATACTTAAACGAACACAGATTACAAAATAGATTTAAAAGAAAATAGAAAATAAAGGCTTAAATGAATTTTAATTGAAATCCTCAAAATATACATATAAAAATCCAAACTCCAAAACCTCCATTATTTAACAACTCAGGAATCCATCTAGTGGACCCCTAATAAATCCCAACTGTAATTAAAAATAGCTGCAATAAAAAGAAAGCTAATAAGGAAACAGTCTTACGTAGTTGGTGGAATAGAAGTCTGTATCTGCTCTGCACGATCAAACTAACCCTGGAACTGACGAGTACCTGAAAAATAAAAGGGTGGGTCAGGCCCACATGCAAGTCTTGATCTACTACAATCCAAACAGTAATCCGATATGCAGATACATCCTAGAAAGACTCAACAATATCTAGAGTAGTCCATATATGTATAAGTACATACTATAGGACGCTCACTAGTCCAAAAAGATCTGTCTCAGCTTGAATAGAGATACCATGCAAATCGCACATACTGTGGTCATATGTATCTAGACCTACCAGGGAACAACACCTCTGTCCAGCTATCCATCCTAGGCGATATACGCCCTATCTATGGTCCTGAGACTCAAGCTCATACCATGGCACATAAAATAAATATATAAAGTCCGTGTCCTCCTAGTACAAAATATCAACCATCTGTATAGTGGTTTGATAGATGTAAAAACAAATCTATCCTGAAACCAAAGTAGATCACTCATTTATTTTAATGATATGACCTAAGTAAAAGATGGACTTAACCTTTAAAGGTTAATCCATACTTCAATCCAAATTAGGTAGGCTAAGTGTTTGAATTAGTCCATACCTAGTATGTCACCGTCCCATACCGGTGCATATAATCCTCCAGTTAATACGGTTGATAATACAGTATTAAATAGTCATCAACCATTCCCAGAACAAGCACAAATACAGTTTAACATATATATAACCAATTTATGCATCCAATATAAGAATTTGAATCCCAATTACAGTCCATTAATATGGCAAAGTAAAACTATACACTTAACTCCTCCAAACAGTGTCATAATAGATACAATTGATAACAGATTTAATCATCAGTTAATCCCCACTAAGCATGCATATTATTAAACAACAGTATGCTTATAACATAGCTGCAAAACATGATTTATAATTCCAAGACATGCAGAGAAACCAACTTACTAAAACAATGAGCAATTACCAGTTTATGTCAAACCTTACCCCATACAGGTTTACTTTGAAACCTACGCTAATTCCATCCCAAATTCCTGGATATAAGCTTGCTTCTCAATTCATATATAAGTCTTAAGCAGTGTATTACATCATTCAGTAGCCTTGAAACAGTTTCAGAAACTCAGTCTAAGCTAAACAGTCCATTAAAACTCAGTACGTGCAAAAACAAAAGAGAGAGAAGGCTCTAAAACTTGGAGAGCCTTCTCCATTCAAGGGGAGCCGGCTCCCCACCCTTGGGAGCTGGCTCTGGGCTGTTGAGAGCTGACTCTCAACCCTAGAGAGCCGGCTCTAGCTTTGTGGGAGGCGGCTCCCTCCTTTTGGGAGCCGTCTCTCACACCCTTAAGAGCCGTTTCCCCTGTACTGCTTGTTTTCTCTGACCCCGGTGGTTTCCAGACACTGAATACAATTTTATTACATGTATTAAGGTTCCATCCTCATCCTAGATTGATCACAAGGCAGAATTATACAACTTATAATTGAATTAAACATCAACTTTTAAAACAATGATAACAAGATTCAATACTGAACTGTTAAAACAATTGAAACTAGATTTATTCAATGCTTCAATATTCTGATTAAACATGTTTAAAAGATGTAATTAAAACTTAGTTTAATCCCCGGAGTCTTCCTAAGCATGCACAGAACACAGATTAAAGAGATAGAGAAGAACAGAGACTTGCCTTTGAGACTTTAGATTAAAATCTCTAACCGTTGTCTCTATCAACTCCGGCAACGTCGGTTGTGTTAAACTACCTCTGCTGCTCCTAATTCAGTCTTGAACTCCTCCTTGAATCCCTCCTTTAATCTCTTAAGGTTCTCTCTGTATTTTGTCTCACAAAAGATTTAGTTGCTATCTGTATCTCACGGTTTCTCTGTTTTCCCTAAACCACCGTATTGCTTATATTTATAGGTGAATCTTGATAACCCTAAGTCCATAAAGATATAACTTGGCCCATAGGTACCTAGGTTATAATCAACATCGGCTACCCATATAAATTTTAAACCTAACTTACAATAAGTAAACAAATTCAAAAATAAAAACAATTAATTAATAACAATTCTATCAGGTAATTAATCAAATAACACAATTTAATGAAATTAAAGCCAAATAAATAATTAAAACAGTTAACTCAAATAATCAAGCAATTTAAAATAATTAACATTTAAATAAGACAATTAAATCAATTAACTAATTAAAACACTTTAACAAATAATTCCTATTAAATAATCAAATTAATCAATTAATTCAACTAATCACACATAATCAAATAAAATGCAGTTAAATAATAAAATTAAAATCCTAGGAATATCCTTTTAAACTAGGGGTATTACAGGCACAGACTTGTCAGGCTTTGGATTCATTTTTGAGATTTGTTTGATAGTGATGGTTTGAGGAATCCTTGATTTGATTAAAGTGACTTGATTTTGAGATTCTATGATTTTGAGTTGTCAGTTTTCTTCGTATTGAGGATTTAAGGCCTTAAAGCGTGATGGTACCTATGACATTGTTGTCAGAATTTTGGGATTGACCGAGATGGTTCAGAACGTCTTTGGACCATACCCCAACACTCGCAAGATGTCAGGTTACCATAAAGCTTTTGGCAATGATTGTTTTATGGCATTGGTTTCATTTGTATCAAGAGATTTTACAGGCAGATTTAGTGGAGGCATGTTATGAACTAGGGCTTTATACTGTCATGTTATCGTATGAAATTGCCAACAATGCTACCCTATTGGCGAGTATGTGTGGGCAGGCTCTAGACATTGTCTAGTCGCTATTCATTCTGCCATGTTGCCTTTATCTAGGTACCTTAATTCGATTTGTAAATGTTTTGGAGTTTTTTCAGCGATTGTCATTGGAATTGAATGATGATTCATTTGGAAACTTGTTTCATGGTGTTTTAGTTCCCTGTTCTTTTGTTTGATCTTGAGGTTTTGGGAGTTGTCCTTTATCTTTAGTACTTGATGATGTGTTTCGCAATATGACATTATGGTTAGTCCTTATTTTGTTCTTTATAGGATATGTCTGATTTCGGGGATGAAATTTCTTTAAGGAGGGTAGGTTGTGATGACCGTGTCATCTTTTCCTTTTTTGGAGTATTTTTTATTTTATTATTTATTTATTTGTTTGTTTATTTCTTTTCTTGTGACTTAAGGGTTTTGTTTGACCCGAGGTAGGTTTCGGTGTCCGGAACCAATTTTCAGCACCACGTATATTGCATTACATTATCTTTTACTACCCGTGCAAGTCTTAATTTTGAAGAAAAGCATGCTCGTTTATTTTATTTTTTTGGGGTATAGATGCATAGTTTTTTCGGAAGCATTTTTGTTTTTTAGGGTTATTTATGTAATTAAGTTTTTGAGATATTTTGTCTTATGGACCTTTTTGCAATTATTCTTTGAGATGTTTAGAGAAGGGACTAACTTGTAATTTTGGAAAAGTGTGACAAGTGTCACACTTTCTTTGGTTCACTTATTGAGTTTCCGTTAGGACACTTGTTAGCCAAGGATGATGACAAGTGTAAAGCCTAGAGTAAACCTTGTGAGGAGGCCTAGGATGGTGACAAGTGGAGGGTAGATGTGTGCGTTTGTGAGAGAGGTAGTGTTAGTATAGTGTAATTGACTATCAAAGGGCCTAAGTTAGTGAAATTTCTAGAGATTTCACATTGTTTTCTATAACATCTCACATAAACTCCATTGTTAACCTTGGAACCCTAGAGCTTGTAGCTCACTTTCAAGCCCCTTACCTTAAGCTTTTGGTCTTCCACTTAGAAGACAAAAGCTTCCTCTCTTCCATCTCTACCACACCTTTGCTCGGTTTCCCCCTTTGCTTCCATTTTCCTTAGATTCTAGAGATTTAATTCTCTAGTGAGGTAGGGGATGTCGTATGTTTATACCCTTAGTGTTTTAATGTGTTCTTGTGGTTAATATACATTGTATGCGTGTATTTTGAATTATATGGTTTTATTTAGATATATATTTCATGAAATTAACTTAGGGCTTTATATTGTTAAGGTTTTTACATGATCTTTACCTTGTGTCAATATTATTTCATTTGGTGATGTTTTGAAATCTAGAGATTTTATTAATGTAATTATAGAAATCTTATATAATTCTTGCCAGTGGTTTGATTGTGTATTTGATTACTATGTTGTTGTTTAAATAATGGATTTGAAACTCATTATATATTTATATAAATGGATGTCATATGTGGACATTTTTGTTGTAGCTTTTTTTTTTTTTTCCTAAGTGGAGAAATTTTTTATAAAAATAAACAATAAATACAAGAAACACATGAGACACAGCCTAATCAAGGCACATCAAGTCAAAAACCAAAATATCTTTAGGAAAACCTCTAGATGAAAATCTGATGAAAAGCTGAAATAACATCTTTGAGTCATACCCCCAAGATGTCCATTACTTCCCACAAAATACTCTTAGCCACTTCAACTAGAGAAGCAAAATTTCCTTTGTGCATTCTGTCATTCCTTTCTTTCCAAAGAAAATACAATGTGGCAGTGAACAACATCCTATAAAGCTTTGTTCTCTGAGATTTGATCTTAAACTGCACTGTAAAATCCAAAGCCATATCTCGGATTGAAGTATATGAATTTAACCTCCAATGACAAAGGTCTGCCAAAGATCCCCAAACCTTTCAAGCAAACTCACAACAGCAGAAGATTTAGTCCCTATCCTCCACACCCTTGCAACAGAATATATATCTCAAAGCTAAGGAATAACCATTTTCCTACAAGTAAGTGTTTGTGAGTACTGAATTCTGCAACACTAGAATAGTAAAGGTAGACCATCTATGTCTACCACCGTTCCAACAGAGATCATATAGCTCACCTCCTATCTTCTCGTTTGATAAACATTTCATGTTGATTTAAAGGTGAATTGTGAACCTTGTCAAGAGATTTTATCCTCCCCACCATGAATAGTCTGCTGAAGTATGTCTTGCTGCATAACGGGTGGAAACTTATTCACATCCCACTGACCTTCAAAAATAAAATCACCGATGCATCTGTTCTTTTCTCTATTCAGTTGATGTAATACCCTATGACCATATAAATCTGATAAAATTTTCCATCACACCAAGGACCAAGAAAACTTTTTATTCCATTGTCATCACCAATAGCATATCTGGTATGAAGTTTTAGAATATCCCTCACTGCCACAATACTCCTCCTCAGTGATGAAGAAAAATCCTTTGGAATCACCTTCCAAAATGAAGAATTCTATAAATAATAATTCTTGTACCAGGCCACCCAAATCCTATCTTTTGATAATAGGAAATCCCATGCTAAAACACACTTAGAAACAAAGTTAACATCATGAACTCTCATCAATCCCATCCTTCCTTCTTCTTTAGAAGCAACTAGCTTTTTCCAGTTTAAACCATGTATTTTCCTAATGGAATCATTATGCCCCCATATGAAATTCCTTATTCTTTTTTTCAATAAGATTAATGACAGCAGCTAGAAGAGTATAAATTGATGTCCAATACAGAATTAAAAGAGTAACCACTGCTCTACAGAGTTTCACTCTACCAACCATTGAAATATACAACCCATTCCATCTAGTTGTTGAAGTATTAACTTTATCCAGTAGCTTAGAAAAGTCTCCCCTCCTAAGCATTCTATATAAAATAGGTAATCCAAGATAGGTAAAAGGCAGCTGACCCTCCTTACACCCCAAGCTCCTCAGAATAATTAACATCCTCTTGACAATTCTAGTGAAGAACATTTCAGACTTCTCTTTATTTATAGCCAAACCAGACACATTTTCAAAGTGTATCATGATTCTCTTGAGTGTAATAACAGAAGCCATATTAGCCCTAACCACAAGTAACAAATCATTAGCAAAAAACTGATGTGTCACAGGGATACCTGTTCTTATTGCAACCTCTGAAACCATAATTATACCTCTTCCTACTTCATACTCTACCAAACCAGAAAAATATTTTGTAACCAATGTGAAAAGTAAAGGATACAAAGGACACATTTATCTCAACCCTTTTTGAGGTTGAAAGTAGCCACACCTGTCTCATTACATCATGGAGTCGCATGCGTGAGCTATATCATAGTGGAGTCTATGTGTAAGTTGAATTATAGTTCTTGGAGTGATGTAAACTTTGTTATCCTTCTAGCTTTGTGGTAGTTGTTCTTCCAAGTATCTTCGTATTATTTGATTTCACATTTCATTTCAAGTTGACATTACTTGAATTGTAACTTGTTATTGACATTGGAAGCACCAATATTGTTTATGTTCTTTGCCTATCGTGGATTGTGTTTAAATTGTATCAAAACGTAGCTTTACGATGATCTCTTAGTTGCACATTGAACTTAGACGTTAAGGAGTATGATTGTATCCGTTTATATTACACTGACAAAACCGTTAAAACTTTAGGATATACGCACGCACATCATCCTACGGAGTAACTTGATTACTCACCCTAGCTGATATTTGTTTTTTAGGCAAGGAGACACTCTTTTTAGATGTTCAACATCCCTAACTTGGCTTGAGTAGCATTTGGATATCTTTTGTGTACATTTGACATGCAAGTGTTGGCATGATTTTGTTATCTTTTGATGTTGTTCATGTATCACTTGTTTAAAAGCATGATTTGTTTTCTTTTTAATATGTAATATAAACCTAAGTACCTTATTTTGATGCTACTTCAACATATATGTAATGAGGCCAAGGGCCAAACACTTTTGATGTATGGAATGTATGTCAATTTTCAGTATGCTTTTATTTACCTGACGTAGTTAATCTTGGGGGAATTTTGGTCATTTTACATTGCATATTATTTTTGGTTCGGACCATAGTTAAATAGAAGACTCATTTTAGGGGGGTTTCTTCATAAGTTTTTTTCCAAAAAGTCCTGTTTTAGTCTTGAAAATCAAGCGTTTTCGGAAAATAACTGCTTGCAGCCAAATGGTTTATCTTCTTGACATACCTTGCACGCGGGGGCATTTTGGTCATTTTACGTTACTTTTTATTCTTGGTTTGGATCATGATTGATCAAAGGACTCATTTTTAAGGGAGGGGGTTTATTCACAAACGTTTTCCAAAAATTTCCGTTTTAGCCTTGAAAATCACGTGTTTTCGAAAAAAAAACTGCTTGTAGCCAAATCGATCGTACTGGGCACATTATGTCAATTTTTTGTAAAACTTCAAAAATTCAAATTTTCTTCGTTCTAACTCCAAATCAAGTGATTTTTGAGTCAAAGTTTATTAATTTTTGATTTTATATCCAATAGTATACACGGCAACATCCATTTTTATTTAAAATGACTATTTTACCCCTAGTGGCATCTTTGACAGTTTTAAACCCTAACTTCCGCATTTGCTTCTTTTTTAGTCTTGTGATCCCTTTGGAGGTCACTTTGCCGTCTTAGAAGTGGTTTCCATCTCTAGAGATCTTATCTCTTTTGCTGCTTTCGCATTTCGGACTCGTTATCGGGTTACTCGATGACGCACCGGATTCTTTGAAATTCAAGCCGTCACATCTTTGCCATTGAATGTTCTTTGTCATGAAATTAAGATGGACGAAAATATGAGACTTTTACTGGTAATAGTAATGATTGGAAAAGAATATATATATATATATATATATATATATATATATATATATAATACACACACACACACATATATATAGTGTTCGGAAAATACAACCAAAAGCCCTCTATATAGAAAAGATGAGAGAGAACGTTGGCCAAGTTAAAAGAGAAACAGAGACCATCGCGATTTGTTTAAGATAGAAATAACGAGGAAAGAGAGGAAGAATCTTTTTTTTGGAAAAGATGAAGGAGAGAAAACGACATTAAACGTTGTTATAGTATGGTGGATTTTTGTAATACCCCCTAATTTCGGAACACGGATTGATCAAGTCCGCGCACAAAATCAAGGGATATCAAAACAATTTAAGTATTTAACAAGCACAGAATACAAAGATGAATAATAAAGAATAAATAAACCCCTGAAGAAAACTAATAAATAAATATTACTTAATGATTCTCCAACAATTACAATTCGGAAATCCCATAACTCAAGGACCCCTTAAAACATTATCCAATAATCCAATACTATTTAAAAGTACACAAGATGAATAGACGAACGACAGTCTCCCAGCTGCGGATCCTCAACCTCGAGACTGGAATCTCTAATAACCGGAAAAATAAATCGTGGGTTAAACCCTACGAGCAAGTTCACTCTACCAGGCCTCTGAAAACCAATAAGCAGATAATCTCTGATCAAAACCAAACCTAATAAAGTTTTAACTTTAATAAAGCACGATATACATGTCTATATATAATTATATATACTATACTAATCACATCCATTAATAGGTTTATTGAATTTTCATACCTATTAAATAATTATTAAAATAATATTCATACCTAGACCAATCTACCATTTCATTTTATAAAAACTCCTTTGACCTTAATCCCATCCTAGTCAGTTGTCTAATCATTTAAACAACAAATTATAATAAAAGAAATACTCTATTTAATCCCAACCCGATAATGATCTTAATTGTTTAAATCACATATCCAAAATCCAAGTTTTGACAAATCATCCACGTCTTCCCCAATATTATTTTATTAATGTAAAATAATACACTAACCAGTAAGTACTAAACTATTCTCATTTAAGAATATCTAACCCTAATCCAATCCATACATACAACAACCATAGATGATATTTTAATCATCTAACACATAACAACGTAATTATGCTTTGGCAAATCAACCATGCCATTGTAAATATTTTTATTTATATATTGGCAATTCAACCATGCCTCCATAAGTATATTTATTTATACATTGGCAATTCAACCATGCCTCCACAGGTATATTTATTCATACATTTAATTAGCAATTCATCCATGCTTTCCATATATGTATTCTATTCATACAAATATTTAGGTAATATATTTAATCATTTGACAATTCATCCATGCCCACACTTTAACCATGAATTAACTTTAAAATTAACAATACGCTAAATCATACATAGCCATCACATGCATATTATACGCATATCATTAATTTAACAACCAGCCTATTAAGATATGCCAAATAAGAATGATAATATTAATCATCTTAAATGATTTATATATATATATACCTACACATATGTTATTTAATGTATATATGTGTTTAACACCTTCTTTAATAATCCTTGATTATTTAAAATCAATATACATATATATATATATATATACATAGACAAATTAAACTATATATACATATATATAAATAATTATATATATATATATATATATATATATATATATATATATACACTTCCTTCCATAACAAATTATTAATTTATTATATTTACACAAATTAGTGCAACTAAATATGTCAGAAATAGTTTCCTTTAAATACTCCATATTGGTTTAAATAGTTTTCCGACACTTTCTCACTAAAACATAAATATCTCCTAGTAGGATGGGAATCTGATAATGAAATTGGTACCATTGGAAAGAAGACGAAAAATCCTTGAATTTGAGCTCAAGAATGACCCAATTTCGATTTAAAATGACTAAGTTATGAACGTTTTAATTTCCAGTGTCGAATTAGGCCAACATAGTTTCCCACGCGCGCCCACGTGCTTACTATGCACTTGCACGCACTGGATTCAAGCCTCCTTGTGTGCTGGTATTGGCTAAGCTCTTTCAGCTACCGTGAGCTCACCACACTGAATCCATCACTTCCTTTATGCCGCATCCAATGGTCATAAATGAGTGCACCAAATGAACACGCTCACACTAGATTATTTTCTATTAACTATAATAGATCTAAGGTCCAGATCAGCGAGTGCACCATCTTCTCATGGTCTGCAATACACCAAATAATCCCATAGTTGACCAGACCACTTCTATGGTCCAGATACACATGCGCACCAAAGTTTTATGCGCCGCGATGCACCATATCAATTCACATAAGTTTAATTAATCTAATGGCCCTAATTGGCGTATACACCCTATTATCCTACACCGCGCCGCACTGGATCAATTCTTTATTGTGCCGCCGCTCCACATGCGCCAGTTACCTAGTATATATATATATATATATATATATATATATATATATATATATCATAATAAATTCCTAAAAATATCAGAAAAAAATCCAGAAAATTACAGAACAATTCTAGAAAATAAAGAAATCATAATTAACTCTCTTGGGTCACAAATCCACCTATAGATTGATTTTAAAATATACATAACACCTATATATATCAATTAAAATCCAATAATCTAAAAATCAAATATAATAGTTTATACTTTTTAATTATTCCGATCTAACCATAATTTTTAAACAAATAAATTTAATTAAAGCCTTGATACTCAAGGTGAAATCCTTATGAGTTCTAAGAGGAAAGTTAGAGAAAACTCGCCTGAAGGTTTCGAAACGAAACCGACGCTTTAAACTTTAATTATCTCTTCCAATTCCGACGTCCTCCTTTTCAGATCCGACCTCCTCCTTGTCAGCCCTTCTTCTTCCTCTCTCTCTGTCTGTTTTATTTTTCTAACGTGTAAAACCTTTAACCCTAAAGCCTTATGTGTATTTTTATACACCTTAAATTCCAAATCCTATTCCAACTAGTATTATGAATTAAAATAATAATCTTTAAATAATTTATATCTATAAACATATATATATATAAATATATATTCCTTCCATAATTAACTCATTAGTTAATTAAATCATATATACTTATAAATATCAATAAATATATATCTATATATATATCTTTCCATAACAATTATTAATTAATTATATTTATATATAATTATATATATATATAAATATAATTGATACAAAAGTGATCATTTAAATAATTAAATAACCACGGACCTTCATTAATTAACCCAATAAGGTTTCATACAAGCCCAAGACCACATCTTTTGGTCCAACTTTCCTTAAGCCCAATCCAATTAATTTAAATAAATAAGATAATTAATTAAATACAGAAATTAAAATAACTAATTACATGAAGCACATAAACAAACAAGAATTTACAACTAAGTCATATAATACCAACAAAATCAACACACCAATAATTCAATCAATAATCAACCACACAAACAATCAATCATCATACATAATCACGAAATATAAATTAATTAAAATAAGATAATTAATCTAGCACTCAATAAAATAAAATAAATCATTGAAAAATAAAATAAAATAATTAATCCTAATTAATAAATCTTAAATAACCACGGACCTTCATTAATTAACCCAATAAGGTTTCATACAAGCCCAAGACCACATCTTTTGGTCCAACTTTCCTTAAGCCCAATCCAATTAATTTAAATAAATAAGATAATTAATTAAATACAGAAATTAAAATAACTAATTACATGAAGCACATAAACAAACAAGAATTTACAACTAAGTCATATAATACCAACAAAATCAACACACCAATAATTCAATCAATAATCAACCACACAAACAATCAATCATCATACATAATCACGAAATATAACTTAATTAAAATAAGATAATTAATCTAGCACTCAATAAAATAAAATAAATCATTGAAAAATAAAATAAAATAATTAATCCTAATTAATAAATCTTTTAAAATTATCGGGGTATTACATTCTTCCCCCCTAACAAACGGAATTCCGTCCTCGGAATTCACAAATCCATGAAATAAAAACTTTGATTATTTAATTTCAAATTTCATTATTCATTTTATCCGTGTGGAAATTAACCCATCCACACATATTCATTATTAGCAGATACATCACGTAATTAGCTAATTCCATATTTATATAATTGATAAATATAAGTACACACTAGAGACTCTCACTGGACTAAAGCAGTTTCAACCGGATAGTGGGTATCTCATGTAAAACGCACACAAAGGTGGTTACGAGTCCTCCTTCTACCAGAGCCCACACATCCTTAAACCCAGCTACCCATCTCAATCGGCAATATACGCCTCCATCCTAACCACTGATCCTGAGACTCAAGCTTATATCATGGCCCATATATGTGTGTGTGTATGTATATATATATATATATATATATATATATATATATATATATAATACATTATATCCACATAAAAGTAAACTATCCAACCATATTATTTCAATGGCATACCATCCAACTATTCCGTTGACCTGACACGAATAAGTAGGACTTAACGCTATGGTTAATCCGTTCTCTTATAAATATATAGGTAGGACTTAACTTCTTTGGTTAATCCGTCCCTGAAATGCCACCGTCCCATACCGGTGTATTAAACCATACAATTCATAAATAAATAGGTAGGACTTAACTATTCCGTTAATCCGTCCCTAAAATACCTCCATATTATTTTATTGGTGCATAAATCCATAAAACCCATACTTCAAAATTAGGGGAAGACTCAACGATTTACCAATACCTTCTAAATCGGTGTCTTACCATTTTCCTGATAAGACTCAATGATTTACCATTAGGACACACTAACGGACCGAATATAGAATACAATGAATCCTAAACTTAAGCTCTAAGTAAAAGAGTACACAACGCGGAAGTCACACAACGAAAGACACCCTAGGGACACTTGAACCTGGAGTGCTCTGATACCAACTGTAATACCCCCTAATTTCGGAACACGGATTGATCAAGTCCGCGCACAAAATCAAGGGATATCAAAACAATTTAAGTATTTAACAAGCACAGAATACAAAGATGAATAATAATGAATAAATAAACCGCTGAAGAAAACTAATAAATAAATATTACTTAATGATTCTCCAACAATTACAATTCGGAAATCCCATAACTCAAGGACTCCTTAAAACATTATCCAATAATCCAATACTATTTAAAAGTACACAAGATGAATAGACGAATGATAGTCTCCCAGCTGCGGATCCTCAACCTCGAGACTGGAACCTCTAATAACCTGAAAAATAAATCGTGGGTTAAACCCTACGAGCAAGTTCACTCTACCAGGCCTCTGAAAACCAATAAGCAGATAATCTCTGATCAAAACCAAACCTAATAAAGTTTTAACTTTAATAAAGCACGATATACATGTCTATATATAATTATATATACTATACTAATCACATCCATTAATAGGTTTATTAAATTTTCATACCTATTAAATAATTATTAAAATAATATTCATACTTAGACCAATCTACCATTTCATTTTATAAAAACTCCTTTGACCTTAATCCCATCCTAGTCAGTTGTCTAATCATTTAAACAACAAATTATAATAAAAGAAATACTCTATTTAATCCCAACCCGATAATGATCTTAATTGTTTAAATCACATATCCAAAATCCAAGTTTTGACAAATCATCCACGTCTTCCCCAATATTATTTTATTAATGTAAAATAATACACTAACCAGTAAGTACTAAACTATTCTCATTTAAGAATATCTAACCCTAATCCAATCCATACATACAACAACCATAGATGATATTTTAATCATCTAACACATAACAACGTAATTATGCTTTGGCAAATCAACCATGCCATTGTAAATATTTTTATTTATATATTGGCAATTCAACCATGCCTCCATAAGTATATTTATTTATACATTGGCAATTCAACCATGCCTCCACAGGTATATTTATTCATACATTTAATTAGCAATTCATCCATGCTTTCCATATATGTATTCTATTCATACAAATATTTAGGTAATATATTTAATCATTTGACAATTCATCCATGCCCACACTTTAACCATGAATTAACTTTAAAATTAACAATACGCTAAATCATACATAGCCATCACATGCATATTATACGCATATCATTAATTTAACAACCAGCCTATTAAGATATGCCAAATAAGAATGATAATATTAATCATCTTAAATGATTTATATATATATATACCTACACATATGTTATTTAATGTATATATGTGTTTAACACCTTCTTTAATAATCCTTGATTATTTAAAATCAATATACATATATATATATATATATATACATAGACAAATTAAACTATATATACATATATATAAATAATTATATATATATAAATAATTATATATATATATATATATACACTTCCTTCCATAACAAATTATTAATTTATTATATTTACACAAATTAGTGCAACTAAATATGTCAGAAATAGTTTCCTTTAAATACTCCATATTGGTTTAAATAGTTTTCCGACACTTTCTCACTAAAACATAAATATCTCCTAGTAGTATGGGAATCTGATAATGAAATTGGTACCATTGGAAAGAAGACGAAAAATCCTTGAATTTGAGCTCAAGAATGACCCAATTTCGATTTAAAATGACTAAGTTATGACCGTTTTAATTTCTAGTGTCGAATTAGGCCAACATAGTTTCCCACGCGCGCCCACGTGCTTACTATGCACTTGCACGCACTGGATTCAAGCCTCCTTGTGTGCTGGTATTGGCTAAGCTCTTTCAGCTACCGTGAGCTCACCACACTGAATCCATCACTTCCTTTATGCCGCATCCAATGGTCATAAATGAGTGCACCAAATGAACACGCTCACACTAGATTATTTTCTATTAACTATAATAGATCTAAGGTCCAGATCAGCGAGTGCACCATCTTCTCATGGTCTGCAATACACCAAATAATCCCATAGTTGACCAGACCACTTCTATGGTCCAGATACACATGCGCACCAAAGTTTTATGCGCCGCGATGCACCATATCAATTCACATAAGTTTAATTAATCTAATGGCCCTAATTGGCGTATACACCCTATTATCCTACACCGCGCCGCACTGGATCAATTCTTTATTGTGCCGCCGCTCCACATGCGCCAGTTACCTAGTATATATATATATATATATATATATATATATATATATATATCATAATAAATTCCTAAAAATATCAGAAAAAAATCCAGAAAATTACAGAACAATTCTAGAAAATAAAGAAACCATAATTAACTCTCTTGGGTCACAAATCCACCTATAGATTGATTTTAAAATATACATAACACCTATATATATCAATTAAAATCCAATAATCTAAAAATCAAATATAATAGTTTATACTTTTTAATTATTCCGATCTAACCATAATTTTTAAACAAATAAATTTAATTAAAGCCTTGATACTCAAGGTGAAATCCTTATGAGTTCTAAGAGGAAAGTTAGAGAAAACTCGCCTGAAGGTTTCGAAACGAAACCGACGCTTTAAACTTTAATTATCTCTTCCAATTCCGACGTCCTCCTTTTCAGATCCGACCTCCTCCTTGTCAGCCCTTCTTCTTCCTCTCTCTCTGTCTGTTTTATTTTTCTAACGTGTAAAACCTTTAACCCTAAAGCCTTATGTGTATTTTTATACACCTTAAATTCCAAATCCTATTCCAACTAGTATTATGAATTAAAATAATAATCTTTAAATAATTTATATCTATAAACATATATATATATAAATATATATTCCTTCCATAATTAACTCATTAGTTAATTAAATCATATATACTTATAAATATCAATAAATATATATCTATATATATATCTTTCCATAACAATTATTAATTAATTATATTTATATATAATTATATATATATATAAATATAATTGATACAAAAGTGATCATTTAAATAATTAAATAACCACGGACCTTCATTAATTAACCCAATAAGGTTTCATACAAGCCCAAGACCACATCTTTTGGTCCAACTTTCCTTAAGCCCAATCCAATTAATTTAAATAAATAAGATAATTAATTAAATACAGAAATTAAAATAACTAATTACATGAATCACATAAACAAACAAGAATTTACAACTAAGTCATATAATACCAACAAAATCAACACACCAATAATTCAATCAATAATCAACCACACAAACAATCAATCATCATACATAATCACGAAATATAAATTAATTAAAATAAGATAATTAATCTAGCACTCAATAAAATAAAATAAATCATTGAAAAATAAAATAAAATAATTAATCCTAATTAATAAATCTTAAATAACCACGGACCTTCATTAATTAACCCAATAAGGTTTCATACAAGCCCAAGACCACATCTTTTGGTCCAACTTTCCTTAAGCCCAATCCAATTAATTTAAATAAATAAGATAATTAATTAAATACAGAAATTAAAATAACTAATTACATGAAGCACATAAACAAACAAGAATTTACAACTAAGTCATATAATACCAACAAAATCAACACACCAATAATTCAATCAATAATCAACCACACAAACAATCAATCATCATACATAATCACGAAATATAACTTAATTAAAATAAGATAATTAATCTAGCACTCAATAAAATAAAATAAATCATTGAAAAATAAAATAAAATAATTAATCCTAATTAATAAATCTTTTAAAATTATCGGGGTATTACATTCTTCCCCCCTAACAAACGGAATTCCGTCCTCGGAATTCACAAATCCATGAAATAAAAACTTTGATTATTTAATTTCAAATTTCATTATTCCTTTTATCCGTGTGGAAATTAACCCATCCACACATATTCATTATTAGCAGATACATCACATAATTAGCTAATTCCATATTTATATAATTGATAAATATAAGTACACACTAGAGACTCTCACTGGACTAAAGCAGTTTCAACCGGATAGTGGGTATCTCATGTAAAACGCACACAAAGGTGGTTACGAGTCCTCCTTCTACCAGAGCCCACACATCCTTAAACCCAGCTACCCATCTCAATCGGCAATATACGCCTCCATCCTAACCACTGATCCTGAGACTCAAGCTTATATCATGGCCCATATATGTGTGTGTGTATGTATATATATATATATATATATATATATATATATATATAATACATTATATCCACATAAAAGTAAACTATCCAACCATATTATTTCAATGGCATACCATCCAACTATTCCGTTGACCTGACACGAATAAGTAGGACTTAACGCTATGGTTAATCCGTTCTCTTATAAATATATAGGTAGGACTTAACTTCTTTGGTTAATCCGTCCCTGAAATGCCACCGTCCCATACCGGTGTATTAAACCATACAATTCATAAATAAATAGGTAGGACTTAACTATTCCGTTAATCCGTCCCTAAAATACCTCCATATTATTTTATTGGTGCATAAATCCATAAAACCCATACTTCAAAATTAGGGGAAGACTCAACGATTTACCAATACCTTCTAAATCGGTGTCTTACCATTTTCCTGATAAGACTCAATGATTTACCATTAGGACACACTAACGGACCGAATATAGAATACAATGAATCCTAAACTTAAGCTCTAAGTAAAAGAGTACACAACGCGGAAGTCACACAACGAAAGACACCCTAGGGACACTTGAACCTGGAGTGCTCTGATACCAACTGTAATACCCCCTAATTTCGGAACACGGATTGATCAAGTCCGCGCACAAAATCAAGGGATATCAAAACAATTTAAGTATTTAACAAGCACAGAATACAAAGATGAATAATAAAGAATAAATAAACCGCTGAAGAAAACTAATAAATAAATATTACTTAATGATTCTCCAACAATTACAATTCAGAAATCCCATAACTCAAGGACTCCTTAAAACATTATCCAATAATCCAATACTATTTAAAAGTACACAAGATGAATAGATGAATGATAGTCTCCCAGCTGCGGATCCTCAACCTCGAGACTGGAACCTCTAATAACCTGAAAAATAAATCGTGGGTTAAACCCTACGAGCAAGTTCACTCTACCAGGCCTCTGAAAACCAATAAGCAGATAATCTCTGATCAAAACCAAACCTAATAAAGTTTTAACTTTAATAAAGCACGATATACATGTCTATATATAATTATATATACTATACTAATCACATCCATTAATAGGTTTATTAAATTTTCATACCTATTAAATAATTATTAAAATAATATTCATACTTAGACCAATCTACCATTTCATTTTATAAAAACTCCTTTGACCTTAATCCCATCCTAGTCAGTTGTCTAATCATTTAAACAACAAATTATAATAAAAGAAATACTCTATTTAATCCCAACCCGATAATGATCTTAATTGTTTAAATCACATATCCAAAATCCAAGTTTTGACAAATCATCCACGTCTTCCCCAATATTATTTTATTAATGTAAAATAATACACTAACCAGTAAGTACTAAACTATTCTCATTTAAGAATATCTAACCCTAATCCAATCCATACATACAACAACCATAGATGATATTTTAATCATCTAACACATAACAACGTAATTATGCTTTGGCAAATCAACCATGCCATTGTAAATATTTTTATTTATATATTGGCAATTCAACCATGCCTCCATAAGTATATTTATTTATACATTGGCAATTCAACCATGCCTCCACAGGTATATTTATTCATACATTTAATTAGCAATTCATCCATGCTTTCCATATATGTATTCTATTCATACAAATATTTAGGTAATATATTTAATCATTTGACAATTCATCCATGCCCACACTTTAACCATGAATTAACTTTAAAATTAACAATACGCTAAATCATACATAGCCATCACATGCATATTATACGCATATCATTAATTTAACAACCAGCCTATTAAGATATGCCAAATAAGAATGATAATATTAATCATCTTAAATGATTTATATATATATATACCTACACATATGTTATTTAATGTATATATGTGTTTAACACCTTCTTTAATAATCCTTGATTATTTAAAATCAATATACATATATATATATATATATATACATAGACAAATTAAACTATATATACATATATATAAATAATTATATATATATAAATAATTATATATATATATATATATACACTTCCTTCCATAACAAATTATTAATTTATTATATTTACACAAATTAGTGCAACTAAATATGTCAGAAATAGTTTCCTTTAAATACTCCATATTGGTTTAAATAGTTTTCCGACACTTTCTCACTAAAACATAAATATCTCCTAGTAGGATGGGAATCTGATAATGAAATTGGTACCATTGGAAAGAAGACGAAAAATCCTTGAATTTGAGCTCAAGAATGACCCAATTTCGATTTAAAATGACTAAGTTATGACCGTTTTAATTTCTAGTGTCGAATTAGGCCAACATAGTTTCCCACGCGCGCCCACGTGCTTACTATGCACTTGCACGCACTGGATTCAAGCCTCCTTGTGTGCTGGTATTGGCTAAGCTCTTTCAGCTACCGTGAGCTCACCACACTGAATCCATCACTTCCTTTATGCCGCATCCAATGGTCATAAATGAGTGCACCAAATGAACACGCTCACACTAGATTATTTTCTATTAACTATAATAGATCTAAGGTCCAGATCAGCGAGTGCACCATCTTCTCATGGTCTGCAATACACCAAATAATCCCATAGTTGACCAGACCACTTCTATGGTCCAGATACACATGCGCACCAAAGTTTTATGCGCCGCGATGCACCATATCAATTCACATAAGTTTAATTAATCTAATGGCCCTAATTGGCGTATACACCCTATTATCCTACACCGCGCCGCACTGGATCAATTCTTTATTGTGCCGCCGCTCCACATGCGCCAGTTACCTAGTATATATATATATATATATATATATATATACATATATATATATCATAATAAATTCCTAAAAATATCAGAAAAAAATCCAGAAAATTACAGAACAATTCTAGAAAATAAAGAAACCATAATTAACTCTCTTGGGTCACAAATCCACCTATAGATTGATTTTAAAATATACATAACACCTATATATATCAATTAAAATCCAATAATCTAAAAATCAAATATAATAGTTTATACTTTTTAATTATTCCGATCTAACCATAATTTTTAAACAAATAAATTTAATTAAAGCCTTGATACTCAAGGTGAAATCCTTATGAGTTCTAAGAGGAAAGTTAGAGAAAACTCGCCTGAAGGTTTCGAAACGAAACCGACGCTTTAAACTTTAATTATCTCTTCCAATTCCGACGTCCTCCTTTTCAGATCCGACCTCCTCCTTGTCAGCCCTTCTTCTTCCTCTCTCTCTGTCTGTTTTATTTTTCTAACGTGTAAAACCTTTAACCCTAAAGCCTTATGTGTATTTTTATACACCTTAAATTCCAAATCCTATTCCAACTAGTATTATGAATTAAAATAATAATCTTTAAATAATTTATATCTATAAACATATATATATATATAAATATATATTCCTTCCATAATTAACTCATTAGTTAATTAAATCATATATACTTATAAATATCAATAAATATATATCTATATATATATCTTTCCATAACAATTATTAATTAATTATATTTATATATAATTATATATATATATAAATATAATTGATACAAAAGTGATCATTTAAATAATTAAATAACCACGGACCTTCATTAATTAACCCAATAAGGTTTCATACAAGCCCAAGACCACATCTTTTGGTCCAACTTTCCTTAAGCCCAATCCAATTAATTTAAATAAATAAGATAATTAATTAAATACAGAAATTAAAATAACTAATTACATGAAGCACATAAACAAACAAGAATTTACAACTAAGTCATATAATACCAACAAAATCAACACACCAATAATTCAATCAATAATCAACCACACAAACAATCAATCATCATACATAATCACGAAATATAACTTAATTAAAATAAGATAATTAATCTAGCACTCAATAAAATAAAATAAATCATTGAAAAATAAAATAAAATAATTAATCCTAATTAATAAATCTTTTAAAATTATCGGGGTATTACAATTTTCCTTAATATCAAATGGTGCATTTTTTAAACTTTGGTAAATTTTTCATATCTCAAAACGATACAGTTCTCAAATTTTCTTTAAATTAGTTGACGTGGTTTAAAGCAGCAATAGATAGATTTTAAATGTCACGTGTCAATCTATAGGGAATTCAACTTAGGATAACTTACAAAATATTTAACTTAGAGGATCTAAGTCCTTTATCACCACTTCAAGCCACAATTTTCTTGGCCTTCTTGTTGCCTGGTTAACCTTCAATCAGATAATCTATTCATTTCATGTAACATCACCACTTTGATATTAAGGATACTAAAACAATAGCAACATCTTTTATTCAACTGGTATATGGACAATCATAGGGTGTGCCTTTCGACATATTTCAAGCATGAGTGAAAGTTTCCATAATGATGAATAATTCTTCCTAAATTAGAACTCTTTTGCAAAAGTTCCCCATAATAAATATGAAGTATCTTGTGGAAATGAAGTGTGAAAAATTCTCATACTTCTTCCATGTTTTGCACTGCCCAGGCAACACGAGATGGCACTAGTGGATCCAACTAATGACGTGGTGAGGGATAGATACTTGACTTAACAAAAATATAACACCTTTGTCTTTGCAAAGATTCGAACCAAAAACTTGTTGAAGTAAACCAAGAGAATTTACCAACTTTTTTGGAGGGTTGCTCTTGCTTAAGTATTGGCTGAAAAGCTATATAACCTTTTACTTGCAGCCATCTTCATTTTTGCTTACTTTCCTTTTCATTCTTCAATTATTACAAATAAAACATACATATACTAATATTAAAATAATATAAAATCCTAATATAAATATATCTATTGAGTGTATAAAATAATGATTTTTGTACCCTTGTCAGCAAGTAAAGGTAATGGTGCCATCTGTACATGTTGCACCTGATGTCGGTGTTTAGCCTTGGGGCACTGCTTAACTGTGTGTCTAAGCTCTCTATAACTATAGCAGTTACACCTTAAGGTACCAAACTGTCTCCTCTACTGGTTAGCATGTGGCTGACCCTGTCCTGCCTGTGGTGCCACATTTTTGCTGCTTCTGAATGACTGCCCCACCCTTGAGCATCTGAACTACCTTGTGCTTCTTCTAAGGCTGTTGTCCCTGGAATCTGCCCCTGTCATTATGTCTGTGCCCATTGCCATTTCCTTTCTTAGCTAGCTAATGATCTAAATTTGATAATCTATTAAATTAGCAAATTAGAATTAGATGAAGGTCAATCCTGATCCATTAATAATTTAATCGGACTAAATAATATATTATCTATCGATGAATTAGTATGGAGTTGACGAAAAACTATTAAAAAATGTTATATCTATAGTATTATCATATACAATATTAAAATTCTTGATTATATCAATTTTTCTTCCTCATATTGACATCCTTTTTTATTTTTTACTCTCTATTGTTTTATTTATTTAACCAAGAGAATAATATATCTAATTTCTTCTGTCTTTTGTTCATATTTTGTTGGCCCTTCTCCCTCCTTCTCTTTATTATTATTATTTAATTTTTCTCTAAGAAACTTAATGGATCGGTCAGATATCCTATAATCTACAAAATTGGATATAGATTCAATACCAGATAATTTATTGGATTATAGGATTGGATAAACTATATGCCTTGTCGGGTTCTAGGGTGTTCAAGTCAAATCCAATCTAAATATGATGTACACCGGTTATCAAAATATTGGATTTAGACAGTCTTGAATTTTTTTGATTAAACCTTTTTTGGGCATAACAAAATAAAATAGGAGTTATTGTAAACTTTTATTATTAATACGAATTACTTATACATCATGGGTGTTTGGGATTGTTTATGTATCACTAATAAGCGCTTTCAATCTAAAAAATTGAGTTGGATTGTGTTTTCTAAACAATAAAAGCACTTTTAGGTGGTAAAGGTAATATTCAAAAAACGCGTTTAAGTGAAGTTGGGAATTGTAGCTTTTAAAATTGCGTTAGGGATAGAGATTAATCTTTTTAGGTAACTAATTTATTTTAGACAATGCAATCCCTCTTTATTTTTTATAAATACAATTTTGTCCCTCATATAAACAAATAACAAATTAATATCATAGTCATTTTGGGACACTGCTGGGCTGCTTTCCAATCTCACCAATGCCACCATCACCACATTTGAAATGTGTAGTTTTATTTAATTAGATGTTGTTTATACTAAAAAGCAATATATTATTAAATTTTATTATTAGATAGCATATGAATGAATTTGCTTATTATATTACTAGAAGATCCCAAATCAGATACCAATTAATAATCATTAAAATATGTTTAACTCATTTATATTTTAGTACTAAATACAAATACTATATGATAAACAAAATTTGTGATATTAAAAAAAAAAAAAAAAAATCAATACAAGATCTTCATTCATTATTGAACTCAATGAAATTTTATAATATTTAATATTAAGAAATTAGCGCATATTTATTAGTGTAGGGGTAATATAGTAAAATTAGTAATAAAAGTTGTGATGTTTCCGATTTTCACCATTTTCTTTTTTTTTTTCAGAATTTTTGTCGTTGCAAGGGCATTTTTGTCTTTTACCATTTTGCGTTCCGGGCACTACAGAGTGCGCCGGTTGTGTCCAAGCGATTGTTTGGGACATTTCATAGAGTTCAGGACTTTTTGAAATGCAAGGGTGACCATTTTCACATTTTTCAGTTTTTCGGGCCGGACAGTCCTATGTGGGACCCGCTACCGGAACTGTTACTTACGGGGAATTTAGTTGGGTCTAATTGAATTCCATACATTTTATTTAATGTGTTGCATGTGGGTTTTATATGGTTATATGTATATATATTTTTGTGGTGTAAATTAACGGTAAAAGAAAAAGGAAAATTATAAAAATAAAAAATAATAATAATAAAAGTGGGACCCACCTCAGCCTTTTAAGATGGATTAGAGACCACATATGGTCTCATCTCTCTTTCACTCCAGTATCCCTCTCTCTCGCCCCCTTCATTCTGTTTTTTCTTTTTCTTTTTCAATCAAATTTTTAAAGTTTGATTTCTCCTTCAATCTTTGGAATTTTTAAGTACTGTTTGTGGCAAATCGAAGCCCACCACGAGATCTTCAAATCCATACCAGTAATTTCAGCTTTTGGCCACTCTAGGAAGTCTGAAAATTGAGACCCATTTTGAGGGTTTTTGCATAATCTTGAGGTAGGGGTTCTTAATCCACAACTTCTTCCTCATTTGTGAGATTTTCTATGTGTTTTGTTATATAGCATGCTCAATTGTGTTGAATCATCCTTTAAATGACTTAATTGTATATTTAAAGCATGCAATTATGTGAATTAATTGATGTGGTATGTAAAAGCATGTTTTAATTTCATAAAAAATTGTTTATGCTTATATAAGTCTTGTGTATGTAATATGATAATTGTATATCATGAGATAATTGACCATATGTGTATTGCCTATTTGAATTGTATAAGATGACATGTTTAAGTTGAATTTATATACTTGAATTTTATGTGAAGCTACATGATCCTATGTGTTATTAAATGTATGTGACATGTTGTTGATTATTGCGTTAAAAATAAAAATAAAAATAAAAAATGCTCTAGGTGATTTTATTCCATACCTTGTGTATTTAAATTACCGTAATTAAAATGTGAAAGCATGGTACATGTATTACACAAATTTCTCTTTAAGTGTGATACGTGTTTTAAATGTGAATATGTGAAGAATTATGGCATGGAAAAGCATGATGCATTCATGCATAGCATTGGGCAAGAAAAATGAGAAAGAAATGTTTTGAAATGAAAAAGGGGTGTTGGGAAAAAGATTTGAGAAAAGAATTTTGTGAAAACCCGGACGCTAAGGGGGTACCGAGGGTCCGTGGCATTAATGTAGTCTAGAGGGAATTAGGGAGATCGCCCTAGTGTAATTGAGCTGTCTGGGCCCCAAATGACGCCGCAGGGATACCAAGGGTCAGGGACAGTAGCCAATCCTTCTCTCGTCGCTGAGAGGTTTCCGAATGGGGTTACATTAATGGTTTGAAAAGTGAAGAATGGAAGTGATTTTAAGTATGGGGAGCGACATTCATGGCATCACATATCATGGCACGGTATTGTTATTATGAAATTGGATTTGATGTTGTATTATTTCCCGGCATAGTATGATCCCTATTCTCTATTTCTATTCATTGCTTGGATTCACGAGGTCACAAGAGGTGTGTCTTAGGCACCACCTACTGAGCAATTTGCTCACCCCTTATATTTAATATTTTTCAGGACACGGATGGCAAGTGGCGGACGATGCTCCTTCACAGGGTTTGATGGGTTAGTACACCGTTTTGACATACTTTGTAACTATAATCTCATTTTATTATTATTTATTTATTATTATTAAATTTTTTTATAAATCCGGAATGACACGTGTAATAGGTATTGATGTAGAAAAGAATGATGTTGTCTATAGTTGACTTCGGGTTCGGTTAAGGACCCGGCTAACGGTTCGGACCTATGGGTTCGGGTCGTTACAAATTTGGTATCAGTGCAATGGTTTGAAAATCGTTAGGACGACGGGTAGAGGCCTACCTAGGATTGTATGGGGAAGTTGAATTGCGTTGTTTATATGCCTATGTGTTAAAGTGGTTGTTATTTGAGAAACATGCTTATTTGTTATTTGGTTGTTTACGATTTTGGAAAGCATGCTTACTTACTTATTTGCCTATGTGATCACATGTTTATGTGTTTAAAATAATGTATGCTATTACCATGATAATGATTGAAAGCATGTTGATTTCGATATGATGATAAGTATAAGGAGTATGTTAATGGCGAGCTATGAGTATAGATTGTACAAGTGTGTAGTATGCGAAATGATGATGAGAATAGAAGAGATAATTAATTTCACATAACAATTTAGTGAACTCGTTGTTTAAACTAATGTGATAGGACATGGTCGTGTCAAGGGTTATGTTGCAGTTATTTTGTGTGTGTGTGGATATATATATATAAGTATGTCTTGTATGTATACCTATGTACTTTTATGCATGTATGCAGTCGAACATGGGATAGTTGCTAGTACGGTGGGGTACTTGTCACGGCATTGAGGGTTGTGTAAGTTTTGACTTGAGTAGGCGAGGAGCTCGGTTGCTCCAAGGTTGTTTGGGTGCCGGTTCTTGTCGAACTAATGGCTTGGGTTTCTAGCTTGTGGATTGAGCTATATAGTGTGCAGTCATTTTTGATCTTCTTGTTGCATTTGGTGAGGTACTTAGAGTATGACTTTAGAATGGGTTCATATTTCATTGCATGATACCCTTGTTGCGTGTGAGTTTCATGCATTGGTGCATGGGTTCTGGTGACCGTGTAGGTCAAGTGTGCGGTGAGGGTTTCAGTATAACCATAGGAGGTTGGTGTTACTGACTTGGGTCACGGTTTGGTGCGGAGGTTCTTATCGAACCGGTTGTGGTAGGTATGACTAAGATTGTTTAAGTCATGAATGTAGTCTATGAGTTGTAGATGTATATCTTGTGGTACGGTCTAAGGAAGCGTGTTGGTCCTGACTGTCGTGGGGACTTGTTGGACCTTGAAGGTCTAGGGTGACGTAGGACCGATTACAGATGTGGATTATTCCGTGGTCTTGTAAGAGTCTGTTTTAGAGATTGGTTTGTCGAGGGGTGATCCTCGTTTCGGAGAACTGCAGGAATGTGTTATGGGTAATCGACTCATGGTGAGTTGATTGCATTGCTCAGTCGATGAACGGGTTTTTTGGTTGACACGGCTGTCTAGAAGGTCTCAAGGTGAGGTATAGTGGTCAGTTTTAGCTGTGTAGTGCAGGGTTGCACAATAAGGCAGGTATGGTGTTATCAAATGAATTGTGTTTTAGAGTTTGAAAGCTATGGATTCAGGTTGTATTTCAATTGTGTCTGGCATATCAGGAGATAATGCATGGTGTTTGAGGATCCGGAAAGGTAAACTGATGATAAGAACGAGTGGAACGAAGTTGATCTTATAGGCTTAGTTGGCAGACCATTTTATTTTTGTCAGGGCCAATAGTGTTCTAAGGAACAGTGAATAAGGGAGGTAGTGACGTTGAACCTGGAGTATGAGGTTTTCTCATTTAGGCACATAGATCGCCTTATAAGGAGTGGATTAAGTTGTCGGTTAAGCGTTAATAATTGATGGCATCATTGATGGTATTGAGGTGACAGTTGGGTGTTAAGTATTTTGGGTTTTATGCTCATTTTTGTTTTGAGTAATTATCAGCATGGTATTGTCGTATTAAGGTTCTTTTCTAGTAGTATGTAGTGATCATTATGGGGAGTATCGAGAGTAATGGTTATTTTCTAGTTATGATGGTGTTACCTTAAGGATATTAGAAGAAGGACTGCTTGGTAGTGACTTGATGGTCCGGTGGGATGATAGGTTTGAACTGTCAATTTGGATGAGTGACAATGAAGGTGTTATGGTGCAATGTTTAGTGATGAGGAGTGGAACAATTTGAAGTATGATCCGAATGTGGCTTGGAGATTATGAGATGTTTGTTATGTGCTAACAGGTATGTGATGGGATTGTGCTCTAGTTGAGGTGATTGCAGACGATTTAGTCCTTAGAGCCAGTGAGAGCGGTGTTGCCATGTAGGCATCTTTTTCTTTTGAATAGTTAGTGGGTTGTTATGACTGAGGTTATGGGTCTTGTGTGCATAGTGATCGAGGCAGTGTCGTTTTCAAAGGGTAGATGTGGAACGGGTGATTATGTGTCGTTGTATTACATAAAGTTTCTCATTGAGAGATTATTGGGTAGGATGGGACGCGGTGTCTAATGTGCAATGATGGTTCCTAGTGTCAGTATGTTGAGGGAGTTGGTGCTTTTATCTGATTGGTTTTGGTTAGCATAGTGTTGCGGAGAAGAGTATGCGAGGTTTCTCTATTGGTTGTGTATAATGGTCCGTTGGTGGCGATGTCGCTTAGGTTGGTATTCATGGTCCCGTATGTGTTCCCAGTTGATTCTTCTCCTTGTGTATAAGGAGTTCAATTCATCTCAAGTGAGATTGAATGTCCATGGTTAGACAAATGATGAGTAGCGTGTGACAGGTTGTCGGGTGCATTCAGGTGCGAGTCATCAGTCTCTTGTGAGAACGGGGTTTATTACCCTTTCCATTTGTTCTAGTCCTGGCAAAGACGTTGTTAATCGTGAGACTTGTTCTCCATCTAGGAGTTGTGCGCGTCCGTGGGTGGACGAATTTGTGAGCGGTTTGTTATGGTGTTAGAGTTCATCGATTAAGGTCCTGATTGAAGGGGTTGACTCACTCCCACATAGGGAGGTGGAGTTTTTGGTTTTTGTACTGTTTGTTTTAAGAGTGGTTTTGACTGGTAGGATGTGGGGTACGAGTTGCCGAATAGGTATTGTGTTTCCGGTGTTCGGTACAATCGGTGATGGCTAGGGATGTGCCGTAAATTATAAGTTTGAGGATGGTTAGGTAATGTGATGTGAATCATGTCTCGGGTGTTTCTATAGATGTTTGATTTGACCAGTATCTTGAGGACAAGTGTTAGTATTGTTTGGGTGTTATGCAACTAGAAAGTTATTATGGGGTTCATTGAAGAATAATAAGAATGGTTGACTGTGGTTTTGAGGTTTCAGGCATGAGATGGTCGTATTGTGTGTTTTAACGAGGTCAGAATTGAATCGAATGGTGTTATGGAGTTGTTTACCTGATATGGGTATTATGAGAAGATTAGAAAGCTTTGATGTTGGTCGATGATTGAAACATAATTGGGGATTCTAAGAATAGGTATATAACTGTATGGTTGTTGAGGTTACGTATAACGATGGATGGATAGTGAATGAATCTCATTATTGTTTTGTGGACTATATGAAATTGTGTTTAAGGTATGGACCTGAGGACAGGAACGACGTCCGTGTTGAGATCAGATCGATGATGAGAATAGCCTGCCTAACCATGTCTCCTGAGTTAGTCCATATTTAGCACGATGTCAGGTCAAAGGTCAAGGATTGTTCCGACTTGTTAGTGACGGTGAGAGCATGGTTTTGCGCGTTGTGTCAGTATGATAGTGTGAATTCAGGTGGTTGATCTCGGGTGATGAGGTGTGTTAGGTAGCACCAAGTGTCCGATAAAGGGTTTGTGGTACGATCATTGATTATTGAAGATCTTCTTTTGAGGATTTGTGTCAGGATGACGCGTTTTACTAATTTGGTGACTAATGTTTATGTAGTCATTGGGGGACTCATTGTTTAATCATCTTGAAGTTGTTAAGTACAATGATTGTCATATAGTGCGATTAGTAGTTATTGGTATGGTTATGTGGTAGTGTAGCTACGTACTAGATAGCAAGTGTTCGGCCTGTCAGGGACGTGTAGATTAGAGTTGAGATGGATTGAGAGATGGACGGGATTTCGTATTTGGGGTTTAGTGTGTCCCTTAGAGGATGAGTTGGGTTGGACGTTGTTATGTCTGGGTGGTCTGGCGACCATTCATTTCTCGGATTTTGGAACCTTTCGTGACTGTGTAGAGTAAACTAATGTTCGTTTTGAGTCAGGCGTAGAGCTTAGTTGGTCTTATGTCAAAATGAGGTGAAAGATGGGTACCACATTTGGTTTTAATGGCAGTGGTATGTGATTGCCTGGTGACGTTCGGTGTCAAAGGCAATAAGGTTGGTGAATTTATGGTCTTGGGTTTTGTGAGGTTTCTCAGGAAGGTGTGTGGCTGTGAGCCTCCTTCTTTAAGGAGGGTAGATTTCGAGGACGAAATCTTTTTAAGGAGGTTATATTGTGATGTTTCCGATTTTCACCATTTTTTTTTTTTTCGGAACTTTTGTCGTTGCAAGGGCATTTTTGTCTTTTACAGTTTTGCGTTCTGGACACTACAGATTGCGTCGGTTGTGTCCAAAAGATTGTTTGGGACATTCCATAGAGTCCAGGACTCTTTGAAATGCAAGGGTGACCATTTCATATTTTTCAATTTTTCGGGCTGGATGGTCCCGTGTGGGACCCGTTACCGGAACTGTTGCTTACGGGGAATTTAGTTGGGTCCAATTGCATTCCATGAATTTTATTTAATGTGTTGCATGTGGGTTTTATATGGTTATGTGTATATATATTTTTGTGTTGTAAATTAAAGGTAAAAGAAAAAGGAAAATTATAAAACAAAAACAAAAAAGTGGGACCCACCTTAGTCTTTTAAGATGGATTAGAGACCACATATGGTCTCATCTCCCTCTCACTCTCGTATCCCTCTCTCTCGCCCCCCTCATTCTGTTTTTTCTTTTTCTTTTTCAATCAATTTTTTAAAGTTTGATTTCTCTATCAATTTTTGGAATTTTTAAGTGCCGTTTGTGGCAAATCGAAGCCCACGACGAGATCTTCAAATCCATACCAGTAATTTCAGCTTTTGGCCACTCTAGGAGTTCTGAAAATTGAGACCCATTTTGAGGGTTTTTGCATAATATTGAGGTAGGGGTTCTTAATCCACAACTTCTTGCTCCTTCGTGAGATTTTTTATGTGTTTTGTTATATAGCATGCTCAATTGTGTTGAATCCTCCTTTAAATGACTTAATTGTGTATTTAAAGCATGCAATTATGTGAATTAATTGATGTGGTATGTAAAAGCATGTGTTAATTTTATGAAAAATTGTTTATGCTTATATGAGTCTTGTGTATGTAATATGATAATTGTATATTATGAGATAATTAACCATATGTGTATTGCCTATTTGACTTGTATAAGATGACATGCTTAAGTTGAATTTATATATTTGAATTTTATGTGAAGCTACATGATCCTATGTGTTATTAAATGTATGTGACATGTTGTTGATTATTGTGTTAAAAATAAAAATAAAAAAAAAAAATGCTCTAGGTGATTTTATTCTATGCCTTGTGTATTTAAATTACCGTAATGAAAATGTGAAAGCATGGTACATGTATTACACAAATTTCTCTTTAAGTATGATATGTGGTTTAAATGTGAATATGTGAATAATTATGGCATGGAAAAGTATGATGCATTCATGCATAACATTGGGCAAGAAAAATGGGAAAGAAATGTTTTGAAATTAAAAAGGGGTGTTGGGAAAAAGATTTGAGAAATTTTTTTTGTGAAAATCCGGACGCCAAGGGGGTACCGAGGGTCCGTGGTGTTAATGTAGCCTAGAGGAAATTAGGGAGATCGCCCTAGTGTGATTGAGCTATCTAGGCCCCAAATGACGTCGCAGGAGTACCAAGGGTCAGGGACAGCAGCCAATCCTTCTCTCGTCGCTGAGGGGTTACCGAAGGGGATTACATTAACGATTTGAAAAGTGAATAATGGAAGTGATTTTAAGTATGGGGAGCGACATTCATAGCATCACATATCATGGCACGACATTGTTATTATGAAATTGGATTTGATGTTGTATTCTTTCCCGGCATAGTATGATCCCTATTCTCTATTTCTATTCATTGCTTGGATTCACGGAGTCACAAGAAGTGTGTCTTAGGTACCACCTATTGAGCAATTTGTTCACCCCTTATATTTAATATTTTTCAGGATACGGATGGCAAGTGGCGGACGACGCTCCTCCACAGGGTTTGATGGGTTAGTACACCATTTTAACATACTTTGTAACATAATCTCATTTTATTATTATTTATTTATTTATTATTAATTTTTTTTATAAATCCGGAATGACACGTATAATAGGTATTGACGTAGAAAAGAATGGTGTTGTCTCTAGTTGACCTAGGGTTCGGTGAAGGACCCAACTAATGGTTCAGACCTACGGGTTCGGGTCGTTACCAAAGTGCTTTAAGCAACATTATTATCAAATAAATTTAAAAGTGATTCAAGTATAAAAAGTGATTTATACAATATATCACCAAACGCATAACTGTATTTTACTGACAGCAGTTTTATGACAGTTTTACTACTAAAAGTGCTGTCATCATTCTAACAGCAATCTCAAATGGACTCTTTATGTTTCTTTTGGTCCAAACCAAGTGAAAATAAGACTAAGAGCGCTTGGAGAAGTGGTATCATTTGAGAAAATTTATTTGACTTTCCGTTTGTTTCGACGTAAAATATTTTTATTTTTTAGGTAAAATATTATTTTATTTTTACTTTATCGGGTATTTGGTAAAGGTTTATGTCGAGATTGAGGTCGACTCCATCGGGTGGGGTATGTAAAATAACTTGTCGAAAATTGAAGGATAAATTATTTTTTTTAAAATTTTAATATTTTTTTCTTCGTAAATATTTTACGACAACCAAACACCAAAAAATTAAAAAATATTTTACTTCCAAATAACCGAGCCTAAGTCCAAAATTATTAATTTAATTATTAATTTATGATATATTACGAATTTTAGTTTGCTTTATTAGTATATTTTTTTAAGGTAAGTTTTATATTTTATTTAATTTTTAATTCAAAATGTTACTATTGGCTTCCCTCTCAAATGGGCCGACTTATATCCAATTAAATCGGGTATGTAGTAAATGTAATTTCATTTGATTTCATCGGGTTGTACTTCGTCGTCTCGTCCAGTTTCTACTTCTTGCATCTAGGGTTTCCAATTTTTGTTGCATCACTAGTTCAGTAGTTCTGGTTGGAAATAATGGAGAATCGAAACTTTCACTCTGGTAATATTGTCGGGAAGATCAGCAGTCGAAACATCTATGGTCAAGTAAGCATTTCTCCGTTTAGTTTTGTAGTAGTTCGAATAACTGGTCATTTGTTGTCAATGACAACAGTTTTGGTTCAAATTAGGATAATGTGTTAAACAATTTGTTGAGCTGAGTTCTGTATCATATTTAGGGTTTTGTCACAAATTCTACTACTATATTGCAGGATATCCAAGACAGTTTGCCCATGCATCTATCATTGATGGAAAGGCTTTCTCTCGAAAGAGAATTGGAGGTAGGTTTGTTTAATTTTAGACTGAATTAATTAGTAGGCTGTCATACATGTTTAGTACTTTATATCTATTTGTTGTCATAAGTATTTAATTATAATCCATTATTTTACAGGGCTACCGCAATCGGACTACTACCGTTGCTTTTATTGGAGGACTTGTAGGGGTAGGAGTTCTCTAAAACCTACCTCCTTTACATTTGGTGAATTACTTCTTGAAGTTGAACTACTAAATTGAGTAGGATTAAGCTTTAAAAACTGAAAATCTGCCTGCTCAATGGTATTATTGTATGTTTAAAAATCTTAATCATGCTGCTGATTTTCGAGATGAATGAATGTGCTATTGTGATATAAAAACAACCCTGTAACATTTCTGCACAAGCATGAACTAGGGTCTTAAAACTGCCATGCCGATTTGTTGTCCAAGTACAGTTGTATAACATTTCTGCACAAGCATGAACTAGGCTGTGATGTTTCTCATTTTTCCGTATTTTTGGGCATTTTTCACATTTTTTGTATTTATTTACTTTTGTGCCTTGTTTTGCGTGTCACGCATTAATTAGCGTGTCACGCATTAATTAGCGTGTCACGAGTGTTTTTAAATTGATTTGGTATATTTCTTTGAGCTTGGAACTCTTATAAATACATTTTGGACAATTTTGACAATTTTTGAATTTTTGGCCCTAGAGACCCCTGTGGGTCCCACACTGGGATGTTGGGTCCCGAATTATTTTTCTAGGTGTATTTATTTGTTTTGTACATTTTTGTCATTCATGTGGGGGTAGAAGGGTCATTTGGTATAGAAATGGTATAATAGTGATTTCGTATTGTTGGAGGGGGTATTTATGTCTTTTACATGGTCCACCCTTTGACCCCTTTGGTGTGTGACACCTACACCCCCATGTGGCAGATTTTCCTCATGCTTTTGACTAACTAATTCGTGCAAGAGTTCAGATTTCGTTCTCTGGGCATTCTTTCTTCTTCCTACTTAGCTTTGCCATTCTTCCTCCATTGTTACCCACTCTTGAAGCATACAATTGAGGTTCTTCTGGTGGGTTTTTGAGGCTGCCGTGAACACGAAAAAATACCCCAAGAGAGAGAGAGCTTTCCATTGATGTAGAAATCAGAACCATTCTTCCTCACTGATTTTTCGAAAATCCCTTGGAATTGGGATTTATTTATTTATTTATTTTTTCCTGAATGGGGTATTTTTGTATATATAAAAAATAAAACCTGTACAAGTACATGTCAATACACCAATCATAATAAACTTAAGCTGCAACACCACAAAATAGGAATGAGATACACAGCCTTAAGTTGAATACAATTTGAAACCCTAGCTGACACTTCTCTGCACAAAGAGGGATAATTCAGTCAAATCACAATGCAGCTCCACTGGTAGCTCAAACTAGGTTTCTTGTTCAGCAATACAAATGCTTAGAATAATTGTGCAACTCAAAACTCCAATTTACTGCCTCTAATGCCCTTTCTGCTCATGCTAGGGAAGAGGGGTAAATCTGGAAATCTGAGACCCAAAGATCCAAGATCACAATTTAGCTTCACAGATGGTTCTCACTAGGTTTGTTCAGCCTTGTCCCCACAGATTGTACTTGATAAACAATTTTCTTCAACTCACAGCAAGCAACAACAGTTTTAAGGTCAAGTAGGCTTCACACAACACTTTCGAGGATAGATAGGTCAATTCACAATGTAGCTTAATCTCTAACCCTTTCTTTATTTCCACAGCCTTGACATCACACAACCAACTTCTTCCAGTGATTGAAACAGTGAACACAACAGGTTATAGAAATCTCAGCACTCAGTTGGCTTGAACTCTACAACCCTAGATTTTAGGGTTTTGTGTATGAGTATGAACAATACAGCTTCAGTTCAATACCAAATTAATTATCACAGTTCTGTCTTCTTAAAATACACTTGCTAAAGCATAGAACTCATTTAGAACAGCAAGGTAGAACAGTTATTAGATCACAAACAGAACTGAAAAACTCACAGCTCTGTCATTGTGCTTTCTCTCTCAAGGACCACTATGTATATGTCACCTACCTGTGAGTCCCCCACCATAGTAGAATTATACAGAGAATACCATAACTGCCCCTTGGTTGTCACATGTTTACACCAGAAATGTGTTGTCCAATGATACCATATGGATCAATCAATTAATACAATCCACCTTCAGTAAATGGTTCCACACATACTTAGCAAGCTGAATTGACCACCACAATACCGTATGTAAAAAGACCAAAATACCCCCGTGAAAAATACCCTTGTGACATTGACCTTTTGACATTTATTTGACATTAAAAGAGCAAACCTCAATTAGGATCGACAAAAACAACCATGTAACATTTCTGCACAAGCATGAAATAGGGTCTTAAAAATTGCCAGGTTGATTTGTTATCCAAGTACAGTAAAAAAACTGAAATTTGTGCTGCTCTTATAATTGTGCTTTATATGCTTTAAAACTGAAAGTTTGAGCTGTTCTTAGGACTGGGCTTTACGTGCTTGAAAACTGAATTTTCAAGCTTCAATTATGCTTGAGCTTTATGTGTCTATAAACTGATTTTTAGCTCCTTAAATGTTGATTTTGTTGATGTGCATGAGACTGAATTTAAGCTCCTCTAATGTTGGCTCTATCTTTTGTGTTTAAATTGAAATTATAGCAATATTATGGTTGTGATGTTGTTGCTTGTATATTGAAATTTCAATGTCTAAATTGCCTTGTGTTTTATGTGACTAGAGAACAATGTGAATATGTTTACTACATGAAAATCTGTTATGATAACTTGCTGCTGGACATATGGTTTATTGAACTCAGTTTTTATGTGGAAATGATGTGCTATTGAGACATTGAAAAGCATGTAATGGTCATGCATCACATTGGGTAGCATTTGGGCAAAAACTGAATTGGAAAAGGAGGAAAATTCTATATTTGGAATGAAAGATACAAAACTGATTTTGTGGGGAAATGTTTTGAAACATTGTTTGCGAAAACCGGGCGGCAAGGAGTTACCTTGCGTCCGTGTCGTTAATGGGACCTAAAGGGGACGTAGAGAGCTTGCCTTGCATGTGGTTGAGTTACTAGGCCCCAAATGACGCTAAGGAGTTACCTTAGGTTAGGGATAGTTAGCCAATCCTCCTTTCGTGGCGTCGGGGAGTTACCTTGGGCTGGGTTACATTAACGGTTTGACGATTGAGGCGTTGGATGGAAATTTTGGAAATGGGGAGTGGCATTGACATTTCATTCACATTGCATTTCATTTCATTCGCAGAATTGCATTGTAGAATGATTATATCTCCCGACAAGCATGATCCCTTTTCTAGTTGCTATTCCTTGTTTGGATTCACGGAAGCATTAAGGAGTGCGTTTTAGGCTGTGTTACCTGGACTCTCCATAATTGGCGGGACCGTCCGTGTCGACACGACACGATACGAACACGGACACGGGACTCGTGTCGGACACTTTATTTTTGAATCGGACACTCTGCGAAGCTCCCTGGTTCTCTGGTCTGAAGTCCTGGTTATCTCTTGTTTGAAGTTTACAAAGGTTGAAGATGGATCTGTGGAAGACAGGGAAATTTGTGCTTTAATTTTTTATTCATATAATATATGTATATACATTTTTTAATACTCCTGTGCTCACTGTTTTTTAGGCTAGGATCATCATTGTAATATTATATTATTATAGGTATATTACAGCTGTGGGTATCAGTCATTATAATATTATATAGTACTATATTACAGCAATAATTACAGTATAATATTATATTAGTACTTCCAAGAAAGTGGTTTGGGGGGCCCATTCTCTTTTTTCACCCATCAACAATCAATTCTGACAAGTCCACTAATATGCTAGTGGCTTTACAACTGGAGGAGGCTTGCATGTACCATCATTATAATATTATATTATTATATATATTACAGCTGTGAGTTACAGCCGTAACCCACATCCATTTCACACATACAAATTCATTGGGCTAGGCTATTTGGGTGTTTGAATTATTGTTGGGCCTCTATTATTTTGGACTGACTTTCAAGCCTTCCCAGCTCCTTTGTACAACATATATGAAGTGTCCAAGTACCCGTGTCCGAATTTTGGACACTTATATTCCGTGTCCCCGTGTCCTATAATTTGATAGATAGATGAATCCGACCTCTAGACATGTACTCGTGCCGACACCTGCACCCGAGTCCGTGTAACATAGATTTTAGGTAACTCTTACTGAGCCGTTGTGCTCACTCCATCCTTATTATAATTTTTTTTAGGTCATGGGAAGGAGGTCGTTGAGGACATCCCTCCGCAAGCTTCGATGGATTTGGACTATCATATGTGGCTTTTCTTTTGTATCACTGTATATGTTGTAATTATGTGGAAGTCTTGTATATTTTGATCATGTGATGGTAGTAGTACTCGTCTTTAAGGCATGTAATGTTGGACTCTAAAGACTCTAGGTTTGAATGAATGTATTAGAGGGATGAAGCATGTCTATTTGGACTCTTTACCGTCATTTCATTTTTGATTACATACCTTAGGTGACTATTGCACTGTAGATCTTGAAATATATGTTTGGGACAGGTTTGGGGCGTTACAAATATGAACATATGTCTAAGCTGTTTTGCCAGATGTATAATTGTTTTCCAGTTTCAATATGATCCTCATGTGACACATTTTGCTTTCCCTGGAGAAACTTTCTAAACAGTTACTCTTGCACAGTACCATTCGTTTTTTTTTTTTTATTTTTTATTTTTATTTTTATTTTTTAATATTCTTTAGTACTTTGTATCTTTTTGTTGTCATACATATCTAATTATAATATCTTTTATCAATTATTTTACAGGACTACTTTGAGGTTGTGCACAATAATGTTGGTTATTTGTCTTGGAACCCGAAAGGGTCGCGCCTCATATCTGGTTCTAGTGATGCCCAAGTATGACACGTCTATGTAAATGATTTTTTGTATTATATTTTATCTTCTAACGGAAGTAAACTACCTGTTCATAGTTTTTTAATATTATACCTTAATGGCTAACAGAACTTAACTGTTGGACTACCTGTGCACATAGAAAAAGATAAATGTTGGAAAGTGAAGATTTTATGTTTTGTAATGGAAAAATACAACAGAAACAGCGGTGCACTGTATTAAAATTGAAAACTCAATAAATAGAATAGATCTGAAAATGTATTCAACTCAACAAAGCATTTCCCCAACTATATGCAGGTTGGTAACATGGATGATGTTGCACCATTCTGCTCTATCTAAAGCCATAGCCTCAATTAAACCACATGCATTCATATCTAAGGGGCTTAAAATGTGTTTCAATAAAATAAAAGATACAAAGAATTCTAGATAGCATGAAAAAGAAGAAAATTCATTGTAAAATGAGAAAATGCTATAGCTTTGAGAAAATTGTTTGATATCTTTTAACAATCGTATACCATTGGAGTTCCTTTTTCTCCTTTAATTGCAGTTAGTTTTAGCTGATTTATGAAATGGCATACGATGCATTTTTGCATAATATAGAAGTGGTAAGTAGATGATGTGATCCAACATGTCTTAATCCCTTTGCTTAATGTATTGTTATAAGATGTAATTATAAGATTGACATTTACTGCCCATTTATGACAAACTTCCTCCTTTGTCTGCATTTGGGCTGGTTACATGAGAAATGACAGTAAACATGACTTTGGAAAAGTTAGTAAGTGAAGTCAATAGAAATTTAAATTCACACTTAAGCTTGTTGAAGGTTGCGAAATTCACAAATACTTAAAATTTCTTGCAGATCAAAATTTGGAGATATCCGGGCCCAAAGCTTTTGCAATCTTTTAGCACTGACCTTTTTAGGGACATACAGTGTATACGATACATGCCTGATTATTCTGACGAGTTTGTGGTCTCTGCAGCTCAAGACATTGCAGTAATGATGTTCTTACAGTCTTCTTTTTTGTATGCAGTTCAATATTTTGGTAATCTTAATTTACTGAATCAGTATTTTACTTTGGCAGGTTCATGGAATTGCTGAAGGAAGGGAGGGAGATCTAGTAGCTAAGTATAAGTGTCATATTAGGAGAGTGAGAAAAATTGCGGTAAGAACACATCGAACTCTTTTAGAAGTTGGTTAATTTAGCGAGATTACTTAAAATACATACTGGTAGTCCAAAATTTTCACACGTCAATAAATTTGAAATGCATTTTTTGATTTGTCATCTCAGTATATTTTACTGCTGCTGTTCCTGTTTTAGGTGCATCCTACTGAGCCAAAAGTAGTGTGGACTGCAAGTTTAGATGGGACTATGAGGCAGCATGACCTTCGGGAGACTAGCTTTTGTGAAGATGAGTGCCGCAGTCTCTTAGTAAGTGTTATATTGTTCCTCTTGTATACCTACTTTCTCCCCCTCTTATTCTTAATGCAATCGGCGTATGACAGGGAATGGATTTTGTAAGAGCTAGACCAAGCTATAGAATAGCTTTACACATGGCTCAATCCCAAACGAAAGGGAGAGGTAGAAAGCTGATGTAGCAGGCTTAATATATAGATAATACCAAAAAGTTATTGAATACTATTTGGAAAACCCCTTTTATAAGCCTTAGGTCGAGACGTGAGTTACACTGTGGGTTCTAAGATATGATTTGGAACCAAAGGTAATACATGTAAGCAAAAAAAACAAGGTGCAGTGGTTGGGGGTGGATATACTGATTGGGCAGTGGTTGGGGGTGGATATACTGATTGGCTCAACAGAGAGAGAGAGAGAGAGAGAGAGAGAGAGAGAGAGAGACTTGCAGTAGTAGTAGTATGAGTTAAATACTCACTGGGATGGAGACTTGTGAAATAGAAAGCTTCTTAAATTTAAGTTCTTCTTCAGTGCAAGGTGCCTGCACACGTCAACGGATGATCCTCATGGTGGTGATGTTGCACGGCCAACTGAATTTTTATTTATTTATTTTTATATGGTTGCCATGTCATCGAGCCTTGCATCATCTGTGTTCGGTCGTGTTTCTTTTAGAGTCAGGTCAAAGTTGGGCTTCAAAGAAACTTTGATGATAAACAGCTTTAAAAGAGAATCATCCCTCATCCTACAGCAGTGTATCAGCCCCTTCTTTGATCACAACATTCTGCAAAACAACTGAAGTTGAACCAAGTTTTCCCGTTGCAAAGTATGGAAGTTCCATGTCCCATTATGGATTAAAGAACTAACAAAAGTGAACTCCGGACCATTCTGTGACCAAAAACAGTACTAAAAAATTGACCTTTACACCAAGGATCCTTAAACAGCAACGTATTTTGGCCATCCCCAAATTGAAACTGAACATGCTGCTGCACCACCTCTCTAACTTCAACTAAAGACTTCCAAATAGAAGAGCTAGTTTGCCTGACAACCACATTCCAATAATTAAAATTCTTAGCATACTTAAACTTGAACCAAGATATCCACAATTTGTCCTTGCTGTTTAAGAAATCCCAAGCCAACACACATCTTGAGGCAGTTTGCAAATCAGAAAGTTTTCTAATCCCAAAACCCCCTGCATGTTTAGGTTGAGTAACTTTGTCCCAATTAAGCAAATGCAACTTCTTTGCATTATCCTTGCTTCCCCAAAGAAAATCTCTGCATTTTTTCTGAAGCTGATTGATAGTAGCCACAGGAATATCATATATACTACACCAATATTGAAAGACGGGAATAACCACTGCTCTGATTAATTCCAGTCTACCTGCTAAAGATAGCAATTTAGTGTTCCAGCACATGATTTTGTTTGAAATTTTGTCCAGAAGCTGCTTGCAATGAGACCTCTTTAAACCATTAGGACACAAAGGCAGCCCTAAATATTTAATTGGAAACTCATCTTCACTACAACACTTGCAACAGGACCTGTTTCCTTCTCACAGCTCTCAAGATCAAAACTCTACTCTTCCCTTGATTAATTTGAAACCCTGTTATCTCTTCATGTCTTTTGAAAATAGCAGCAAGAACAGTGGCATTATGCACTGAAGCCTCACAAGCCAACATTAAATCATCTGCAAAGAATATATGGCTAAGAGGTTTCTGAAATTTTTCCACAGCCTTTAACACTGTCAACTCCTTCCTCTTCACAGCATCCTCAACCAAGGTGGAAAACAGTTCAGTAATCAAAGTAAAAAGCAAAGGTGATAAGGGACAGCCTTGTCTCAAACCTCTCTCTGGATGAAAAAAACCTGCAGGAGATCCATTCAATAAAATTGACTATCGAGAAGATCTGAAAATGGCTGCTATCAAAGGTGATAAGGCACATTCCAAGCTCCAATCATTGAGAAGAGGAAGAAGTTTGAGGCAACAGCCCCAACATATTCCTAGTAACCCTAGCTGATGTAGCATACTCAATCTTCTTGGATTTTGTACTAATATCCCCCTTGTTTGTCTTTAATTCCTCCACTGGAAGCTGTGGTTTAACTGATTCAACCATAGTATCTCTATTGCCCACTCCACCATCTGTATCAATCTGCACATCTTCTTCAATAACAATAGGCATGATCCGTTGTTCCCCCAACTCCACTTCTTCCTCCAAAGGTGTAGTGACCATCACAGTTTCTGTAGCATCCCCAGCGATCTCTTTATTTACTGCAGCCACAATACTTAGAACCTTAATCCCTGTGGACTGTAACTTATCCTCCACAATAATTTCCTCTATAGCATCTTCAAATTCATCATTTTCTCCCAATGCAGCAAAGGCATTTGAAACCTGAACTACTGCAGGAGATACTAAAGCATGAGCTTTCACAGGCATAACCTCAATCACCTCATCTGCATTAATATTCTTTCCCTTGTGTTTAACCACCCACTTATCCACCCCCTTCTTGGGTTTAGCTTGAATCACTTTAAGAGGGCACCTATCTTCTAAATGATCCACTTTCTTACATAAAGAACACAACTTTGGTTTCCATTCATATTCTATATCAATATAGCAGTCACACCCATGAATATCCGCCACCAGTGATTCAGGTAGTTCCTCCTTGACCCCTAATTCAACCATGACATGTACATAATCACCCTTATCTCGATGAAGTTCTGGATCATCCATATAGATTGGCTTTGAAAAATTTGAACATACCTTCGAAACCGACTCATCATTATGACAATGAACAGGTAGATTATGTAGCCGCAGCCAAACTGGAACCGATTCCAATACTTCCTTGGTTAAGTTCACGTTTTTGTCCCAGTGCTTGATGATAATAGGTCTAACTTCGAAAGTATGAATCCTAGATAGTGTCTGCATGACTTCCTCCTCAGACTCAAATCAAACTATAAAGAAATTATCTTTCAAATACACTACCGTCACTTTCTTCGCCCAGCGTTTCTCAACGTAACCCTTAAACCGATGATAATAAGGCCTTTTCCCCATAACATACCCTACCACCGAGTTTTTCCAGTATTGAATCTCCTTTGCAACATCGGATTCTGTAATGGATACCTTTGCACCCCGACTGGCACTATGATATGAAAGATTTGTAAAAGGTTTAGTAAGATTGGAAGAAAAAAGATTACGCCACGATGGGGAAGGTGTCGGGCGTGGAGAAGAAGAAGAAAAGGTTGGAAAAGAAGAAGAGAGGATTGGGGTGGAAGACCGGCCCGGAGAGCTTGCTGGCAATGAAGAGGGGGGAAGCCCCTCCTCCATGCTGCTGAACCCCTTGAAACCCTAGTTCGCCTATTAGAGAATATGCATGTATTGGATACGATAAAAATGAACCTTGAGATAAGCTTCTTTGAGAAGGTGACCTCAACTGATTTGATTTTGTGATAAGCGAATGTACCTGGTCATTATTATAACCTGGTTTTATCAATATTTTACCTCTTGTTTTTTCTCTTGACCATACATTGAATTAGTGGCAGCTTTTTGTTTTTCCATTTATGTTTAAACTTTAGGCTTATGAAATACTTAGTATACATCAGGTTCCTCCCCCTCCCAAAAAAAATAAAAAAATAAAACTAAATGCTTTGATTTTGTCTTTTTTTTTTTTTTTTTTTTTTTTTTAATTATTTATTGGCAGTTTGACTTGAGGCTGAAGGGAAAGGCATCATTAGCTGATCCTCCTCGTAGGCCGCTTTGTTTGCAATCTTGTGACATCAGTTCCGCCAAGCCTCATTTGCTTGTTGTTAGCGGGAGGTATCTCATTGTGGTTAATGTTAGTTCCACAACTACTATTTTCTTTTCTTCTTCTTCTTCTAATTATTGTATGTGAAATCTTTCAGTGATGCATTGCTCGTTTATGTGATAGACGAAAGCTGCCAATGCTCTCATCTCGTCACCATAGATCATCAGTGCCTGAATTTGAATACTGTTGCCCGACGCATCTTTCTGTTAGTTCTGAACTTCTTGCATACTATTATTCTTTTTAGTCTTGGTCTTTATTTCAGTTAACGTTTTTTTTTTTTTTTTTTTTGGGTTGAAATTGTAATATTTTTGTATTTTATATTAGTCCTTGTCTTCATTTTATTATATTAGTCCTAGGAAAATGTGTAAAAGTCTAGACTTTGCATGTAAATCTCAATGTGATTTAAGTTTCCTGTAATCTGTCCTTTCAATTTTGCCAGAACTCGATACTTATAGTTAACCACTTCATATATGATTTGTTTAACTCCTTTCTTGTTTTTTTTGAAGAAAATACAAAAATTTAAAGCTGTAGCTTTCGATAAAATTTGACTTTCTCTTGGGGGAAAAATGAAACTTCTTATTTATTTACCAGATGAAGTATGTAATATGAATGCATTTATCTTTGCCAATGTCTAAACAGTCTTGGTGCTGTTTTAACACACTCCTTTTCTTTGCAGAAAGATCGTGCTTCACCCTTGACTCATGCTGCATTTAGTCCAACTGGAGGAGAGCTGCTGCTTAATTATATGGGAGAGAACGCATATCTAATGAATCTTGGATCAGTGAGTGACATACTTTACTACGTTAGTGTTTTTACGTATTCCTTGACAACAATTCCTTGGAGGGGGGGTATGTGAGTACCAACTAGGAAAAAAAACACCCACAAACCAAGATCTAATCAAGAAACACAACAGAACATGCACCACACAAGACAACGATTAACGTGTTTTAGTGTAAAGCCTACGCCCAAAGTGAAGATCAAGACGGAATATTTCAATAGCGAGAAAAGGAGATTACAACTTTCAGCCCCCCAAACCTTAGTTCTCTTTCTCACTATTTTTTCTGCAGTTTTCTTTGTTCTCTCACGCCACACTCCAAACCCTAAACTCAGTTAAATACTGGGCTACAAGAGATACCGAAGCTCATTTTTTGGGTTGTCCTTGGCCGGAGCAAAATTCGGTCCACAACATCACAATTCTGGTTCATTTTACCTTCAAAATATGTTTGTAAAGTAGGTAACTTTTTTTTTTTTTTTTCATTTAATCATCTTAATATTGCCTCTAAACTTTCGCTTGTATGCTCATACTTGCAGCCTGCAGCAGCAATGGAAGTGATGCAACAATATGTTGGCCACACTAATAGAGAACAATTTGCTTTTAAAGAGGCTATTTTTCTTGGCCAAAGAGGTATATTGTTGTTCTTCTGACATATCATCTTTTATACTTTGGCTTATTGGAATAGTAGTCATGTGAAAAGAAGCCTATTTCAGTTAAAAAAGAAGAAGAAAGAAAGCGGTTTAGAAAGAATGCCACACAGCTGAACTTGCAGCTGCGTTCATGATTTTTTCTGTAATGTTGGATGATCTCATTTTTGAATAGTACATATGTCCATTATTTTCAAGTTGTTACATAGCCACCTGACAAGAAGTTTTTTTTTTTTTTTGCCTAGAGAGATTTTGACCTGACTCTTTAGATCTGGACGGAGGCAGCTTGTGTGTTTCAATAACATTCGAGAACTTCAGTGGTTCTTACATTGGCTTTCGCTAAAGTTCAACTAGCTTGTGGGCCTCCTTTTACTTAACCTAGCCTCTTTACAACTGGTGATGAATCTATTCATGGATTTTGAATCTGCTGTGACAAAACTACCTTTGCTTTGGTCTTTCACCCTTTCATCTATATTCTCCAGATTTGTTTCATTCTTCTGTTGCATCACACCAGTAAATTCCAAATTTATGTACTCCCACAACATTCTTCATTCTCTTCTTCATCTTTGCATATCTGGGGGCTTTGACCGGATACATTTGAGAAACCTCCTATAGATATGCACGTAATAGACTTATAGAGTCACTTCGAACGGAACAATTTTTTTTCCCCCTGTAGAGAGTACTCCATTCTCTTTCTGGAAAACAAAGTAGTCTTTACAAATCCATCATAAATTTTAGCGGGGTGGGAGGAACCGACAAAATGAAAGAAAAAACTGAGGCAGGATGTCACAATACTGAAAGGATCTGCAGATTCAGGATTTTCTACTTGCAAAGCAGAAGCATATTGCTGTGACTTTTGCAGAATTCCCTTTTGTAGGGCCCCCAAAGTTCCGCTTTGTTTTATTTTTTTGACATGGGATGAGATTGCTTGAGTTGTTTGAAGTTTTATTTAACTTTCATAGAAGAAACACTGCTGTTAACTTTCCAGAGGTTTATGATTTATTGTTCAGCTGTGTAGCAGTAACACTAGTGATGGGTATCTCAGTAAGTATACAACTTTTTAGTTAAATATGGTTTACTTTCATAATTATGTTCTATGATAGGGGTCATTGTCTGGAGCAATTGCATAAATTGGATTGACAAGCGTGTTAAGATGCAAGTTTTATTTGAGAGAGTAGTCACTTCTTATCCAAGGAGCAAAGTCGGGTTGTCATTTATAGCGGTTTTGGAAAACATATCTTGGGGATTCTTTGTAGATCTTCATCTCCATCTTCTATGGTTGTGTTTGAACGACCTCATGGCACTTTGAAACACATGGGTAGAAAATTTCCAACACGCCACTGATAATTATAATATTTTCTTTTTCTTTTTTCTCTCTCGAATGGTTGAGTTGTGAATGAAAGGAATGATTCCATGCCTTCTTTCCTTATTTATATGGAGAATGACATGCTTTATAGAAAAGAAGGTGAAAATGTATCACCTTGCACCAATGTTCCTTTTTTATTATTTATGCTTTTTTCTCTTTGAAAGAGTGCGCACACAAATCCACACCCACACTATTGCCCCAATGTGAACTTGAGTCATCAACCTCCTATATGGCAAGTATGAGGACATACCACTTGAGTCAAAGGCTTCTTGTTGTATTATTGTTTTTAGTTGTAGGGCTTTGGAAATCCATGTTGTCTTTTGTTATGTGAGGGGGATCGTGAACTAGGGATCGATGCCTTTGGCAGGAGTTGGAGTTCATTCTCAAGATGTGACATGTAGTTTGCCTTGTGTACTCACATTTGTGACACATCTACAGTCATCTTTATTTTTTATTTTTAATTTTTTCACTAAGGGTATTGTATTCCTTAATATCTCTATGTCCATTATTATATTTATCGTGTTTCTCTGTAGGACACAAGTAGTTGCTTGGTTACCAGCTTCGTAAATTAGGAAATACTAGCTTTTAGTGTAGTTTATGGCGGATGTGACTTCCTTACACATTATCTGTCCATTACCATCATATAGAAACTTTGAGGTTGTCTGCTTTATTTGAATCCAGCTTCCTTCATGAGATTTGCAGGTGAATACGTTGCCAGTGGAAGTGAAGATGGCAGACTGTATATTTGGGAGAAGAGAACTGGCAGACTTGTAAAAATGCTACGTGGAGATGAGAAGGGTAACATGTTCCCTTCCCACTCCCAATGAAAACTGAAATTTTGATCTAATTATGTTCCGTGCTCTCTTATTTGTTGTCAATGTCATCCATTTTCCTCTACAGCTGTGAACTGTGTGCAATGCCATCCATCTGATTGCATTGTTGCTACCAGTGGGACAGATGGTTTGGTAAAGGTGAGTTACGTGAGTATGGTAGGGATTTTTGTTGGATGCAGCTGTCCAGGTTGAGTTGTTAACTCACAGTGTTTTATGGTTCCAGATTTGGACACCAAGTGCTTCTGCCCCCCATCCCTTCTAACTCCGGAATGAGCCCAAGCCCAAATTATGAGATTTATGTGAGTAAGTTCATAGAATTCTAGTTTCCTTGAATATTATTATGTCATGCATATTGGTCTGCACGATATTCATGATTTCAATTATGATGCCAATAAAGATTCTATATATTTTGCAATGCACTATTTTACTTTCAGAAGATTGTAGCACATGGACATGTAGATGCAGTTCAACTCATTAAAGCAGTTCAACCCATTAAAGCCTGAATCCCTCATTTTTAGATCTGCAAACACAGTCTTTTGCCATTTAGCACTTCTTTGGTTCTTCCATATATGCTTAATTAATATGCAAACAAATCTCTCTTTACTGTTTCAACTCACTTCCCATGTCGTGTTTCTACTATAAGTCGAACCACTCATTGGAGTTGCTTATTTTTTGAGTTGCCTTTATCCAATTCCATACCTGTCAAACATAGCCTAACTGTTTTCGTGTTGCCTCACCTATCTCAACATTCATGTTCCTTTTTTCACATTCTTCTCTGATGTTGCTTCTTGGTTGCCTAACTATGTGTCGATTATTATGCAGCACTATTATACTGAATTTCTAGTTGCTAACCACCCATAACTTTAATGATATCTATATGGTGTGATTGCAGGTCCGATTGAAGCACTTTGATATTGAAGTTGAGGACGAGAAATTCAATTCTAGATAGTTGCTCGTAAAGATTACTAGATTTTTGTCTCTAACCATTACTTGTACCAACTGCTTGAAAATATCACTACCACATAACACACACACGCTCTCAAAATCCCATGTTATATCTTCTAAAGAAATTGAAGAGGAGAAGAATATATAGGAACATTTTGACCTCTCCGACTGCTTTTCTTTGTTACTTTAAATAAAGTTGTAAAGCATGAATATAGAATGGTAAAAAAAAACATTATTCTCAAAATTGTGGTAAAGTGAGAATTTATTTCAAAGGAAAACAAATGAAATGTGAAATAATAACATATTATTACCTCATATAGGGGAAGAAAATTATTAGAAGTAACATCCACCTGATGGCCAAACATAAACTTCAGAACAATCATTAACGTTTCTAGATTCCAATGAATTGATATACGGTCCAAGCATGATTCACTGCAGGAAAAAACAGATAAGAGAATAATTTTTAAAAAACCGTGCACATAAGAGCAATCTGATGGGTGCTGAATCCAACTTTACTTCATTATTTTTGAAAAAAACACCATTACCTATGATTTTTTTTGCTTTATGCCACAATATCAATAAATAAATATGAACATGAAAGGGAGAACGAAAAAAAAAAAAGGTGAAAAATAAAATGAATGAATAAACAAACTCAATTTCAATTTGCGTCAACTATTCATGTTCTCCTCGCCACAATATGAATGCATCTGAAACAAACTCTATGGGAACTTCTTACGGTTTTGGTATGAATACCCATTTATATATATATATATATATAACAACACATTTTCTTGAGTGAGTTACAATAACAAGTGACAAATACTATAAATGTACAACTTCAAAAAGATCAAATCCATCAACAAAGATCAAGATTAAACCAAATCCAATATCCAATTAATTCCTCTGAAAAAGAATCCAACTAATCAACCAAGTGATAAAATAATTTAAAATTTACCTAAAACTACCACCGAGGAGGCCACCGAAATACGAAGATTGTTCGATGAGCCTGTAAATATATTCAGAATAAAAGGACTGTTACAATCACCAGTATTTAGAAGTTTCGTCAAGTTTCAAGATTATGCGTTACTGCGTGGATAATAGAAAAAATAATTAAAGATCTTGCCTATTTCGATTGGCTTTAACATTGACGATTTGGTGACTCAGAATTCCCGGCAAATCCCAACTAGAGGTCTCTGCCGTTAAAATTACAGTTTCGTTGCGATTGGCCTCTGATTCCATCTTGTGAGGGCTGACCACCAAATCATCACCGTATTAACTCGACGCCATGAAAGGACTGTCTCGTTGCTTGTTCCACAAAACCTAACACTGTGACGTATATACACACAGTGACAGTCAAACGCACACCTCGGTCCGTCTTTCTTTTTTTCTATCAGGGAAAAAGTTAAACCCATTGGTAAGAGTACTTTTCTTAGCTTCTGTTCATTTTCTTTTTCTTTTAAACCAAACAGTGATTAATGTTTGCCCTGAAAGAAGAAAAATAATTCAAGAGACAAAAGATCAATCATTCTCCATGAAGGCCCTGGCGAGTCAAAATTCTTCGGATAAAGTTCTTCAGATAAGGTGCTTTCATCTTGATACAACGAGGGTTAGTTCTCATGAACAGTTATACAATATTATCTAAAATTTTGAATTTTGGAGTAAAATGGGTGAACACCCCGAATAAGCATGATAACCTGAGCTATAACGAGGGATGTTACGAGTTTAAACAACGGGAATATAATTAGGGTCATTTATTTCGTGTCAGAATTAAATAGGAAATTGATAAATATATTAAAAAACAATAATAAATAAAATAACAAATACAAATTGCAATCTAACTCTGGTTGTTCGCATTCGCAAAGTCAAGCTACTCAAAGACTTTCTAGCTCTCGGACCTTTTCTTCTGTGGGCCCAGCACCTCCTCTTGGAAATGGACGGAAAAAGAGAAAACAACAAAGGCTGGTCAAAGAAAAAAAGGCGCAAGTAGGCTGTGAGCTTGAGCTCGCTGATATGGACGCAGATATCTCATCCTGTCTCTTCTTCTTCTTCTACTTCTTCATGCAGTCGTTCCACTGTTAGTTTCAAAATCGATTTTTAGAGAGAGGGATGGAAGGGATGGGTAGCATAGAGCACTTCTTGCATCCAAGCCATCGATTGGTACCAGCGTATTACGCAGCTGGAACAGAGTACCTCTGCAATGGTTTGCAATTTCAAGGGAATACACAAGGGGTATCGCTGCAATCTTTGCAATTTCAATCTGCATCAATACTGCGGGACTTGCCCTAGAATCCTCTTCTCCTTCATGCACCCACACCCACTCATTCTGTTAACCGGCCTATCACCGGACGACACCGTGCGTATAAGTTGCAATGTGTGCGGTGACCATGTCGACGGACTCGTCTATCGGTGCCACCACTGCGACTTCGATGTGCACCCACTTTGCACCCAACTGCCTCAATATGTGCGCCACGTCTACGACCCACTCCATCCCTTGAGACTCATCCGCTCATCATCACAAGTTTTGTGTGCTGTTTGTGGTGGTTCTTGCACTTCTTGGCACTACAGCTGTGGGGTTTGTGGCTTTGATATTCATTTCCAGTGTGTGGTTGTTTCTGCACCGTCTGATCCAGCAACGGTAACACGTGCGATTCGGCCACCAAATGGAGTTTCTTCTGAGCATGTGTGCTGCACTATGAAAGCTCAAAGAGACTTTGACTTTGAATTCCCACCGCCGCCGCCGCAGCAGCAGCAGCAAGAATAAGATTTGATTCAAGACAAGGTGCCGGAAGAGATCCTAACTTCTTCTTATCATCCCGGAATATGGAAGCTAGCCGTGGCTAGCAGCTTTGATGTGAAATGGAATGATGCAGCAATAAGATTCTCCAGGGAATGCACTTCTCAAAGTTCGGGTATGGGAGACTATTAAGATGTTTCCTATTTTAAAAGTTCACTTATGATCATACTTTATGACTTTATGTGGGGCTTGTTCACTTTTTTCTCAAAAGGTCTGTTAAGAGATGATGCACTTCTTTCTAAGTCCCAGTCAGATAAATCAAACCGCATTCTTCCGCCACCATGTGAAATTTTTAGGCGCAGAATAAACTCTTGGCAAAAGGGGGACCTTCTGGGAAGTGGATCGTTTGGAATAGTGTACAACGGCTTCACTGAGTAAGTCTTCCTTAGTACTTCCACTGCCTTCCTAATTTATGTGTTCCTCGCTTTGGTTAATTTTCTTACAGTTTTTACTTCTCACATAACTAAAAACAGTTCGAAAATTCATTTAATTGATGGTTTTTGAAATTTGTTTTATGATTGAATTAAAATTGCCCAAGTTTAGATGACAGTTTTTCCGAAAACATTTTTTTGTTTTAAGAGAACTGAACCAAAAAGGTCCTTAGTTCTTTAAATTATCATCTTTTTTTTTTTAGTCACATGAATATTACTTTTTTCTTTGTCCAGCTACTTTTGAGGTAATCTTTTATTACTTACTTTGCAAATGAACCATAGCTTCCCATTTGTGTTGATTTTTTAATTTTACATTCCTTTATAGAAGTTCTATGAGTTATTTGGATATTCTGTAACCATTCTAATGGTTGACAGATTAAAATAAAAATGAAGCACCAAATTTGGGCTCATAATCATGCTTGTGGCCTAACGGTACAAGGCTCCTACTTTCCAAAGGGAGGTCAGGGGTTCGAACCTCAATGGAGGCAATGTGTGTGAGTCCCAACTAGGAAAAAATCATGCATTTACATGCTTTGATCCTTAAAATTATGTTTTGAATGCATAAAGCGGCTTTAAGTCGGCAGGGGAGTTATATGGATCTTCCCTCACTGAACTAGGTGATTAGGGGGTTTAGAACCTGATATCTAGGTTGTACACTTTTCTTCTATAGTGGAATATTTGATCTTCCTGAACTATGTTCCCTTTTTTTCACATAAAAATTAGTCTCACTATGTGAATGTTTTATGCTTTTTTTGCTCTATATTTTTACGCTATGTCTACATTTAATTGCTTATAGTTATTATGATTTGGATTTCACTTATTCAAGTTAAATTAATTTAAATTTCTATTAGAAGTAGTTATTTTGGTTGTCACGTTATTTTTATTACTATTTCATCTCCTCTTCCTCTTCTCTAGGGAGGAGATCTCCTATTCTCTATTTATGTTTCTTTGTCCTGCAAGCCCCCGCTTTACTTCCTCTTCTTCCTCATATGTCCTTATTTCACTCCCTCTCATGTTATTCTTTTCTTTTCTTTTTTTCTCCCACAGTGATGGATTCTTTTTTGCTGTGAAGGAGGTTTCTTTGCTTGATCAAGGAAGTCAGGGCAAGCAAAGAATTTTTCAGCTTGAACAAGTGAGAAGAATCTCATTTTCTGATGGAATATACATTGAATGTGGTGTATATAAAGCAATTGTATTCATTATCGGTTTGCGTGATTTTTTTTTTTTCTCATCCCTTGTTAATTGGTTCAGGAGATTTCTCTCTTAAGTCAGTTTGAACATGAGAACATAGTTAAATATCTTGGTACAGACAAGGTATGGTTTCTACCTTTTGAGTGGGTTCTTCTTTTGTATTCTTCCTTCTTTCTATGTGTAGTTTCTTCTAGTGATAACTTATTGTTTTACATGCTTCTTTTTGTCGATATGCTTTAAGATGATCTTGTTGAAATTGGTGCATTGCTTTTCAAATTGAAAGGTGATATAAAATCAATTTATGCCTGCCATCATATTGACACTTACCACATGAATTGTAGTTAGCAAGCTTCAGCTTCATACTTGGGTCAACTTTCTTGATCATTTTTCATAATTGGTGTATGTATAAAAAAAGAGAAAAGATATTTACAGGCGCACAGAGGGCATACCCTTAGAGAAGAATTGAAAAATCAATTCTGAAAATGAAAAATTCAATCAAAAAGAAAAACAACAAGCAACTATCTAAGAAGATCTTGAATAGCAACATTGTAGATATCAAGTACTTCAAATAAAATTTGTCTAGCAGCATCTTGAGGTTGTCTAGATAAATGACCATGCAGCCTTCCATTTCTTTCTTGCCAAATAGTCCACAAACCAGCCACAAAAATTGTATAAATTAACTTACTGGTCTGTTGAGAGAACCAGTTGAATATATCTTCAAAAGTGAAAATTGAAGAAATATCATAATTCCAGCCCATAGTATCCACCATCCATTTCCAGAAAATATTTGCAAAAGGACACCCAACAAAAAGATGATCCCTTGTATCACTCTCCTTTAAACACAAAGAACATCTTGAAGCTAAATTCACTTTCCTCCTCTGCAGATTTACCATTGAAGGCAGCCTATCATGAAACAGAAAAACACCAAACACAGACCATCTAGGCCGAGATTTTCCCCAGCAAACCTTAAACCAGTCCACCTCTGGATGGGATATTCTACAATTTTCCCAAGCTGATTTGAAAGAGAAAGGGCCACCATCCCACATAAGTCTATCTTCTCTAGCATGAATAATCAAATTTTGCACATAATCTTTGATAGACCTGAATATACTGTCTTGTAAAAGCTCCAACTTCCATACTCCATTGTCCATTAGATTAGACAAAGGAGTGTCCCATGAAAATCCCAGCCTTCTAACAATTCTGTGACCAAATTTCTGAATCATTGTTTGGCCTTCACACCAAGGGTCTGTCAAAAGCTTAAATCGATGCCCAGTACCAATAGAAAAACTGATGTTGAGATGCATGAGATCCCTAGCATTAATCAAGAACTTTCTTGGTCACTGGATGCTGATTCTGGATGAGTTCATCTAATTCTGATCCGGGTAGTTCTAGGGTTCTAATTTATATTGGTGAAGACCAATTGTCATTTCATTTAGAGCCTACAGAGGAAAAGCCTGACTGGATGACCCTGGATGTGGCATTTCAATTGTAGCTACATTTTTCTTTAGAAGAACTATGTCCGCTTTTTGAGGTTCTCTTTTGTTCTCCTTTTAACTTTTTCTGATTCTTTTTGAAGACGATTCCAAAGTTGTGTTGTGATCTTTTCCTAAGAGCTATAACAGCTGCTAATTGGTGCTTGAAGCTTCTTTTATACCAATTAGTTTGACCTTTGAATGTCAACGTGAAGCAAGAAATAAATTTAAAGCATCAGGTTATGGCCAAAAAAAGAAGGGAAAGGGAAGGTGTTTCTGCTGTTGATGGACCTTTTCAGGAAAAAACTTTAGCAAGAGTTTTGCTCCATTTTTTTTTTCCCTACTTAGTTTTGCTCAATTGTTGGTGGCATTATGTTAATGAAAAAAAGGAAATATCTTCTGTATTTTAGTTTCGGTCTTTGTTTATTGTGTTCCCGTTGTCTCTTTCAATTTTTATTTATGAGGATTGAGGTTTATGTTTTCATTTTGTTTCTGTATGCAAAATGGTCTTCCTAGGATGATGGCAAACTTTATATCTTCCTTGAGCTTGTAACCCAAGGTTCACTTTCAAACCTCTATCAAAAGTTTCAGCTGTGGGATTCCCAAGTTTCTGTATATACATGGCAGATTTTGAATGGTTTAAATTACCTTCACAGCCGAATGTGGTTCACAGGTGATACATATAATATTTCCTTTGTCTCCCTGCACTTCACGTTGGACATTCATGCTTATTTCGTCTGCTTTTTCACACAATGTTCAATCATATGAATGCATTTTGTTGCCAGCTTTTGCTTTATTTTTTTCTTTTTTCTTTTTTCAGTGGCTAATGTTTGCTGTTATTTGATTCTTTTTCTTTTTTCCTTGCCTGTGGCTTTTTAAAGTTAAAAAGATGTATTCAATATGGGAACCCTTTGCTTTTTAGATGGATATTTGATTGATTCTGTCCCTATTTTTAAAGCCATAATGTGCAGTTATGGAAGAAGATAGTACAATTGTTCACATCAGCACTTTCTTTGGTAATATCCAATGTTGTTTTGGTAATAGCAGTGGCCTTTATATTGCATGCACTTCTCAGGCTCAAGGTACTGAGAGTGTTAAAAAATATTAAGAAACAAAGTGAGAGAAGCAAATTACAAAACAGAACAAAACTCTCATGCTCATCCCATTATTTGATCAAGAAATGTTCTGATCAAATGACTAGAATGCCCTTACTTTAGACTCTTGAAATATTGTAATCTGAGCCCCAGCTTGTCGCTTGGTAAAGAGATATCAATTATGCTTATCTAGTTACGAAAATAATTCAATTAATTTTCTACCATGTGCCTTAATAGAGGTATGTTGGGATATGTGTCTCAAATTCTTGTTATGGAGCTTGAAGGATGTTGTTCGAAGAAGTCCAACCAGTTGCACTATTAGCAACTGGTCCCAAAGTTGCAGTTGGTCTCAGAAATTTCGCTGCAAAAGTGCAACTGGTCGCACTTGTCTTATATGTGCGGGATTTCTAAACGAGTTTTGTGTTTATAAAAGGTTGTTGACTTGTGGAGTAAGTTGTTTCTCATTAGAATTATGTCTTATATGTGTGGGATTTATTTTCTTGTTGAAGGATTTATATATTTAAGTTACCCCCTCTCTAACAGCTTAAGCTTTTAGAGTAGATGGTAGTTAACATGGTATCAGAGCCAAAGGTTTTGAGTTCAAACCTCACCGTCACCCTAATTAAAAAATTGAAAAACAGTGAGGGGGCGTGTTTAAGCTGTTAGAGTAGATGTGGTAGTTAACATTTCTAAATGAGTTTTGTGTTTCTAAAAGGTTGTAGACTTGTGGAGGAAGTTGTTTCTCAATAGAATTCTATTTTAGAGATGTATTTGGATTTGGTAACTTCTCAGTAAACAACTTTTGGGTTCCAAGGAATTGTAATCCTTGTCCAACAAGGAAGGTGTTGAAGACTCTATAAATAGACGAGGAAGTTGTTTGGAGAGGTGTGTGAAGAGAGAGATATCTTTATATTGAAAGCAATATGATGAACCACATAAATCTTGACTTGTGTGTTTGTTTTTCATCTGTTTTTGTTGCCATTGTTGTGTGAGATCTGGGGGTGGGGTGAGGAATTTAATTCCTAACAAGGTATTCCTGAGTTACTTAGCAAAAAATAAATAAAAAGTAGAGGTATTCCTAAGTTGTCTATCTTCTTGTAGGTAAAGTACCTTTGACATAATCATGTCTCTAATGAAGCGTAAGTTTAATTATTAACTTCCCCGCTATTGTCACATAACTAGAATGCATTTGTAAATTTAATACGCATACCTGCTCATAACTCAACTGAATAAGCCTTTTTCCCAATTACTTAGGGTTGATTCGGTGAATCCTATTTTTCCATTAACCTTAGCTCCCAGCTCCTAAAAGAATTAAATTTTATCCTCACTAGATCAAACCAAATGAGATATTGTTATGTTCTGTGGTGATGGGTCTTGCTGCCATTGCATATTGACGTGTTCTATTTAAAGAATTTTATCTGAAAATTGATAAAGAGGAAAAAGAAACCCATATGAGATATTTGATAATTGATACATTAATTTTTTTTCCTAGACCCCCCTCTCAAGGAATTATTTGAACCCAAGAAGATTTGAACCTTAGACCTGATACTTCCCAAGGCACTAGGGCCAAGTTCTTACGCACTGGAGCCAACCCCTTGGGGTTAATCAAACATGGAAAACCAAAAATTCTGCCCTGATCCAATTTGCTACTTAGGTAGCATGTTTTGCAAATTTCTTTCTTTAAGTCTTTCTGCTTTTTCTCTTCTTTAAGGGATATAAAATGTGCTAATATATTGGTGGATGTAAGTGGATCTGTGAAACTTGCGGATTTTGGGTTGGCAAAGGTCAGTTTTTAAAGCATCTCTCTCTCCCGCTCTTTCTCTCTACTTTTAGTTGTTAAACTACTGAATATGTTATCTTGTGTATCTTCTCAGGCAACCAAATTTAATGATGTAAAGTCCTGCAAAGGGTCTGCTTTTTGGATGGCCCCTGAGGTTTGCCTCTATTCTTTCAAAATCTTCAGTTCTTTTTGAGCATTTAACTGTATTAGCTTGCAAATGCTATGTAGTCAGATAAAAGTTATCTTTATTAGTAGGTTAACTGATCCAAGTGTATACTAGAAGCATTATCCACATATACTAATGGTGATAGTTTTTAGTCATGTTTATTTGCTAATCCTGTCAACTCTCTCTCTCTCTCTCTCTCTCAAACACATACACTTCCAATTAGAGATTCTGTTTGTATTTTCTATTTCCAATTTTTCTTCTGGGGTGGTTTTGTTTGGTTTATGCCAGATCTTTGACTTTTTTTCCCCTGATAACAAGTTATTCTGGTTCAAGAAAATAATTAAAAACTATTTTATTTTATTTATGGCCATTGATGATGGTAAAATTTTCTAATATTATGGTCCATTGTGTTTGCTGAATAGAAGAAACATGTTCTTGAAAACTAAATAGACTAATAACAGCAACAGCCAAAAATAAAAAAAACTGTTTGATAGTTCAGTTTACTGAATAAAAGCTATGCCTAACAATTTGTCTCATGAACAGTTAATCTGAAGTGTAACTGCTACATTCCATAGCACAACTGTTAAGTTTGTTTCGTTGACAATAAACTACATTTGATAGCACAGCGGTGCATATGTCAATTGTTTGCCTCATAAAAGTTGAAACAGGTGATTGTAGTAGGCTAGGGGAAAGGCAATAGTCCACACACGTAAAAAGATGCATCAATGATGTGTTCTGGCTTGATTGAAGTTTTTGTTTTGAAAAATGATTATATGAAAAATCGTAGTGCACAAATTTAGGTGTTAGCTCCAAGGTTTCAACACAAGGGTATTTGGGTAATTTTGATAACAAACTATTGTAGTGAAGAACTAATAAGTTTACCTGAGTGTGCATATTATTAGGTATCAAATTATCTTAAGCATCTCAAAGGAATTGGACTTACAAGAAAATTAAAAATCCAATAAAACCACGTGATCATGGAAGTCAAAGCCCAAAAAATCAAGGATCAATGGCAAGGTGTTATAGTCTTCAAAGAAATCAAGTCTAGATCTCAAATAGACTCTAGGACCTAATGAACTAATTATGCAGATCATCTTAAGATCTATAGAATAATTGACTTGACCCTTGGACTTAAATGATTCACATCATAGGGGCAAAATAGTCAATTCATTTGGTAAAAGTCACTTTAGGCCTTCGAAATTTCAAATTTGCATTTACAAGTGACTTGGACGTTTTATGGTTTGAATTAGATGTCTATATGACCTAAATGAAAAAAGGAACTTTTGACAAAGGAGTCACAGATGTTTATATGCTAACTCACAGACTTCTATATGTTTATGACCTATTAATCAAACTTTTTCAGAAAAAAGGCTTAGAGACGTCTATATGGGTCTAATATCTATGCCTTCTGTGTCTGAAAATTATCTGCAAAAGCATTTTTGGGCTGAGTCTCATAGACGTCTAACTGAAAAGTAAAAATAGGCACACATAGATATCTGTATGAAGACACACAGACGTTTATATGAACGATGACTTTTGTGAAAAGGAGACTCAACATGCCTTTAAGTGCTCTAACGGTCATATTTCCAAAAGGGCTATAAATACTCAGTGTCTTGGACGTCTATGAATAAGAAAGAGAGAATTATCACTGTGCATATAGTTGTACATCCTTTGTTGCTAGAAACTACCATTGAGCTTAAGCTTGAATGTCATTCATTGGTAGGAATCACTATTGGGCTTTAAACTTGAAAATCATTTATTGTGGTTCATCATTACCCTAGAGTTGAACTTTCTCTTTGATACTTCATTTATAAGTCTGGGCTCTTGATCTTGTATTGGTATATTTATCTTTGAGAGAGATCTATTATTGTAACTCCAAACTTCAATTTTTATTCTTTGAGAGTGCAAAGAGGGTTGGTGTAACCCTTGGATTCAAGTGAAAGGTTTGTCCCTTTGGGAGAAAGAGAGCTTGTGAAGCCTCTTGTAAAGGTTTGCTCTCCACTCGTGAAGGAGAGTTGATAATGGATCTTGAAATCCTCGAGAGCTGCTCTCGAGGCATGAACATAGTCAGGGGTGCATAACCATGTTACGACTCTGTGTTCTTTGTTTTTGCATCTGTCTACTCTTATCTTTATTTATATTCAGCTTGTTTATGATTTGCTTAATTATATATGTTTGCTAACATTTCTTTTTAATTAAGCTAATCGGAAAAATTCCTATCGTTTGCCAAAAGACTCAATGCACCCCCACCCTCCTCTTTAGGTGTTGTTTGGGCAAATTTGTAAAATTCTAATTGTATGATAAATGGGCAAGCAGAACTCCATTTTCTTTTGCACACATTTCTTTATAAGACAATTTTGAAGTGATTTGTTGATAATTTACTCAAAGATCACATGATGAGAAATTTGGTCATTCTACAAATATTGTTAAACGCATGTAAACTTTTTTTATTAAACAAAATGATAAATGATCATGATCAACATTTTGACAAAAACATAATAGCGACTCCACTTTTATTGCATATCTGGTGTTTAGAGCACATAATATGTGGATTATGTTCTTTCAAATTATGTATATACTCAATGCTCACAATTACTTAGTACTAATGCACAATATTTGTTATGGAAGAACATACATATATTTATATATTTTATACAGACCATAAAAAATCAACATCTGAATTTCTTGTTAGTGTTATTATTATTTTCAGGCTAAATTCATAAGCTCCTGTTTTTAATGGATCCTACTGACAAAGTCTTGTAAAGTCTTATACTGTTACCTTTTGTGTCCAACTGATATGTGAAAGAGTGTTGCATAATACTGACTATATTTGTTGCAACATGATACAAATTGTTCTTAGGTTTGTGACGACTCTGTTGTTCTCATACATGAGCTGATGAACTTGTTGCTCATCTAGCTTTTCAGTTTTCGGTGGAGAAAAACCTTTGTATACATTTGATGGTCATGGAATGCCTCTAGGATACCTGTCAGTATTGTGTAATGAAGTGTAATAAATTAGACATGTATTATCAGGTCATTAACGCGAAGAATCATGGCTATGGGGTTGCAGCTGATATATGGAGCCTAGGATGCAGTGTGTTCGAGATGTTAACCCGTCAAGTTCCATACTCACACTTAGAATGGGTATGCATGACATCTACTATAAATTCAGTAATTATTTCATCTTTACTAAATAGTTTCATCTTAGATCTGGCGATTTCTTACATTGATTTCTTTTGTTTTTTATACCTTCTATATGTGGAAAACCATGAAAATTGACTTGCCAGAAGTACAAATCTCTTATTTTGTAGCTCAAAATTTCAATTGATTTTAATTCCATTCACATAAATATATATATATATATATATATCTATATATTTGTTATTTGTAATGTTCCTCGTGATTGAAGTTTGGTAATCCATTTGCTATGATTGGTTCAACAAAATTGCTTAATGTTGGTTCTGTTCTAATTCTAGAATGCAGTAGTAGCTGTTTTATTTGATCAGAGATAACTACTGCCTATAGAAACCAGAATTAAGAAAGCATCATCTCCAATTGGTTAGTAACCACTTGACGGTTACTAGATTTTGTGAGAATTTTTTCAACAAAGAAAATATTCTAGCTGTTTTTCCCGTTAGGATTTGTGGAAGTTGTGAGACGTAATACAAGTGGTAAGTGTTCCTTTTTCCAGATTTGTTTATCTGTTTTCTCCCTTTTGCTCATATTGCCATTTATGCTGTCTCTAACCATATTAATTTTAAAGTATGTGTTCATCATCATTTTAGTAAATCTGAAACTTCTGCATGACCCACTCACTATCTGAGTTACCAATGCAAGACTCATCCGTGTTAAGGTCATATCTTTGACTTCTTGCTTGCCTTGTCACATGGCACTAACACTTGCCCCGACAATGTTCTTTTATTATGGCAACTTCATTGTACGCAAAGCTTATAAGAAAACCATGCATGCTACCGCGAAACTAGAGTATCACACAGTTGAGGTAGTGATAGAGAACAATCTATGATTTTCATGGATGAGCTGCACGTGACCTCTACTTTTGGAGAACTGGCAAAGACAATGAAATTAGGGATTTGATATAACTAGGAATTTGTTTTTTTATTTTATTTTATTAATTTTGGTAATGTTTTAATTTTAGGGATATTTTAGTACTTTACTGTTTTAGGGTTTTTACGATTTGTTTAATAATTTGTCTATATAAAGGGCCATGCATAAACAGGCTATTCAGCATTTGATTATTGAATAATATTGTGAGTTTGAGAACTCTCCCTCACTGTTCTTGCTTTTCTCAATCCCTCCCTAATTTCTCACCCCCTTCGTCTGTCTCGTCACCCCTTTCTTCTAGTCTCATTTCATCTTCCCTTTCTTTTTGGTTCTAAATCAAAGTGTAAGAACATGGTGCATGTTATTGAAACTTTAGGCTGTATGTAAGAACATGGTGCATGTTATTGAACCTTTAGGCTTCATTTTGGGACTGTTGTAATTGAATAAACAGTTCTACCGATCACATCTTTAAATATAACTAAATGTTAAACTTAACAGAGATGACCCAAGGCCTACAAAAGGAGTGCTGTTGAATTGGGTTGAGGGGAAAATTCTGGTGGACTCACCCAGTGGCTAGTGGTAGATCTTTGGAGAGCTGTCAGTTCAATATTATGAATGGGAAATCTTTGTGAAAGCTGTATTTGGTAAAGAAAGTGTGCAATGGCAGGCCAAAATGCATGCGTCATTTGTATTTGCCTTTTGAACTCTCAAACAAAATGCTGTCCTGTGGGTAACTTATAAAGCATGCAGTAAAACTGTAAAACCAAAGGAATGCTTAGTTCTGTATTGATTTCACATTCCTGAGCTATACTGTGATAGTGTTCTACGTATTCTACAACATTTTATGCATTCTCCAACTATCACGTTCATTTTTCTCCTACACTTCTTTTTTATTGGTGCACACCTATATCTTTCAAATGCTATGTACAAAAATAATAAAATTGAAAAAGAAGAAAAGAAATTGTTTGATGTCCAAATGAATATTATTAAATGTCTTGTCGTATCACCCATATTTTGCAAATTGAAACCCATGCTGAAGTAGAGGGAATTTTAGTTTTGTATTAAGGATGCATCTTCCTGTGCTTTGGCAGGTGGCAGCAATGTTTAGGATTAGTAGGGGTGAACTTCCTCCCATTCCTGATTCCTTATCAAAAGATGCCCGAGATTTTATCCTCAAATGCTTACAAGTTAACCCAGATGATCGGCCTACTGCTTCTCAGCTATTGGACCATCCATTTGTGAAGAGGCAGTCGACAACTTCTGTACGCCCTGCATCCCCACTAAGTGTCTATGATGGCATACTGTCATAAAAGATTTGGTCCTCTTTTGGTGACCTAAAATATTGTGGTAAAAATCTTTCGCTTTAAGTACTTTCAATTGTGCTGTCACCGTTTTTTAGGGCGTTCTTCGCAGTTCATCCACCGTGGCAGATTAAAAGGTTGGAGAATGGAGAGAAAATTAAAATGTGCATGACTTTGGAAGTTAAACCTATCCACTCTCTCTCTCTCTCTGACAGACACACACACAAACACAAACACATGCATTATATGTATATGCACATTTATTCTGGTAAATTATCCATTTAGGCTTGCTTTTTCTCCAGTATGTTTTTCACTGTCCACATCAAGCCACATGGCTGTCTGGGGGCTGGAGTTAAGTGATGGGAAGAGACTTCCAAAAATACTCTCTCAATCTTGCACCTTTTTTTTTTCTTGTGACAAAATGGAAATGCTCCTCGATATGCAACGTGGCATGACATGATTGGTAGTTTGGTATGTTGCTGTGCTAGTGAAAGCCAATAAGGGGGCGAAGCTGACACCCTGCGAATCTTCCTCTTGAATTGGCATGTTTATTGTGCACAAGTCTGCATGTTACAACCGCATTGTTTGGGAAATGGATTAGTTCTTATTTACTAGTGCTAGTAATTCATTCTTAAAGACAGTTCTTTCTTCGTCACATGATTATTGTTCTAATTTCTAGGATATCCTTATGTTGTGTGTTTGTTAAGCATCTTGTCTTATATCTAATTCTCATGCATCATTTACGTCTACTCAGAATTCTTGTTAATACTTGCAGTGAATTCAAATGACACGGGAATTGATTTTAAATAAGGCCCCAAGACCCTTCGGCCAATTCTTAGCTAGCATTGGAGACGAAGTTGGTCTACACGTCTCCAATATAGACGGTTGGACAATTTTTTTAAAAAATTGCATATATTTTCACCTTTTTTTTTGGTTGTTATTGTATTGGCAGAGATGGGATATAGGGCATCATATTTGTACGAGTAATTTGTAAATATAGTGATTTAATAGTTATACTCAAACTTCTAAATATTTATTAAAAGTTTTCAAAAGTGACTGGTATTATCATTCATTCTTATTTCATTTGTAATATTTTTGATTTTCTGAAATATTCAGAATTTTTTTTCGTGGGTATTTTTGTCTTTTCTTATTTTGTGTGCCGGACACTGTGGGGTGTGTTAAAGTGTTGATTGGGACATTTTCTTGAGTGTAGGACTCTTGAAAATGCATTGGTTGTCATTTCGACATTTTTTTGTTTTTCGGACTGAGAGGTTCCAGGCGGGACTCGCTACTGGGGTTGTTATGCATGGGGGTTGTGTCACGGGTCCATTGCATGTCATGCATTATTTCATTGTGTATATTTATTTAGTTAAATGCTTAATTGTGGTTGTAACATAATTGGTATGTGTATTTAAAATCATGGTGAAAAAATTAAAGTTAAAAGATATTTTTTTGTGAGGGACCCACCATTATCCATTTAATGGCCATAAGGCCATCCGACCTCTCTTTCCTCAAGCCACTCTCTTTTCCCCTCTTTTTTCTTTTTTTTCTCCTCACAAATTCAAGGCTTGATCTAGCCTAGTCCTTTGTGAATTTGATTTTGCCGCTTAAGACAAAGTTGGAGAGCTCGTTGAGGCCTCATTTTGATTGGAGCCAATCTTCGTTTGGCCATTGTGGAAATTTCAAATTGTGGAGCATTTTTAGGGCTTTTTCTTCAATTTGAGGTAAGGGTTTCTAATATACAATTTCTTTGACTTATGTGAGTTATTTCTTCATATATTATTTTATGACATGTTTAATTTGTATAGATTTCTTGCAAAAATGGCCTAATTGTTGTATATGAAGTATATAACTATGTATTAGTTGATGTGTTATGAAAAACATGTTTAAGTAATGATATTTCATGCTTATTGTGTTTAAATTGCTAGATTTTGTGAGATGGAAGCATGATAAGTATTTCTAGAATTTCCCTATTAGACGTGCTGTGTTGTGAATGTTGACTTGTGAAACATGAAATCCTCTCTTGACATAGGATTGGAAAACAAGAGGCACTCATGCATATCATTGGGTATAAAATGGGGAAATTTGATTTGAAATGGAAAGAAAATGGTTTTGGGAAAAGTTTTGATGAAAGGTTTGCGAAAACTCGGTTGCCTAGGGTCCGTGGCGTTAATGCAACATAGAGACTACCTTAGCGTGGTTGAGTTACCTAGGCCCCAAATGATGCCATGAAGTTGCCATGGGTCAGGGACAGTTGGCTAGGGTCCGTGTTATGGCGTTAATTACGGAGACTACCTTAGCGTGGTTGAGTTACCTGGGCCCCAAATGATGCCATGAAGTTGCCATGGGTCAGGGACAGTTGGCCAATTTTTCTCTTGTGCCGCCATGGAGTAGCCATGGGAAGGGTTTCACTAACGGTTTGGAAATGATAACGGAAAAGGTTTTGGAAATGGGGAGCGACATTGCATGACATTGCATTCCATAACACGGCATGGTTCGTTACAACTTGGATTATTGTTGTTGATGTTATAGTTACATTTTCCCAGAAATGGCATGATCTCGATTTTCTTTTTCTCTATTCTTCATATGGATTTACAATGTCATAAGAGGTGTGTTTTAGACATCTCCTACTGAGCGGTTGCCTTGGCAACTTGTCACTTTTGATCACCTGACTTTGGGCATTTATAACTTCTTCGTTATGAACTCAAATATGGTCAGTGTTGAGTCCATTTTCCAAGATTTTGAGTTAGCTTTCCAATGAGACCAACCTCATCTTCAAATTCCATTCATAGTGAGAGATATGGTTGTTTTATGGGATAATGTCGGAATTTTCCTTGAACAGAGTAAGGGCACTTTGGGGAAATCATAACCAATGACCGTAGAACCTCTTCGAATGTCATGGAATGACTAGAATGATTGTTTTAAATTTTATTTGACTAGTTTAAGGAAAGATTATCCTGTCATACTGTAAAATGACCATTTTACTCCTAGAGTGTCCTCAGGTTCGGTTAAGGACCTGCTTAGTGATTCGAAACCCCGAGTTTGGGTCGTTACAAATTTAGTATCAGAGCCATGGTTTAAAAACCATTAGGACGACGGGTAGAGGCGTACCTAGGGTTGTGTGGACGGGTTATTTGCATTGTCTATGTGTTTCTGTGTTACAATGCTTAGTTGCGTGAAAAACATGTTTATCTGCTTACTTGCTTACGTGACTATGTGCTTATTTGTTCACAGTTTGGAAAGACATATTTCCTTGCTATGTGTTCGCACATTTATATGTTTATATGCTAAAGTTTATGTTACATGGCCATGTATGTGAAATAATTAAATGATATAACCGTGTAAATGAAATGTGAAAGTAAATGAAAGCATGTTGATTGTAATAAGATGACAAGTATGAGAAGTATGGTGACGGAAAGTGGTAGGCACGGTGTGTGCAGTTCTAATTTAAATGTTAATGTAGCAAGTAGTGAGCACGGTATGTGCAAGCGTGTTTGTATGGTATTGTGACGGTTATTTAGACATGGTTTATGCAATTATTTTTTCTTATGAAAGACGGGGTGTTTAAATTTTTAAATGAAAGGACATGATTGTATCATGGTATGGGGTACGGTTGTTTTATACATATATATGTGTGTGAGTTTTGACCCGAGTAAGTGATGAGCTCGGTTGCTCCAGGGTTATTTGGGTGCCGGTTCTTATCGAACAAATGGCTTGGACTTCTAGCTCGTGGATTGAGCTATTCAGTGTCGGGTCCTCCTGATCTTCTTGGTGCATTTTGTGCAGTGCTTAAAGCACAACTTTAGGACGGGCTTGTATTTCATGGTATGGTAACTATGTTGTGTGTGACTTTCATGCATTGGGGTATAGGTTCTTATGACCGTGGAGGTCAGGTGTGTGAGATGGAGTTTTTATGGGAGAAGGGTATGACCTTAGGAAGCCAGGGTTTGCGACTTAGGTCACGGTTTAGTGTGGAGGTTCTTTTCGAACCGGTTTGCGATAGGTGTAATGGGGTTATAGGTTGGCATGGTTGTTGAGAGAGTCGCGAGGTGGTGTATGGTGTGTGCCGGATACAACAAATTAAATGTGTGTAGTGTGACCAAGTTTAAATTTATAGAATGCCACTACCGCTTCTAACTATAAATATAGCTAGGGTGAGTAGGGATTGTCCCAAGGGAAATGAAGTGCATTTAGCTTGGAAATCAATCTTGGATTAATAGGTTGAATGATCAAAGATGTTTTGATTGGTTAATTAACTATAATATCAACTAAATGGATGCAAGGTAAAACAATTAAAGTAGAGTAAAATGTAGAAAATATAAGAGAGGGATGTTGGGACTTAGAGGTCACCACCAAACATTACCTTCCTAGACATTCAATGAGTAATGAATGAGGGGGATTATATCTTGCAATACTAGTGTGTGTCATTAATTGAATCAACAAGCATGGATGACTAAATAAGTATATATTGTCTAGCCAAACTAGTGAATAACACAACATATCAAGTTAAACCATTATTCCTTCCTTCAAGTCTACAATTAATACACATCCTCAAATTAGCGAAACATACTACTTGCATTCATAAGTATGGAACATCAAACAACAAGTATGGATTGTCCTCCCATCTAAGAAAGTAAGGCAACTACACTACAACTAAGTTAGGGACATAAAAATTAAACAAAGGAAGAGGCACAATCCATCAAGAAATAAGTATGAACCATCAAACAAACCACAAGAGTATTCCGTTAAAGCACAATGCCTTGACTATTACCAAATTCATAGCATCAACACACATAGACATGCATCAATATCACAAAACCTAGAGATAAACACATGAACATCTATTCTAGCATACATAGATATGTGTATAGAATGAAATGATCAATTGGAAGTATTAAACTACACAAATCATTGTAGAAACAAGATTCATATATAAATCAAATGTCAAGACAAGAATTACAACACAAATCCCCTCAAATTACAAATATCAAAGTCTAGGAGGCATGTGATGTGTCTCTCGCAATCGAACGATATCGTATAGGATAGTTCTTCGTAGAGAGGATGTCGAACCCACAGGGAGATGGGATTTATATTTCAATTTTTAACTTTGTTCTATGGTTTACAAGTAACTTGATTGGAAAGTTTGTTGGTTGTCACGATTTAACAAACTAGAATTATAACAGAATAATTAACTAAAACAAATTAAACTAAATTAAATGATCAGAGAGAGAAATCTTAGGGCTTAGATTTTACCACAATCGTTATACTATGGTCAATTAATCAACTCTGGGACTTTAATCAATTATGTTTTCAAATGAACTAAACTCAATAACATTCGTTCAGTTCAGAGTTTAAAGAAAGATGTTTTACCAAATTTAGTTTACTATAACCTATCTGCGGTTTGTATGGGCTATCCGCCTACCTACTCTACCTACTTTAACTACTTTGCAAATAAGCCATCTTTCCTAAGCATATACTATGAAAACATTCTTTGGTAAAAAAAATATTGGAATACCATTATATGACCTCTATTCTCGTGTCCGGCAGGGCTCTGCCAGATACCGTACATATTATATCCAAGACAAGGAAATAAGAGTCTATATTCTATTAAAGCATGAAAAACCACTCGAGTTAGTCTCTAGTGCTCATAGTCATATAATCAAGAAAACATCACATATTAAAATAAATCCCAAAGTCAAAACAATCAAACCATAGTATCAGATTGGGTTACATCAGTGCCCTAAGAAAGGAATTAGCTACTCATGACAAAGTTGGATATCATCTGTGTTGAGTTCATCTCCATCGTCACGGACGGCACTTCTCTTCTCAGGATCTTCACTTCTAAGGTTATAGGAACCCTAAAAGCCACCACACATTTAGCCTTCTGAATAACACGTCAAAATAGATTAAAATTTCGGACCCCTTCTATCAAGGCTTACGCCTTCTTTTATAGAAGAAAATATGTATTTGGTGGGCTTTTGGGTCTTCTCGCCCAACTGGGATGAGATACGGTTGAAGAAGATAGCAATCCCATATTTTAAAACTGATATATCATGGAAGGCTCGAGCTTCAGGAATACAAGCCCGGGCTTTTGAGATGTAGGCTCGAGTTTCAGGAACAAGACTCGAGCCTCTCTGGGTTGATGCTCGAGTTTCAATGAATGGTGCTCGATCTTCACTTTGACACTCAGCCAATTTCTTCAACTATTTTCTGAAGTGTCTTTTTCTTCAACACTTAGAATATTTCTGGGATTGGGTTCTTTTAACATTGCTCAATCCAAGCTTCCTAGGCTCGAGTACTAGATAGAAGGCTCGAGCATTCAGGACACCAGGCTTGAGCATTCAGGACACCAGGCTCGAGCTTCAGTTGTTAGTGCTCGATCCTGGATAAATGGTGCTCGATCCTGAAGATGAGGCACGAGATCTGGGAGCATAGCCTTGCAATTAAATCAACTCTTTAATTTCTAACGCCTCATGCTCGAGCTTGAGGGTCAAGGCTCGAGCACCATTGGGTAAGGCTAGAGCACCTTTAGCTAAGGCTTCAGCTTCAAGGTAGGAGGCTCGAGCATTTGGGCCTTGTTGACTTTTCTTCTTTCTTTGTTGTGATGCTCGAGCCTCAACACTTAGGCTCGAGCTCTAAGGCTTGAATATCTTCAAACTTCACCATTTAAGCTCTCGGCTTGCTCTGAATGACCAACAATGACTCTGTAAGCTTCGATATCATCATAAAGTCCCGGTTTTAACCATTTCTCTGGGAAAGTACCTACAAACACGCATTAAACATAAATTAGTTTAACTATAGATAGAAGTATCACTTTAGGCCTTAACAGATATGTATTTCATCACACCCCCAAACTTACATATTGCTAGTCCCTTAGCAATACAGAACTAAAAAGCCACTTTCGTGGGAATCACGGTTACATTTAGCCTATGCAACAAGCCTTTAAACCCCTAGGTTACCCCTAGTGGACGAGTTGTAGTCTCATGAGGGTTTCCAGTGAATATACCCACAAACTTCTCAAAATTAGTGCCTTGAATGCACAACAAGCTTATTTAAGCCTGTTTTCAAATCATATTATCACTGCAGTTCATTAATTAGTCAAATACAACAAGTATACTGTGACACCCCTCGACTCCGAGACATGGGTTGATCAGGCCCATGCCCGAACCCGAGGGAATATCAAATAATTAATATTTAAAACGAACACAGATTACAAAATGAATTAAGAAATAAATAATTTAAAAGTTGAAATAATTCTAAAATATAATCCTTTAAAATTAAATGCTTAAAATCCAATAATCCGAAACCTCCAATAGTTAAACAACTCGGGAATCCATCTCTAGTGGACCCCTAATAAAAACCCCGAACTGAAATGTAAAACTGAACCAAAATCCAAAGCTAAGACATGAAATGAGATCCTACGTCGTTGGAGGAATAAGTGACTGTCTCTGCTCAGCACAATTAAGCCTACGACTGGAACTGTCGAACACCTGAAAAATAGAAGTGGGTCAGGCCCACGAACAAGCTCTATCCTACTACAATCCAAACAGAGACTCGATACGCATGTACATCCTAAACAACTCAACAATAGCTATGTAGTCTGTACATATATATATTCACACTACGGAACTCTCACTGGAATATGAAGGGGGTCTCAACCTGAATAGAAGGCAACATGCAAAACGCACCTAAGTGGGCATGAGTACCTAAGCCTAACAGGGTATACCTCAACCTATCATATCTAGCTACGCATCCTACTGTATATACGCTCCCTAACCGTTGACTCTGAGATTTAAGCTCATATCGTGGTACCATAAATATATATTTAAAATCCTATCATATCCATCCATAAGAAATCCAGTTAGCCATTCAGCTTGTTTAGCTGCATAGACTTACATATAAGTAGGATTTTATATTTATAATCCATTCCCTTATTCCGTATAGGTAGGATGTAGTATTTTGAAACTAATCCGTCCTTAGTATGCCACCATCCCATACCGGTGCATACAATCCATACATCCAGCAGTTGACAATACAAACAATGAATGTGAATATCAACTAATCCATACATCCAACAATTGATAATTAAAATATTAAATATAAACATTAATTATTCCATACTAAGCATGATAAAATTTTGTAAATTAACAGGCTTATTTGATACTACTCAGCATAATCCAATAATTGATAATACAGATCATGCATGTAAACATCAATTAATTCCAAATAAGCATAATAAAATATATCAATTCACATGCTTATTTTATAACACTGGAACATGATTAAACTATAAAATCATTCTCGGAAAATTGCTAAGATAATGCTGAACAATTTAAATCTTCCGCATATAAAACAGTATACTAATTTGTGTAAGAATTTTATATTGTTCAAGCTATAATAAAATGTGGTTTACTATGCATTAACAAGGCCCTTGGGAGTTTTAAATAAGCTTAGGACACATATGAAAACCTCCAGTATGACTTCTAATTAAACTGGAAACTTTACAATCCAAGTACCGAAGCAACACCATCGCTGAAACTAAAAAAAAATGAAAATCCACGAAGGAGCCGGCTCCAAAAAATGTGGAGCCGCCTCCACCCACATGGAGCCGCTTCCAAAAAGGTGTGGAGCCGGCTCCACTCCAATGGAGCCACCTCCATTGAAGGGTGTAGCCGCCTCCACTCTTCCCAGCCTCCGTCTTCTTCGACGCCAACTAATTTCTGACTTTTTGATCATCTATCCTCCATTCCTAAAGTTCCTAGGTGTCTAAAACTAGGTCCAGTGTGTTCCAGAAAATATTAAATTCATTATTCGTTAACCGACATCAACCAAAACATGATTTATGCAAAGAAAGCTTAAAATCAAGCAATTACGTTTCATGAATATACATACTATTTTAATCGAATCTAATCATACAAACCAGATTATTTTAACTTTTATTTAATCCTAGAATTGTTTTAGGCATGTAAAGAACACAAGTCAAAGGGAGAGAGTTAGGAATAGAACTTGCCTGTGAGATTTTGAATTAAAATCTCTACGTCGTCTTCCTAGATTTTTTGGCGGTTCCTACTGTTCCGGACTCCTCTGTTGCCCTTGGTTCCAAACACGAACCACACTCCTTCCTTCTCACCCTGGTTCGACTTTAGTCTAAGCCAAACCCTAGTCTTTCTCTCTCTGTTTCTCTCCGTCTCTTTGTATACGTGAACAGGGTTTACAAACCCTTGGCAGACATACTATTCTATTTATAGGCTTACGAAGAACACAAACCCTAATCCTAATTTAATTTAGAGACGGGAAAAGAAAACAATTCATTCTATATCTAAGTCAGCCAAAAACTTAATTACCTAAACAAAATATAAAAAACCCTAACTATATGTTAATAAGTAACAAATAATAAAACTAATATAATCAACTAATTCATTTAAATAACATTAATAAAACAATTAAACCATGAAAAATTTAAAACAACTAAGTCAAGTAAATAAAATAACTAATACAATAAAATCACCACAATTAAAACAATTAAGCAAATAAGCAAATAAAATGCCAAATAATCAAATAAAATATAATAAAACAATAATTAAAATGCCGAGACTATTCTTTTAAAATTAGGAGTATTACATATACCAATCATGTAATCAGAAAAACTTTCAACTTTTAATTCCAATTAAGCAACCATAGTCCCGACATATCAGTTCAATCATTCATTCAATAATTTTAATCTCTAAAGATACTTTTTGAAAGTGATCCTACAATTCATCGTATGGCTTACTGTCTATACTTGTATTTATTCTTTGTCATTCCTCAATTCACAATCAAACTTTTCAAATTCCAACTCCCAAGGCATTTTTATTATTATTATTTTTTTTTTGTTTATCGGGTATGCATTTTTTCAAAAAGGATACTTATGCAATGTCCAGGTTTATTAAGCTTTCTAAAGGATACTTAAGTATGAAAACACCCCTAAGGACTTAATTGTTCAAGTAATCCAGGTAACCTAAACCCCTTATGTAATAAGCTTTCAGCCAATGACTCCCAGACCAGATGATCTTAGGGCATTAGGTGTCAGAACACACCCCTAAGGATTTAATCACTCAAGTAATCTAAGTACAAACCTGAACTTGATCATTTTCTACTTTTCTTTCCTGTTTTTTTTTTCATCATATATTTTTTTCTATTCACATTGGTGAAGACATTTTTTTTTTTTTTTCATTGTTGCATACATACCAATTTTTTTTTCTATTTTTATTTTATTTTATTTTATGCCTCGGTCATCAAAACTATCAAATCCATCTGATCATCTTAGTCTAACTCAAAACAAAACAAGATTTCTAATTTCTACCCCCACAGAATTCATGCAAGTGTGAATATGTGCAAAGTGTAGCATCTTAGAGATCAGCATCATTAAACAACAATTATCCCAACAGAGTAAACCACAGGCCACCAACTGATTTCAAAATTTTGCAAGGAATCATTTTCACAGTAATTTAGCATACAAACCATTTCTAACCAACTTTAGACTGCAAACAGATTATATAACCATTAACAGACTCAAACATATGCTTATATATCAAATATCAGAACATATCCTTGTGTAAAACAAAAAATATTAAATTATTCCCAACACAACCTTACCCCCAAACTTATTGTGCACATTGTCCTTGGTGTGTCACGAGACCAAAGCTTGCAAAGTGTACTAAGATGAGTGTGGCCAAGTTTTATATTTATAATTTGTCACTACTAACACTACTACAAATGTAGAAAGAGAGAGTAGGGATTCTCCCAAGGGATTGATGTCGAATTGGGTTGTGGAATTGCAACTAGGCTAGTAGGTCGAATGATCAAACGATTGGTTGGTTGGTTGTTTAGACTAGAGAGCAACTAAATTAAACTAAGTATGAATGCACTAAAGAGTAAGTAAAAGAGAAAGAGAGAGTTCTTGGGGTTTAGAGATCACCACCAAGCAATGCATTTCTATACTATTGACAAGTGATTAATGAGGGTAATTGTGCGTTGCAATATTGGTGTGTGTGTGTAATTGGTTGATTTAATTAGCAATAATGACGAATTAAGCATGTATTGTCTAAGCATCATGTGAAAGGCACAATATATCAAGCAATGAAGCATATATTGTCTAAACAACATATGAAAGGCACAATAGATCAAAACAAGCCATTATCCTTTCATTAAGCTCACAATCCAAATACATTACAAGGTTAGAGACATATGTTACTTGTATTTAAAAGCATGGAACATCAAACAACAAGCATAGATTATCCTCCCATTTAACACTACACTACAACTACACTACTTGCATGAAAATAAACTAAGGGAGAGGCACAATCCATCAAGGAATAAGTATGAACCATCAAGAAAATAGCAAGAGCATTCCATTAAGCACTATGTCTTCACAATCTCCAAATCTATAACATCAACACACATAGACATGCATCAATAACACAAAATTTAGAGACAAGCACATGAATATCTATTCTAGCATACATAGACATATGGATAGAATGAAATGAACAATTGGAAGCATTAAACCATACAAGTCATTAAATAAACAAGATATATATAAATCAAAGTGTCAAAACATGTATTACAACACTAATCCCTCAATAATACACAAGATTAAGGTAAAGAAAACATGCTTGGGGCTAACTCTAGCCCCAAGAGGATGTCTAGCCACTCATGGTGATGCTCCTCCAACCCTCAAGGGCAAGCTCCATGGATGAAATCTACTCCTTGGAAGATGAAAGACCTCTAATGATGTCTCTAGCTTCCTCCTCTTTTCTTTTACACTAAAAATAGCCTCTAAAGTTGCCTCCACCAAATGCTAAGTGTCTCCTTCAAAAAGTGTATCATATTCCTTTTATAGGTAGGTCAAGTGACACACAAAATGAGATGGGGTCGTGAAAGGCATATTCCCCAATGATTGGATAGAGGACAGAATGAATGAGCTGGCTTTTTAACTTTTTCGCACTGGAGGAAGTTCGATCGATCGAACCTTGGACTTGGATCGATCGAACTTGGCTGAGATCTATCGAACTAAGGTTGGATCAATCCAACTGGCTGTGCTTTTTGGAAAAAGACAAATCTGAGATATTTCGGGAGATATTTTTAGGAAAAGGACAAAAGTGGTTAGTGGGGTGGTACAGCTGTGGATAAGATCAATCATTTGGATAAAGACAAAGATGTTCGATCGATCGAAGGATGGTGTTGGATCGATCGAACTTTGGGCTTTCTGTTTTGGGTTAAGGTTTGGATCTATCTTGAAGTGCTAAGATCGATCAATGTTGGATCGATCGAACCTTGAAGTTGGATCAATCGAACTTTACTGTTTTCCATATTTGGCTTCTTTATTTCTCTACTTTGCTCCTTTCTTTGTTCAATCCCAGAATTGTTTCAATTAAGCTCTTTTATGGCTGAGTTAGCTTATTTTCTGGATAAGTGCCTGAAAATGGAAATAACATGAAATCAATCTAAAACGGTAAAGTAAGATAGATAAAGGTACTAGAATACCCAAGCTTAACGAGTTAAATTGCGCACTTTTTAGTGCTCATCACACCCCCAAACTTAAATATTTCTAGTCCCTAGCAATGAACTAAAAATTAAAGGAATGAAATGAACAACTATACAACTATGAACTAGAAAACAATAAATGGATAACGCCACTTTCGTAGGGAACATGATTGCATTTAGCGCATGCAACAAGCCTTTTAAACTCCTAGGTTACCCCTAGTGGACGAGTGAAGTCTCGTGAGGGTTTCTAGAAATGATACCCACAAACATTAAGCTCTTTCTCACTAAAGAGGCACTAATATTGCAAACAAGCATTGGGAGAAAACTACCTTAAGTATGCAATTTTTCAAACATTTCTAAGCAATCTCCCAAAATCTCAACATCAAGCAAACAAATATGGTCCTCCACACATCAAGAAAATGATCATGCAAATCAAAACAACTCTAGAATCCTTTTGAGTGGACCGGCATCAAATATGTTGCTATCTTAGCCAACTAGAGAAATGATCACATCCTTACCCTCAAACTAGCACACAAATCTAGTACCGATCATCAAGACAAAAAGTGGACCTTTTATTAAAGTTTTATTGTTCTAAGTGCGCTTATTCTTTTCACTCGATATTTTTTTTTTTTTTTAAGATGGAAGCATGGTGCAATGTGTTGATCTATTAAGCTTTCTAGCGATTCATGAGGTCAAGCATTAGGTCAATGACTCCCAAACCAGACGGCTTTAGGGTATTAGGTGTTCAAACACCCCTACGGACTTACAAGCTCAAATCAATTAGGTTACAAATCAAGACAACCTCCATCTAATCATTTCCCACTTCTCACCTTTTGGGAGAAGTCCTCACTTTTTTTTTTTTTTTTTGGTATTCAATTATTAACCTAGAGTTTGGGCCCTCCACCTTTCGGCGCAAGAAATTTAGTGCTTGATGAGGCTAGAATCCCGGCTACTTAGTGAAAAGGGGTTGTTATCCACCTTTATCAAGAATGAAAGCTTTCAATGCACTACTAGCCCAATTGAGATATAACCAATTCAATAATCAACAAAGCATGTACCCCACAAATGAATGCTAGTGTACGCCTGTGCTAGTGTAGAATCCTAGAATGAATCTCAAAATAATCACAAAATCAGGATGATGTAAACCACAAATGCAAGTAAGATATCAATCTTTCGAAAAATTTACTCCTAAATGGCATCCAAAAGGCATACAAGGAGTATTGGACTCTCAAGTCAAGCAATTTTTAAATTTTAAGCAATATAGTCCTCAAAAGATCAAAATCATAGCAAGTCATGGACCAATCATAGAAATATCCCTCAAATACACAAGTCATGCTTAAAAGATATGCAATTTAAAGCAAACACTGCAAAGCACTATTCTCCCCAAACTTAAATTACACAATGTCCTCAATGTGCAAGAGAACAAAGGAAAGAGTATACCAGTGCAACTAAGGCATAGAATGATCGGGACTTGAAGTATCCGAAGTGGGTGGCATGGCCCCCCCAAACTTGGGATCAACTGTGGTCCTGAAAATTGGCACTTAGATAAACTCATCAGATAACAAAATGGGATAATTAGTGCACAGTGAGTATGCAAGTATAAATGGGATAAACAGATAAAGAGATGAGAAAGATATAAGGATGGTCCTGAAAAATCGGGTAGCATTCTCTCACTGAAGTCACTGTGATGCACCTGATGGAGTCAAATGGATAGATGTATCAATAAAAGCATGCAACATCCATCATAGATAAAAATAACAATAAAGTGTAATACATCCAATGTCAAAGCCGACAGACCCGGCTGCAAAAATAATAATAGTAGCACAAATGTAGCAGACACACATCATAAATATAGAATATAAAAAGATAAGGAGACTGAGAGTCTCAGGCAGAGGGTGCAGTGCGGATTCCGCGGATATCTTCGGCTAAACCATCAATGGCAGTCAAGATCTCCGTTCGGAGGGAAACAATATCAGCTCTAATGGCTACCACCATATTCAGACGGAGGGTATTAAAGTCAGCTCTAAAGGCAACCAGCATATCCTCCAAGCTCTGAAGGTGTTCTTCTAAATGACGTATCTGATTATGAGCCTCAGGTGCAGCTGAAGCAGATGAACTGTCATTCTTAGCCATGGCCTGTAAAAAGAAAAAGAAAAACTTGCAATGGAAGTTAGTGCCAAAATAAAGAATTAAAAGCACAAAATAGAAACATGTATGTCAAATAAGATAGACAAAACAGATATGACATGAATCTATGCAAGTGACATGATATGAATCATGCTAAGCAATATAAGTATGAAATGCATCCAATGTGGAATATCACAGGCATTGGGCATAAATAAGATAGCATGAATACAATACAAGATGAATGAAGTGTGTGTGATCTGTGAAGTTCGATCAATCAGAAAAAGAAGTGAGATCGATCACAAAAGTTGGATCGATCGAAAGTAAGTGAGATCGATCTCATAACTTCAATCGATCAGGACACAAGTTCAATCGAACGAACTGTGCAACGATGAAAACTGAAAAGTCACAGATCTGTGACGATGGAAGCACGGGGCCCACACGAACGTGTTCATGGGCCCTTCAACATATCAAATCAACAACAATAATCACCCAAACATGGCCCATACTCCCAAATCGAACAAAAACATCAAATATATATAAATATATACACATATATACAATCATGCTTCAAGCTTCAACAATAGAGGATTTGATTATCAATATATCATGGATATGACATTTAAAACATGGTTACATGAAATCGAAGCTTAAAATCAGCATAAGATGCTTGGATCTTACCTCAACCGAAGGAGAGAAGTGGAGATGAAGAGGGGGTGAGATCTGAGAGGAGAGAGAAGAGATGGATGCTTGGATCTTGCCGGAGATCTCACCGGAGAAGATGAAGAATGATGGCGGTGACGAGAGAGAGAAGGGGGGTAGGGTTTGAGAGAGTTGAGATCGATCTTTGGAATCGATCTGACATCTCTCAGATCTATTTTTAAAAACAACCCCGATAGAGTTCGATCGATCGAACCTCAACTGAGATCGATCGAACTTTCTCTCTTCAAAGAATTTTTGGAATTTTTGAAAAATTAAAAACTAAAATTAAAAATTAAAAATTGAAAAATAGAAAATATTTTTGGGATTTTTGAAAAATAAAAATAAAAATAAAATAAAATCTTTTCGGTATTTTTGGAAAACAAAATAAAATAAAAATATTTTTGGATTTTTTTTTTAAATTTGAAAAGTCAAAAACAAAGTCAAACAATGAAATGGAGAAGTGAGATCGATCGGAACAAAAGTTCGATCGATCACATAGAGAGGTGAAAATATGCAGATTTTTGGTTCAGAAATTTGGCTAAGTGTTGGAACTTGAGATCGATCGAATTGTGAAGTTGGATCGATCGAAGGTTCTATGATTGATTTGAGAAATTTTTCGATCGATCTAACAGAGAGGTGATTTGGATGCAGGTTCTGCAGGCTCAAAAATTTTCTTAGTATGGGAACTCAAGATCGATCGAACTTGAAGTTGGATCGATCGAAGAACTTCGGATCGATCAAGGAATGTGTTCGATCGATCTGACAGAGAGTGATTTGGATGCAGGTTGGATGTAGGTTGAAAAATATTCTAAGTGTTAGCTGTAAATGGAAGTTCGATCGATCGAAATCCAGAGTTGGATCGATCGAATTCATGCAGAATGCTCAAAAATGACATGAAAGCTCATGCAATCCTCACCAAAGTTTCTTTCAATTCATGTGAACCAAAAACAAGTATCTAGACTTTGCAAGAAACAAAATGTAAGATAGAAATGGGGGAGAAATAGGGTTTTGACACCCTACGAATGCTTTTTGCTAGTTTTTAAAGTCTCTAGCAAGACGTTGGGCTCTTTTAGCCCGGATCAAAGATCTTGTTATGAATCCCCTCCTTAACGGGGTGATAGATGCTTTAAGCTCCACCCAACAAATGGTTCTTGGAAGAACTTGTGGGATTTAGCTCAAAAGAAGGTTTTGTTCCCTTTTCAATGCAATCAACATTTTTGGGCTTCCATGCCCTTTCACAATGAGAATTTGAAACAATGCCTTTAGAATGCAATGTTGAAGATAAAGCTTTAGAAACTTTTGAGTTACACAAAAACTCATTTCCTTCATAATTGAACTCATGACATTTTTCCACAACATTGAACTCTCCTTCATACTTGTCAAATGAATTAGGGGTTGGATTGAATATATTCAACTTCACTTTCATGTGGCCAAAAGAGATCTTCATTACCCCGTCCTACAATTAATGTTGGCATTTGAGGTTACCAAGAAAGGACGGCCAAGGATAACGGGAATTTGGTTCTTAGGATTGGGAACCGGTTCCGTGTCAATGACAACGAAATCAACAGGGAAGAAGAATTTGTCAATCTTAATCAAAACATCTTCAATGATACCCCTAGGCTTCTTAATGGATCGGTCGGCAAGTTGCAAAACTATCAACGTCGGTTTCAATTCACCTAAGCCTAGTTTGACATAGACCAAATATGGAAGAAGGTTAACACTTGCTCCTATGTCAAGAAGCGCCCAATTAATGATATGCTCGCCAATGATGCATGATGTAGTGGGTGAACCGGGGTCGTTAAACTTTGGGAGAATGTTGTGTTGCAAAATTGAGCTCACTTGCTCGGTCAAAACCACTTTCCTTGGTACTTGGCTTTTGTTCTTCCACTTTTGGGTGCAAAGATTTTTTAAAAACTTGGCATAAGCCGGTATTTGCTTGATTGCATCCAAAAGTGGGAGATTAACTTTCACTTGCCTAAACATTTCCAAAATTTCATTGGTCTTAACCTTTTGCTTTTCTTTTGAAATGGACCCTTTCAAGGCGTCCGGAAATAGAGCTCTTGGCTCAAACACATTTTCAGAATTTTCTTTCAAAATCTCTTTAACACTAGAATTTTTCAAATCATTGTTCAAATCACTTTTCAGTAAAACTTTTTCAACATCATTTTTTTTAAACTTTCTTCAATGGATCACTTTCAAAATCACTTTTCAAATCACATTTTGAAGCTTTCTCATTCATATGGTCATGCATATGCAATGAAGGAGGAATAGAATGTGAAACGGGACGGGTGACAACTTGAGGTTGCACCGGATCACTCTCTTCATTGGTCATTTCAACTTGATTATCCACAACTCTACCACTCCGCAAGGTGGTCACCGCATTGACATGTTCTATATTACACCTTTCCGATGAGGAATGGGTTTCCACAACACATTGTTGCTTAGGCGGGGTATTCATAGGCATCTTTCCCTTCTCTCTAGCATTAAGAATGCCAGCTATTTGCCCTACTTGGGTTTCTAGCTTTGCAATGGATTGAGAGTGAGAATGAAGCAATTGTGTGTTTGCCTCAAGAGTGCCCAAAGCATTTAAAACTTTTTCTTCAAAAGCCGGACTTCTAGAATTACCTTGGGAATAAGATTGATTGGGAAAATGAGAATTCGAGAATTGATTCCCTTGTGATTGATATGGCTTATAACCTTGGGATCCTTGGTTTTGAAGTGGAGGTGGAATGCATTTCCCTTGGAAACCGCCTTGGGAAGGGTTTGAACCCTCTCTTTGATTTTTCCAAGAGAAGTTCGGATGATTTCTCCAACTTGGATTGTAATGAGTACCATAAAGATTTCCCCCTTGATTCACAAAAGTTGCTTTGACTTGCTCATTAGGTTCACTTTGCACTTGTCCATGAGGACAAGGAGAAGTAGAATGAAGAACACTAGAACAAGTCATACAAGATTCATTAGATGCATGATGAGAATGGTTAGGAAAGGAAAATACTTGGTTCACCGAGTTTTGGTTGATCAAGAATTGATCAAACCTTTGAGATAAGGATTTCATCTCGGCGGCTATCTCATTTATATTGTCTACTTGATGTAAACCAACACTCTTCCTACCTTGTATATTTCTTCCATTCTTTGAAGACAATGTTCTATGCAATGAATTTTCACTCATGCTTTCGTAGAAACGCCACACATCATCCTCATGCTTATCAATGTAAGAACCACCCATGGAAGCATCAACCATACCCTTGTAATTGTCTGATAAGCTCTCAAAGAAATATTGAACTAATTGCCATTTGGGCATGTCATGATGTGGACACTTCCTAAGCAATTCATTGAAGCGTTCCTATGCCTCATGAAATATTTCCCCATCCCCATGTGTAAACTCTCTAATTGAAGTTCTCATGGCATTGGTTTTAGAAACCGGATAGTACTTCTTCAAAAACTGTTGTTGCATTTCTGCCCAAGTAGTGATTGAAAAAGGCCTAAGATTGTTAAACCAATATTTTGCCTTGTCTTTAAGGGTAAATGGAAAAAGTTTAAGCCTTAAGACTTCTTCCGGCATGTCCGTGTATTTCATGGTAGAACAAACTTCAAGAAACTCATCCAAATGCTTGTAAGGTTCTTCACTAGGAAGTCCATGAAAGTTAGGAAGCATTTGAATGGTTTGTGCTTTAATTTCATAATGATGTGCTCTAAATGGTAGTAATTGGATGCATGTGGGTGCATTATACTCATTTGGCACATAATGGTCTCTCAAAGCAAGTGGTGGGTTAGCAACTTGAGGTGCAACATGGACACCTTGATTTTGAATTCCTTGATTGATGATGGGAGGTTGTGGAACATACATTGGCCTTGGCATTCCCAATGGAACTTGGCCTTGTTGTTGTTGAGGTTGGTGATTGTATGGCCTAGGCATGCCTAACGGTACTTGCATGTTATCATGATACAAATTTGGATGAAGGATACCTTGTTAATCTATGTGACCAATGTGATACCCCTCGATTCTAGAGCCACGGGTGATCAAGTCCGAGCACAGATTCGAGGGATACCAAACAATTAATATATAAACAAACAGGAATAAAACTGAATTAAGAATAAAATAATAATGCGCTGAAAGAAATCTCAAGTAAAAAAAAATCCTCAAACTTTAAATAATAAATTAATATTATTTAAATCCTTCAAATCTGTACAACTCGGGAATCCATCCAGTGGACCCCTAATAATTCCAACTGATAAATAAGTTTACAAAATAAGTATCCAAAACTAAAATAAGAAAAGAAATCCTATGTAGTCGGAAGAGTGAGTGATAGTCTCTGCTCAGCACGAACAAGTCTACGACTGGAACTGTTGAGCACTTAAAAAATAGAAGTGGGTCAGGCCCACGAACAAGTTCTATCCTACTACAATCCAAGCAGAGACTCGATACGCATATACATACTAACCAACTCAACAATAGCTAAATAGTCCGTAAATATATATATATTCACACTAAAGGACTCTCACTGGACTACAGGCCGGTCTCAACCTGAATAGAGGCAACATGCAAAATGCACACAAAGTGGGCATGTGTACCTAAGCCTAACAGGGTACACCTCCAACCATCATAGCCAGCTATGCATCCCAATGCATATACGCTCCCTAACCGTCGATCCTGAGACTCAAGCTCATATTGAGGTACCATAAAAATATATTTAAAATCCATCCAGAATCCTTAGTAGTGCCGCTCACCTATATGTTGCCTTGACACTACAAATCCATATGATTTAACTTTTAGTCAATCCATTTCCTTAATCCCAGAGTAGGTAGGACTTAGCGGTTTTTGAGCTAATCCCCCTTGTATGCCACCGTCCTATACCGGTGCATACATTCCATCCATCCAGTAGTTGATAATACAGACCATGCATGTAAATATCAACTGATCCATAAATCCAACAATTGAAAATAAAAATATTAAATTTAAACATTCAATTGTTCCGTAAAGAGCATACAAAAGTTATGTAATTTAATATGCTGATTTTAAACTACGCAACCATAATCTAGCAATTGGCAATACAACAGTATATGTAATTATCAATTTATCCCAGAATCCATATAATTGAGAGAACATGAATAAATGTCTACCTCAATTAATTCCATAGCAAGCATAATAAACATTGGCAAATTATCATGCTCATATCACCAGTCCAACAATTGATACGATAAATGCTGAAATTTAAACATCAATTACTCCTTAACAAGCATAGTAAAAATACATAGATTTTAACAGTGCTTATTTTATATCATTAATACATGATTAGAATTTGATAATCATTTACAGAAAATTTCTATAACAAGTTAAGCAACTTAAACCACTTGCATTCCCTAACAGTTTACAACTTTGTTCAGAATTGTTTACTGTTCAACCTATAACCCTAAGTGGTTTATTAACCATTCCCACACCCTCTGGAGCTTTAATACAACCTTAAAACTCATTTAGGTTCCCATGTACAGCCCCTGATTACTCCAAAAAGGCCAAAAATCAAACCCAGAAGCAATAATTCGTCAAAACTCATCAAAAATAGGGTGGAGCCGCCTCCCCCACATGGGGAGCCGCCTCCACCATGTGTTGAGCCGGCTCCACCCCATGTGGAGCCGCCTCCACCTCTCTTAGAGCCGGCTCCACCCTTGTGGGGAGCCGCCTCCACCTCCAGTTTGCCCAGTTCTCTCTTCTTCCTTCACCGATCTGACCTCCGGCGATTTACATCACTTCTGTCCTCCATCGTCCAGGTTCCTAGGTGTCTGAACCAGACTCCAAGGTGTTCCAGAAACCTGTAACCTCTTTGTCTAATGTTCAACAATTATTTAAACCCGAATTATACACTAAAGATTCAGAACAACCAATTTACAGTTTGTAAGCGTTTATTGTTTGAACAATTCAGACACTGTAATATAGACTACTCCTTGTGTTTTCTAACAGGTTCCAGACTAATTAAATTTTTAGTACATCAATTAACATGAATTTAAATAAAGTTATGCACAGAAGAAATTAAAACCAACTATACACAACTCGCAACCACGTCCGGTTTAAACATCTCAACCATGCATCCCAGTTTAAGTTTAATTCTTATTTATACCTGGAGTTGAATTAGATATGCAAAGAACACGAGCCTAAGGAATAGAGTTAGGATTAGAACTTGCCTTTGAGGTTTCGGTTCAAAACCTCAGCGCCGTCTTCCTAAAATTTCTGGCGATTCCTACTGTTCCCGACTCCTCTGTTGCCCCTGGTTCCAACCACGAACAATGCTCCTTCCTTCTCACCCAGGTCCGACCTTAAACTATGGCCGAAACCCTAACCAATTTTACTCTGTTTCTCTCCGTCTCTCTCTGTATACGTGAACGTTTCTCTGTATACGTGAACAGGGTTTTCAACCCTAAACATACGTATACTATTCTTTATATAGGCTTCAACTTAAAAACCTAATTCCAGTTATACTTAGGGATTGCAAAAAAAATAAAACACAAGTCGGCTAACCAGTGAAACGTATTAAAACCCTAGAATTATAATACACATTAAATAATGTCTAACAATATAATTCACTTATCTAACTACCAACAATTAAACTAATCCACATAAGCACACATTAATAAAACAAAGTAATTAAATTTAAACCATTCAACAAATAAGACAATTAACCCAATTAAATAAAACAAATAATACACTTAACTTAATTAAGAAATCACAAATAAACCAATTAAACAAATAGCCAAATAACCACCTAAAATGCAAAAATTACAATATAACCATAAAGAAACTACCGAGACTATCCTTTTAAAAATTAGGGGTATTACAACCAAGGTCCTCCACATGATCTTCTTCATGCATGTCCATTAAAGGATTGGTTCTATTTGAACTTCCTCTTCCCCTAGGAATTCTAACGATGAATTCAAGATGCAAATCTAAAGGGATAAGAGTGGATCTCAATAAACGACAACCATGCATGCACAATAACAAACAAGCAAGCAAAACAAATGAACAAAACACTATGCCTTCACAACAATGCAATTAAACTTCTTCCACAAACACAATTCCCATGTTTGAAACAACAATGATGCAATGACAAGAAAAATGCCTCCACGCGGGCTCAAGATTTATTTACAAATGAAATACAATGCCTCCACACAGGTTCACGATTTAACTAAGGAGATTGAGTTGAGAAAATCTCACAAAGGTCCTATAGCACTTCAACTCCAAATTTAGCTTAGCTTAGCAATTTTTTTTTTTTTTTTTTTTTTTTTTTTAGCTTTTTCCTTTATTTTGCTTTGCTTTGCTCCTTAGCTTGGATGCTCCTTTGCTTGGCTTCTCTCCAACAATACACCTAGTCAAGTAATAACAAACACAATAAGTAACCAAAAAGAAAAATAAAAACAAAGTAAAGACACGATCAAAAGAGTACTAATCCTAATTGAATTCCACAAATTCGATGTTGCCTAATCAAATCAATCAATCAATCCCCGGCAACGGCGCCAAAAACTTGGTGTGTCGCGAGACCAAAGCTTGCAAAGTGTACTAAGATGATGTGGCCAAGTTTTACATTTATAATTTGCCACTGCTAAAACTATTACAAATGTAGTAAGAGAGAGTAGGGATCGTCCCAAGGGATTGATGTCGAATTGGGTTGTGGAATTGCAACTAGGCTAGTAGGTCGAATGATCAAACGATTGGTTTGTTGGTTGTTTAGACTAGAGAGCAACTAAATTAAACTAAGTATGAATGCACTAAAGAGTAAGTAAAAGAGAGAGAGAGAGTTCTTGGGGTTTAGAGATCACCACCAAGCAATGCATTTCTATACCATTGACAAGTGATTAATGAGGGTAATTGTGCGTTGTAATATTGGTGTGTATTCGTAATTGGTTGATTCAATTAGCAAGGATAACCAATTAAGCATGTATTGTCTAAGCATCATGTGAAAGGCACAATATAACAATGAAGCATATATTGTCTAAACAACATGTGAAAGGCACAATAGATCAAAACAAGCCATTATCCTTTCATTAAGCTCACAATTCAAATATACCACAAGGTTAGAGACATATGCTACTTGTATTCAAAAGCATGGAACATCAAACAACAAGCATGGATTGTCCTCCCATTTAACACTACACTACAACTACACTACTTGCATGAAAATAAACTAAGGGAAAAGCACATTCCATTAAGCACTATGTCTTGACAATCTCTAGATCTATAACATCAACACACACAGACATGCATCAATAACACAAAATCTAGAGACAATCACATGAACATCTATTCTAGCATACATAGACATATGGATAGAATGAAATGAACAATTGGAAGCATTAAACCATATAAGTCATTGAATAAACAAGATATATATAATTCAAAGTGCCAAAACATGTATAACAACACTAATCCCTGAATAATACACAAGATTAAGGTAAAGAAAGCATGCTTGGGGCTAACTCTAGCCCCAAGAGGATGTCTAGCCACTCATGGTGATGCTCCTCCAACCCTCAAGGGCAAGCTCCATGGATGAAATCTGCTCCTTGGAAGATGAAAGTCCTCCAATGGTGTCTCTAGCTTCCTCCTCCTTTGCCTCCACCAAATGCTAAGTGTCTCCCTCAAAAAGTGCATCATATTCCTTTTATAGGTAGGTCAAGTGACACACAAAATGAGATGGGGTCGTGCAAGGCATATTCCCCAATGATTGGATAGAGGACAGAATGAATGAGCTGGCTTTTTAACTTTTTCGCATTGGAGGAAGTTCGATCGATCGAACCTTGGACTTGGATAGATCGAACTTAGTTGAGATCTATCGAACTAAGGTTGGATCAATCCAACTGGCTGTGCTTTTTGGAAAAAGACAAATCTGAGATATTTTGGGAGATATTTTTGGGAAAAGGACAAAAATGGTTAGTGGGGTGGTACTGCTGTGGATAAGATTAATCATTTGGATAAGGACAAAGATGTTCGATCGATCGAAGGATGGTGTTGGATCGATCGAACTTTGGGCTTTTTGTTTTGGGTCAAGGTTTGGATTTATCTCGAAGTGCTGAGATCGATTAGTGTTAGATCGATCGAACTTTGCTGCTTTCCACCTTTGGCTTCTTTTTGCTTCTTTCTTTTTCCACTTTGCTCATTTCTTTGTTCAATCCCAGAATTGCTTCAATTAAGCTCTTATTTGGCTGAGTTAGCTTATTTTCGGGATAAATGCCTGAAAATGGAAAAAACACAAAATCAATCTAAAACGGTAAAGTAAGATAGATAAAGGTACTAGAATACCCAAGCTTAACGGGTTAAATTGCGCAATTTTCAGTGCTCATCATTCCTCAATGTAGGAAAACACAAGAGATAGAAAGATATTACTATACAAATAAACCAGCAAATATATGGTAAAAGAACACAAGGACGGGTAAAAAGAATTTCTAGCATCTGCTCCTTTAACATAGTGGTTCCTCAAAAACACCCAATGTTGCTATCAGTTAAATCACCCCCCAAACTTAATATGTTGTATCTGGTAAAATCAATAAACTCCAACACATATTAGAGTATCAAGTATATGGAGTAAGCAAAGAGAAATATCATAGTGAACTAACATATAAACACAAAGAAATAGATAAAAAAACATGTATATATAAATTTTTGAAATCAGTACAATGCTTCTGAGATAAAGACTTAGCGCAGGTAGACATCATATGGAAATAAATACATAAAAAAGAACTGCCCTAGTCAACAAAAATATAGAAAAGTCCTAAGAACTAATCCATAGGTGGTGGTGGTGGAACAGAAGAAGAAGAAGACGGATCGGATGGAGTGCGGCGCAGTAACTCCTCTAGAATGCTCTGCTGTGCAACCAGCATCTGATGCAGCACTGTCTGACCATTCTGCAGCTCGGCCACCCTGGCCTATAAAGCTCTAATCTCAGCTTGAGAAGAACTCTCAGGCTGGGTTGCAGGAATGTGTCTCCTCCTAACCTGAGGTCTAGAATCAGAGAGATACACCTCTTCATCTGTAGCCTCATCATCATCGCCGTCATCCTCGTCCTCATCCGCCGCTGCCATTACCACATCAGCAGGGTCGATTGAAAGAATATTAGGTGGGGGTGGATAAGGTGGAAAGCGCATCACATACGGCACACCCCGCGCCTTGGCGTCTCTGCGCCGTCGATCCTCTCGGATCTCATCGAGGGTTTCTTTTAATATAACATACAGAGGCTCGAGCCTCAAGTGGGATGCTCGAGCCTGACTGCTGAAAACCCTAGATCTAACGATGATAAAAGGCTTGAGCATAAAGTACTGATGCTCGAGCTTTTCGCTGCTGATGCTCGAGCCTCAACTTGAATGCTCGAGCATTGTTACAAATTTTTGGATTTTTTAGATTTTTCAATTTTTATTTTCTTTTTCTATTTTATTCAAACTTAAACTAACCTAAACCTAAATGAAGACTAAAATGAACCTCAAATCTAGAAAAGAAAATAACTAGATTAAAAACTTAAAATAACAAAATCAAAATCAAAATAAACTACGGTACAGCATACAAATGTTAAGTTTAACGTCGATAGCTCGATAACATGCTAAGTTTAACGTCGATAGCTCGACGAAAACTTGACCTCTCTAGTCCAAGTAAATAGGATCATGAAGTTCTATTGTCTTCATTGTGCCTCTCTGCATACTACCCTCTATATAGGGTTTCAGTCTCTGTCCATTGACCTTAGACAGTTGTCCATTCTTGCAATTTTATATTTCTATTGCACCATAAGGTGTAACAGAAATAACCATGTATGGACCCTCCTAACGTGACTTTAACTTTTCAGGAAAAAGTTTTAATCGTGTATTAAACAACCAAACCTTCTTCCCAGGCTCAAAAGTCTTACACAAGATGTGCTTGTCATGAAATGCCTTAGTCTTTGCTTTGTAAACCTTAGCATTCTCATAAGCATCATTACGCAATTCTTCAAGCTCAGTTAATTGAAGCTTCCTGTTAGAACCAACAGATATCATATCAAAGTTAAGCTTCTTTATTGCCCAGAAAGCTCTGTGTTTTAACTCTACAGGAAGATGGCACCCTTTACCATAGACGAGACGGTAAGGTGACATACCAATTGGAGTCTTATAAGCAGTACAGTAAGCCCACAAAGCATTATTCAGTCTATAAGAACAATCTTTACGATCTGGCTTAGCCATTTTCTCAAGAATTCTCTTAATTTTACGATTGGATATTTCTACTTAGCCACTTGTTTGGGGATGATAGGCAGAAGCAACTTTATGGGTGATAGAGTATCTTTGCATCAAGGTACAGAAATACCTATTACAGAAGTGAGCACCTCCATCACTAATTATAGCTCGTGGCATACCAAACCAATTGAAAATGTTCGTTTGAATGAATTCAACCACAACTGTGTGATCGGTGGTTTTGGTAGCTACTGCTTCAACCCATTTAGACACGTAGTCTATAGCCACAAGAATGTACTCATTTTAATTGGACAGAACAAAAGGACCCATGAAATCAATACCTCAAACATAAAAAACGTCAACAATTAAGATTGGAGTTAAGGGCCTCATGTTCTTTTTGGAAATTGATCCTAGTTGCTGACATCTAAGGCATGACTTACAGAATAAGTATGCATCCCGGTGAAGGCCAAAAGAAACCGCATTGAAAAATCTTAGCTGCAGTTTTCTTTGCACTAAAATGACCTCCACATGCCAAACTGGGACAGAAGGTCAAAATAATTAAGATGGACATTCCAATCTTATTAATTTTATTTAAACTACTCGATCTTTTTATTTAGAATGCATTAGGAAAGTAAGTGTTAACTAGTAACTACACAATAAAAATTTAGAAGAAAATGCCCAATTTAGGTGACAATCTAGCATCAGCTAAAGTTGTTAAGTTGACATTTTAAAAATCCCTAATCAGTAATCACAGAAGAAACCACCGTACATGGCATCAGATAAATGAGAACATAACAAAATTAAAATAAAAAACAGAGAAAACTAGAGATAAATTAAACTAGTCAATCTTATTGAATCAAAAGTTTAAATCTATGTTTAACATTATTAGAAAATATTAGAAGGGATGACAGATACAATATGAAATCTAGAAAGAATTCAGGTTCCAAAAAGCAGAGATGATTAGATGGAGATGTATCATAATATCAGGAGCATTAATCTTTGTGATAATGTGATTCTAACTTACAATTACTCAATTTATCTATCATATTCATCAAACAAGTAAGATAAAATCTAAAATAGATGTGAATGTGATTCATTAAAAAAAAAAAAAAAAACTAGGGTTTCGGGTTTCGGGTTTCCAAGTTGTATAAAAAAAAATTATATTTTACCTGCAAATCAAACGGTGAATCAACAGCAAAACAAATTGGTTATCCGTCCTTCTAATTCCGTCGTAAATGATGAAGATTTAAAACCTGAGCATAATGATATGCACAACCACGGTCGTGACTTAATCCAAGCTTTTCGTATCTGTTTTGTCACTTTTGTGCAAAGAAACTAGAAAGTGAAGTTTTATGTTGGACTTTATTTGGTACTTTTAGTCTTTGTTATTCTGTCTTATTGGGCTTTATTTGGTACTTTGTTATTATGTCTTATTGGGCTTTATTTTGTACTTTGTAGGTGAATGACTAAATGGTCTTGATTCATTAAAGTATTACTAATATGTGAGGGTAAAATAAAAAATTCAAGGGGGGTATTTTTTAACTTTAAAAAAAATATAAATATACTATTAAAAAAAATTCACAAGCTCCCTCCGCCCTTGAGGACGTCGGATTTTACCAACCATTTGTTCATGTATGTTACTGGATTATTTTTAATAGTGTACTACAACTAAGGAGAGACTCTCATGAGAATACTTACGAGCTCTCCTCTTATAGCAAGATGTGAGTTGTTCACATTTTTTTGTGAATAATAAAATATATAAAAATAAGAAAAGTTGAAACTAAAAGGTCCTTGGAAATTTCACTCTACAAACTTTCTGAAAATTCCTCTTCCAACTCTCCCTCTCCAAAATATTTATTTGGAAATTGAATCTTGTATCACTTAAATAGTTAGTGTAGAAGTTGGGCATTACACTCTAACCTAGTTGGTAGAGAGCCTAACTTTCCAAACAGATGTGTCTGTGTTGGCTACAAGTGCGATTTTGTTATATGAACAGAACATTGACTTTTTTATAACATGGTTGAAACATGAAAGGGGTAGCAATTCATATTTGCGTGTCATATTTGTATCATGTCAAAACATGAGTATGATGTTTTGTGGGTCGAAACGAGCAGAAACACAATATGCGCAACTCTTTTAATAAATTGTTCAAAACCTGACACAATACTATTCGACACGTTTAATTAAAATTTCATACTATTAGAATTATTATGACACGTTTATCAAACAAATTTAGTTAAATGAATCATTTATTACATGATCACGACACGGTTAGTCCAACAGGTTGAGAGGTCAAACACGAACACAATGCGTTTAATTATAATCATATTAATTTGAATCAACATATTACTATGATTTAAACCAAACTCAAAATAACACAATTATAATCCAAATACGTTTATTGCCTTGTGTCGTATTGAAAATTGTCACCCTAGTGAAAATTGTCACCCTACCTAAGCCCCTTTCTTTCTTGTCCCTCTAACAGAGATGTTTCACCCAAAGTTTCAACGTTTGTATACACATCTCAATGGGAGACATTAAAAAAGTTATAGTATATTTTTAATGCAATGACAATTTGAAAATACTTCAAAAGATGAAAGTGAGAGAGGCCGGGGGTTAATTTCTGTTTTCAACCCACATCGACTAAAAGATGAAAGGAGGCCATTAGTCGTGTTATAAAAGAAGCAACCCAGGAGAATTCAAAGCATACCTTTCTCAGCCTTTTGGCTAAGATTGAGTGTAGTATATATTCTTATCAGTTTAAAATCTGATACATGTAACTTTTATTCCTTTTGATTCTTTGACAAACAAAAAGAATTTTTTTTTTTTTTTTTTGGGATGACACATAATTTTGTGGATTTCGAAATGACCTGAGTTCATGTGGGTACTTATGGACAAGCATTAGAGTTACATCTACGCCCCTCCACTCTTTTGTCAGCTTTGGATTTTTGTATTTATAAAAATCCTTAATTGAACCATGTCATTGAAAATCTACAATTTCAAAAATAAATCGTACTTGCAGTTTCTCATAAAAGCAACAACAAAATTTATGATTTTCTTGTTTCAACTTTTTCTGGGTAAGGATTTTCTTGTTTAAACTTGTCCAAGTGTATAACAATTGTTTGGCGCAAGGTATTTTCTTCTTCTTTGTCATCATCATTGCTGTTGCTCTTATTCTTACCATCATCATCATTTGTAGTTTACTACTAAAGAAGAGCATCTCCTAAACCCTTTTGTTGTTGACACTTTTTTTAAAACAAAGTCAAAATTGTTTGAACAATGCATTTTAATGGTTCACATATACCTATAAAGGCATAGTGAAGGAATTGCACTTTTTGGTTTCTAATTGTATTGAATGAGCGTCCACTACAACTCCTTTTTCACCTCTTCAGTTTGGAAAATATCATATTTTTGTATTTTAACCAAATCTTGCAATTAACTGACATCATGAAATTGCTTTTCCTTCGTACAAAGTATTAGTGTTCTTTCTGAACTCATCTCTGCGAGTCTATGAATTCAAAATGTTGCAAAGAAAAATAAAAGTAACCTGATGGTACTTTGCCCGTTGAGATGGTTCTAATGTTTTCCATATGCTTGTATTAATACCATTGCTCTTTCTTTCACTTCAAGGACCTTAGATTAATACACTATATGATTTTATCAAATTATGAAAACAAATTATTTCACGGAGGCTTACATTTTTTTAGCATTTTTATTTCAAAGAAATGATGTCACGCAATATCATCCTTTTTGTCATGTTATTCCACAAAGAAAAATGCATATTTAGTTATTTTATTCTGCACCATTGATATGGCAATCAAATTTCATTCAAAACAAAAATCGCATTTCATTTATGGGAGTTCGAAACTCTCCCTTGGGCAATGGGAAATCTTTGTTGTACTGTTTGTCCATTTCCATTAACAATCTAGCCCCATGGCTTTGAATTTAAAAGCATCAATTTCATTTGTTTTGACCCTATGTTAAATCACCGAGTCAATGTTTGCAGGATATCAAGAGGTAACAAGGGAAACCTGTTCATTTTCAGAATGGTAGATCCATCCTACAGAGGTTCTCTTTAATGTAGCTGTTGCGAGAACTTCTGTCAAGGCAGTTGAATTGTGAAGGTACTTATCAATTTATAGATCGATCAAATTTTGTTGTATATGTAGAATATGTGGATGTACCTTGTCATATATTTTAAAAGCATAATCAATATGCATTTTTTGTCACAGGCTTGAAAAGCTTCCATAATTTAAATTGATGAATAATCTTTTCTTTCGGAAATCTGTTTACTCTCTCTCTCCCCCTCGGTGATTGTAACGCATGCTAAACCAGACTATATCTGTATCCAAATTTATCAAGAAATAGATATGACTTCTTTAGAAATGTCTTCCATCCCTCCTACCAAATGGAACATAAGCTTAGAAGTTTATGTCATCCCGAAGTTATATAACTTTAGGCAGGAGGGAAATAGATGGTACAAATCTTGCTGCCCAGGGCTTAAGAAGATGAAAGAGAAACTATGCATTCTGAAGCTGCTTTGAATTCTATATAACACTGTTGACGCTAAAATCGGCTCCTAAGATCCGATTCGGAATTGATATAGTGCGGGCGTGCCAGAACCAACTATATGGTTCGAGTGTTAGTTGTCAATTTGCAGTCTCTTTGAGAAAATTGACTATCAGGCGATTATAGGAGAAAGAGAACAAGTATACTCCTTAATGAGTTCTAATTGCCTTAATTAAAAGGACTTTAAAATGAGTAATTTATAGTAACAATTGAGAGAATAGAAAATGGAGAGAAATAGATATACAAAAAATAGAGAGAGAGAGAGATTTAGAGGGAGAGAGACAGAATGAGAATAAAAGAGATAGGGAGAGAGAGAAATAACAAGGATGCTATTTTGGGAAAGAGCTTGAGAAAGTAAACAAATAAATTAAAGATTTTGAGGGTGCTAGACCTCTAGTACAACATGCCTCCTTATTTATTTATAGAAAAATACTTAAACCAACTTCCTAAATACAAGCATTCTAATTGTATTATAACTCTATCATACAACTGAAAAATAAATTCAAACTAAACATTCCTAGATAAACACTAATTCAAAAATCAAGTAAACACATAAATCTTATCCAACATAAAGTTCAAAAATATTCCACCCGATCAGTAGCGCCCTTGTGTGTAGCTTTGTTTTGTGTAAAATCTGCCACGTCATTACTTCTTCTCCTAAAGTCCACTTCCATGTTTTTGGCCCACTTAAACCATATGCAGAGCCCAACCTTCTCTCGTAGCCCAATCTCTTGCCATGTTACTATATCTTAAGCCCAATCCCAATTATATCCCAAGCCCAACTACCAAATTGGATGTCAACAATGCCCCCCAATTTTGGTAGCCGTTTTAACCATTCGGCTTCCAAAATTCAAATAACACCCATTGTATCAGAGTTCCACATACACCGTATAATTTCCAACTATTGTCATGATGGTTTAAGTTTCCAAAATCTACCGATTCATCTTACCCATCTAATCCATCATTAATATTGCTGTAATCTTTCCTTCTTCTAATCACACACGCCTCATATTTCTCAAATTCACTTACCTGTGCATCAAACTCCTCTCACAACAATCCTTCCCTTTATCTCCATCAAAACTCCTTTTCCTTTCAGTATGTCATCCAAGACTCAAAAGCAAAATGTCGTTCTTAATCTAGAGTCTCCAATACCAGAATCGACATCTCATACTCAAATGACAAAGATTGCCCTCAAAACCCTACCGTCTCCTGAACTGAACAATGCAACCCTCATCGATCTGACTAATAATGCTAAGGGCCTTGGACCAGCATTCATCAACCGATTTCCTCCGTCACTACCCCCTTTCTATCCACAAGGGGAGGCCCAACTTCCATTCCTTAAACCTATGTACCAAATTGCTGAAGGTGAAAGGCTGTCACTGTCAATCAGGAATTGGTATCCTCCCATGCTCTAATAGAATGATTGGGTGGACCGGGTATCAGCTGCAAAAGGAGATCTATGGAAAGAGATGGGTATATTCGACATCATCAAAATCAGTAAGATTCCTCTGACTCTTGATAGATCTCTGTTCTTTGCATCATTACACTTTTGGTCACCCACCACCAACTCATTACATCTGCGCTGTGGTATAATGGCCCCTACTCTTAGGGATGTTTGCTTCCTTATGGGTTGGAAACCTGGAGGGGAAGATATCAATTACCTTCTCCAGGACTCAGAAATAAATTTTAATTTCCCGGAACAGGATGGCCCCAAGCATCATGTCCAATCTCATGAGCTGTTTCTGAAAGAAATGATTGGAGAAGATGGTATTAAAGTTAATGTACAAGAACATATAGGTTTTTTGTTGTTGTGGTTATGCTGGCACTTACTGTGCGCCTTTGCAATCCAGATTACTAAAGATCTTACCCAATTAGCTATAGCGTTGTCTAAAGGAAAACCTATGGCCTTGGCTTCATTTCTTTTAGCATCATTATATAGGGGTTTATCAGACCTCATTGTTTCAAGCTTTTCTCTGTTTGGAAAACCGTTTTGGCTTTATCAATTATGCTTACATTCTTACTTTCTTGAGTTATCTCCCAAAATCCATCTCTTAGCAAAAGATTCATTGATTTCCTTTGGATATGCCCGGGCTAAACCCAAAGAGTAGTCATTCCTTGACTTTTTTTTAGTTCTTTTATCATCAGTGTACTTTTCGAACTCGCTCTCAATTTTTCCCCTTTGCCAACTGTCGACTAGCCCCCTCGTGGTTGTTTCCTCCAATTGCCGATTCCTCGGTAGAGCAAATTGAACTATACAATACTTCTTGGGGCCATATTCTAATTACAAGGGATATTTCTTACAACACTGTTGCACCTTACCTTGCAAAAAGCTGGACTGGGGTAGAGTTCTATAACCCTACACAACTGGCCAGGCAATTTGGATTGACTCAATTAATTCCAGTACCTCCTCATTCTTCATATAACAAGAATTTTCATAAAAGAGTGAAGTTTATAGACAATGATCAAGTCTGTGATGTTACCAACAAATTTCAAAAACTCTTGAACAATTTTCAATACAAAGAGTTTGCAGAACAACCAGCCACCGACCCAAACTTTAAAAAATGGTGGTCTTCGTATATTGGTTTTACCAGGTCAAAAGAAGCTATACAGCTTGTCAATACTGTAGGTACAAAAATTCGTTCAACTTTGATAAGTCAACGAATTCTTTACAATTGCTACACCCAAAATAATAATAGAGAAGAAACAACGAATTAGAGAATTTGTATAGAGATGGGGGGTATTTTGATGATACAACAGACCCTAGGATTACTTAGATTGCCTACGTATCCCGCATGGAGTGCGGGAATCAAGTCAGAACGTAGTTCTGGTGATGAGAATTGGATCTCTATTTTTGGGGACTTGCCCTTTTTTCTCTGTCTCATTTGTTGAGGGTCTTGAGCCCTTTTTATATAAAAAAAAAAAAAAAAAAACCATAATCGATTCCTTTTAGGACTCGCATTACTTATCCCCTAAGAATCTGAATTACATCATACTTTCCTTATAACAAGATTTACATTATTTGGTTTCCATAGATTATAATTCTTCTTCTAATAGAACTGTAACTAAAAATGGGTTTAGTAATATATTCGTAATTGGGCTTGGGGTTTTATCATCTTAGGCCTTCTTAATAAGTTCAGCCCATTATGCTTAGTTAACCTTGCCCAAGCTTCTTGTAGAGGCCCAATTTAAAGGTTGAATAGTCTCAGTATTTGTGATGGTCCCCTTTGTGATGATGTGTTTTGTCTTAATTGGAAGGGGAGATTTTTGCCCCCACACTTTGCCCCCAATCCCCTTTAACTTGACGTGGCAGCCATAACTAGAGGGAATTGAGAAATTGAGACAGTATCAAGGCTTTTAAGGAGGTTATAGTTAAGGTGCCCCCATGCTCAAAGATGGCGTCTTATGTTGAGCCTTCTTCTGTTCAAGCTATTGGTGCTTTTATCTTTTCAGATTGACGGCGATCACTCTTGGCGATTAGCTTAGGTGACTAGCCTTAATGAATAATGATGGTGATCATTTTTAATGATCATCCTGGAGATCAACATAGTGTTTTTTTTTTAGCAATTAGCTTCAACTTTCCTGATTAGCATTCCGAGGTAATTTATTTTTATCCTCGGTATTGCTCTGTGCTTCAGAGGATTTGATATGAAAATTTTAACCGTCGACTTCTTTGAGTTCGAGGTAATTTTCATGTCATTTTGTTCTGCGGCACTTTTTTGCCTTCAAGAAATTTTGAGGTACTCGGACTCTTGAGGTCTGAAGGCGAATGTTTATTCCTCAGCAGCTCTTTGTGCCTCAAAGGAAACTTGAGATCCTCGGACTCTTTGAGATCCGAAGATGAATTTTATTTCTCGGTAACTCTTTGTGCCTTAGAGGAATTTTGTGATACCTTCGAATTCTTGAGATCCGAGGTATCTGTTTGACTGGTATCCTTAAACTTCTAAGGTCTGGAGTGTGTGTCTCCTCGGCCTCTATATGTGCCTTGGAGGATTCTTATTGATGCCTTTGAATTCTCAACTCTTGGAATATATGCTGCATTCATACTATCATGATCTGAGGAATTTGAAAAGGATAGGCTCAAGAAAGAGAGTCCTTTGATATATAGGTTTCTGATTGAGCGATTTCACTTAAATATCTATTTATCAAGGGCCCCTTTCTTGGCGATCGACAATTGTGGGATTGCACTATATACTGAACTCATGTTTTTCATTTATTTTTGATGTGGGACAAAACTTTTAACGAGTTGTACACTATTAGGCCAAACATGTGGGCCTGTGAGTGTGACGGTCATAAAGAATATTTGCCCCCATTTAGGTTCAGACCTATTGATGTAACTTCGGACTTTTTGCATCCGAGGTGGTAAGTTCCTCGGCCATGAGCCTGAGAGGAACTGTATTGTACCGAACTTTTGAGGTCCGAGGGCATGTAGTTCCTTGGCTATGAGTCTGAAAGAAACTGTATTGTACCGGACTCTTGAGGTCCGAGGCATATAGTTCCTCGGCCATGAGTCTGAGAGGAACTGTATTGTACTGGACTCTTGAGGTCCAAGGGCATATAGTTCCTTGGCCATGAGCCGGAGAGGAACTGTATTGTACCGGACTCTTGAGGTCCAAGGCATGTAGTTCTTTGGCGATGAGCCTGAGAGGGAACTGTAATGTACCGGACTCTTGAGGTCCGAGGCATATAGTTCTCGGCTATGAGCCTGGGAGGAACTGTATTGTACCAGACTCTTGAGGTCTGAGGCATGTAGTTCCTCGGCCATGAGCCTGAGAGAAACTGTATTGTATCGAACTCTTGAGGTCCGAGGGCATGTAGTTCCTCGGCCATGAGCCTGAGATGAACTGTATTGTACCGGACTCTTGAGGTCCGAGGCATGTAGTTCCTTGGCGATAAGCCTGAGAGGGAACTATAATGTATCGGATTCTTGAGGTCCGAGGCATGTAGTTCCTCGGCCACGAACCTGGGAGAAAATGTATTGTACCGGACTCTTGAGGTCCAAGGCATATAGTTCCTTGGCGATGAGCCTAAGAGGAAACTGTAACGTACCGGACTCTTGAGGTCTGAGGTAGTAAGTTCCTCTGCTATGAGCCTGAGATGAACTGTATTGTACCGGACTCTTGAGGTCCGAGGTATGTTGTTCCTCGGCTATGAGCCTGAGAGGAACTGTAATGTACCGGACTCTCAAGGTCCGAGGTATATAGTTCCTTGGCTATAAGCCTGAGAGGAACTGTACTTAGGCCAGATAGTCTGGGCTTCCAAAAAGAGAGAATATATTTTCTTTTCTTAATATCTATTTAGGGCTGCTTATATTGCCCCCATTATGGAAAGTATTGCCCCCATGAGGGAAAGAAAAATATGTCTCGTTTGATGGCGGCGATGTAGATATTTTTCATGTAATTATACGCATCGGCACTTTTTGTGCTTTGGAGGATTTTACATGAAAATTTAACCTTCGACGTATTTGAATTCGAGGTAATTTTCATGTAATTTTATTTATCGGCACTCTTTGAGCCTTTGGAAGATTTTACGTGAAAATTTAACCTTCAACGTATTTGAGTTCGAGGTAATTTTTATGTAATTTTATTCGTCGGCACTGTTTTGTACCTTAGAGAATGTTTTCATGAAAATTTAACCTTCGACTTATTCGAGGTAATTTTCATGAAATTTTATTCCTCAGCAGCTTTTTGTGCCTTAGAGGAATTTTGAAGTCCTCGGACTCTTGAGGTCCGAAGATGAATTTTACTCCTCTTTGCAGCTCGTTATGCGGTAGAGAAATTTTGAAGTCCTCGGACTCTTGAGGTCCAAAGATGAATTTTATTCCTCGGCAACTTTTTGTGCGTAGAAGAAGTTTGAAATCTGTAGACTCTTGAGGTCCGAAGATGAATTTAATTCCTCGGTAGCTCTGTGTGCCTTCGAGGAAGTTTGAAATATACGGGGCTCTTGAGGTCCGAAGATGAATTTTATTCCTCGGCAGCTCTGTGTGCCTTAGAGGAAGTTTGAAATCCTCGGACTCTTGAGGTCTGAAGATGAATTTTTTTCCTCGGCAGTTCTATGTGCCTTAGAGGAAGTTTGAAATCCTCGGACTCTTGAGGTCTGAAAATGAATTTTTTGTGGTTAGGCTTGGCCCCGCTTTTTGGGGCTCTGACGCCACGTATAGTATAATTGTATAGTTGGACTATTTGCCACTTCACTTGGGGATCGATCTTTATTGCAATGCGAATAAATCAAACCCAAACATTAATCAACCTACGAACACGGAACAAACACAAAGTTATTCGTAAGCAAAGTTATCAGAAGCATGTAAAATGATTACACGCAACATATAGCAACTGATTGATGGAAAGTAAGAATTTTAAGAACTTCTTATATATCACAATTAGATTTGTAATTAGAAATTCTAATTAGCAACAAGTATTTACTTGTTCTTGTGTATCAAGTACATTGAATTTACTCAATGCATGTAATATTTTAGGACTTCAAGTAATAGACCAAATAACACAGCTCGTGCATTTAACAATGCCTTTGGCCACGGATCTTTATGCAAGTATAAATTTTAGAAGTCAACGTAGAGGGTCAAATTCTTCTTTTAATTGAGAACTGATGAAGTTGTGCATTCCTCTGAAGAGTCTGAACCAACAATATCAAGTGTTGTGGTCCTAAGGCTCTGATCAATTATCAACCTTCAGTGAACAACTAATGGATATAATCTAAAATTCTGATCAAAGTTAATTTGTGAGCAAAACAGCTAGTGGATATAACTAAAATTGCAATGCTGAAAATCCTCGATAAGGGAGAGAGGGATGAATCCGTAGAGGATTATAATCGAAGAAAGAGAGACTAAAGAATCTGTTGAGTGTTGATAGAGACAGAAGTTCAGGTGGTCTATTTTTTTTATATTTTTACTCAATAGGGTATACTGAATAAGCAATTTGGTTCAAACTGAGTCATAGATCTTTATGTATAATCAGCGTCTACATGAATAACAAAATATGATTGCATCATCTGTAAATATATATATAATATTGATACATATATATATATATATATATATATATATTTAATATGTATTTAATTTTTAATAAAAATTTGTATCACGAAAAGCTTAACCCAAATTGTAAAAATCAAAGTTAGGAAACTTATCTGATTAGAGAGATACGTGTCTGAAAAGGCCTGGGATGTTTAAAATACCCGGCCAATAAGTCAACTGGAGTTTGTGGTGTTGAGTGGCAACCCATTTTTAAGAATTTTCTGAAAGCCTTTGTTTCACCGTCAACCTTGAAAAATTGAATGCTATGAAAAACTTTACCGACCTAAGAGCTCGACTCCTTCAGGTTCTTGGAAGACAAAGTTATCATTTGTTGTTTGTTCCACGTGCGTGTCAATAAGCATTTTCAAGCTTTAAATGCTCTAGAATGAGTCCCCAATTTGAATTAGCAATTATATATATTTTTTATATAGAACTGGGTTACTATATAACCAGTTCTCAAATGAGGTTACAAAGCGGGTTTAGTTCTAGACTAATCCAAAACTGGGACAGCTTTGCTCTTGCAGCCAAACAGTGGCTATTAGGCTATATATAGTCTACATACATATATATATATATATATATATATATATATATATATATATATATACACTTTCAGTCTACAGAGGAGGTAAGCAATAAGAAGCTCGGATGTGGTGGACGGCGGGTTATTCCGCCTGTAGGCGATGGCTAGGCAACGATAAAGATGGCCGGTGAGTCCACGGCTGGTGAGATGGAAACCACCGATGAGACAGATCTGCGAGCTTGGTGAGGACTTGTGGCCGGCGAGCTCGCGGCAGAGTTGGATGGCTGGTGAAAAGGATGGTAATGGCCAGTGACTATGGCTGGGCTTGATGGCAGCCGACTCGGATGGATTCTGTTCCGGCGAATTTCGGTTAAACTCGGCCGATGAAAAGGATGGTGATGGCCAGCGACTGTGGCTGGGCTTGATGACAACCGGCTCTGATGGATTCTGTTTTGGCCGTGAGGAAGCGGCTGTGAATTCTCGCCGGTGTATCAGCGGGCTTGGCCGGTAGTGACGGTCTAGGCCGTTGTGGCGATGGCGGCTTGTGCAACTGTGGACGACGGTTGTTATGAAAAATCGACCAATCTCAAACTTTAACATGCTCATGCGAGCATAAAACCTTCTGTAAATCGCTATGAACCGACTTTAGAAGGAGTTCCATCAGATCTTATCCATGTACCGAGCTTATTTGGATCCCGAGTCGGTATCTGCCCGATCTTCCATTGCCTCTACCCGTTCTAGCATATCCGACCATGTGAACGACGACATAGCTAACGATGAGATCCAGACCGCCTGCGACTCCATCTCGGAGGTCGAGCATGTCTCCAACTTCGTCATGGTGGGTTTGGGTTCCATGGCCGATTGTATGATCTCCTCTGATTATGGCAAGGAGCGTGTGAAGATATACAACCTTATACAAAAAATCAATCATCGATGAAGGCATATACCGCAGGTTCATAAGACGGATTGGAATTTGCTGGAGACGAAGATCAAGAATTGGTTAAATGCTGTGAATATTGCAGTGAAGACGTTGTTCAATGGAGAGAGAATTCTCTATGATCACGTCTTCGCATCATCAAAGTCGATCAGAGAGTCCTGCTTTATAGAGATATCGAAAAAATGAACGATGCTTCTGTTTTGATTCCCCGAAATTGTGGCCAAAAGCAGCAAGAAATCGCTGAAAAAAGTGTTCCGGCTAATTCAAGTTTCTTCAAAAACATGAACTTGTTTCTTTCAAAATTATTTTTTCTATTAACCTAATGCTTAAGTTACAGACTTGAGTTCTGAAGATCAACTGGACTTAATAAGCTTGAGTTCAGATTAGTATGAACCAACAAATATATTTTGCAATAAAAGAACACGTTTATGAGAGCATACTAGTTGTTAGCAAAAATTTCCACGGGAGATCGCGGATTGGACAGTCTGCCCAATAACTGAGATCTTAACATACTGGTTCACCCAAAACAATCTGTTCATGTGATGCAATACTTAAATAATAAAACGCCAGCAGTAAAGCAAGATTCATTAATCACTTCTAGCTAGCGCTTATATAATAATTACGCATGTTGGATTTGTTGATCAAGAATATATAATCAAAATTGACAAAGAATCAAGATCAGAACACTTACCTGATTAATTTATGGATTTTTGGGCTCGGATGGACATCTGATTACCAGGGCAAACACACGTGATGCTTTTTGGGTTTTCTATGCATCAGTCTTACTACGCATTATTGTCCAAAAACATATTAAGCGGCGTTGTTGATGGGTTGATGGAAAGAACCTTATGAGCCGGCTCGCGTTTTTGGACGTCGGCAAGTCGTTGTTGGAGAGGACTTGGGTTCAAATCTTGGACTTGAAGATTTTAATTTCAAGTCACGTTGCTGGACTTGGAGATTTTAATTTGAAGTGTCGTTACTTTGGTGGGGATATACTTCTATACGATTCCCACAGACGGTGCCAATGTGTAGGTGCAAAAATTCGTTCAACTTTGACAAGTCAACGAATTCTCTACAATTACTACACCCAAAATAATAATAGAGAAGAAACAACGAATTAGAGAATTTGTATAGAGATGGGGGGTATTTTGGTGATACAACCGAACCTAGGATTACTTAGATTGCCTACGTATCCCGCATGGAGCGCGGGAATCAGGTCGGAAAGTAGTTCTGGCGATGAGAATTGGATCTCTATTTTTGGGGACTTGCCCTTTTTGTCTCATTTATTGAGGGTCCTGAGCCCTTTTTATATAGCAAAAACCATAATCGATTCCTTTTAGGACTCGCATTGCTTGTCCCCTAAGAATCTGAATTACATCATACTTTCGTTATAACAAGGATTTACATTATTTGGTTTCCATAGATTATAATTCTTCTTCTAGTAGAACTGTTACTAAAAATGGGTTGAGTAACATACTCGTAATTAGGCTTGGGGTTTTATCATCTTAGGCCTTCTTAATAAGTTTGGCCCATTATGCTTAGTTAACCTGGCCCAAGCTTCTTGTAGAGGCCCAATTTGAAGGTTGAATAGTCTCAGTATTTGTGGTGGTCCCCTTTGTGATGATGTGTCTTGTCTTAATTGGAAGGGGAGATTTTTGCCACCACAAATACTCTCTTTGGATCTTATAAGTTTATATCTCTCTTTTTTCAAGGAGGAGAAACCATCCCACCTATTGTTCTTGCCACGGTTCCTATGCCAGAGAATAAGCCCATTAAATCCACCAGTCATGCCCCATCTACAGCTCCAGACGGTAGGACTAGATCACGCTCTTGGCAAAGTAAGTTATGGTCCTCTTCGTACCTCATTGATAATCATATCTATTTTTAGCATAGATTTGTTATTATCTTAAACTGCAAGTGCTCCACCTTCTACACCAAAAGGAACAAACCCAACTTTGTCAGAATCAGCCCCAATTGATCTCTACATTCCTCTTCAAAGCATACCTTCTATAGTTGTTACTCAGGTAACACTCATAATAGAACCATATCCACTCTTTTGATGCATACCAGTTTACTGGCTAACATTTATATTCCAGGGAAAAATAAGGAAGAAAACTGTTGGAAAGAAACCTGTTAAAAAATCAAGAGCCAAGAGACACTTCGTCTTGATTGATGATGATGAAGTGGATGAAGATGAAGTTATGTCCAAGAAAAGGAAATCTGCCACTGAATCTCCCAATGTAAAGTTTCTTGATGCTTGATTTCATATATTATATCTTTGTTCAAATAGTATAACTAAATCGGCATTATTTTCAGAAGACTGCACTCTCTTCAGAACAAAAAACAAGTTGAGATATTACTGTGGACAATGTTGAAAAGGAAAAAATTGAAATTTCAGTAAAACAAGAACAAGGGTCCCCTGAAAAGATTTCTCTTAGTTTCCTACCAGTGGAAATGCACCACATTAGAAAGATGTCAAGATGAGAGACATGGGTACGACCACTGCATCTAGGTATGATACAATAGTATAATGTACTATGAATAAGCCTATTTTAAAAAGTAAGATTAGATGTAGTGATTGGAATTTTTTTTTATGGAGTGGGGTTTCCACAGAGATGCTAAATAACTTCTGTTTCAACAAAATCAGGGGCTATAACAAAGGATTTGTGAACATAAAAGCATTCCCCTTCTGTCCATTATAGTGGATGCAAAGTGTTATTTCAAAGGAGTTTTATAACGATTTAGGAGCAGCAGTTTTGCTTTATATCTATAGACAGAGGAATTAATTGAGAGATTAAATTAGACCATAAAGGATATTCTTGAGGCATATATCCTATGTTTTCATGGACAATTGGAAGTATTTACTTCGATTTTCAGTTTTTGTCTGTGGTATTGTTGGCACAAGGAGGTTGGGGTGATAACGTTTGAGGTTTTGTCTATTACCTCGTGCATACCTCTCATTTGTTGGTTTGAAATAGAAGAAAGGGTTGTATAATCAGACCTTGACTTTATTTAAAAATACGTCGGAGAGAAATACTCCTCTTTGTAATGGACTGCGCACAATTTGGAGGCAGCAGTGGGATGTTGTAAATAGTCGACCTCGTATACTAGATTTTCTATCAGGGAGTAGTTTGCTCGTTATGTCTTCTATATAGGAAGAAAGGCGATTTTTGGAGAAAGGTCAATTTTACTTGTTACATTGACTTTTAGAGGATTGTGTTTCATAATTGAGGCAGTTGCCTCTGGATTAGCGTTACCAAATTAGTAGCGCCGGGTGCATAGGAGTTTGTACGTATATTCTATGGCACTTGGAGGTATGTAGATCATTCCCTTGTCAAAATGGGAGGATTACATTATTATTTAATACAACCAATACATTGTATGATTATTGTGTTTCTTACAATATAGGAACCCTTATACCACTTGGTATATTGGAGTTAAGTGGAGCCCTCATAATAAGGTTGCGTCTACTTAGGAATAGGAGAATGTTTTTCGCTCACAGTTTCCAAGCATACTGGAAGAAAGTAAGGGCGAATTCCGAGGACGGAATTCTTTTTGTTAGGGGGGAAGAATGTAATACCCCTAATTTTAAAAGGATAGTCTCGATATTTATTTATTTGTTTTAATTGTATTTTTAATTATTTAATTGATTATTTGACTAATTACTTATGGGTTTAATTGAATTAAGTATTACTTGAGTATTTGATTATGTGTCTATGTGTTATTTATATTAGTTTATGTGTTAATTGTTTAATTAGATTATGTGCTTACATAGTGTTTAATTAATTGTAAATTAAATATTTTCTTTTATTTTATTATTTTCTTTTATGGTTATGGTTAGTAATAATAGGCCAACCAATTGGATCCCATGGACTACTTGAATAGGAGGTTGGATGGGTACAGATTATTACCCATGGATAGTTGTGTATATATATATATATAGATATATATTATATACATATATAAAAAGGAAAGTAATTTATTAATTACTTTTATGCTAACTTGGGTAGTAATATTTAATTCTATGTATATGTTTTATATTTAAATAATAAAAATATACATAGATTTGATACGTGTTATGTTTTAAGTTATTTTATAATATTATGGTAAATTAAGTATTATTGGATAATGCATTAATAAATAATGGGTAATTTATTAATTACTTTTATGGTAACTTGGGTAGCAATATTTAATCTGATATATATGTTTTATATTTAAATAATAAAAATATATATAGATTTGATACGTGTTATGTTTTAAGTTACTTTATCATATTATTGTAACTTAGGTATTATTGGATAATCCATTAATAAATAATGGGATGTGTATAATTTATTTATTTAATAAAGATATACATAAATTATATACGTAACATATTTTACTTACCTTTATAATATTTTAATATATATATATATATATATATATATATATATATATATTTTAAGTTGACTTGGATTGGGAAAAGAATTAGGGTTATTTTATTTAGTCTATAAATATATAGCTATAGGTTGTAAAAGGGGGTTAGAAATATTCACGTGATATATTCTAGAGAGAGAGAGTTAGAGAATGAAGGAGGAAAAGGAAGGAAGGAGGAGAAAAACCCTGCAAAGAGAAGATCAAGGACGAAGAAGTTTAACTTTCGATCCGAAAGTTTAAGGTAAGTTCTTCTTCTATCTCTTTCCCTTTGATTCGTGTTTCTGTACATGCCTAGGAAATTCCAGGATTTATTAAACACATAAAATTAAATAATTATGCATGTTTAATTGGATTAGAACATAGGTTTTATGAATTTGGTTCATATATGTTCTTGTGTTATGAATTAATAAATGCATAATTTTGATTTGATTTCCGATGTGATTTTTACATGTTTAAATTATGTATTTTTCATATCTGTGGAATGATGGAACGTAGAAACATGCCTAGGATTCCTGAACATTAAATAAGAACTAGGTTTGGGTTTAAAGAAATTTAAATAGACTCAATTATAATGATGTTTGCTATTTGAATGTTTTAAACAAACGAATAGATTTAATCTTTTAATATGTTTTAGTAATTGAGATTAAATGTGTAGGATGAATTGGATATGGAGAATGCTTATTTGACGGTATAATAAAATATCATCATATGTATAAGATTCAGTTTGTGTAGGACATATGATATAGGAAGCTTAAATAAATAATAAGTCATTCCTATTTTGTGATAACTTGATATCATATTATCATAGTTATTTCTGGATTGTTTGATGTATTTCCTTAATCGTTACATCAATTGTTGGATTGTGTGGTTTAATGCACCAGTATGGAACGGTGGCATTCTAGGGACGAATTAACTTATCAGTTAAGTCCTACCTATTTTATATAAGGGAATGGATTAACTAAAATGTTAAGTCCTACTTATATTCAAGTCAGGTCAGCTGAACAAGTTGAATGACTTATGGAGGATTAATTTATTATATAAGGGAATGGATTAACTAAAATGTTAAGTCCTACTTATATTTAAGTCAGGTCAGCTGAACAAGTTGAACGATTTATGGAGGATTAATTTATACTGAATAGGATGGTTACTAGATTATATATATATAAGTATGGTGCCATAATATAGTTTGAGTCTCAGGATCAGTGGTTAGGGCGCGTATATCGCTAGGGATGTGTAGCTAGATATAGTGTAGTTGTGTACCTTGGTGGGTTTAGGTACTCATGCCCACTATATGTGCATTTTGCATGTTGCTTACTATTCAGGTTGAGACAACCCTATAGTCTAGTGGGGTTCCTTTAGTGTGTGTATATATATATATGGACTACTAGTTACTGTTAGATATATACGTGTATCGGATCTCTGCTTGGACTGTAGTAGAGTAGAACTTGTTTCTGGGCCTGACCCACCATTATTTTTCAGGTGTTCGTCAGGAGTAGAGGTTGTTCGTGCTAAGCGGGGATCAGTTTACTTCATTCTTCTGATGCTACATAGGAGTTCGTTTATGATTCAGTTTCCTGATTTAGACAGTTATTGTTAATATTTGTTTAGTTTGGATGTTCTAGGGGTCCACACAGTATGGATTCCCGAGTTGTATTTTGGAGGATTAGTTGTATTAGAAGAGTTTATTAATTAATGGAAATATATTCTGAGGTTTATTATTAGATTATCATTTTAGTTTCTTGTCAGCATTTTATTTATGCTTCTTCATTCTTTTGTATTCGGGTATTCGGGTGTGGGCCTGGCCAACCTGCATTCGTAAATCCAGGGGTATCACATGTATTCATTCGAAAAGCAGAGATATATTAAAAGAAATTCAAGCTTGTCTTTGTTAATGCAAAAAAGAGCTTAGTTCACAAGTTCATAATTATCTGTGTTCAGCAAATATTCATTAGGTTAAGGCAATTTTAGGTCTATTAATTTAATTTTTCCTATTATATGTTCATCTATACTTAAACCGGAATATTTGTTATTATGGCAGTACCTGTGAAAGATGACGAGTTTCATGAAGAGTGTGAATTGTGTTTACCTACTTTCATTCGAAGCAGCGCCAAAGTCACCCACTCTCAAAATCTTCATTATAAATACACTATTGACATCAATTATTTCCTTCTTCAACATTGGCAGCCTTATACAACTCCTCTCGAACTCTATTCCTCGGATGATCCAATAGTTGCACAAGGAACTCAGAACGCATTAGTTTGGACTGTACCTGCAATATAAAAAAAATGTTACTGCCAAACAATAGTACAACTTGTACCTTACATATTTTATACATACATATAAATAACAATGATAACACTACTTACACAAAATTTCTCATTAAAGTTAGTGCCATTCCAGAACTGCATGTACCTCATAACCATCACACCACAAGTATTCCTGATATGCAAACAGTATTTAAGTGATGTACTCGGCAAGGGATAGTATTAGATTTAAGATACGGTGAAAGAAAAAATAATTATGCACTTGTATTGAAATATACATTTACATACGGATCATCCTGCCGAGGGATTTTATGGTCTGTCTTTGTTATGTAAGCTGGCCAGTTCTCTTTCCCCAGGGCAACCGCAACAAACTCATTCTGTCATACACATCAACCTGAAGTAAGTATGCTTTTTTCAAAAACCAAACTTTAACAAATCGGGTTGATTTCATTAGATAGATGTCTACCACACAATCCCCAAATGCTTTTTATCTGTGCGGTCGTCCGATTCCACATAGGTAATCCACTACTTTATTGGGTCGGTTGACAACGAGTAAAAACCAATGTTTGTCAATGATTCCAGGGAAGAATAACTATACGGTAATGAACATAAAGTTAGGGACAACAAAACATATTGGACAATGATGAGTGCTGAAAAGTGCACTTTTTAACCCCCTTAAGCATGAGTATTCTAGGACCTTTATCTATCTTATTTTCCCATTTTAGTACTTATTTGTGTTTTTGTGTATTTCAAGTCAATAATGTTAAAATGGGCTAAAAATGGTTTCTTAAGGCCTTTTTGGAGTCAAACTAAGTCTTAGTGAGGATCCGGAGCAAAAAGGAAACAATTCTGAGATGAATCAGAGAGAGGAGCAAAAGAGGAGCAAAAAGAAGCAAAAGGCGGAATTCAACAATTTACGTTCAATCCAAGATTAAAGTTCGATCGATCCAACACAGATCGATCTCAGCACTTCAAGATAAATCTAAACCCTAACCCTATGCAGAAGTTCCAAAGTTCGATCGATCCAACATTATCCTTCGATCGATCGAACACCCTTATCCTTATCCAAATGATTGATCTTATCCAGTTGTACCACCCTACCAATCACTTTTGTCCTTTTCCCAAAAATATCTCCTAAAATATCTCAGACTTGTCCTTATCCAAAAAGCGTAGCCCAGTTGAATCGATCCAACCTCAGTTCGATAGATCTCAGCCAAGTTCGATCGATCCAAGTCCAAGGTTCGATCGATCGAACTTCCTTCAGTGCGAAAAAGTTAAATCTTTAGCTCATTAAAAATTATCCTTATCCAATCATTAAGAGAATATTGGAGTGCATGCCGGATCATTTTTTGGGGCCATATTCCTGACTTAGTGACTAAGAAAATGACCATATATATAAAGGGAAGTGACCCATTTTGTAAAAAGCTTATCATCATTTTATTTTTACATTGTAAATATTTTCTTGTTCTCTCTAGAAAGTTAGAGATTAGGGTTAGAAGAAAAGGTGGAAGTGGAGGCTCATCTCAAGAACACATCTCTAGATCCACTCTCTCTCTCCATCTCTAGAGCTTCAAAGAAGAAGAAGAAGAAGAAGATTGAGCCATATTTGGAGCTTAATTCCATGACCACATCCACCTCCTCCATGATTGGCTAGATCTACACTTAGGGCTTGGATGAGCCCTAAGTCTTGTGTAATCTAAACCCTTGTATTTTTATTTTTGGGGATTTTATATATATATTGTTGTGATTAATGTTCAAGCCTTGTGAATTTCATGAATCTTGGTATATTTCCATGATTTATGTGGTTTAATGCTTCCAATTGATCATTTCCCCTCTATCCATATGTCTATGTATGCTAGAGTAGATGTTCATGTGCTTGTCTCTATTTCTTGTGTTGTTGATGCATGTCTATATGTATTGATGCTATAAATCTAGAGATTGTCAAAACATAGTGCTCAATGGAATGCTCTTGCTATTTTCTCGATGGTTCATACTTATTTGTTGGATGTTCCATGCTTTTAAATGCAAGTAGCATATGTCTCTAACCTTGAGGTGTATTTGGATTGTGAGCTTAATGAAAGGATTAATGACTTGTTTTAATCTATTGTGTCTTTCATATGTTGTTTAGACAATATATGCTTCATTGATTAGATATATTGTGCCTTTCACATGTTGCTTAGATATTAGATATTTAATTGGTCATCCTTGCTTATTGAATCAACCAAATACACACACACACACCAATATTGGCTAAACATGGTTCTTTATTGAATGGGTTTGTCAATTAATTTGATGGTCTATACTTGTGCTTGATGGGTTGTTCTACAATTTAATTCATACTTGTAGGTAGGAAGAGAATCTATGCTTGTTTAGATATTTCATGGCTTATTATTGCAAATTCCATGATTCTCTAGATTGATGTGTGCTACAATTGTGACTAATTTAATGGGTCATACTTAAACTAGATGGGTTGTGCTACAATTAGTTTGGGTAAGACAATTCATGCTTTAATTAGATGGTCCATGCTTAATATTGCAATTGGTAGTCGCATTTTGTTCACAACAATGTATTCCCCATTAATGGAAAGCAAGCGGTTAATTAAACAAACTTAGTGGTGATTCCAACACCCTAAGTCCTCTCTTCTCATCTCTTAAATCCCTATCTCTACTTAGTTTTATTTTACTTTCATTTTAATTAATTGTTTTCTAGATTAATCAACCAATCTCTCTCTTTGCAATCATTTGGTACATTAGAGTCGAAGTTAAATTCCAACACGTATAATCCCTTTGGACGATCCCTACTCACTCTTGCTACGTTAGTAGTAGTGTTGGTAGTGGTTTTTATAAATTTAAATTTGACCCAAAAGGCTTTTCTTGAACCGCACATTCACTACACCAATTTGGCGTTCACGAGCGGCACCCATCAGACAAAAATAGGACGATTTATTAATTCGTACTTAAAACATCTTCTACATTACTGTAATGCACAACAAATTACTGTAAAATCATAAAACTAACCAGCTCGGATTCCTTGAACACCGTCGAATCTTGAAGCTTACATACTCGTTTGTATTGTTCCCGTGCTTTTTTTTATCAAAGGCATGCGCTCCTCTGCAGTGTCATATTTAATAACATTGTGTTGATTCATACACTGGACAACGCAACTATCAAAATAATAGTGTCGCAGCTTCGCTCCTTGTTCTTCGTTCAACAGCATTGCCTAGAATTTGACCATCTAAATTCAGAAATGAAACTATCATAGGTTCATCATATCATAACAGTAAAAATACATATCAAAGAATTGAAAAAGCACGCACCAAGTTCGAGATCCAGTTTGGGTGAAACAACTCGTGTATGTCCGTCCGAGTAAGATGCATATCGTACATGGAAACTAGAATTTCACTACAAAATGTACATCATTCTTACAAATTAGTATACGTTTTGTAATACAATTGGTCTTAGTAAATAATAAGGCCCAAAGGACAATACAATGAACAACAATATATGGACTTAGGAAATTCAGAAATGTGGGTTACACTTACCCTTTATCTTGATCACCACCTCGCACAGCAGCATAACTCAATAATTTATTCTACTTTGGAGTCAATTGAATTTTCTTAGTATCCCTCGATACCCATGGAGAGAACATGTATGCTGCAGGGTTTCTGCTCCTGCTACCTCTTTTGACTTCTCTCACTGCATCCTTCCCTTTACTATGTAAAGTTTGGGACGAAATATCAATGACTGGACAACTAGGAGTTATATGTGCTGCTCCTACGTTCTCCTCCAAAGCCATGCCCACAACATCATTCAACTCTGTCCTCTCATCCTCATTCAGTATGTCATTGCTGCTGGAAGTAAAGTGGGCATGATCTGTACCACAAAATTCTGGTGCCTCACCTGCTTCAACAGGAGCGCCAAATGTTTCCCTCTCATCTTCATTTTCAGAATTTTGCGCCGCATCTTTATCCTCAACGGACACTCCCCCATCTGCTGTACAAACACTCGGTTTTCCTCCTGCCCTTTTCGACTTTTTCTTCACCAATCTCTTCATTTTCTCCACCTTCCTCTTCAACGTTTTCCTGTTTTCTGCTTATCTTTCCATTTCGTTACGAATTTCTTTAACGTAACGCTGCATACAAAATTTTAAGGATTAAACACTAATCAATTGCATATTCACAATTTCATTCACACTCATTAACCGTAAAGTAATATATCGTTACCTCAACCTCACTTTCCGAACAACTACCATTATCTTTTTCACCTCCACACCACGACGATGACGGACAGTGGGGCACATTCACCTTGAAAGGAATTAACTGTTCCATATAAATATTTCAAACCAAATGTACGTAAATAAGGAAACGGTGTCATATACAACATAAATTGGGAACTTTCAAATACTTGTAAAATTTAGTGTCATACCTCACCCATTCCAAAACCTCCCATTTTCAACTCCCATTTAAAGCGTTCCCGTACTAGGGTTGTGTCCCAAAACTGAAGACTGCTTATTTCGCCCATGCTGGGATAACAGCGGTATTCCACTTTACACCTCATCAGATAAAGAAACTGATTTAAAAAGTACCGACTTTAATCAGTAATGATTCATAGTAATGACATAAATTATAAAGTTAATTGCATATTATAAGTAGCTTGTGTTATTTACCTGCAAGAAGAGCACGCATCCGATATACTCGTGCTTCATTTTTCCACCTCCTTCAGATTCACCCAAATGAGCCACCAAAGTTTCAAGCACGTAGGTACACTAGTTGTATGACTTGATTTCATTGACATTATCCACTGTCTTTAATTCTTTCACATGCGCACTATAACGCCCATTGGGCGTTAGAAAAGCCACACATGCAAAAAGAACAAAAGCTCTTTTGAAATCATCGCCAGGCTCACATTGTTGTACCCTTTCCATCAGATCATTTACATGCAGCCCACTTCGATATGCACCTTCAGTTACCCAATCAGCTTTAAAAAGCTGACATGTAGGAACGTCCCTAATTCCAGCGGGTAAGCCAAAGATTTTCTGGACATCAATAGCATTTATTGGAAGATATTGATTATCTTCAAGTTGAATGCGCCGTTTCTTGATGTCCAAATGCCCAATTATATAATCAAAGAGTGAGGTAGACAAATGGTCACATTTTAGGTTTAGCAAATTGCCAAAACCTATATTTGCCACATCCTTCCTCTTTTCGTCTCCAAGTGTACATACCGTGTTAATAAATTTGGAGAGTGAGCATTTGTTCCACCCACTTTTCACCTTGTATTGAACCTGCAACTTCCCAATAAATTTAACGTCACATTACAAATTTCATTTTACTAGCAGTAAGGAACCATCAATTATATTCTTTTATACTTCATATTATGTTATGAAAATAATAACAAATTATATTAAAAATTTAATCAAACTCCCCAACTTACCTTCTCCTTCTTCTTTTTGTTCACTAGTAACCCTCCACGGCTTTTGAACTCCGAATCACGCAATATTTTTTCGTCATAATACGGACGCTTCTCCACCATGGTCATACCATTCCATGCTTCCTTACATTTCAATTCGGATATTTTTTTATCCCCACCCTTCACTGCCCATGGACTTGTTGATACTCCTTCATGAAAGCAGCCTTCATACACACAATATCATATATAATATTAGCAAATCAACATTAGCATTTCAATTCAATAGATATGCTTGACAACTTATTTCACAACTTATCATTTCAAAGATAAACATGTTGCATCAAATATTCACTAAACTTTCAGACAACTGAAAATTATATTTACTCAACAGAGAACTATAATTGATACAAATGCTATTCTTAACATTAATACTAAAATGAATGTATACTTACTTGAACAATAGGTAAACTCCTCCTCCACGACGCATATTATTGACTGATGCGCTACTGCTTGACTGCAGATCATAATTCTCTTCGTCTGCCCGAACATTATAATCCTCATCACGAGTACGACTACGAGTATGAGCAGGACTAGATGATTTAGGGGGGGGGGGGGGTGTACAACCCGCAAAAGAAGATTGATTCTGCATCCTTTGCATCATACATTGAAGGGTAGGAGAAGGAGGCGGATCAACGACATTGTCCATTTTTTTTTTTCCGTATAGGTAATTTTTTTCGTAAAGGACCTTTCTTGCGAGCTATCGACTTCTTGCGACCCATTTCTAAATCAATCTTTAAAGCGCAGCAAAACACACTCTATTATGCATAAACAACCTTTCCACCAATTGTCAATCAACAAAATTTTAAGAAAATTCCCCCAAATTTTAAATATATGCAAGTATAAATACACAGTATAATATATACATACACTAACATATACACTAACAACGTCAATAGACATGAGAAAATGCCCGCTTTCAAATCCAAATCACTGTTACAACCAACAACAACAGAAGGTTTTGGTGAAAAGAATCTGAATTCGTTCTCCTTCACTCTTTTATTAATATATATATATATATCTAATTTACTCAACAGGTTATTTTTTACTTAATTGTTTATTTGTTTCCTTACTTTTCCCACTTGTGTAACTGACAATGATGAAATGTGGGAGCATTACTTTGTGGGAAATCATGGGAAGGTCTTCGGCTTATTTTCAAAAACATTACAACCATGTTCAGTTATTTATAATGAACAATCATAACTCTCAATGCAAACTTACATTTCATACAATGGAAAATTTATTCTAACATATTAAATTGGAAGTGTAAAACCTCCATTTCTTATTATACTGAATATCCCAAATATATTGTAGTATTTACCACGATTAAAACACTGCATTACAGGAATACAATGGGAATTTTATTCTAACATCTTAAAATGGAAGTTTAAAATATAACATATAATATAGAATATAACAACTTTTTCACAATTTATTAATATGATTTTCACAATTTCTGATTCAATTTTTCACAATTTAATAACACTTCAAGAATAACTAAACAAAACTAAAGAAACACAATGTCATACGATTCACAAATTCACTTACAAAACCAGTACACTGTAACTTCGCTTCCTCAGCCTTAAATCAACCACACGACACTGCACCTTCCTCTTCCCCGCCGTTCAATCAAACATTTCCAAACAAATTGTAATTTTGGAAAGAAGAAAATTAACGAAAGCTGGGACAATGTAAGAAAGACCAATTTATTTCTTTCTATATTTTGGGAGAGAAGAACAAAGAAGATTCAGAACAGACGCTATACATTTGTCACTGTAGCTTCATCTTCTTCGACGTTCAATCAAACATTTGGAAATAAATTGTAAATTTGGAAAGAAGGAAGACAAATCGGGAGAGAAAAACCAAAAAGAAAATTACATATTTCGAAGAGGCGATTCGTCAGTGTTGGAAAGAAATTGTAAATTTGGAAACAAGGAACAAAAATTGGGCAAGCAGAGTAAGAAAGAATATTATAAGAAGTGGCGCAGATAAATTCGAAGTCCTCCAATCGCCCCTCAATCGCTCCTCAATTGTGTTTTCCAAATCCTCCTTCCGACTTAGAAAATGAAGGATAATTTGGGATATTTTTGAATGTCAAGGATATTTGAGTAAATTTTTCAAATTTTAAATATATGCAAGTATAAATACACAGTATAATATATACCTACAGTAACATACACAGTACATACACTACCGTAATCACCGAGGTAACTTTTTGTGGGCCAAATTTTTTTAATTACGTGGCCCAGATTGGGCCACACATCCGAACGGGCGGGAACAGGAAGAGGAGAGGATTCCTGCCCACGCTTACACCCTATCCTTTAACACTCTTATATTGTGTGTTTGGATAGTATTAGTTATAAGATAAAAGAAAAGAAAAGAAAGGATAGTTTAGTGAGGAAAGAAAAGAAAAGAAAAGAAAGAATAGTAATAATTTCTATTTGTGTTTGGATAGACCGGGGAGAAAAGAAAAGAAATGATAGTTATTCTTGTTTGGATAAGATAGAGGAGAGAAAAGAAAAGAAAGGATAATAGACAAATTACTTTTTTATCCTTTTATAATCACGGGACTTGAATAGAATAATAAATTTGTGTATTGATTTGTGGAGGCTAATTTTGGTATTATCAAAATACCACTAAATCACTATCCTTTCTCTCCCTATCTTCTCAAAATTGAGGAGAAAGCAAATGAAAGATACGGAAGGATAGCTATCCCTCCCTATCTCTCCCTATCCCTCCACTTAACTTACCCAAATACACACTACACTATCCTTTCTTTTCTTTTCTTTTCTTTTCTCTCCCTATCCCTCCAAATCAACCCTACCAAACACACCCTAAAATAATTGATTCGAGGGCTCATATCTGCATAACCCTAAACCCTAATCCCTCTCTTTTCTCAGTCACGACCTAATCTGATTCAAGCATAAGCATCGGCGACGACGACTATCCGGATCTCATCACCCCCAACACTTATTTACTGGACCAAAGAAGGCCGAAAAAGTAAGATTCGGGAGCACACTCGCCAAGAACTACAATGGCCGACACGATCTCGGACTCCTTGGTGATCGACGACTCGAAGAAAGTGAACAAGTTCCTCGAGGATTCCAATATCAAAGCCGTGTGCTCTATTTTTCCTTATCTCCTTAATTTAGGGGTTTTTGATTTCGAGTTTGATTAGTTTAGGGTTTGTTTCGTTTCAGGTCACGACCGGCGATATATTGTATTCGTCTGCAAAGAAGTTCGAGGACTTGAATCTCTCGCCAGAATTGCTGAAGGGTTTATATGTGGGGATGCAGTTCGAGAGGCCAAGCAAGATCCAAGCCTTCAGTCTGCCGATGATTCTCACCCCGCCTTACAAGAACCTGTTCGCTCAGGCACACAATGGTTCTGGTAAAACCACTTGTTTCGTGCTCGGCATGCTCAGCCGTGTAGATACGAAGCTTAATGCTCTCCAGGCGCTTTGCATATGCCCTACCAGAGAATTGGCCATTCAGGTTTGGAATATATATACAGTAAATATGTATTGATCTTTATATGGTATTTGTGTTTGAATTCTGATTGTTCCTTGGAGTGCTTGTGAAATTATTAGTTAATGGTACTCTTTAGGTCAGATTTGAGTCTTAAATTGCACTTCATTTACGTGTTCTTTCTATATATATTTATCGGTTATGTTTTATGGTCTAAGGGCTAATTCAGTAAGTGATTTTTAAAAAAATGTGTCTTATCATCGCAGAAGACTGTAAGTGGTTGAGTTTAAAAAATAACTTTTTAATAACTACTCTACCCTCATATAATTGTGTTCTCTCTTTAAGGTTTCTCTCTATGATTTTTCTAAGGAAAATGAATTACATGTAACAAATTCCAAAAAAATAAAAAACATAATACTACCTAATATATTTTAAACGAATATATAGCCTTTTGGTTACCATTTATATTGATTCACTATAGAAAACAATAATTTATAGAATAGAATTCTATTCAATTTCAACGTACTTTCTTTTTAACACTATTTTTATACCCTACATAAATATTATGTAATTATTTATATAATAGAATTCTATTCTCGGAGAAAAATTGTCTTTTAGGTACTTTCTTAATACTCTTTCCAATACCCTACCATGTAATCCAAAATCCATATATTTTAAATTTTACTTTTTTTAATCTTTTGTAACATCTTTTTCATATCCAAAACCTATATATTTTAAATTTTCATTAATTATTTATATAATAGAATTATGTTCCTAGATAAGAATTCTTTTTCACTTTCCTTAATTTTTGTAACACATTTTTTAATACCCTACAAAAATATTATGTAATTCAAAACACATATATTTTAAATTTTACTTTCTTTAATTTCTGTAACATCATACCTACAAAAATATTATGTAATCCAAAACAAATATATTTAAAATTTCCATCAATTATTTATATAATTGAATTTTATTCCTAAATAAGAATTCTTTTTCAAGTATTTTCTTTAATCTTTGTAAAACCCTTTTCAATACCCTACCTAAATATTATTCAATCCAAAACTTTTATATTTAAAATTTTCATATTTATTTATTTCATTGAGTGAATGTGGTTGTTTTATTAATATTTTTGTATTATAAATATAAAATTGTTATGAGTATCAGATATTAAGGGCAAAAATGTAATATGTACAACTTTCAGACTTCAGCTTTTGTATATAACGAACAATCTTAATGAATTCGGCACTCAAAATTAAAATGTTATCAAACAGGTTTTCAAATTAATACATTCAGCGCTTAAAGATTCAATGCTTAAAATTCAGTACTTGAAATTTTCAGTACTTAATTTTCAGTTTTATCAAACACCACCTAACTAATGGTATGACTACATGGAAATTTTGTTTTGCAAGTTTATGGTTTAAATGATGATATTTTAAAGATAAGATATATGTGTATATTGATATGTATTTATATATTTTGTTCTCTCTACATTCACTTTTAATTAATTATAGTGAGTGGATGGTTCTCTTTGTTCGCAGGGTTTAATTAAGTGTACTCTTAATACACTGAGTTCAGACTTCAGTGTTGATTTATTATCAGTGCAGTAGTGTGTAATTCCTAATGTATAGTTCAATTCTGCTGGATCTTTGGAATTTTTATGAATTTAGGGCTTAATTAACGTAGATGGTTCTTTGGCATGTTTGTGTGTTCACGGTTTAATTGATGTTGTTCTTTAGGGTTTGAGTTGAGGTTTTAATCCGTAGTAGCAGGAGGGATGAACGGTGTATATGGATGCATATATAATTTTGCTTGTTTTTTTTTAAGTTTTATGAGGTCTGGATTTTTATTAATGGTAGCGAGTGATGGTGCAGAACATGAAAGTTCTTCAGAAGATGGGAAAGATCACAGGAATTACTGCCAAATGTGCTGTGCCAATGGATAGCACTAATTATATTACAGTTAAGAAGCGCCTACCAGTGACGGAGCAAGTGGTGATTGGCACGCCTGGAACTATAAATAAATGGGTGGAGGCAAAAAAATTGGGCATGAGTTATATGAAGATTCTTGTTTTTGATGAGGCTGACCACATGTTGGCTGAGGTACATATTTTCTTAAAATTATATTCTATTATTTGTAATGCTTATAGTGAAATTCAAATCTTTTGGGGGCCTTTTGAGAAAGTATATTATGACTTTCTCAACTCAACTAGTGTGTACGACATCTTTTTTGTTGGGATGTCGAGTTCTAATAAATTTGGACTTTGCATAAGTCATGCACAATGTTTATTGGTGTGGATTGTGGACTCTCTAATAAGATTTTGCATTATTGATCTGTTAACATGTCTACCTCATAGAATCGTAAATGCTGAGTTCTAAGCACTGATTCATTACGAAAACGATTATCAATATGTCATGACATTCGAGAAAGACTGAAACCATAGAAATTTAAGAGTGTGTATTTTTTTTTCCCCAATTGTCCAGATGCATGATTGCATATGTATCCATTTGGTGATGTTCCTGGAATTCTTAACTTCCATCTTGTCTTCATCTTTTGCCAATTTTTGCCATATTATGTAAATATGTAAGATTTAATGTAATGACCTTGACATTTTCCTTCCCTTTTTTCCGTTTTTACGGATTTTCTTTTTCCGTTGACCTTTTCTTTTTTTCTTTGTTTTTTTTGTCCCTTCGGTCTTCGGGTCGTCTTGAGTATTCGGGAATAGTTTCCGACACTCTTTCTTTTAGAGATTGGTATCAACCTTGTGATGACGGTGCCATCTCCTTTCCATTTACGACGTCTTCCTTTTCTTTTATTAGTACTTGTTTGTTTATCGTATCCCATCACGTGACCTTAGGATTTGTGCTCGGATTTGACTTCCGACTTCACGTGCGTTCACTCCATTTGATTTCCATGAAATGCGTATCTTTACTTTTGTAGAAAGCGTGCTAGATGGTTTTTTTTTTTTTTTTTTTTTTTTTTTTTTTTTTTTTTTTTTGTAGGGGTATGGATGCATAGTTTCTTCGGAAACATTTTCTTTTCTTGGGGTGTTTTTCGTAATTATCCGCTGTAATTATTTTTCGTCTTAGAGACTTTTGTGCAATTATTCCTTGAGATATTTAGAGGGGGGGACCTTTTTGCAATTTCCTGAAAGTGTGACAAGTGTCGCACTCTCATTTGTTCAATTGTCATCATTCCATTGGTGACACTTGGAAGCCTTGGATGATGACATGGGGAGGGTGAGGATTCACCCACTTGTTGGCCTACGATTGATGCACTTGTTGGCTTTGGATGTTGACAAGTGTAGGGCTTAGATAAAGCCTTGTGAGGAGGCTTAAGATGGTGACAAGTGTAGGCTTAGGATGTGATCTTATGAGGGTGTGTGAGGTATTGACAAGTGGTGGGGTGAGATGAGTTGTGTGTGTGTGAGAGGTAGTGCTAGCTCACATAGTGAGTGGAGGAATACACTAAATTCATTTTAGGTATTCTTCTGTTTCTCTCTCTCTCTCCCACCTTGCCTCCATTATAGAACACCTTAGACCTAGACCTTTAGCCTTGGTTTTGAACCATTTCCTCTCACCTTTTGGCTTAAGTCTTGGAAGACGAAAGCTTCCCCTCATCCTCCTCTATAATACTCTTGTCAGGTTTCTTGATTTACCTTGATTTGCTTTGGATTCTAGAGATTCAATTCTCTAGTGAGGTAGGGGATGTCCTATGTTTATACCCTTAGTGTTTTAATGCTTATTTTGGGGTTAAATGTATGTTGTATGCATGCTTTACTTCTAGAACTTGCATATAGGTTGCTTTAGTATATGATGAACTTAGGGTTTTATGATGAATATAGCTTGTATACAACCTATATATTGTGTATGTGTTGATTCCTTTGGGTAATCTTAAATCTAGAAACTTTCATGTATGGTGGTTACTTAAATCTAGTGATTCCTATGTAGATAGATTACTTGATTTATGTATAAAGCATGCCTATAAATTGTTGTATATATTCTATGCTATGTTGATGTTGAGATAAGGACTTGAACTTGCTATGTAATGAGGGTAATGTATTTTATAAGTTGACGTGTTATTGTAGCTTAGAGATTTGCATTGTAAACTTGTAGTAGTATAGTTCTTATGCGTGAATCATGGTGTGTGTGCCACTACAGCTTTAGGAGCATAGTGGTCATTATTCCATTCATGAGTTCATTTGATTTTAAGTTGTGTATGCACGGCATACATAACAAGTTTGAAGGATGGACGCAATCCGAATATTGAAAATAGTGGACACTGGACATCGCGTCTAGTGGGTGGAAGGTCCCATAGCACATTGGCCAATGGGGTGCGGAAGTGCACCAATTCTCTTTTGATATCCGGGATTTGATTCCGGTATCTCTTTTCACTACATTGCATCATGGAGTACATGTGTGAGTTGCATCATAGTGGAGTCTATGGGCAAATTATTTGGTAACTCTTGGAGTGATGTTTGCCTTGTTATCCTTTTAGCTTTGTGGTTATTGTTATCACAGTATATGCTCATCGTTTGCTTTTGCTTTCATTTACAAGTTGACAATACTTTTGAAGTTGTATCTTGTTGAGTTCATTTGTTGCAAATGATTTATAATATGTTTCAATTGTAGCTTTAAGGTATCCTTTAGCTTCCTTATTGAACTTAGACGTTAGGTAGCATGCTCCGTGTGGATTCGGTCTATATATAACTTGCAAATTCATTAAAACTTTAGGTCATACGTATGTTTTTCCTGCAAGTAACTTGTTTACTCACCCTAGTTGTGTGGGATATTTTTCAAGTAAGGAGACTTGTTTTGAGATGCACAACATCCCTAGGTTGGCTTAGTAGTTTTGGGTACTCTTTGTGTAATTTTATATGCATGCAAGTGTTAGCTTGTCATGCTTTCTTATGAAATTGTAATATCAGGCTTAGTTTCAACATGCCGTTTTTACCTTGGAGTATGCAATGTGTACCTAAGTGCACCCTTTGAGACTCTTTTTATATTTATGATATGTGGCCAAGGGCAAATATCTTTTGATTTACATCTATGCACTTTGGTTTCGTATGTTAATTACAAAAACAATTTTATGAACTTGACGTTTGACATATGATATTTTGCAAATGATATGTATTAAGGTTTTTGGCCATTGGAACGCGTGTAAATATGTATATTACGTTTGCGTGTATGCTCACTTTGCACACAACACCACATTTGCATGAAATGAATGTTTGCAGGTTCAAGTATTTTCACATTTTTCACAAAATCTGAGCTTAAGGGCATTATGGGTATTTCACTTGAAAAATAAGACTTGGTTTTGACATGGTTGACCAGAAAACATGATTTTAGGGGGGTTACTTCACAATTTTTTTCCCAAAAATGTCATTTAAGGCCTCAAAACCACATTTCAAAATATCATTTCTTGTGCAGCCCTGTGATCACGCCTGCAGTGCGATCACACTTTCTTTGATCGCACTGGATGCAATTGATCGCACCTGACCTTGCTGCTACTTGGCATTTTTTTTTGTTTGTCTTCAAAACTTCGGGACTTCATATCTTGGCCGTCCGAACTCCAAATCAAGTGATTCTTGAGTTTAATTTTATTAATTTTTTGTTGTCTTTATAATGGTGTGCTCGGTATCTCCCACTTCTATTTTAAAAAGACTATTTTACCCCTAAGGTTGTACTTAATCGTTTTCAAAACTTTGCTTCTGCTTTTGTTTTTCTTTTGAGTTCCACGGCTTCATAGGAAGCCACTTTTGTGTCTTAGAGATGATGCGCATCTCTAGAGACCTTGGTTTAACCTTTTGCATCCGCATTCGAGGTCTCGGCTGGGTGAAATGACTGTTTTACCCTCGGCCCTTTTCTTGTAGGGTTTTGAAACCCTTGCATCCGTTTTGCTTCTGTTGTGTCTCGGGACTCTTCGGGAAGTCTCCTTTGTGTCTCAGGGATGACATACATCTTTAGATTCCTTGTTTCTCCCTTTTGCTTTCGCATTTGGAATCTGTTATCAGGTCAACCTTCGGGTCATCATAGGACCCACTGGGTTGAAAAATCCAGGGCTGTCACATTTAAATAGGAGAAGCTTTAATTACTAATTTGTCCCAGGAGTTTAAAATTAATACATGGAGTTTATTGTATAATTTTTTCTTTATTAATGTTATCTAGATAGTGTTCCTTTTTTGTTTTGTCAAAAAAAAAAAAAAAAAATTTGCTTGGTGCATCCTAACAATATTACCCTTTTTTGTCATGTCCATTTTTATCCGCTACATATTTTTTTTTGGTTACAATCATCCCAAGTTCATGTCTTCCCTATCTTGTCAACATCTTCTCCTCTCTACAGAGCAATTCTAATTAGAAACTTTCTATATAATATATTTGTATGTATACACATACATGCAACTAGATAACTTGATTGAAATTGTAGTCCTTAAATATTTTATTGCATAAAGTATTTTAATAATGGATGCTATTGGTTATGTGTCCTTTTAAGACACACAAATAGTCAAGTGGTTCTTTATACTTTATAAACGTTGAAGTGTACCTATAGAGAAGAGTCCCTTGGTGTGTCAAGTATTTTGCTTCTTCAATCATTTGAGTTGAGCACGTGGGATCAAGAACAGGATATATGGTGTACACACTTTTCTTAGGTTCAACCTGTCCTTTACTTAACTCTTGAATTGCTGTTTTGGAGCAATCTTTTGCATCTCTTTTAAGTGTTGTGCCAAATTGTACTGGTTGTATCTCATTTTTTTTTTTTTTTTCTTCCTAGTTGGGTACTCACACACACATGCCTCCATTGAGGCTCGAACCCCTGACCTCTCTTTGAGAAGCAGGGGTTTGGTACCGCTAGGCCAGGCCTGTTGGAACAATTATGAGGTTTGGCAGAGTTAGGCTGAGCTTGCCAAGTTATTTGATGTAAAGTTTATATTGTCTTGGAGCACGGTGCTGAATATAGTGAAATTTAATATGTCATTGATTTTGGAATGATACCCAATCTTTTATATCTAGGTTAACATGCAATTTTAGTCCGCTTACTATTAGTTGCTTGGTAGTGTTAAGCAAAGATGCTTTTACCTTGATTGATTTATCGTACAAGGAAATGTATTATATAAGGAATAAAGGCCATTTCCTAATGTGGTTCTCATTTGTCATGGGTGTTGGGATTGGTGGACTGGGTATACAAGGTATATGATTGACCTTTGGCTTTATTAGCAGCCTAGGGTTTGTCACCACACCAAGCAATGGTCCTAACTATTATTCAAGTAATGATGCATCACTTTTTGTTAATTCTGTAAGTAATTACACACTGCAGAAAATTTAAGTTGTATATGAAAATGGGATTGACTAACAAAATAATTTTTATGTTCTATAAACTTTCTGTTAATCCTTGATTGCTTATCAATCTTTTGTGCAGACTGGCTTTAAGGATGACTCCTTGAGGATTATGAAGGCGATTGTTAAATGCAATTCTGACTGCCAGGTTTGTTGCACTTATCTGTTATTATGCTTCTTGAACTAGGTGATTTAATAATAAGCTTGCTTTTTGCACACCCACTTATAATTTTTTTTTACGTTCTACTTTATGGTGTAATTGGAAAAATATGATCTTGAGTTCCCCTTTCTCTCTCTCTCTCTCCCCCCCCCTTTTCCCTCTTCTCATTGGCTGGGTAAAGAGGCTCAACAATAGTAGAGTATTTGGATATATGGTAAAGCCTTCTCTGAGTTGGAAACAGTAGCCACGACTCTGAGTAGAATAATACAGATAGATAAATATACTGCTAGTTCACTTTGAACGCACTATGATGTATGACTACTTAGCTTGTTATATTTCATGTCAGAGACAGTTTGAACATATTGTAGTTTGAATCTTGTTTTAAAAGTCTAAATGATGCTAGAGGGGGAGCTTAGCTTGAATTTTTACTTTTTGTTCTATGTACTTCTTGTCAAGACTACTTCCATCAAAACTCCTTTAACTAAAGAAAGAAAGAGGATGAACACTAAGTTCAATGTAATTAGTTAAGGCTCAATACACCCACTAGTTTCTACTTCCTTGTATTTTCATGAGGCTAGCGCAAATGTTTTTCAGTTCAAATGAAACATATATTGGACAATTGGAGAAACATTTTGGGCAACTAAGAACAATATATGCATAAAGCGAGTGTGATATAAATGCAAACTTTGAGATGGACATACGGCTAGACAAGAAATGATAGATTCGTGAAATGGCTAAAGTAGCATCAATTGGAGATGGAGAAAATCGATTAAGATGGTTTGGATAAGTGTGCCAATTAGGAAGAATGACATGGTGAACATTGAAGGTAATACTAAGTGAAGGGGAAGTTCAAAGTTAAGTGGGTAGAGTTAGCAAGGTAGGATATGATAAAATGTGGTTTGACTTGGGCAATGACCTTTAGATAGAGAGAGAAATGAAAAAATAGAATTCATGTACCCTCCCTCTAAGTTGCTGGGAAAAAAGGTATTTTTGTTGTATTTTATGGTACATGTTTTTGATTTCTTAGAATAGGATTCTGGAAAAGAGGTGTTGACCCAAACTAAGAACGGTAAAATATGATGGTTTCTAGATCTGGATAGGAATATATATGCATATGTATCAATCATTAGGTATGGCAATGGGGCGGGGATTTCATTCCCCATCCCCGTTTAATTTCCCACCCCCATGACTGCCTAAAACCCATCAGATTTTTCAAAGCAGCCTCCATCTCCATCCCCATTTACATAATCGGTTCCCCAAAATTGCCCCAAACGGGGTGGGGCCTCGCTAGGGTGATAATTTTGGTCATTCCTAATATATATACTTTACTCATTTTATTAATATATCATAATATGTAAGGGTCATTTAATAAATTTATAGTATATTCGGGGAGGGATAGGGCGGGGCAACCATCCCCTGAAACCGCCCAAAAAAAACCCGCTGGGTTTTTCAAATTAGACTCCATTCCGATCCCCATTTACATAATCGGTTCTCCCATAGTTGTTAAAGGCTCGAGGCGCACTAAGGCGCCAAAGGCCTCCTGGAGCCTAAGCGCAAGGCGCAGTATAAGGCTCGAGCCTGATCGAAGTAAGGCGCGTGTAGATAATAATGCATATTTTATTATATATATTCATAATCAAGCTGTAATTGCAGTTAATGTAAGTAATGAATCATAAATTTATGAATTTTGTCAAATATTTCATAAGGTTAAACAATACGGTATATGATATAGAACCTTTTAATTTTGTAGTCAATAAGAAAAAAAGAAGGTGATATGAATAAATGATTAAAAAATACAAGGCGCGCCTTTTTTTGAGCCTGAGGGCTTTATGTGAGCCTGATTGAAGGGCCTGGCCTGTAGTAGGTTGAGGCGCTCGAGATGAGCCTTGACGAGCCTGGGGCTTTTTTGGAGCCTATGCGCGCATTTAAATACTATGGGTTCTCCAAAATCGCCCCCAAATGGGATGGGCCCGGGGTGGGAATTTTTGCCATTCCTTTCTCTAGATATCATATACATGGTAATAGAATAGTAGTACAATGATTGTTGGTTCAAAATAAATGGTTAGGATTTAATTTTAATATTTTAATAATAATAATAATAATATAACAATTCATTAATGATATTATTTGGGCCCGGATTAGATTGGGTTGTAAATATCGGCTCGATGATGATTTTTGTTGTGTTTTTTTTCATTTTTCTCTTGTAATAGAATATCATACCTGGACAATGCATATACCAATATTTTGGGGGTTTCTTAAAATAGAGGCGCTTATTCGGGCTTTTTTGATTATCTCATATGGAAAGAATTTTTTCTGCATGGAAACCCATTAATTGGACCACCCATTAATTTGAAAGTCTTACTCCAGCATTGGAGCTTTTACGGTGGTTTATCACCGATTGTGACCGAGAGAGTTGTTGATTCATAATTGCTCTAACAACATTAACATTGGAGCTTCTCTCCTGACTGCCAGCGGGAGCATGAATATTCTTGGCTGATGGGGGAGCTCTCATCGATCCTGACCTTGAAAACGTCTCTTTATCCCCAGAAAGAGAGATATTGTGTTTCCTCATTTGTGGTTCCGTCGTAGTAGTGCTCATGAACAAATCAACATTTTCATCTCTTGTATTCTTTTTCTTCCATAATATCAATTTTCTAAGCACTTTATCCAAACCTGCTTTGAATGAAGAAGCCATTTTGTTGCAAGAATGAATAAGAAGGAGGAAGGGAGAGGTGAGGTGGTATTATATAAACTGAATTCATGATTCTATTTTTGGAAAGATACTGGAATTGGAAAACTTATTCAAAGAGAAACTGCAGATTTCCAGAAGAATCAACCCTCTTCTCGGAAATAAAATTGATACCTTTTATTTATATGAGATGACCTAAGAAGCAAAAACAAAATAGAAGTAGATAATAGTGGACAAGTGATCCGAACTCGACTCCAATGGGTTAATGCAAGTTAACCCTAAATTTTTGCGAGTTGGCCACAACGACATTAAGGGCTTGTTAATTCTTGCAACAAAATGACTTCTTCATTCAAAGCAGGTTTGGATAAAACGCTTAGAAAATTGAAATTAAGGAAGAAAAAGAATACAATAGATGAAAATGTTGATGTGTTCATGAGAACTGCTACGACGGAATCAGAAATGTGGAAACACAATATCTCTCTTCCTTGGGATAGAGAGACATTTTCAAGGTTAAGATTGACGAGAGCTCCCCCATCAGCCAGGAATATTCACGCTCCTGCCGGTGGCCAGGAGAGAAGTTTCAATGTTAATGTTGTTGGAGTAATCATGAATCAACAACTCTTTCAGTCATAGTCGGTGATAGACCACCGTAGAAGCTCCAATGCTGGAGCAAGACTTTTAAATTAATGAGTGGTCCAATCAATGGGTTTCCATACAGGAAATCTTTCTAGATGAGAGAATCAGAAAAGCCTGGATAAGCGTCCCTATTTTAAGAAGAATCCAAAATATTGGTCTGATACAAGAGAAAAAAATCATCATCGGGCCGGGTTTTTACAACCCGATCTAATCCGGGCCCAAATAATATTATTAATGAATTGTTATTTTGTTATTATTATGAAAATATTAAATCCTAACCATCTATTTTGATCCAACAACCATTGTACTACTAGTCTACTACCCTATATATGATACCTAGAGAAAAGAATGGCAAAAATTCGGGGGATGGTTGCCCCGCCCTATCCCGCCCCGAATATACTATAAATTTATTAAATTACCCTTACTTATTATGATATATTAATAAAATAAGTTTATATATAATAAGGATGACAAAAATTCTCACCCCAGTGAGGCCCCACCCCATTTGGGGCAGTTTTGGGGAACCGATTATGTAAATGGGGACGGGGATGGAAGCTGCTTTGAAAAATCCAATGGGTTTTGGGGCGGTTATGGGGGTGGAAAAATTAAACGGGAATGGGGAATGAAATCCCCGCCCCATTGCCATCCCTATGTATCATATTTGAGAGTTCCCAGATTCTGGATATTTCAGTATGGTACTTTTTGAAACGAAACTTTTTGATAGTTGTGTATTCAAACGGTAGTTAAGGGGAACCGACTGTTCTAACACCATTAAAATTCTATTATAGAACTTCATAATTTTATAAAATAAAGTAGTCACAATATTTAATAATAAATGAAAATATATAATCATGCACATATGATGGATCTTGTTTCGATAATTTCAGATTTGATTCGACTGTGGTATCTGAAATGGCCAGTTTATTATGACTGGGATTAAAGTAGATGTAGTTCTCTTTTCAACAGTTGTGTAGGTTTTAAGATTACATATTTCAATCCAGTTGTGATATAGAAGGATATGCTTGTTTCCCGTGGTACATGTCTTCTTCTATAGATTTTAAATTATGAATCTCGTGCAACTTGCAATGTATTTATTTAATTGAATTACTTTAGAGCTTTTGGAAAATGATTATATCCCCTTCAATATCATTTCTTATTTGAGGGGAAAAATGAAATCCATGTGTGAAAATATATAGAACGAATAGAGATTTTTCTCCAGCCAAAGTGACAAACATTTGTTCGTTTTTGAGAGAATGTATTTTATTTTTTAGGTTTGCTCCTTTTATTGTCCCTTTCTTTGTATTTCTTTGCTTTAATAATTCTCTTTCTTGTTAAAGCAAAGAGAAAAAGGAGTTTATATGAGTGAATTTTAGTGCATTATGGTTTGCTGCAGAAAAAATAAGTTGTTGACACATGTTTTAATTATTTAGAGATTGTCCTATTCTTCCCTTTATTAATGCAAATATATTTATATTATACCATATTATATTATATTATTTTGGGTAAATTACACTGACCCTCCCCAAGAATTTCTTTGTGCTTTCACGATGGGACTGCATGCCTGACACCCTTCTACCTGTTGTCGCAAATTATTACCAGGTGCTTTTGTTTTCTGCAACTTTTGATGATGCTGTCAGGAATTTTGTATCAAAAATTGTTAAAGATCTCTTCAAGAATGATTACAATCAAATGTTTGTGAACAAAGAAGAGCTGTCCTCGGAGTCTGTGAAGCAGTGGTACAAGGTAAACTGCCCCGATGAACTTTCAAAGATAAAGGTAATTAAAGACAGAATTTTTGAATTGGGAAATAAGGTGGGGCAGAGCATTATTTTTGTTCGCACAAGAAATAGTGCAAGCATGTTGCATCAAGCACTTGTGGAACATGGCTATGAGGTGACTACCATTCAAGGTGCTCTTATGCAAGATGACAGGGACAAGATAATCAAGGAATTTAAAAATGGATTCATTCAAGTTCTTATTTCAACTGACCTCCTCGCCCGGGGTTTTGATCAAGCAGAGGTGCTCATTTTTATCTCTTTTTACCTATTTTTTATTTTTCTTTTTATTGCACAAAATATAGACTTCATAACATGTTTTATTTCAGGTTAATCTGGTTGTCAATTATGATCTTCCTGTGAATTACGAAACTCCATCGGAGCCTGACTATGAGGTATACTTGCATCGGATTAGCAGGGCAGGACGTTTCGGCCGCAAGGGTAAAGTCTCTCGACTTGGGGGTATCTTTTTTTTTTCTTCATCAGACTGTTCACTCGTGCAAATACTGTTGACTTATTTTGAACAAAACTCTAACTATCATGGAGGTGTTTTAATAGTCAAATCACATTTATCCGGGGTAAAAGGTAGAGATTTTGAAATTTGTTCAAGAGTACCCTAAGAGGTTCAAGCAGCTGCATTTTATTTTTAATTTAGGCGACACAGTTAATTAATTGAATTAGAATTTTTTTTCATATTATGGACCAATGGTTATTGATTAATTATATTTAGATAGTTTATTTCTGTTATGATTATTGTGATAGTGTTAATTGTAATATATTTATTTTATTATTGTTACCTATTATTCATTGTCCTTACAAACATATGATATATAAGAAAATAATAAGATGTATATAGTTGAATTTTTGGTCCCGAATTTTTAGTGCATATAACGTATTATATACATATGCATCAGTATTCGTATTTTTACGTTTCCCTTTTTTTTAAACGAATTTTTTAAACGTATTTTAAAAAAAAATATCGAATTATACTCGTACATTTCCGTACCCGTATTTTCCCCGTACCGTATTTTACTTACTATGGTGATCACTGTTAAATATTGTTCAGTTGCTAATTTTTAAGGTGTTTGAAACTGCAGCTGTGATTGGGATTCTTCAAAATAAACTTTCTGGGCTGTGGTTGTCAATGTCATTTTTTTTTTTTAATTTTTTTTTTTATTGGGCTGGGGATAAACATCACGTGTTGTGTTTTTTTAACTTCTGGGAAGTCCAGGTCTTAAATAATTTGTTTGACAGTCAGATCCTGGATTTGGAATGCTGAAATTATACTATCCTATGATTTTGCTCAGTCTTGCCTAAAGAACTTCAGCTGTATTTTTGTTTTCCTGCATGCAATCCAGAACTTTAGGAGTATCTTTAGTTATGTGAGTTCCCTCTTTTGTGGACATTCAACGTGATCAACCTGGCCTAACCAAAACATTGCGTGGAATTAAGGAAGAACTTCATATTGATTAAGTATCGTGTTGGTTAGGATTTTTCTGTACCTAGGCTTCCTGGAGTCATAAATCTGCTTCTAGCTAACTGTCAAAGCCTCACAGGGTGACGCCAACCTTGTAGGTTGGATTTGTAGGCTTGTATATGAAACGAGGTCTTACAAAAAAAAAATGGTTCTGGTTTAAACATTTATAAACTCCAGCTAGTTGTTGGTGGCTTGTTTATTTTTTATGCTCTCCTTGTTCAAGTATAATACTATAATGTAATATTAGAAGATTTGAAGCCATTTTTTTCGTCTCAGAATGAAGTGCCAACTCCCCATTGTGCATTTGCTTCATTGTTGGTAGAGATATTGTCAAAGCCTCTAATGGAATATTAAGCAGTATTTGTTTCCTGTTTTGTATTTAATTCTACAGCAGCCGTATTCAACTTGTTGTGCTTTGATAGAGATATTATGCTAATGGAGAAGATAGAGAAGCACTTTAACACCCAAGTGGACGAGGTGAGACTCCTTTTATGACTTAAAATAATGTGGGGAAGGATTATGGAATACTTTGGAATCCGAAACTAGTTGTAAGAGTAGCTGTAGTAAGATTTTAAGTTGCATGTTCCTATACTTTTCTTGTAATAATACAAGTATAAATGTAGTAGTTGTAAGATGGGTACGAGAAACTTTGATATAGTTATATCACCACCTTATGTTGCTGCTATGTAACGCAGGTCCGGTCCTGGAACAGCGAGGAGGATTTTGAGGCTGCCTTAAAAAAAGCTGGTCTCTATTAAAGATTGTGTTATTGGGAAGATTATTCTTCCAACCACGTGTGGTTATTTGGTTATCTGGTAAATTATCAGTCCCCAAATCAATCACCAGTTTTTGGATGTTGGTTTTGGGTTTAAACAGAATTAGTTTTTGGATGTTGATTTTGGGTTTAAACAGATGATTGATCTTCTTCTTGTATATTGTGTGTTATTGGGAAGATTATTCACATGGTAAATTATCAGTCCTCAAATCAATCACCAGTTTTTGGATGTTGATTTTGGGTTTAAACGGATGATTGATCTTTTTGTTGTATAGAAATTTGAAGTCGATGTTATATAGTTTATTTGTTGACTACATTTGATCTAGTCTCTTCTATGTTTGGTTGGAATACAAGCCCATTGTAGAATTGATAGAACAGTTTTCCCCACATTTTTAAAAGTCATGTTTGCTATGCCACCTCCTCCCTTTATTTATTTTTTATTATCTAATTCCTCAACTCTTTTAGTGCTGCATATTTTGGTTGGACGATACTTGGGTTCTCACCCTGGTCGGACCATGTACGCTATCCGATGTTCTGATGTGGATCAATAGCAAATGAACATGATGTGAGTATGATACCCTGTACAACCATACCAAATGGCTTTATTACCCTTGTAGTGATATTTAATTACTAAAAATCAAATTTTATGTATTGTTCTTCCATCTCTTTATATATATGTCAATATGTATTTATATTGCTCTGGCTCTTTTGCAAATAACCCATTTAAACTACAAACGACGCCGTGAATTATTAATTTATTGTAATTAAGGACAAACTTGTCACAAAAACTATTTTACTCTTTCTCATTAAATTTATCATTTTGTATTATATTTTTTTATTATCTCTTATCTAAATATTAATTATACCAAAATAGAAAAAAAAAAAAAAAAAAAAAAAAAAAGATTTGAAAATACCATTTTCTAAAATTATTAATTTATTATTACAACTTTAATTTTTATAATAAATATACTTCGTAAAAAAATTCCTTCTTTTTCATACAATATATCAATGGAAAAATTAATGAATTACTCAAATAAAAAATACTTCCTTTTTCATGCAATATATTCATGAAATTAAGAAATTACTTAAATTATTTTAAAGTTTTTTACTTAGGATTTTTATTTAAACAATTAATATAAAAAATTAAAGGTAATTAGTATATTTTTCTTCATAATTTATTTTAATTAAAAAAAATAGATTAAGTGAAATTATATAGGAAAACAATATTATGGTCATTTAATAGTAAATATGTGACAACCCGAATTTCAAAGAATCTGGTGTGTCAGCGAGTAACCCGAAAACTGATTTGATAACGAATTCCAAACGAGGAAGCAAGAAAAAGGGGTAGGGTCTCTAGAGATGGACACCACCTCTAAAACGCCGAAGTGACTTCCCGAGAAGTCATGAGACTTGAAAAGAAACAACGCAGAAGCAAAGCGCCACATCAACTACATGGTTAAAGTGACCAAAAAATGTGTCAACAAGGATAATATATGACGTACTAATCATATATGGGCATTTCTCAAGATTCTAGACCCTAACGGAAAAGGTGGAACAAACGACGTTTCCCTAGTTAAGAGATACCCTGTCTCACTAAAACTACTATAACTCTCACCACGGTTGGAGTTTCTATGTGTGGTTGGTACCATTGGAAAGCTGACTTAAAGCTCTTGAAAATTGACTCAAGAATGACCTAATTTGGATTAGAAATGAATGAGATATGGCTGTTCAAAGTCTGCGCAGCAAAGCTGTCCTAGAAATTGAAAAGATGCTGAGTTTCAAGGAGGATGCTGAGATGTGTATACAAAGTGCTGAGATGATGCTGCTGTCAAGTTTATTGGTGCAAGGGCTGGATTGAGTAGTGATTTTGAGTTCCAAGCTGCTGTGGTCATTTCCAAGGGCTGTCATAGGTATAACTAAGTTATTTACACTTACTCAGTACACTGTTTTGCACTGAAACATGCTGAAAGTGATTTTGATCTCTAATACCTGTGCTTGAGGCTATTTTCTGGTGTTAATGATGTGATTTGAGTACAATATGATTAAGACTTGCTGTTTAATGACTTATTTGAGTGCTAGCAAGTATATTTTGATGAATCAAGGCTGTTAAAGTTGGCTGTGGAATTTTATAATGGTATGCTTTGAACTTGAGTGTTGAAAACCCTATCTGTGTACTGTTCTGAGCTGAAGCTAGTGTTGTGAATCAACTTTGTTATATACTCATGCTATGTTTAATTGTTTAAAGCTATGAATGTGAGTACTACAGTGAAAGAAGACTGTGTAAGGAGCTGGTGAATTGATCTCGACAGGAAATTCCCATTTTACCCCTCAAACCCTAATTGCAGCAAATTGTGGTTTTGAGGTAGTAACTTGGAGTTCTGTGTTGTCTAGCCTATTTTGATTGTAGGAAAGACTTGTTTATATTGATTTACATCAGTAATGGTGTGTGTAGTGAGCTATAAGAGCTTATTGAGTCCAAGCAAGGTTGCTTAAGACAGGGGGAGTGCTTGTGTACACTGTGGTGAACTAGTGTGTGTATTAGTTTTGAAAACTAGTGTCTATTCTTGTACTTGGGTGTGTGCAGAGAGTGAGACAGCTAAGTGTGTAACAAGATACATACATCTAATAGTGGACTTCATATTGGCTGAGGTCAAGAACCAAGGTTTTCCCTAGTTAAGAGGGTTTTCTTGTAAACCTTGTTTGTACTGATCTTTGAATGCTTGTTTAATTGTCATGAGGAATTAAAATCAAGTAATGTTTTAACCAATTCACCCCCCTCTTGGTTCAACATATAGAAACTCTTCTAAACATCTTATATTAATTTTAAAATAAAAACTCATAATAAATAGATAATTTGTGTTATTCTAAAAGGAAACTTACATATGGAACATATAAATTTATTATTAAAAATAATATACTATTTCATGTGAGTAAAATCTAATTTAAAATCAATATTTAAAAAATATAATTAAATAATTATAAATAATAAATTATACATTAACATAAAATTGACACAAGGTAAAAGAGATAAAAATATAATTTTTAATTAAACTTTACAATAGAAATTCAATTATTGATAGATGTATTTTGAAACTACTAAAATAATATCAAAATAAAGACTATTTTTTATTACAATTTTCTAATATTGTATTTATTTATATATTATTTATAAAAGTAGAAAAGATGTGGAGACTAAATAGACTAAATTATTTATATTTTTTTTTATATATTTCCTTGTCTAATTAGAAAGACTAAATTAATTATTTTCTTTATATATTTCCTTAACTAATTAGATTTAATTTTATTAAAAAAAAAACTCATAATAAAGAGGTAATTTGAGTTTTATAAAAGGATTAAATTATTTATATCTTTTATACATTTCTTTGTCTAATTAGAAAGACTAAACTATTTATTATATATTAATATATTTTCTTTATATTTCCAATTCGTTAACCGAACCGATCCGATGTTACCTTAATTATAAATAAGGGTAAAGTACAACAACACTCCCTGAGGTTTGTCAAAAGGATACAGATGGAACTTAGCCTATTTTGGAACAAAGACATCCCCTCAAGTTTGATACAGTTATCAAAGACACCCCAATGGTAATGAATTGACATTTTTGCCCATTTACTTTTATATTGACCAATTTGAATGTTGAAATTACCTTTTCAACCTCGTCGTCTTCTACGCCGCAGGCGGTACTGCCCCGACCTTTCTGATTGCTTCTCTGCTTAGTCCCCCAACCTCCGACGCTCCTACTTTGTCTCCCTTCGGTACCCCCATGCCTCCGTCGTTCTCTTCAGCTTCGGGAGGATCTCTGTCATCGACTCCCAATGGTGCCGCTTTGAATAGATTGACGGTCGGTGGATCTGTGGCTGGTCTCTTCTTCGTGTCTGCGTTGTTACTTTAAACCTGATATGAAATTCCTATACTTTGTCGGAGTTAATGATATAGAGTTTATTTATTTTTTCGTTTATTCCTGGTTTTCTCTCATCTTCCGGTCTGAGATGGGGTTGATGGTGACTGTTGTGTAGGTGTGTGTATATATATATATATATATATATATATATATATATGAAGAAAAGATAATTTGGTCATTTAAGAATTTTGATATTTTATAATTAAAATTAATAAAATAGTGAAGGGTAAAATAGACTTTTCACATGTTTTAAGGCTCTGTTTGGATGGCAAATTTAACGAGGGGGTGTGGTTGTCCAAAAATAGCCAAACTTTCATCTGTTTGTCCTTACCCCAAACCTCAGGGGCGTCTCTGTACTTTACCCTAAATATTAATATTATATATATATATATATATATATATATATATATATATATATATATATCTTACTGTATTTCTATTTTATTATTTATTCATTATTTAAGACTTTAATTAACACTAGGTCACCAAAGTCATTAGTCATTACAGGTTTTTTAATTACTAATTTGAAATTTTAATGGGCATAAAGTGTAATCATATTGGGCTGTTTGAAAAGCCCAATATGTGGAAACCCAACTGATCCGGATCGGTTTGGTTAGGATTGAAGGTCCCCACGTATCGGTTTGGTTTCAAATTTTACCAATCCATGGGGACCTGATTGGATTGAACTTTACCTCCAAATCGAACCGATCCGATCCGTAATCAGCCCTAATAATAATAATATTGTGATAGTGACCGGCGGCCAAACCAACTAAAACGAATTTAGGATGAATTAATTAGATATAATTCATAAATAAATAAATAGAAAAGAAAATAAGGCATGAATATAATAAAATAAAGGTAAAATGGATAAAATTCACCTCATCTATTAGTCAATTTCACAAAACCAACCTAAATTAAGAACAACCCTTAAATTATTAAAAAAGTGCAGTTAAGGACAAAACGTTAAGTTGTAAAAATATGATTTTAAGTAGATAAATAATACTATATTTCCTAAAGGCTATTTATTTTTATTTCAAATTATAATAAATCCAATCCAAGCTAACTATATTTATATAATTTCATGCCATTTTAAAATAAAAACATCCCAAGTCCCATTTACACTTTGTTTGGAATGCAGGATTTGATAGGATTTGGATTTGGATTTGGAAAGATGGACTGCCTTGTTTGGAACCACACAATCAAACAATTATGGGATTTCAAATACCTTTTTAATTGCGTTTCAAATCCAGTTTAAAAAGCTAAGATTTGACAGGATTTGAGAGATAAATATCCATTAATTATATATTTCCTTAATTAACCCTTCACCGTCTTCTTCTTATTAAACCCTACCCTATTAGATATCTATTATCATATCTCAATCTCTAACGATTTCCTTTCTCTTCTCTTATTTAACTAAATCCATGTTAGTGGCTAGTCGTACCATTGTTTTAATATATATATATATATATATATATATATATATATATATATATATCTTTTTTCTCGGAGTATAAATTATTTAGGTACGTATCCTATCAGGTTTTAACCATTAGTTATTCTTGTTTGGATAAGAAAGAGGAGAGAAAAGAAAAGAAATGATAATAATCAAATTACTGCCCTACCCTTTTCCACAAAGCGTGAGGCTTTGTTCTACTGGGGAAAGATTTTGTGTAGCTTATTGTTTCTTTTCCTCTTTCCACTTATGAACTTAGAGAACTGCATTTTTTTTTTTGTATATGACCATAGATACATTTTTTTTTTTTCAAGATCAGATACCATATTTATATTTAATTTAGATTCGGTTTAGATTCACAAAGTATCACGAATATATTGTAAATTGTAAAATGTAAAATATAAAAATGTGGGGATATGTTTAATATATTGTACATAGTGTATGTATACATTCCTGGAAAGCTGATCATGGATATATCAAACACATTTAAAATAAAATTTTAAATATACAGTGATTTAAATTTTTTTTTTTGAAAGAGCAAGAAATTCAAAATGAGGCAGAAAAGGTAAAGAGTGCATCAGATAAAACCTTGTCCACTAAAACCCTATTCTCTTATATTGATGAATGGACCAGCCCAACGCTCCTCTTGAAGAGGCCAGACCATGATATCTTCCACTATAGATGCTAAACTGGGATAATTTCTATTTTATTCTAAAGTGTACAACAATGGAGAATTAGGTTATAAAACTCCAAAGAAGCATATATGGAATAACAAATATGTCTATTAATTTGTAGAGGCTAGTTTTGGTATTACCAAAATATTACTTAAACCACTATTCTTTCTCTCCTTGTCTTCTCAAAATTGAAGAGAAAACAAATAATAGATAAGGAGGGATATCCTATCTTCTTTTTTTTCTCCATTTAATACAGCCAAACACACTTACACGGACCAGAATCCTCTTCTGTGGAACAAGAGAATCTGTTCCCTCCGGTTTTCACTGTAGCAATGGTAAAAAGGGCCAAACAGTACTTTGGGTAAAAAGGTACACAGAGAAATTATACGAACAATACACATACAAGATATCATACATACATACATACATACATATACAAAATTTTTCCTATTGAAACTCAGATTGAAGCGGCAAATTGGAAAATCCAAAACAGATTTAGCGCCTCTTCTAATCTTCTTTCTTCTTCTTCTCTCCCAGTTTTTCCTCCTTCTTTCCAAATTTACAATTTCTTTCCAAAGGTTTTATTAAACGTCGGCGGAGAAGAGGAAGGCACAATTGCGAATCGGACCTAACAAATTTCTAATCTTGTTTCTTCTTCTTCTCTCCCGATTTTTCTTCCTTCTTTCCAAATTTACAATTTCTTTCCAAACGTTTCATTGAATGTCGGAGAAGAGGAAGGTACAGTGATGAAGGTATGTTCTTAATCTGCTTTCTTCTTCTCTCCCTAAATATAGAATGAAATAAATTCGTCTTCCTAAAAAAGTCCCAGCTTTCCTTAATTTTGTTCTTTCCAAAATTACAATTTGTTTGGAAAGGTTTGATTGAACGTGGGGAAGAGGAACCTTCAATGTCAGAGAAGAGGAAGCTACAGTGACGAAGGTATGTTCTTAATCTGCTTTTTTCTTCTCTCCCTAAATATAGAATGAAATAAATTGTCTTCCCAAAAAAGTCCCAGCTTTCCTTAATTTTGTTCTTTCAAAAATTACAATTTGTTTGGAAAGGTTTGATTGAACGTGGGGAAGAGGAACCTTCAGTGTCGTGTGTTTGGTAATTCTTGAACTGTTATTAAACTGTGAAAAATTAAATAAGAAATTGTGAAAATTATATGATTAAATTGTGTAAAAGTTGTGATATTTTGTATTAGAAGTTATGTTATGTTTTAAACTTCAATTTAAGATGTTAGAATAAAATATCCATTGTATTCTTGTAATGCAGTGTTTTATTTGTGATAAATACTACAATATATTTGTAGTGGTCTTGGGCTTATTTTGAGAAACATTACAACCAAGTTGAGTTATTTATAATGAACAATCATAACTGTCAATGAGAACTTACATTTCATACAATGAAAAATTTATTCTAACATATTAAATTGGAAGTGTGAAACCTCCATTTCATCATTGTCAGTTAGACTAGTGGGAAAAGTAAAGAAATAAATAAACAATGAAGTAAAAAAAAATACCTCTTGACTAAATTAGTATATTTTAATATCTTAGAAAGTTTGATATATATATATATATACACACACAATAAAAGAGTGAAGGAGAACTAATGCAGATTCTTTTCACCACAACGTTATGTTCTTGTTGTTGTAACAGTGAATTGGATTTGAATAGTTGGCTTGTTCATGTCCTTTTGACCCTTTATTTCTATCTTCCCCTGTTTCTTCATCTTTGGGAATAAGTGGTCAGTGGGTTTTGAATTACAAACTCATTGTGTCACAGTGTGTGTGTGTGTGTGTGTGTGTGAGAGAGAAAGAGAGAGAGAGACAGAGAGAATGGGTTGTCTGGGACTTTAAGTTGTAAAGAACGCAATTTTGGCTCTATCTTTTCTGTCATGGGTTTTAATCATTGTGAGAGATGGGGGCACTATGCTTGCTACTCCAATACATTTGTCTATGTCTTTAGGTATGTATCTTTCTTTAAAATAAGAGAAATAAAATTTTTATTTTATTTTTTTTCTTCTGATTATTCATTAATAATAATGCTATTTGGAGTGTTTTTTCTTTGATTATGATCTTTGGATTCCTTTTCTTATTTTACTTAATTTACTCTGTTACTATCTGTGTGGTAGCTTTCATGATGTTCTTTGGTTATTTTTCTTATTAGTATTATTCTTATTATTTTTTATGTATTTAGTTTTGAGTTTTGGGTTAAAATTTATTCTCTTTTTTGTTCTAGGCTATTGGTATAGTTATCTTTGGCTAATAACATGTGCACTTTCTACAAATGTTTTAGTTTTTTCTTATTCTCTCTTTAATATTTGTCTTTGTTTGAATTTCTCAAATTAGTTGGGATGTTGTTTGGTTGCATGATCAGCTGCATCACACTACTACTCTTGGTTGCATGACATGGAAATGTTTTTTCAATTCGTATTGTTGTTTCTTCTTATACCCTTAACTTAACATGGTTGTAGTGTTTTTCAAAATAAGCCCAAAGAAGTTTGCAAGTTCATATTTGATTTGGAAAAAGTTAAATGAATAATTGAACACAGTTGCAATTTTTATGAAAATATAAGGTCCAAAAAGGTTGGAAGTGCATGTTTGACTTGGAAAAAGATAAATAAATCATTTATTTTGTTATTTGTAGCAAAATTAAAATATGTACAGTTGAGGAAGTTGGTTCCCTGCCCTGATACATTATACTATCTTGAATAATGGTAGTAGGTCAGAAAATATTTCCAATTAATAATCCATACCTGCAACACAGCCCTTCGTTCAAATGTTTTTTTTTTTATATATTATAGGTTTTTGATTTCAATTATTAGAATGGAAGAGGTATTAAATAACATCGAAGACACCACATATACAGAAAACGCTCCTATTGCAGGGGCAGGTGTCGTAGAATGGAAACCAAGAATAGGTATGAAGTTTGAAACTGAGGAAAAGGCATGTGATTTCTATAATTCATATGCCGGTCGAGTCGGTTTTAGCATCCGCAAAGAGTATTTTAATAAGTGCAAGAAGACTGGTAAACTGTCATCGAGATTGTTAACATGCTGTAAGGAGGGTTTCTGGGGTGATGACATTCAGGACAGTAATACAAAGACTCCGAGGGCCGAAACACGAACTGGTTGCCCTGCTCGAATGTTTATACAAGTTTCCAAGTATACGTATAAGTTGGAAGTTACAAAATTTGTTGAAAGCCACAACCATCCATTGATGATTGATGAATGCATGCACATGCTGCCATCCCAGCGTAGTATTAGCCCTGTTCAGGCCATTGATTTGGAATTGGCTTCTGATTCAGGAATAAGCCCTCGCAATTCATATGAGTTGATGGGAAGGCAAGCTGGTGGAAAACAATCAGTCGGGTACATGAAGTAGGATTTTCTAAACCATATAAGGACCCGAAGACAAACTGAGCTCGAATATGGAGAGGCAGCATGGCTAATGAATTATTTTGAGACTCAGTCTTGTGAAGATCCATCTTTCTTTTATGCATTCCAATTGGATAGTGATCAAATGATCACTAACATATTCTGGGCTGGTTCAAAAATGATAGTTGATTATTGTAATTTTGGAGATGTTGTAAGTTTTGACACAACATACAAAGTTGTACATGGCAACCGTCCATTTGGAAGTTTCTTGGGGTTGAATCATCACCGGGAGACCGTTGTGTTTGGAGCAGCGTTCATGTAGGACGAGACTACAAAGTCGTTTGTGTGGTTGTTTGAAACATTTTTGAAAGCAATGTCCGGTAAAGCGCCAAAGACGATCTTCACTGATCAAGATGCTGCAATGGGAAAGGTATTGACGCAGGTGATTTTAATTCAGATCTCCACTCTTTGCATTTCCAAATTTTAATTGTGTAGTTGGGCGTGGTACATGTTTTTACGTAGTTATATTACAGAAAATAGTTTTTGCAGGTGATGCCAGGGACAAAACATTATCTGTGTGTTTGGCACCTAATGCAAAATGCACAGAAACATCTAGGGTTGTTGTTTAGACGTGCGCAAGGCTTTAAGAAGGTGTTATCAAAATTAATGTTTGAAATTGAGGAGGAGGAAGAATTTACCAGGGAATGGAATTTAATGATAACGGAAAATGGTGTTGTTGGTAACACATGGCTTACAAATCTCTTTGCTTTGAAACATAGATGAGCCATGGCATTTATTAAACATACCTGGTCCGCGGGTATCCACAGCACACAACTGAATGAAAGCTTTAATGGTTGGTTGAAGGCGTATTTATCCAGGCAACTGATTCTTCTAGATTTCTTCACACACTTTGAAAGGCTGTTATCCGACAAGCGTTACAAGGAGTATGTAGCCGAGTATGGGTTGCTCCACAATCTACCTCAATTGAAAACAAACTGTAACATATTAGTAGAGGCGGCAAACCTGTACACAAGGGTTTTATTTAATATTTTCCAGGAGGAGTTCTTAGCAGCTGCTGCCAGTCAGAGGATCATTGGTTGCAGTCCCATCGATGGCAAAGGAGGCTGTGTTTATAAAGTCATTGGTGAGGATGGAATGCAACGCGACGTGAGGAGGACAGCAGAAGATGAATTGTTATGTTCTCGTTGTAAATTTAAAAGGGAGGGTATTATGTGTAGGCATAGTTTGAAAATCCTAAAGGACTCCATGTTCGCCAACACATTACCTCGTTGATATATATTAAGAAGGTGGAGTAGAACTGCAAAAGATGGCAGCTTAGAGGAAAATCTTTCCAGTGAAGTGATTGCTGAAGCTGATCCAAAAATTGAGGTTAGGAGACGGCACAGGGTACTTTGTCGTATTCTGACTAAAATTTCGTCCATTGTATCGGAGGATAAGGATGAATACAATGATTTATTAGTGAAAGCCATGGAGTGGAAAAAAATTGCTCAATCAAGTTGTAGGCGTAGGTTTGCTGAGAGGAATAGAATTTATACTGGTGGTAAAGGCAGAAACCAATATGTCGGCACGAACAGAAATACTGACAAAATTCCCAATGGTCTCAAGTGTAAAGATACACGGAAAGGAAAATTTAAGAGGTTAAAACCGACCATGGAGCTAAAGAGCCGCAATAAGACGAAATCAATGAAACAACAGTTCAGCTTCAGGTACTTTTATCCCTTTACTGTTATCCAAGTAGTTTCATAAGTAATACCAGTTCTGTGTATTAAATTATGCATACGTAATAATTCTTATAATTGTGTTGTAGAATTGCAATGAAGCCCTTCAATCAGGAGAGGCAGGTGGCAGTAGTCATAGTGGAACAATCCCCTACCACGTGTTAGTGAATATGAGTATTGTTGCATAACTATTTTCAGCACATTGCTTAACATTTGTTTTATGTTATTCCCCCTCCCCCCCCCCTAAATGATAGGTGTGTATTGAATATAAACAAATAATACATGGAGAGAAATGATAGCATACCCTCATGAAAACAAAACATAGTCCTAGAAATGTTTCCCTCTCAAACACCTAAACTACTAAGCAATGGAAAGTTACAAAATGTCTTGGAGATGAACTCCCATCACATCTAAAACCTCCCATAAATTACATTTATCTAGATCCTTACATTTATGTAGCTCTAACCCCCAGTCCAACATAAGGCAGCCCAATCCACCTCTTCAATTTTCTCTGTCGCAGTTTCCCATGCTGCTTAACATGTTCATTATGGTTAGAAGTTAATATGTGGTCAAATGTTTTACAACATTTATTTTGTAGGGCTGTGAAATTCCAGTTGAATTTCTTAGTGAAGAAAGTTATGTGACGCCACCACAACGTGTAATGCATTACAGAATGTTTTCGCAACCACCTGCTGAACTAACTACTCCATTAACTAACCAGGAAAGTTTGCTGTTAAGGTGGAACCAACATATTAATTGCAATATACAAAGTTGCATAATTCTTTAACTGATTGTTTATAATATATCTTGAAAAATATATAATGTTGCAGACCTTTGTTGCTGATTCATGCAATTCCAATACCAATTATTCACATGAAGATTGTTTCACTGATGGTTTCAGAAGTAATAAGGTACGTAGTTGTCCTTATCAACACAATTCGTACCCATTTAATTTTTTATTGAATTTTATTCTCTGTTGTCATGATATCTAATTTTCAGCATTTTGTGGCATGATAATTTAGAAAGATAGCAGATTTAAACAATTGCGAATCGAGTGTGAGGCGAACGTCCCAAATGCCAATCGAGGAGATGGATCGACCAATTGAACGACTCTTTCATAGTTAACAATCATTTCTGCTTGTATTTCACATTGTTTTAACTTATTTTGTTTATTTAACTCTGTTTAATTGTTGTTGGGTTTTATAACAATATTGGGGGGTTGGGCAAATTTTTATAATTTTCTGTATTATGAAAATGCATAATAAGTGGTTTTCATCATTTATTATGAAATATTAACTCTTGACTTATGAGTCTGACTCAAGTATTTGAATTGATGGAAATGCATTGAAAATATTTGCAAGGGCCAAATTAATAGAATACAAATGCAACAACATTGTGATCCACTTATGCAAATACATATGTAGCACTTATCCTATTACTTATATACATATATTCCTTATAATTTATGTCAAACATCCAAATAATTTGAAAAATATAAGTCTAAACAGATCAATTTATGCAAATACACATGTTTTATTTATGGTTATATTTTTTTAGCTAATTTCGTTACCAGTTTTTAGAAATTATCCCAATTAATTTGTAAGACAATTTCGAAGCCCCAAACAAAATTCATCCAAAAATAAGTCTCAACAGATCAATTTATGCAAATACATATGTTTAGTTTATCGTTATATTTTTATACATAATTTTGTTACTATTTTATATAAATCATCCCAATTAATTTGTAAGACAATTTCCAAACCCCAAATGAAATTCATCCAAAAATAAGTCTCAACAGATCAATTTATGCAAATACATATGTTTAGTTTATCGTTATATTTTTATACATAATTTCCTTACTATTTTATATAAATCATCCCAATTAATTTGTAAGACAATTTTCAAGTCCCAAACGAAATTTATCCAAAAATAAGTCTCAATAGATCAATTTATGCAAATACATATGTTTTATTTATTGTTATACTTTTATAGATAATTTCGTAACCATTTTATAGAAATCATCTCAATTAACTTGTAAGACAATTTCCAAGCCCCAAACGAAATTCATCCAAATATAAGTCTCAACAGATCAATTTATGCAAATACATATGTTTATTTTATCATTATATTTTTATATACAATTTCGTTACTAATTTATAGAAATCATCCCAATTAATTTGTAGGACAATTTCCAAGCCCCAAACGAAATTCATCCAAAAATAAGTCTCAACAGATCAATTTATGCAAATACATATGTTTAGTTTATCGTTATATTTTTATACATAATTTCGTTACTATTTTATAGAAATCATCCCAATTAATTTGTAAGACAATTTCCAAGCCCCAAACGAAATTCATCCAAAAATAAGTCTCAAGAGATCAATTTTTGCAAATACATAAGTTTTATTTATCGTTATACTTTTTTAGCTAATTTCGTTACCATTTTATAGAAATCATCCCAATTAATTTGTAAGACAATTTCCAAGCCCCAAATGAAATTCATCCAAAAATAAGTCTCAACAGATCAATTTATGCAAATACATATGTTTAGTTTATCGTTATATTTTTATACATAATTTCGTTACTATTTTATAGAAATCATCCCAATTAATTTGTAAGACAATTTCCAAGCCCTAAACGAAATTGATCCAAAAATAAGTCTCAACAGATCAATTTATGCAAATACATATGTTTTATTTATCGTTATACTTTTATAGCTAATTTCGTTACCATTTTATAGAAATCATCCCAATTAATTTATAAGACAATTTCCAAGCCCCAAACGAAATTCATCCAAAAATAAGTCCCAACAGATCAATTTATGCAAATACATATGTTTAGTTTATCATTATATTTTTATACATAATTTCGTTACTATTTTATAGAAATCATCCCAATTAATTTGTAAGACAATTTCGAAGCCCCAAACGAAATTTATCCAAAAATAAGTCTCAACAGATCAATTTATGCAAATACATATGTTTTATTTATCGTTATACTTTTATAACTAATTTCGTTACCATTTTATAGAAATCATCCCAATTAATTTGTAAGACAATTTCCAAACCCTAAACGAAATTCATCCAAAAATAAGTCTCAACAGATCAATTTATGCAAATACATATGTTTAGTTTATCGTTATATTTTTATACATAATTTCGTTACTATTTTATATAAATCATCCCAATTAATTTGTAAGACAATTTCGAAGCCCCAAACGAAATTCATCCAAAAATAAGTCTCAACAGATCAATTTATGCAAATACATATGTTTTATTTATCATTATACTTTTATAACTAATTTCGTTACCATTTTATAGAAATCTTCCCAATTAATTTGTAAGACAATTTCCAAGCCCCAAACGAAATTCATCTAAATATAAGTCTCAACAGATCAATTTATGCAAATACATATGTTTATTTTATTGTTATATTTTTCGTCTACTTTTTTTTTTGTACTAATTAATTTTATGCTAATTATTTGTCTCACGTATTTGTTCTCTTCTTCTCATGCATGGAACCAGTTTCCTTCTAACCTAGTTAGAATCTAGTTTCATGGACTGAACAATATGTCACGTCCTTCCTCTCTACCCAAAGCTTTCAATCAGATTATATGCCTTTAACATCTAAATAAATTCAACTGACCTTCTAATTTATTACATTTTAAGAAACATCCTCCCTCCATGCCGGAATCCAGTTCATATTTTAAATGCAACTTAATCTTCTCACACCAAACACAAATACGGAGTATATATAATATGTGGTCCACAGTAACTTGGTTTTTACTATAAATAGCACAAACTCGTCTAAAACCACCACACAACCAAAATATGTCATCAAGGCAACAGGCCCAAAGTATTTGTTCTGCCTCACGCGCTCCCCGGAGAGGAAGAAAAGTGAACCCTCCTCCTCCGCCTCCAGTGAACCCTCTTCATCCTCCTCCTCCTCCTCCTCCTCCATCACCCCATCATTTTGCCCCTTATCCCGAGTATTTACTCATAAGGATCAATAACCTTTCTATTGAACTGAATCAGGTCTGGCGGTTATGCCGCGCGATGAGAAGGCGGATCCACCGCCTCGAGAGGGATTTCCAATCAGATTCTGACTCTGCCATAGTGGAGGTGCTGGGGGAGGCAAGTGACTCTAACGCCTCCTAACCCAAATATGGCGGAGTTTGTGGTTGTTCTGTGGTTCTCTAGTAGTTCTCTAATGGTACTCTTTGTGTCTGATATTATCTAGTTGTTCTGTGGTTCTCTAGTGGTTCTCTAATGGTTCTCTCTGTATGTGATATTCTCTGGTTGTTCTCTAGTGGTTCGCTCTCCTTTTTGTTGCTGTTACGGGGGAAATGGTGGTTGTTTTATTGGGCTCTCTGAGCCATTAAGGTCTGTCTTAGGTTGCTTTGCAGTTCCTTGGATACGTAAAGTATAAATCCGCAGTAATGGTTAACTTACATATATATGAAGTGTTAACTTGTTCATTATGTGTGATAGTTTGTCTTTCATTATGTGTGATACTTTCAGAACATGAGTTTACGCAGGTTCTTATTTTCTGAAATAAAAGAATCATTATATGTTTTTTAAATGATAGACAATTAATTAAGAAGAATGGGTAATGAATTGGTGTCAGTATCGCAGTTTCCATTTAAAGGTTGGAAAAAGGATATATTATTGAAATACATGCATGCATCAAGCAAATGAATAATACTGTGTACACTTAATTGCGAATCGACTAGGTAATTAATTTCTGTCATTTACCATTCTGTGGATTACATATATAGCGGTTACCATTTAATGTGAGGAAGGGTTAGCATTTAAAGGGAGGGTTAGCATTTCAAGGGAGGGTTACCATTTAAAGGAGGGGCTACATATTTAGAAGGTTACATTTAACTTGTATTTAAATCGGACTCCTCTTAAAAAAAACAATTAAACAACTCTTATGGAGGTAAAGCTACAAAATATGATTGATGACGTGGTTGGCCGAATTGATGCTATATGTTTCAAATCTTATCACGACAAGTATGAGTGGTGAGGTATTTGTAAAATATTGCATTTCAAGTTTTGATGCATTACTGGTATTTTACCATTCCGAAATTTAATTTATTTAGGGAAATGTAACAACTTGGGAATGCACCTTGGACCACTTCATGGGACCATAATGATGTAGCAGAGGAAATACTAGCAAGTGAGGGCCCACGCTATGTAATCGGAGAGAGGCGTATCTACTTACAACATTCTTTTGAGTGTAGGAATCATGATGCAATGTTTATAAGGGGTGTGGTACGATTTCTACCATTTTATATTAAATATGAATTTTCATATATTAATACATATAAATTGTAATATCATAATATAAGTTTGTCTGGTTGTTGTAGGTTGAATGGATTGTGTACAACCAAAGCAAAGGGTTGGCATTCCTGCGTAAAGGTGGACTTGAGTGTACATATGTCATGTGTATTGCGTTATTGTTTGGAGACAAAGTACATAAGGAGGCCGGAATTAATTTATTAAATGTGTTATGGACAAATGAACAACTCAGGGGCGCGTTGAAAACAGCGCGTAAAAAAATGCTTACAGTGATTCAAAAGGGGAAATGCCGCAATAGTCGATTCTTTGGACATATCCCTCAATGTTGTGAAGAAGGCAACCACATGAACTGGCGATGCTGGATTCTTAACGAAGAAGTCATTACTTGCCATCGTTATTGGTGTGATTTCAATGTCATGGTGTTGCAAGGAAAGTTTTCAAGTAATTATATAAAATCATAAAATTCGTTGTAAAAGCCCTTGAATGGTTTATGTGAAATAAATGTCATGTATTAGACTTGACATACAAGTTATGGTGTTGTTAAAATAAATTAGGGTTTGGAAGACGACATATTTATTTTGGCTTATTGTTTGTATTCGGTATACATATTGTTTCCCTCCAGTGAACTATATTCAGTACTCATCAAAATGTCCATATGTCCTTACTATTCTCACTCAATACTACAACCCGATGTATATGTAAAAATTACAAAATTTGTTTAAATTGTCAAGTGATCAAATTATGAGGTTTTAAAATACGAAACTCCAAATGAGTTACCGTTGCGTGGCGGCTGTCAGTGACTGTTTTGGTACTTTGGTAACGTTAGAAATACAAGCCTTATAAATTTGGACTTTCCTACATTGCAATTCCTAATTTCCCGGCCCATCCTTCTTCATCGTTGAAAAGTCTTAGTGAAATACGCCTTGTCAATTATTGGAACGTATAATCACAAAAGTACAATGGCTTCCTCATCCAACACTTGTGCAAGTCGAAGATATTTCAAGCCAACAAATGTATGTATACGGATCGACAATCTTCTTCTTTGTTTGCAGGCATGTTAGTTTTTATTTATTTTTTTTAATTTTGTTTTTATTTTTTTTCCCATTGTATTCGCTGTTTTTTTTACTCATGTTCAACTTATATTGCAGCCCATTAATTTCGTATTAATTTCATCTTATGTTTTAGTTTCGACTTCCAGATGCCATCTTCCACCCAACCACCTACAAGACTTAAGGTATATCAATAAAAGTTGTTGGTGTTGAGATGAACATAATATGACAGACATTAAATTCACAAGGAAAGAAAGTAAAACAAAGGAAAGCTGTATTATGTATGTCCGAAGGAATGCCACGAACGTTGTGGCTTCTGGGAATGGTGTTACCCAATTTCAACCAACATTGTTCAAAGTGCAACTTCAACTAACTCACATGAATCACCATTTTCTCAGTCCATGGGAGAAAACATAAATTTGGTGGATGATGTGGAGGATCTAAATTCTGAAACTCCAATGTACGCTTCAACTGTGAGACTTTTCGAAGCCAGCAATGCAAATGTGAAGCTGCTAGCAAAGTTTGGGTATTTTATGACAGCCTTATGTTTTTTGTTAATTGTAATAATTTTTCTTCACCTGTGATGTGATTATGAATTTCTGGGTTTTACACTCATGGATGATGTGGATGTTCCCTATAAATTTGGAATGACAGTTTGTACAAGTTTATCAACATATATGAATAGTTGTCCTTCTCAAGTTTTAGCAAACAACAATTACATAAAATTATTTCAATTATACCCGTCACATAAGTAAACCCTAAAGTCAACAAAATTACAAATTAATTGGGATGTTTCTTACAAATTATTCAGGACAATGTCAATGTAAGTATGACCATAACTCATACATGTGTATTTGCATAAGTGGATCCCTTGACTCATACATTTATGCAAATACATATATGTTTTATTTATCCTTATATTTTTCTAATTAGTGTCACACTATATTGATGAATCAGTTGAGAGTTATATTTGGACATTTTTTTTGTGCCCTTGGACATTGTCTTACAAATTTATTGAGATGTTTTATATAAATTATTACGACATTAAAAATATAAGGATAAATGAAATATATGTATTTGCATAAATTATCAGTTGAGAGTTGTATAGGATCACATAATGATAACACCCATAATCAAACCGGGTCTAGAACACAACAGAAGCTAAACAATAAACAATTGGATAAAATCATCCCAATAACAATTAACTGGCTTCCAAGTAAACCACAAAAAGAGGTGACAATTTCGTTTTGGTGAATTATAAAATTTGTTAAGTAGAAACATATCCTGGTCTATAAAGGAGATAAAAGACATATTCCAAAACTATGAACTGAAGCAAGCGTCCATAGATTTTTATCCCCATACAACATAAATAAGGTCTAATGATACTCTCAAGCTAACCCCAAATATTCTGGGACTTGTTCAGGATCAATCCCTCATATTTCACTTCAAATCATTTCATGGCATCCTCCTTTCTGACCCTGTACTGGAATCGAACGGTAGACTTGCACCTACGACGATGCCCACAGTCGATAACCTGGCCGTTCCAGGACAACATAGAAATCCATACCAAACAAATTCCAGTTCAAGGATTGTACCTGAAAGTTGAAGGTAGAAAATCAAACAAGAGTAAAAGTGTAATACCCCTAATTTTAAAAGGATAGTCTCGGCATCTTTTTTTAATATTTATTGCATTGCATTTTTTATTTTATTGTCTATATCGCATTTTGATTTATTTTATTATTTTTCATTTGTTTAATTGGTTATTTGAAATTTGAATTAAATTGGTTTTATATGCATTATTTGGTTTATTTAAATTCTTAATTGTTGTGTCTATTTTCGTAAATTATTAATTGTATTATTTGTAATTTACTGTTTTAAACTTAGGTAATTAACTTACTATAATTGTTAAAATTAAGTTATGTGAATTTTTAAATACATTAATTGACTCATAGTTTTCTTTTGGGCATCAACATAGAATTTAATCATAGGTTTTGTTTATGGGCCGACTAGGATTAAGATTAGGGCTCAGTCTCTAAAATTACAAGGATTAGGGTTTTAGAATTAAACCTATAAATACAACTATTATGCTTTAGCCTAGGGTTTACAATTATAATTCAGATTACATAAACGTGAAGTAAGTTCTTATCACAGAGGGTTGTGAACGGAGGCACTGTAAGAATTGTCAAGGAAAAGAACAGTGAGTATCAAGGGAGGATTTTGGTGGATTAGACCAGAACCAGAGGAGGCTAGAAGGTAGTCTGTGGTTGCCGGAAGTTAGGATGACGGCGACAAGTTTTGAGTCTAAAACTACAGGCAAGTTCTTCTCTTTCTCCTTTTCTTTGGCTCGTGTTCTGTGCACCTAGATAATCTTTAGGGTTTAATCAAACAGTAACTGGAATTTACCTGTTTAATTTATGCTATATTGATGATCTGTGGTGTTGAAAATAAATTTGTTGCAGTGCATACAAGTTTCGTTCAGTTTTCTGTCCTGTAAGCATGTTGTTTCTGTTGTAACTTTGGTCTCTGTATTTGATTGCAAATACTATAAAAAAAATATAGGAACAATACTGGGGTTATATAAAACACATAGGGTTGTTATTATTCTATTTTAAATATGTGTTGCAATTTGTTCTGTTTCAATTTTGTCAAATAGTTTCAGATTTGTTCCTATCGCATGTTAGTTCGGTAGCAAAATTTAATCTCTGTGATTGGGTCTAATGGTTGTTATCAAACCTTTGGGATGTTCTTGGGTGTTAATAAGATACTTAAGATCAGTTTAAGAAGCCAAATAGAAGGGTTGTAGTTGGCCGGAGTTGGAACAGAGGTCAGAACAAAGCTGAAACGGAGAAGAAGCTCACAAGGGGAGAGAGAGCCGGCTCTGGAATGCCAAGAGCTGGCTCCCACCTATTAGAGCTGGCTCCAAGGTGTGGTAGAGCCGGCTCTATGTCACCTTGAGCCTGCTCTACTTTTCTAGAGCAGGCTCTTTCTTTGTTTTGTGCGTTAAAGTGATTTTCAGTCACTGTTTAGGCATTCTGGGTTATTAATCAGTTTTAAAATTTTAATTGGGTGTTAAATAATAATTTTAACATGTAACTAAGGTCTTGAATTGCATAAATTTACCCCTTAGTTTTAAATGGAATTAACAGTACGCTATTTGACAACTTTGCGTACAGTTAATGGCTGAAAGGAGATTTGTTGATTAATTTTAATCTGATGGTTTAGGGTGCTATAAAATAATTTTAAATTTATTTTAGATGCACGATGAAGTCTTTTAAAGTAATATATTGGACTTGTGGCATAATGGGGCTCTGTGCTAAATGATACAACAAAATATAAGTATATGACTTAGTACTCTGTTACCGGATGGAGGGAACTAGATCGCTTAGATTAATTTAGCGATTTATTGGACTCTAATATTATTATAAAACTAATTTTAAATACATGATAGGGTTATTGTTTTATTAAATTTGAACAATGCATGTGTTGGATGTTAATTGTTAGAATAGTTAATTCTTCGATGCAATTACATGGATTACTACTGGATTTTAATTGCTAGATTGTTAAGATTCCTCCTGCAATTATTTGGATGGTGGTTTTTGGTCTGTAAATTATTGAACTGTTATATATGTTGTAATTTACATGGATATGGAGGATTGTATGTACCGGTATGGGACGGTGACATACTAGGGACGGTTTAGCTCAAAACGCATAAACCTAACCTAATGGATTAATGGAATGGATTGAAAGATATCGAATCCTAATTGTGACTAAGTTAGATCAGCTGTAACCAAGTTGGATGACTTCCTGGATTAACGGATGGTAGTTAAGTCATATCAACTGAATAAGTTGAGTGACTAACTAGTTGGTTTATTGTATGTCAGTTTAATAAATAGTTGAATTACATACCCTGGATTTGGACGGACTTTATATATATGTTTATGGTACCACGAGTTGAGCTTAAGTCTCAGACTCGTTGGTTAGGGTGCGTATATGCGGTGGATGCGTAGCTGGTTATAATAGGTTGAAGTGTACCCTGTTAGGTCTAGGTACTCATGCCTACCTTTGGGTGCGTATTCGCATGTTGCCTTCTATTCAGGTTGAGACCCCTATTATAGACTAGTGAATGTCCCTTAGTGTGGATATATTTATATGTATGGACTAGATAGATATTGTGAGGTGTCTACGGTGTATCTGCGTATCGGGTCACTATATGGATTGCAGTTAGATTAGAACTTGCTCGTGGGTCTGACCCACTCCTTCATTATTCTTTTCAGGTACAGGACGGTTCCATCCTTAGAGCTTGATCGTGCTTGTCGAGGACAGTCTCACCTTCATCTGATTACGTAGGACTTCTCTCGATGTTTTTAGCATTATCTATTTTCAGTTTTCAGTTTCAGTTGAACTTTTGGTTAGGGGTCCATCAGTGGATTCCCAAGTTGTAACCTTGAAGTTTTGGGAGGATTGGAGTTTTGTTATTTCAGTTATGCATGGAGGGTTTTTATAATTAATGTTTCTTTCAGTTTTATTCCATCTTTATTATTTCATTTTGTCATCTATGTTCGCTTTAAAATACTTTAATTGTTTGGTATTCCCTCGGGTTTGGGCCTGGGCCTGATCAACCCGTGTCTCGGATCCGAGGGGTATCACAGTTGGTATCAGAGCACTCCAGGTTCAAGTGTCTCTAGGACGTTTCGTATTAAGACTTCCGCGTAGCGTTTTTTTTATATAGAGTTCATGTTTAGGATTCGTTGAATTCTTTTACGGTTCATTTAAACTCGTACTGATGTCTGTCTTTTTATGTTAATAGCATGGTTAACACTGGAAGAGGACAGAACATGAACAGTCAACAGAGGAGAGCGGCACGTAGACAGCAGGAACGTCTACAACGTCGGCAAATGGAAGAAGAGCAGTAAATGCCGGGGTTTCAGGAGGAGCAGGAGGAAGTTCAACAAGCTCAGGGTCGGGTCAGAGATCCAGAGATTCCTCCACACCTCAATGACCTTGTTACTCGGGCTATAGAGGCTGGGGTAACAACTGCACTCCTGAACCAACCACAGGTTCAGCAGGCACCTGTACCAGCACCAGTGGTTCAGACGGATTCTTGGGGAAAGGCTAGGAGCTCTTTCACAAAGGGGAGTCCACATGTGTTCTCAGGCTCAACCGATGCGAGAGCAGCTCACCAGTGGAAACAGGACATTGAGCGTTATCTTCGTTTGGTTCAGTGCACGGAGGTTCAGAAGCAGATGCTTGCTACTTTTAAGTTAGTTGGGGATGCACTACAGTGGTGGGAGTCAGTTACCACCCCAGAGGAGAGGATGACATTGTCTTATGATGAGTTCACTGCTCGCTTTGACGAGAAATATTTTCCCTATGCAGTCAGGGCAGCTATGAAGACCGAGTTTCTAAATCTGCAGCAGGGAAACATGACAGTGGCGGAGTATGAGCAGCAGTTCACACGCTTGTCTCTCTTTGCACTGGAGGAGGTGGATACAGAGGAGAAGAAGTGTAATAGTTTCGTCAAGGGACTGATGTGGTCTATCAAGAGAGCTATTACGGGTAGTCCAGCCTATACTACCTATGATCAGGTGGTAGACGCCGCTCTACAACAGTATCAGTTGACTGTGGACATTAGACAGGCTCGTGGTAAGAAGCGGGGTGATAAAAACTCTACTAATTAGTCAGCTGAAAAGGGGAATGGCAATGGTCACCGGCAGAATGACAAAGGCAAGTTCCAGGGACAACAGCCTTGGAAGAAGCACAAGGGTGGTTCAGATGCTCACCGGAATGGGGCACTTATTCAGAGGCAACAGAATAGGGGACCACAGGTAGGACAGGGTCAGCCACAGGCTAACCGACAGAGGAGGCCATTTGGTACTTTCCAGGGTAGTTGTTACACTTGTGGAGAGTATGGTCATACCACCAGGTAGTGCCCTAAAGCAGGACAGGGACAGTGACAGTATGTGCAGCAGGGACAGAGGGCGCCAGTGCCTCTACCAGCTCCACAGGTTCCACGGATTCAGGGACAGACACATCTGGCTTTACCAGCACCGCCGCAGACTCAGGGACAGGCACCACAGCAGTTGCACTATGGCAGGGTGTATAACCCCATGCCACAGGATGTTCAGGCACCTCAGACTATTGAGGGTAAGTTTCCTATTCATGGTTTGCATGGACGTGTTTTATTTGATACAGGTGTTACACACTTATTTGTAGCTAGGACTTTTGTTGCTTTATCTGGGAGGAGGACGAGGGTATGCACTAGACCTCAGGGTATTTCTACACCATTGGGTGATACAGCTATTATACATGAGAGTGATGGGCCTGTGACATTAGATATTGGCAGACTCAGATTTCTAGCCAATCTATTGGTCCTGGACATGCACACTTATGATGTGATACTTGGGATGGATTGGTTGTCTCACTACCATGCTCAAGTTGATTGTTTTGATAGAACTATTATTTTTACCATACCTGGTCAGGATATGTATGTAGTAGCTATGCCACGTTCTAGAGGGGGCGGTAGCACCTATTTGTTCCATGTGGAGGAGGAAAATAAGGAGGGGATTACTGTGTCATTGGATAACATACCAATTGTACAGGATTTCCCGGATGTATTTCAGGAGATTCCAGGGTTGCCACCTAGTCGCGAGATCGATTTTGTGATAGACTTAGCTCCAGGCACTGCGCCTATTGCTAGGGCACCCTATAGGATGGCACCGGTAGAGATGAGAGAGCTGAGGGATCAGATTCAGCAGTTACTCAGCCAGGGTTTTATTCGTAGGAGTACATCACTTTGGGGAGCATCGGTTCTATTCGTGAAGAAGAAGGATGGTTCGCTTCGTCTATGTATAGATTACAGGGAGTTGAACAAGGTTACGATTCGTAACAAGTATCCTTTGCCCAGGATTGATGACTTGTTTGATCAGTTAAGGGGAGCCACATACTTCTCCAAGATTGATCTGCGTTCTGGGTATCATCAGCTGAGGGTTAGGGAGCAGGATGTTCCTAAGACAGCATTTCTCACGAGATATGGTTCTTATGAGTTTCGTGTTATGCCGTTTGGGACGACTAATGCACCTACAGTATTCATGGACTTAATGAATAGAGTCTTCCGGGCTTATTTGGATCAGTTTGTTATTGTCTTTATTGATGACATCTTGATCTATTCTCGGTCGGAGGACGATCATACTAGACATCTTCGCATAGTCTTGCAGACGCTTCGTGAGCACCAGTTATATGCCAAGTTCGAAAAATGTGAATTTTGGCAGCGGGAGGTGAAATTTCTGGGTCACGTGGTGTCAGAAAAGGGGGTAGCAGTGGATCCGGCCAAGGTTTCAGCGGTGGTTGAGTGGGGACAGCCTACATCACCTACTGAGATTCGGAGTTTTCTCGGTCTGGCAGGATATTACAGGAGATTCATCCAGGGGTTCTCCAAGATAGCAGGACCACTCACTCATCTGACCAAGAAGGGTGTACAGTTCGTGTGGGATGAACACTATCAGCGAGCTTTTGATGAGCTGAAAAGGAAGCTGACTTCTGCACCGGTTCTGGCTATTCTGCAGAACGGGATAGAGTATCTTGTTTACACAGATGCTTCGTTGCAGGGTCTTGGATGTGTATTGATGTAGGAGGAGCGACCGATTTCTTATGGATCTCAGAAACTTAAGCCTCATGAGCTTAATTATCCAACACATGATTTGGAGTTGGCAGCAGTGGTTTTTGCCTTGCGTATTTGGAGGCATTATCTGTTTGGTGAGTCCTTCAGATTATTCAGTGATCACAAGAGTCTGCAGTACTTGTTCACTCAGCGGGAGCTGAATATGAGACAGCGCAGATGGTTGGAGTTCGTAAAAGACTATCATTTTTCTATACAGTACCATCCAGGGAAAGCGAATGTGGTGGCGGATGCACTCAGTCGCCGACCTGTTGGTAGTCTTTCTGCTCTATTCACTACTGAGTGGAATGCTTTGAAGAGTGTGGATGAGTCGTCAGATGTTTTTATGGCTTGCATGGTGGTTACACCTTCCATCATTCGCAAGGTTTTACAAGCACAACTCACGGATCAGCAGTGTATTGACAAGGTTGAAGAGATAGCTTCTGGAGAGGTTCCATTTTACTACGTTGGGGCTGATGGAGGTTTGAGGTACAAGGGGCGTATAGTAGTACCTTCTGCTGATGGTTTGAGGAAGGATGTGATGACTGAGACTCACCACTCTGAGTCCTCTGTTCATCCAAGAGGCGATAAGATGTATCAAGATATGAAGCGGCAGTTTTGGTGGGTAGGTATGAAGAGGGACATTGCTCGTTTTGTTTCTCAATGTAGTACTTGTCAGATGGTTAAGATTGATCATCAGAAGCCGTCAGGAGCTCTACAGCCACTACCAATTCTGGAGTGGAAATGGGAGAGCATATCTATGGATTTTGTGGAAGGGTTGCTAAATTCTTTCAAGGGGCATAATTCCATATGGGTCATTGTGGATAGGTTGACCAAGTTAGCTCATTTCTTGCCTATTTGCACTGACTACACTTCGGAGCAGTTGGCGAGGCTTTACATTTTAGAGATTATGAAGCTACATGGCATTCCATTGTCTATTATATCGGACAGGGATTTGAGCTTTGTATCTAGATTTTGGAAGAGTTTTCAGCAGGCGTTAGGTACGGAGTTACACTTTAGTACTGCTTATCATCCTCAGACTGACGGACAGACTGAGAGGGTGAATCAGATTATGGAAGATATGCTTCGGTCGTGTGTTCTGGATTTCAAGGGCCACTGGGAGGAATATTTACCACTTGTGGAGTTTGCTTATAACAATAGTTTCCAGAAGACTATTGGGATGGCACCTTTTGAGGCGTTATACGGTCGACCGTGTCGATCACCTGTTTGTTGGATGGAGGTTGGAGAGAATTGATTCTTAGGTCCTGAGTTCATCAAGGATACCTCTGAAAAGATTGCTCTTATTCGAGATTGCATGCGTACTGCCCAAAGTAGGCAGAAGAGCTATGCTGATCGTCGCACTCGTGCTTTGGAGTTTCGGGTTGGGGATCAGGTTCTTCTCAAAGTATCTCCTATGAAGGGTGTTATGCGCTTTGGGAAGAAAGGGAAGTTGTCTCCGCGGTTTGTCGGTCCATTCATGATTACGGATCGAGTGGGAGCTGTGGCTTATCGGTTGGCATTTCCGGATAACTTGGATCGCGTTCACAACATGTTTCATGTTTTCATGTTGCGAAAATTTCTGTGCGATGAGGATCGGTATCAGCATATCGATGTTGGGGAGATTGAGTTGTAGCCGGATGCAACTTATTTGGAGCCACCATGTCGTATTGTTGACCGTCGGGATAAAATCCTTCGCAATAAGGTTATCCCTTTGGTTCGTGTGCAGTGGAGTCATCACAATGAGGCTGAGTCCACTTGGGAACGGGAAGATGTCATTCGCTCGCAGTTTCCTGAAATATTGGAAGAAGGTAAGAGCGAATTCCGAGGACGGAATTCCTTTTGTTAGGGGGGAAGAATGTAATACCCCTAATTTTAAAAGGATAGTCTCGGCATTTTTTTTAAATATTTATTGTATTGCATTTTTTTTTTTATTATTTTATTGTCTGTATCGCATTTTGATTTATTTTATTGTTTTTCATTTGTTTAATTGGTTATTTAAAATTTGAATTAAATTGGTTTTATGTGCATTATTTGGTTTATTTAAATTCTTAATTGTTGTGTCTATTTTCGTAAATTATTAATTGTATTATTTTTAATTGACTCACAGTTTTCTTTTGGGCATCAACATAGAATTTAATCATAGGTTTTGTTTATGGGCCGACTAGGATTAAAATTAGGGCTCAGTCTCTAAAATTACAAGGATTAGGGTTTTAGAGTTAAATCTATAAATACAACTATTATGTTTTAGCCTATGGTTTACAATTATAATTCAGATTACATAAACGTGAAGTAAGTTCTTAGCACAGAGGGTTATGAACGGAGGCACTGTAAGAATTGTCAAGGAAAAGAACAGTGAGTATCAAGGGAGGATTTTGGTGGATTAGACCAGAACCAGAGGAGGCTAGAAGGTAGTCCGTGGTTGCCGGAAGTTAGGACGACGGCGACAAGTTTTGAGTCTAAAATTACAGGCAAGTTCTTCTCTTTCTCCTTCTCTTTGGCTCGTGTTCTGTGCACCTAGATAATCTTTAGGGTTTAATCAATCAGTAACTGGAATTTACCTGTTTAATTTATGCTATATTGATGATCTGTGGTGTTGAAAATAAATCTGTTGCAGTGCATACAAGTTTCGTTCCAGTTTTCTGTCTATGCATTCATGATAGGGTCATTGTTTTATTAAATTTGAACTATGCATGCGTTGGATGTTAATTGTTAGAATAGTTAATTCTTCGATGCAATTACATGGATTACTACTGGATTTTAATTGCTAGATTGTTAAGATTCCTTCTGCAATTATTTGGATGGTGGTTTTTGGTCTGTAAATTATTGAACTGTTATATATGTTGTAATTTGCATGGATATGGAGGATTGTATGTACCGGTATGGGACGGTGACATATTAGGGACGGTTTAGCTCAAAACGCATAAACCTAACCTAATGGTTTAATGGAATGGATTGAAAGATATCGAATCCTAATTATGACTAAGTCAGATCAGCTGTAACCAAGTTGGATGACTTCCTGGATTAACGGATGGTAGTTAAGTCATATCAACTGAATAAGTTAAGTGACTAACTAGTTAGTTTATTGTATGTCAGTTTAATAAATAGTTGAATTACATACCCTGGATTTGGACGGACTTTATATATATGTTTATGGTACCACGAGTTGAGCTTGAGTCTCAGACTCGTTGGTTAGGGTGCGTATATGCGGTGGATGCGTAGCTGGTTATAATAGGTTGAGGTGTACCCTGTTAGGTCTAGGTACTCATGCCCACCTTTAGGTGCGTATTCGCATGTTGCCTTCTATTCAGGTTGAGACCCCTATTATAGACTAATGAATGTCCCTTAGTGTGGATATATTTATATGTATAGACTAGATAGATATTGTGAGGTTTCTACGGTGTATCTGCGTATCGGGTCACTGTATGGATTGCAGTTAGATTAGAACTTGCTCGTGGGTCTGACCCACTCCTTCATTATTCTTTTCAGGTACAGGACGGTTCCAGCCTTAGAGCTTGATCGTGCTTGTCGAGGACAGTCTCACCTTCATCTGATTACGTAGGACTTCTCTCGATGTTTCTAGCATTATCTATTTTCAGTTTTCAGTTTCAGTTGAACTTTTGGTTAGGGGTCCATCAGTGGATTCCCAAGTTGTAACCTTGAAGTTTTGGGAGGATTGGAGTTTTATTATTTCAGTTATGCATGGAGGGTTTTATAATTAATGTTTCTTTCAGTTTTATTCCATCTTTATTATTTCATTTTGTCATCTGTGTTCGCTTTAAAATACTTTAATTGTTTGGTATTCCCTCGGATTTGGGCCTGGGCCTGATCAACCCGTGTCTCGGATCCGAGGGGTATCACAAAAAGATACAAACAAGTTAGTACATTTCTATTTCATAAGAAAGCATGGTTCTATATATAATGAGGCAGAAAAAACTCAACCAACACAAAGATGAACTTCAAAAAGGTCTTAACATGTTACAATCTGATTCACATTAAAGAATCTGGTTGCAGATTGACGAGATTGAGGAAGGGAGATAAGATCATATTATGCAAATTAAAAATGATGAAGAAAGAAAACTAAAAATATATGCATAAATACAGAAATCTTAGATATAAAAAGTGAAGAAGCCAACATAGACATAAAACTGTAATTATATTCGGATACTGAATCCACAAGTTCATCTAAATAAAATTAGCGAAAGTAGACAAAGTTTGTATGGACATATTTAACGTACACACGATGTTGTGCCTGTTAAAAGAGGAAGAGTTGTTTGCCTAAAAAGCAAGCGACACAGAGGCAGACCAAAGGTTTTGCACATTGTGCAATTTTATAATCTATAGTGCAACATTAACAGTACAAGGGCTGCCGGACTCAATATAATAGTAGAAGACAACAAAATTATGTTCTTATCTAATCGTCGAAACTCCCAAAAAACATAGCTTCCATTATTCAGTCAGCTGAACCCCTTATCTTAGATTTCTATATTAAAATAATGTACCATCAGGAGACGTGCTGTAATTAACAGACACTCCATGGAAATAAGATGTCTAATAATCACACAATTCTTATGGATATGGATTAGCGGAGAGGGAGAGGAGATGGGGAGAAAGGCATACAAAGAACCAGTTTATTGAATTATGTGATGGTCCATTTTGGCATACAAAAAAACACACCTATACATAATCATCTGCAATTGAGCATATAATATTTGCCTTTAAGTTGATCAAGACATGCTCATCTAACACTGTCAAGTACTGATCAATAAAAAACCTTGCATTTTAGATTTTCGATGCAACATAACATGTCATTTATTGAAATGATAATCAATTAATTTGTAAGATCTGTTACTTGATTCCAAAACTAGGTAGCAACAGCTTGCACCATTCCCTCAATAACCAGCAACTCCTCCTCCAAAATGTACTTGGCAACACCCTGTACGATGACGCCATAACTTCTTTTGCTTACTTCAATAAAATCAATTTAATGTAGGACACCATACTGGTAGTATTTCCTTCATGGATAAGTTCAAAATCTACTTCATACTCCATCAAAATGGTCACCTTATGCATTTTGACAAATTAACAAACAATTAATTATCATAAATGTTGTTGTATTGTAATACCCCTAATTTTAAAAGGATAGTCTCGATATTTATTTATTTGTTTTAATTGTATTTTTAATTATTTAATTGATTATTTGACTAATTGCTTATGGGTTTAATTGAATTAAGTATTACTTGAGTATTTAATTATGTGTCTATGTGTTATTTATATTAGTCTATGTGTTAATTGTTTAATTCGATTATGTGCTTACATAATATTTGATTAATTGTAAATTAAATGTTTTCTTTTATTTTATTATTTTCTTTTATTTTTCTTTTATGGTTATGGTTAGTAATAATGGGCCAACCAATTGGGTCCCATAGACTACTTAGATAGGAGGTTGGATGGGTACGGATTATTACCCATGGATAGTTGTGTGTATATATATATATATAGATATATATTATATACATATATAAAAGGGAAAGTAATTTATTAATTACTTTTATGGAAACTTGGGTAGTAATATTTAATCCGATGTATATGTTTTATATTTAAATAGTAAAAATATACATAGATTTCATACGTGTTATATATTAAGTTATTTTATAATATTATGGTAATTTAAGTATTATTGGATAATGTATTAATAAATAATGGGTAATTTATTAATTACTTTTATGGTAACTTGGGTGGTAATATTTAATCTAATGTATATGTTTTATATTTAAATAATAAAAATATATATAGATTTGATACGTGTTATGTTTTAAGTTACTTTATAAAATTATAGTAACTTAGGTATTATTGGATAATCCATTAATAAATAATGGGATGTGTATAATTTATTTATTTAATAAAGATATACATAAATTATATACGTAACATATTTTACTTACCTTTATAATATTTTAATATATATATATATATATTTTTTAAGTTGACTTGGATTAGGAAAAGAGTTAAGGTTATTTTATTTAATCTATAAATATATAGCTATAGGTTGTAAAAAGAGGTTAAAAATATTCACGTGATATATTCTAGAGAGAGAGAGTTAGAGAATGAATGAGGAAAAGGAAAGAATGAGGAGAAAAACCCTGTAGAGAGAAGATCAATGAAGAAGAAGTTTAACTTTCGATCCGAAAGTTTAAAGCAAGTTCTTCTTCTATTTCTTTCCCTTTGATTCGTGTTTCTGTACATGCCTAGGAAATTTCAGGATTTATTAAACACATAAAATTAAATAATTATGCATGTTTAATTGGATTAGAACATAGGTTTTATGAATTTGGTTCATATCTGTTCTTGTGTTATGAATTAATAAATGCATGATTTTGATTTGATTTCCGGTGTGATTTTTACATGTTTAAATTATGTATTTTTCATATCTGTGGAATGATGGAACGTAGAAACATGCCTAGGATTCCTGAACATTAACTAAGAACTAGGTTTGGGTTTAAATAAATTTAAATAGACTCAATTATAATGATATTTGCTATTTGAATGTTTTAAACATGAATTTAATCTTTTAATATGTTTTAACAATTGAGATTAAATGTGTATGATGAATTGGATATGGAGAATGCTTATTTGACGGTATAATAAAATATCATCATATGTATAAGATTCAGTTTGTGTAGGACACATGATATAGGAAGCTTAAATAAATAATAAGTCATTCCTATTTTGTGATAACTTGATATCATATTATCATAGTTATTTCTGGATTGTTTGATTTATTTCCTTAATTGTTACATCAATTGTTGGATTGTGTGGTTTAATGCACCGGTATGGGACGGTGGCATTCTAGGGAGGATTAACTTATCAGTTAAGTCCTACCTATTTTATATAAGGGAATGGATTAACTAAAATTTTAAGTCCTACTTATATTCAAGTCAGGTCAGTCGAACAAGTTGAATGACTTATGAAGGATTAATTTATTATATAAGGGAATGGATTAACTAAAATGTTAAGTCCTACTTATATTCAAGTCAGATTAGCTGAACAAGTTGAACGACTTATGGAAGATTAATTTATACTGAATAGGATGGTTACTAGATTTTATATATATAAGTATGGTGCCATGATATGAGCTTGAGTCTCAGGATCAGTGGTTAGGGCACGTATATCGTTAGGGATGTGTAGCTAGATATAGTGTAGTTGTGTACCCTGGTAGGTTTAGGTACTCATGCCCACTATATGTGCGTTTTGCATGTTGCCTACTATTCAGGTTGAGACAACCCTATAGTCTAGTGAGGTTCCTTTACTATGTATATATATATATATACGGACTACTAGTTACTGTTAGATATATACGTGTATTAGATCTCTGCTTGGACTGTAGTAGAGTATAACTTGTTTGTAGGCCTGACCCACCATTATTTTTCAGGTGTTCATCAAGAGTAGAGGTTGTTCATGCTAAGCGGGGATCAGTCTACTTCATTATTCCGATGCTACATAGGAGTTCCTTTATGATTCAGTTTCTTGATTTAGACAGTTATTGCTATTATTTGTTTAGTTTGGATATTCTAGGGGTCCACACAGTATGAATTCCCGAGATGTATTTTGGAGGATCAGTTGTATTAGAAGAGTTTATTAATTAATGGAAATATATTCTGAGGTTTATTATTAGATTATCATTTTAGTTTTTTGTCAGCATTATATTTATGCTTCTTTATTCTTCTGTACTCTGTGTTCCTTTATTGCCGATTTTGTTTTTGATATCCTCGGGTATTCGGGCGTGGGCCTGGCAACCCGCATTCGTAAATCCGGGGGTATCACATGTATTCATTCGAAAAGTAGAGATATATTAAAAGAAATTCAAGCTTGTCTTTGTTGATGCAAAAAAGAGCTTAGTTCATAAGTTCATAATTATCTGTGTTCAGCAAATATTCATTAGGTTAAGGCAATTTTTAGGTTTATTAATTTAATTTTTCCTATTATATGTTCATCTACACTTAAACCGGAATATTTGTTATTGTGGCAGTACCTGTAAAAGATGATGAATTTCATGAAGAGTGTGAATTGTGTTTACCTACTTTCATTCGAAGCAGCGCCAAAGTCACCCACTCTCAAAATCTTCATTATAAATACACCATTGACATCAATTATCTCCTTCTTCAACATTGGCAGCCTTATACAACTCCTCTCGAACTCTATTCCTCGGATGATCCAATAGTTGCACAAGGAACTCAGAACGCATTGGCTTGGACTGTACCTGCAATATAAAAAAATGTTACTGCCAAACAATAGTACAACTTGTACCTTACATATTTTACACATACAGATAAATAATAATGATAACATTACTTACACAAAATTTCTCATTGAAGTTAGTGCCATTCCAGAACTGCATGTACCTCATAACCATCACACCACAAGTATTCCTGATATGCAAACAGTATTTAAGTGATGTACTCAGCAAGGGATAGTATTAGATTTAAGATACGATGAAAGAAAAAATAATTATGCACTTGTATTGAAATATATGTTTACATACGGATCATCCTGCCAAGGGATTTTATGGTCTGTCTTTGTTATGTAAGCTGGCCAGTTCTCTTCCCCCAGGGCAACCGTAACAAACTCATTCTGTCATACACATCAACCTGAAGTAAGTATGCATTTTTCATAAACTAAACTTTAACAAATCGGGTTGATTTCATTAGATAGATGTCTACCACACAATCCCCAAATGTTTTATATCTGTGCGGTCGTCTGATCCACATAGGTAGTCCACTACTTTGTTGGGCCGGTTGACAACGAGTAGAAACCAATGTTTGTTAATGATTCCAGGGAAGAATAACTATACGGTAATGAACATAAAGTTAGGGACAACAAAACATATTGGACAATGATGAGCGCTAAAAAGTGCACTTTTTAACCCCTGAAGCTTGAGTATTCTAGGACCTTTATCTATCTTATTTTCCTATTTTAGTACTTATTTGTGTTTTTGTCTATTTAAGGTCAATAATGTTAAAATGGGCTAAAAATGGTTTCTTAAGGCCTTTTTAGAGTCAAACTAAGTCTTGGTGAGGATCCGGAGCAAAAAGGAAACAATTCTAAGATGAATCAAAAAGAGGAGCAAAAGAGGAGCAAAAAGAAGCAAAAGGCGGAATTCAACAATTTTCGATCGATCCAAGATCAAAGTTCGATCGATCCAACACGGATTGATCTTAGCACTTCAAGATAAATCTAAACCCTGACCCTATGCAGAAGTTCCAAAGTTCGATCGATCCAACATTATCCTTCGATCGATCGAACACCTTTGTCCTTATCCAAATGATTGATCTTATCCAGTTATACCACCCTACCAACCACTTTTGTCCTTTTCCCAAAAATATTTCCTAAAATATCTCAGACTTGTCCTTATCCAAAAAGCATAGCCCAGTTGGATCGATCCAACCTCAGTTTGATAGATCTCAGCCAAGTTCGATCGATGCAAGTCCAAGGTTCGATCGATCGAACTTCCTCCAGTGCGAAAAAGTTAAATCTCCAGCTCATTAAAAGTTATCCTTATCCAATCATTGAGAGAATATTGGAGTGCGTGCTAGATCATTTTTGGGGCTATATTCCTCACTTCATGACTAAAAAAATGACCATATATATAAAGGGAAGTGACTCATTTTGTAAAAAGCTTATCATCATTTTATTTTTACATTGTAAACATTTTCTTTTTCTCTCTAGAAAGTTAGAGATTAGGGTTAGAAGAAAAGGGGAAAGTGGAGGCTCATCTCAAGAACACATCTCTAGATCCACTCTCTCTCTCTATCTCTAAAGCTTCAAAGAAGAAGAGGAAGAAGAAGATGGAGTCATATTTGGAGCTTGATTCCATGACCACATCCACCTCCTCCATGATTGGCTAGTTCTACACTTAGGGCTTGGATGAGCCCTAAGTCTTGTGTAATCTAAACCCTTGTATTTCTATTTTTGGGGATTTTATATATATATTGTTGCGATTAATGTTCTAGCCTTGTGAATTTCATGAATCTTGATATATTTCCATGATTTATGTGGTTTAATGCTTCCAATTGATCATTTCCCCTCTATCCATATGTCTATGTATGCTAGAGTAGATGTTCATTTGCTTGTCTTTATTTCTTGTGTTGTTGATGCGTGTCTATGTGTATTGATGTTATAGATCTAGAGATTATCAAAACATAGTGCTTAATGGAATGCTCTTGCTATTTTCTTGATGGTTCATACTTATGTTGGATGCTCTATGCTATTGAATGCAAGTAGCACATGTCTCTAACCTTGAGGTGTATTTGGATTGTGAGCTTAATGAAATGATTAATGACTTGTTTTGATCTATTGTGTCTTTCATATGTTGTTTAGACAATATATGCTTCATTGATTAGATATATTGTGCCTTTCACATGTTGCTTAGACATTAGATACTTAATTGGTCATCCTTACTTATTGAATCAACCAAATACACACACACACACACACCAATATTGGCTAGACATGGTTCTTTATTGAATGGGTTTGTCAATTAATTTGATGGTCTATACTTGTGCTTGATGGGTTGTTCTACAATTTAATTCATGCTTGTAGGTAGGTAGACAATCTATGCTTATTTAGATATTCCATGGCTTATTATTGCAAATTCCATGATTCTCTAGATTGATGTATGCTACAATTGTGACTAGTTTGATGGGTCATGCTTAAACTAGATGGGTTGTGCTACAATTAGTTTAGGTAAGACAATTCATGCTTTAATTAGATGGTCCATGCTTAATATTGCAATTGGTAGTCGCATTTTGTTCACAACAATGTATTCCCCATTAATAGAAAGCAAGCGGTTAATTACACAAGCTTAGTGGTGATTCCAACACCCTAAGTCCTTTCTTCTCATCTCTTAAATTCCTATCTCTACTTAGTTTTATTTTAATTTCATTTTAATTAATTATTTTCTAGATTAATCAACCAATCTCTCTCTTTGCAATCATTTGGTACATTAGAGTCGAAGTTAAATTCCAACACGTATAATCCCTTGGGACGATCCCTACTCACTCTTGCTACGTTAGTAGTAGTGTTGGTAGTGGTTTTTATAAATTTAAATTTGACCCAAAAGGCTTTTCTTGAACTACACATTCACTACATCAATTTGGCGTTCACGAGCGGCACCCGTCGGACAAAAATAGGACGATTCATTAATTCATACTTAAAACATCTTCTACATTACTGTAATGCACAACAAATTACTGTAAAATCATAAAACTAACCAGCTCGGAATCCTTGAACACCGTCGAATTTTGAAGCTTACATACTCGTTTGTATTGTTCCCATACTTTTTTTATCAAAGGCATGCGCTCCTCTGCAGTGTCATATTTAATAGCATTGTGTTGATTCATACACTGGACAACGCAACTATCAAAATAGTAGTGTCACAGCTTCGCTCCTTGTTCTTCGTTCAACAGCATTGCCCAGAATTTGACCATCTAAATTCAGAAATGAAACTGTCATAGGTTCATCATATCATAACCGTAAAAATACATATCAAAGAATTGAAAAAGCATGCACCAAGTTTGAGATCCAGTTCGGGTGAAACAACTCGTGTATGTTCGTTCGAGTAAGATGCATATCGTACATGGAAACCAGAATTTCACTGCAAAATGTACATCATTCTTACAAATTAGTATACGTTTTGTAATATAATTGGTCTTAGTAAATAATAAGGCCCAAAGGACAATACAATGAACAACAATATATGGATTTAGGAAATTCAGAAATGTGGGTTACACTTACCTTTTATCTTGATCACCACCTCGCACAGCAGCATAACTCAATAATTTCTTCTGCTTTGGAGTCAATTGAATTTTCTTAGTATCCCTCGATACCCATGGAGAGAACATGTATGCTGCAGGGTTTCTGCTCCTGCTACCTCTTCTGACTTCTCTCACTGCATCCTTCCCTTTATTATGTAAAGTTTCGGACGAAATATCAATGACTGGACAACTGGGAGTTATATGTGCTACTCCTACGTTCTCCTCCAAAGCCATGCCCACAGCATCATTCAACTCTGTCCTCTCATCCTCATTCAGTATGTCATTGCTGCTGGGAGTAAAGTGGGCATGATCTGTACCACAAAATTCTGGTGCCTCACCTGCGTCAATAGGAGCGTCAAATGTTTCCCTCTCATCTTTATTTTCAGAACTTTGTACCACATCTTTGTCCTCAACGGACACTCCCTCATCTGCTGTACAAACACTCGGTTTTCCTCAGGCCCCTTTCGACTTTTTCTTCACCAATCTCTCCATTTTCTCCACCTTCCTCTTCAACGTTTTCCTGTTTTCTACTTATCTTTCCATTTCGTTGCGAATTTCTTTAACGCAACGTTGTATACAAAATTTTAAGGATTAAACACTAATCAATTGAATATTCACAATTTCATTCATACTCATTAACCGTAAAGTAATATATCGTTACCTCAACCTCACTTTCCGAACAACTACCATTATCTTTTTCATCTCCATACCACGACGATGACGGACAGTGGGACACATTCACCTTGAGAGGAATTAACTGTTCCATATAAATATTTCGAACCAAATGTACGTAAGCAAGGAAATGGTGTCATATACAACATAAATTGGGAACTTTCAAATACTTGTAAAATTTAGTGTCATACCTCACCCATTCTAAAACCTCCTATTTTCAACTCCCATTTATAGCGTTCCCATACTAGGGTTGTGTCCCAAAACTGAAGACTGCTTATTTCGCCCGTGCTGGGATAACAGGGGTATTCCATTTTACACCTCATCAGATAAAGAAACTGATTTAAAAAGTACCGACTTTAATCAGTAATGATTCATAGTAATGACATAAATTATAAAGTTAATTGTAAATTATAAGTAGTTTATGTTATTTACCTACAAGAAGAGCACGCATCCGATATACTTGTGCTTCATTTTTCCACCTCCTTCAGATTCACCCAAGTGAGCCACCAAAGTTTCAAGCACGTAGGTACACCAGTTGTATGACTTGATTTCATTGACATTATCCACTGCCTTTAATTCTTTCACATGCGCACTATAACGCCCATTGGGTGTTAGAAAAGCCGCCCATGCAAAAAAAACAAAAGCTCTTTTGAAATCATCACCAGGCTCACATTGTTGTACCCTTTCCATCAGATCATTTACATGCAGCCCACTTCGATATGCACCTTACAGTTAAGAAGCGCCTACCAGTGACGGAGCAAGTGGTGATTGGCACGCCTGGAACTATAAAAAAAAGGTTGGAGGCAAAAAAATTGGGCATGAGTTATATGAAGATTCTTGTTTTTGATGAGGCTGACCACATGTTGGCTAAGGTACATATTTTCTTAAAATTATATTTTATTATTTGTAATGCTTATAATGAAATTCAAATCTTTTGGGGGCCTTTTGAGAAAGTATGTTACGACTTTCTCAACTCAACTAGTGTGTACGACATCTTTTTTGTTGGGAAGTCGAGTTCTAATAAATTTGGACTTTACATAAGTCATGCACAATGTCTATTGGTGTGGATTGTGGACTCTCTAATAAGATTTTGCATTATTTAGCTGTTAATATGTCTACCTCATAGAATCGTAAATGCTGAGTTCTAAGCACTGATTCATTACGAAAACGATTATCAATATGTCATGACATCCGAGAAAGACTGAAACCATAGAAATTTAAGAGAGTGTATTTTTTTTTTTTTTCCAATTGTCCAGATGCATGATCACATATGTATCCATTTGGTGATGTTCCTGGAATTCTTAACTTCCATCTTGTCTTCATCTTTTGCCAATTTTTGCCATATTATGTAAATATGTAAGATTTAATGTAATGAACTTGACATTTTCCTTCCCTTTTTTCCGTTTTTACGGATTTTCTTTTTCCGTTGACGTTTCTTTTCTGAGTTCGGGTTTTGTCCCTTCGGGTCGTCTTGAGTGCTTGGGAAAAGTTTCCGACACTTTTTCTTTTAGAGATTGGTATCAACCTTGTGATGACGATGCCATCTCCTTTCCATTTACGACGTCTTCTTTTTCCTTTATTAGTACTTGTTTGTTTATCGTATCCCATCCCGTGACCTTAGGATTTGTGCTCGGATTTGACTTCCGACTTCACGTGCGTTCACCCTATTTGATTTCCATGAAATGCGTATCTTTACTTTTGTAGAAAAGCATGCTAGATGTTTATTTATTTATTTATTTATTTTTTCTGTAGGGGTATGGATGCATAATTTTTTCGGAACCATTTTCTTTTCTTGGGGTGTTTTTCGAAATTATCCGTTGTAATTATTTTTCGTCTTAGGGACTTTTGTGCAATTATTCCTTGAGATATTTAGTGGGGGGACCTTTTTGCAATTTTTGAAAAGTGTCACACTCTCATTAGTTCAATTGTCATCATTCCATTGGTGACACTTGGAAGCCTTGGATGATGACATGTGGAGGGTGAGGATTCACCCACTTGTTGGCCTAGGATTGATGCACTTGTTGGCTTTGGATGTTGACAAATGTAGGGCTTAGATAAAACCTTGTGAGGAGGGTGACAAGTGTAGGCTTAGGATGTGATCTTGTGAGGGTGTGTGAGGTATTGACAAGTGGTGGGGTGAGATAAGTTGTGTGTGTGAGAGAGGTAGTGCTAGCTCACATAGTGAGTGGAGGAATACACTAAATTCATTTTAGGTATTCATCTCTTTCTCTCTCTCTCTCCCACCTTGCCTCCATTATAGAGCACCTTAGACCTAAACCTTTAGCCTTGGTTTTGAACCATTTCCTCTCACCTTTTGGCTTAAGTCTTGGAAGACAAAACCTTCCCCTCATCCTCCTCTATAATACTCTTGTCCGGTTTCTTGATTTACCTTGATTTGTTTTGGATTCTAGAGATTCAATTCTCTAGTGAGGTAGGGGATGTCCTATGTTTGTACCCTTAGTGTTTTAATGCTTATTTTGGGGTTGAATATATGTTGTATGCATGCTTTACTTCTAGAACTTGCATATAGGTTGCTTTAGTATATGATGAACTTAGGGTTTTATGATGAATATAGCTTGTATACAACCTATATATTGTGTATGTGTTGATTCCTTTGGGGTAATCTTAAATCTAGAAACTTTCATGTATGGTGGTTACTTAAATCTAGTGATTCCTATGTAGATAGATTACTTGATTTATGTATAAAGCATGCCTATAAATTTTGTATATATTCTATGCTATGTTGATGTTGAGATAAGGACTTGAACTTGCTATGTAATGAGGGTAATGTATTTCATAAGTTGACATGTTATTGTAGCCACTACAGCTTTTGGAGCATAGTGGTCATTATTCCATTCAGGAGTTCATTTGATTTTAAGTTGTGTATGCACGGCATACATAACAAGTTTGAAGGATGGACGCAATCGGAATGTTGAAAATAGTGGACACTGGACATCGCGTCTTGTCATACCCCTAGTTTTCAAAATGATAAAATGGGAATTTAATTTTGATTATCTAAGTGACTTATGTACTTATTTGACTAGTTGTGTTTATTGTATTTGTTTAAATTGATTGCTTGATTAATTGTGTGTTTAAATTAATATTGTTTAAGTGTGTTTTATTTTGTTTTTCATTTGACTTGAAATTTTATGTGTGTTCTGTGTGGTTTTTAGTCATAATTATTTATTTATTTTCCTTAATTATGTTTAAGGGTAATTAATTAATTAGTTAGTTAATTTTATTCCAGATATATGTATAATGAATGTAACTGTTGTGGTCACTTGTTTATTACCATGTTGGGTGATAATTAGGTTTAGGGTGTTATGATTAAGTAATTAGGTAGCCGACTTGTAGTTGGGCTAGACTTAGGGTTAGGACTACTGGATTTGGGATTAGGGTTTCAGAGGAGTCTGTATATATATAACGATATATGTTGCAAGGGTTTTTGGGAGAAAACCCTATTCACGTAGGGGTAATTTAAGAGGAGAAACAGAGATACATAGAGAGGGTTGTATACACTTCAATGTGTATAGTCTTATGTAGTCTGCAAGGGTTAAAATAAAACATTATTCACGTAGTATTAATCTATGAAGCTAAGGAGGAAGAACAGAGGAATGGAACAATGGTCAGAGGTGGGAGCAGTATAAGAGAATTCTGAAACTTAGAGACGATGCGGCTGTAAGGTTTCAAAACGAAATCTAAAGGCAAGTTTCATTCTCTCCTTCCTGTAAACTTGTGTTCTGTGCATTCTAAATAGACTCCAGGAATTTAATTAAAACTTTTAATACAAATTTTATGCATATTAGTTTAGTCTGAAATTTGGTTAACGTATAATAACTGAAGATGGCTTTCCTTGCATAAATTGTTAGATTATGTATTAAACCTCTGTAAATTGATTCATAATGAAATGTGAGGTGTTGTTTGGATGGTTAGGAAGTTAATTAACCTTTATAATGGAATTTTGACACATGTGATCAGACTTTAGATTGTTCATATGTTCAGTTAACTGTGATTGGCGTTTTTTGATACAGTTTTGTTTTTGTTTTAGATTTTTGTCAATTAATGCATGCTGGATGGTGAGAAGTTTCTAGGGCTTTAAGAATTTAAATTGAACCCTAGGAATGTTAAAATACTTGGGACAGGAACGTCGGACTTCGCCGGAAACGCAGAAAAATCATCGGACGAAGTAGAGACGAGGCAGAGGGGCTCTCAGGGGTGAGAGCCGGCTCCCATGAAGAGAGAGCCGGCTTTCCATGAGGGAGAGCCGGCTCTAGAAGCCTAGGAGCCGGCCCCAATAAAGGGGAGCCGGCTCCCATGGGGAGAAAAACCCCTACGGGGTGTTTTCTGCAATTTTTCCGGAGTTCTGGGGTTAAACGCAAATACTGAAAATTAAAGGGGGTTTCAAATATGTTAAAATTAACCTATTAAGACCCTTAAATAGTTGGTTTATGCTAGGGTGCTAATCTTAAGGGGCATCAGGAAACAGAAACGTGGAATAGGCATGCTGTCAAGGAAGGATGAATGTTTAAGTTAATAAGTTTGTTTTAATAACTTAAACTGACTGGTATCGAATTACTTTTGGGATGTTATATAAATTATTTATATACTTTAATGGAGGCCAGAAAGTTCGGTGTAGGATATGGGCATAGACAGTATTAACTTAGATATTAAATGGTATGCTGTCAGGAGTGGTAGGAATTTTAGTTGCTAGTTTTGGTTTAGTGAACTAAATGGACTAGTATGGGAATACTGTTGGGGTTTCATATAATGAGCAGTTTGGAATTCAGAGTGTCATATTATATCAGGCACAGGTTTTGGAGTGGAGGATCAAAGGGACGTCATGTGGTGTAAATGCTAACTTTCATGCTGTTAAGGATTTGTGGAGGATTTCATTACTTGTCTTTGTTTTGGCAATTTAAATAATATGGTATGAGAGGATGGTTTGGGATATCTAGTATAATGTATTTAGTTCATATTTCTGGCTGATCATTATAACAGGTTATGGATGTTAATTGATGAACTGTTTAACTTCTGTTTTATCAATTGTATGGATGTGGATAATATAAATTGTTTATCAATACTTTAACAATTTATTTGGAGGATTAATGATTATAATCATATACTGGATGCATAATAGGATCTTAATAATATCTGTTTTCTATTATGCTGGTTTCTGGATTTATTTGATGTTCTAATGAATGTGCATCGTTTATGGATCATTTGCATTATATGTACCGGTATGGGACGGTGACATATCAGGGATGGATTAGATCAAAAAGCTAAGTCCTACCCCTTTTTACATACGGAATGGATTAACTAAAATAGTTAACTCCTACATGGATACATGTCCTGTCAACTAAAATAGTTGAACGACATAATGGATGCTTGTTTTATCTTTCGGTATTAGGAAGGAATTTATATATATATTTATGGTACTGTGATACGAGCTTGAGTCTCCTGATCACGGTTAGGGTGCGTATATCGCAAAGGTTGAGTAGCTAGATATAGCAAATGTTCCCTGGTAGGTCTAGGTACTTGGCCGCTGAAAAGCGTGTTTTATATGTCACCTTCTACCCAGGCTGAACTATGTTATAGGCTAGTGAGCATCCTATAGTGTGTATTTATATATCTATGGACTATTGTAGATATTGCCGAGCTATCTAGGATGTATCTGCATATCGGGTTTATGTACGGATTGTAGTAGGATGGAACTTGCATGTGGGCCTGACCCACCTTTATTTTTTTCAGGTGTTCGTGAGTACCAGGCTTAGGGTTTGATCGTGGTAATGCAGATACAGTCACTCACTCTTCAGACTCCATAGGATTTTCTTTCTTATTTTGGTTTTGGATTTTAAATTCTGTAAATGTTTTACCAGTTGGAAATATTAGGGGTCCACTAGATGGATTCCCGAGTTGTACGGATTGGAAATTTTATTTATATTAAAACTTTTAATTTGGAGGTTTTACAATTAGAATTCTTTTCAGCGTATAATTATTTTATTCTTAATTCAGTTTTATTCCTGCTTGTTTATATATTAATTGTCTGGTATCCCTCGGATCTGTGCTCGGACTTGATCACCCGTGGCTCTAGAATCGAGGGGTATCACACGTCTAGTGGGTGGAAGGTCCCATAGCACATTGGCCAATGGGGTGTGGAAGTGCACCAATTCTCTTTTGATATCCGGGATTTGATTCCGGTATCTCTTTTCACTACATTGCATCATGGAGTACATGTGTGAGTTGCATCATAGTGGAGTCTGTGTGCAAATTATTTGGTAACTCGTGGAGTGATGTTTGCCTTGTTATCCTTTTACCTTTGTGGTTATTGTTATCACAGTATATGCTCATCGTTTGCTTTTGCTTTCATTTACAAGTTGACAATACTTTTGAAGTTGTATCTTGTTGAGGTCATTTGTTGCAAATGATTTATAAAATGTTTCAATTATAGCTTTAAGGTATCCTTTAGCTTCCCTATTGAACTTAGATGTTAGGTAGCATGCTCCGTGTGGATTCGGTTTATATTAAACTTGCAAATTCATTAAAACTTTAGGTCATAGGCATATGTTTTTCTTGCAAGTAACTTATTTACTCACCCTAGTTGTTTGGGATATTTTTCAATTAAGGAGACTTGTTTTGAGATGCACAACATCCCTAGGTTGGCTTAGTAGTTTTGGGTACTCTTTGTGTAATTTTATATGCATGCAAGTGTTAGCATGTCAAGCTTTCTTATGAAATTGTAATATCAGGCTTAGTTTCAACATGCCGTTTTTACTTTGGAGTATGCAATGTGTACCTAAGTGCACCATTTGAGACTCTTTTTATATGTATTATATGCGGCCAATGGCAAACATCTTTTGATTTACATCTATGCACTTTGGTTTTGTATGTTAATTACAAAAACAATTTTATGAACTTGAGGTTTGACATATAATATTTTGCAAATGATATGCATCAAGGTTATAGGTCATTGGAACGCGTGTAAATATGTATATTACATTTGCGTGTACGCTCACTTTGCACACAACATCACATTTGCATGAAATGCATGTTTGTAGGTTCAAGTATTTTCGCATTTTTCACAAAATCTGAGCTTAAGGGCATTTTGGGTATTTCACTTGAAAAATAAGACTTGGTTTTGACATGGTTGATCAGAAAACATGATTTTAGGGGGTTACTTCACAACTTTTTTTTTTTCCAAAAAATGTCATTTAAGGCCTCAAAACCACATTTTAAAATATCATTTCTTGTGCAGCCCTGTGATCGCGCATTCACACTTTCTTTGATCGCATTGGATGCGATCGATCGCACTTGACCCTGCTACTTGGCATTTTTTTTTGTTTGTCTTCAAAACTTCGGGACTTCATATCTTGGCTGTCCAGAGTCCGAATCAAGTGATTCTTGAGTCAAACTTTATTAATTTTTCGTTGTCTTTACAATGGTGTGTTCAGTAGCTCCCACTTCTATTTTAAAAAGACCATTTTACCCCTAGGGTTGTACTTAACCGTTTTCAAAACTTTGCTTCTGCTTTTGTTTTTCTTTTAAGTTCCACGGCTTCATAGGAAGCCACTTTTGTGTCTTAGAGATGATGCGCATCTCTAGAGACCTTGGTTTAACCTTTTGCATCCGCATTCGAGGTCTCGGTTGGGTGAAATGACTGTTTTACCCTTAGCCCTTTTCTTGTAGGGTTTTGAAACCCTTGCATCCGTTTTGCTTCTGTTGTGTCTCGGGACTCCTCGGGAAGTCTCCTTTGTGTCTCAGGGATGACATACATCTCTAGATTCCTTGTTTCTCCCTTTTGCTTTCGCATTTCGAATCCGTTATCAGGTCAACCTTCGGGTCATCACAGGATCCACTGGGTTGAAAAATCCAGGGCTGTCACATTTAAATAGTAGAAGCTTTAATTACTAATTTGTCCCAGGAGTTTAAAATTAATACATGGAGTTTATTGTATAATTTTTTCTTTATTAATGTTATCTAGATAGTGTTCCTTTTTTGTTTTGTCAAAAAAAAAAAAAAAAAAAAAAATTTGCTTGGTGCGTCCTCACAATATTACCCTTTTTTGTCATGTCCATTTTTATCCGCTACATTTTTTTTTTTGGTTACAGTCATCCCAAGTTCATGTCTTCCCTATCTTGTCAACATCTTCTCCTCTCTACAGAGCAATTCTAATTAGAAACTTTCTATATAATATATTTGTATGTATACACATACATGCAACTAGATAACTTGATTGAAATTGTAGTCCTTAAAATATTTTATTGCATAAAGTAAGAAACAAAATATGCTAGTGGAACTGTGGAAGGCCCTCATGATTTGTCCCTGGAAGTCATCACTGTGGTAATACTGCGTGTTATTGAAATCATTATATTTTTCAACCTTCAATCCTCTCAAGGCTTTGAAACAGCCAAAAGTATTTTAATAATGGATGCTATTGGTTATGTGTCCTTTTAAGACACACAAATAGTCAAGTGGTTCTTTATACTTTATAAACGTTGAAGTGTACTTGTAGAGAAGAATCCCTTGGTGTGTCCAAGTATTTTGCTTCTTCAATCATTTGAGTTGAGCACGTGGGATCAAGAACAGGATATATGGTGTACACACTTTTCTTAGGTCCAACCTGTCCTTAACTCTTGAATTGCTGTTTTGGAGCAATCTTTTGCACTATGTTACTTGGACTCGGGTGCGAGTGTCGGACACGGGTGCGTGTCCAAAGGTCGGATCCATCCATCTATCAAATTATAGGACACGAGGACACGGAATAAAAGTGTCCAAAAGTTGGACACGGACACTTGGACATTTGTAGAAAAAGAAAAAAATGTAACCTTTTTTATGTTAGACCTCAGTTTTTTAATGAAAAATTGAATAAATATATAAATGTAAAGATAGCAGCGTGGAGCCTTCAAAGCTCTATTTTTTTGTGATGCAGGTTTTCTTTTTTTCCTCTATTGTTGCACTTGTACCTGTTCTTACAGTTGTGGTTGCAACTGCAATGTGCTCCTGTGTGGGCCTGTTTTAGTTTTGTTTTTTTGGGCTGCCTTTGGGCTAGGACTTTCCTTGTACAGTTTCTTTTTTTTAATGAATGGATTTACTGTAAAAAAAAAAAAAAAAAAAAGGTAATACAACTATTATAATAATATTACCTTATTTATAAAGTCAACCTGTCAGGTCAAAAAAATTGCTTAAGATTGACCGATAGATATTACTTAAATAAAATAATACAGGTGTCCCAGTACAGTTGTAAATTGTTCATAGCTTAGTGTTTTACAACTGTTAAGACATTATCCTTGTTAAAAGACCAAACTCTCCCATATTTTTACATCCAAATTGACAAGTGGCATGATCGTGACCGTTGCAGGGTATTAAAAGCATTAGTAAGAATGTGAAAACACGCTCGGCCGTTACAAAATTTTGTGCAAACAAAGCGCGTACACTTCAGTCTTCTCTAACCTTTGAAAGACGCTACTTTTGAAGCAAACCGCCATTGTTGTACCAGTAAGTTCTCTGATCTCATTAATGGCAACCTATTTAACAAATAAAGCATGAAGAAAGTTCGCAATCCTTCACAAGTACCAACCCAAACATCTTTGTTTGAGTTTTCGTCATCTATCAGCCGTGTTCGGTAGACGCCATGAAGGATCCGACTCAGATCCAGTGTCTGTGTCCATGTCGTGTCGTGTCATGTCGACACGGACACTTCGGCCTGAACAGGCGAGTCCAGGTAACACAGCTTTTGCATCTCTTTTAAGTGTTGTGCCAAATTGTACTGTTTGTATCTCATTTTTTTTTTTATCCTAGTTGGGTACTCACACACACATGCCTCTATTGAGGCTTGAACCCCTGACCTCTTTTTGAGAAGTACGGGTTTGGTATCGCTAGGCCACTGGCCTGTTGGAACAATTATGAGGTTTGGCAGAGTTAGGCTGAGCTTGCCAAGCTATTTGATGTAAAGTTTATATTGTCTTGGAGCATGGTGCTGAATATAGTGAAATTTAATATGTCATTGATATTGGAATGATACCCAATCTTTTATATCTAGGTTAGCATGCAATTTTAGCCCGCTTACTATTAGTTGCTTGGTAGTGTTGAGCAAAGATGCTTTTACCTTGATTGATTTATCGTATAAGGAAATGTATTATATAAGGAATAAAGGCCATTTCCTAATGTGGTTCTCATTTGTCATGGGTGTTGGGATTGGTGGACTGGGTATACAAGGTATATACCTTTGGCTTTATTAGCAGCTTTGTCACCGCACCAAGCAATGGTCCTAACTATTATTCGAGTAATGATGCATCACTTTTTATTAATTCTGTAAGTAATTACACACTGCAGAAAATTTAAGTTGTATTTGAAAATGGGATTGACTAACAAAATAATTTTTATGTTCTATAAACTTTCTGTTAATCCTTGATTGCTTATCAATCTTCTGTGCAGACTGGCTTTAAAGACGACTCCTTGAGGATTATGAAGGCGATTGTTAAATGCAATTCTGACTGCCAGGTTTGTTGCACTTATCTGTTATTATGCTTCTTGAACTAGGTGATTTAATAATAAGCTTGCTTTTTGCACACCCACTTGTAAATTTTTTTAAGTTCTACTTTATGGTGTAATTGGAAAAATACGATCTTGAGTTCCCCTTTCTCTCTCTCTCTCTCTCCCCCCTTTTCCCTCTTCTCATTGGCTGGGTAAAGAGGCTCAACAATAGTAGAGTATTTGGATATATGGTAAAGCCTTCTCTGAGTTGGAAACAGTAGCCACGACTCTCAGTAGAATAATACAGATAGATAAATATACTGCTAGTTCACTTTGAACGCACTATGATGTATGACTACTTAGCTTGTTATATTTCATGTCAGAGACAGTTTGAACATTTTGTAGTTTGAATCTTGTTTTAAAAGTCCAAATGATGCTAGAGGGGGAGCTTAGCTTGAATTTTTACTTTTTGTTCTATGTACTTCTTGTCAAGACTACTTCCATCAAAACTCCTTTAACTAAAGAAAGAAAGAGGATGAACACTAAGTTCAATGTAATTAGTTAAGGCTCAATACACCCACTAGTTTCTACTTCCTTGTATTTTCATGAGGCTAGCGCAAATGTTTTTCAGTTCAAATGAAACATATATTGGACAATTGGAGAAACATTTTGGGCAACTAAGAACAATATATGCATAAAGCGAGTGTGATATAAATGCAAACTTTGAGATGGACATACGGCTAGACAAGAAATGATAGATTCGTGAAATGGCTAAAGTAGCATCAATTGGAGATGGAGAAAATCGATTAAGACGATTTGGATAAGTGTGCCAATTAGGAAGAATGACATGGTGGACATTGAAGGTAATACTAAGTGAAGGGGAAGTTCAAAGTTAAGTGGGTAGAGTTAGCAAGGTAGGATATGATAAAATGTGGTTTGACTTGGGCAATGACCTTAGATAGAGAGAGAAATGAAAAAATAGAATTCATGTACCCTCCCTCTAAGTTGTTAGGAAAAAAAGGTATTTTTGTTGTATTTTATGGAACATGTTTTTGATTTCTTAGAATAGGATTCTGGAAAAGAGGTGTTGACCTAAACTAAGAACGGTAAAACATGATGGTTTCTAGATCTGGATAGGAATATATATGCATATGTATCAATCATTAGGTATGGCAATGGGGCGGGGATTTCATTCCCCATCCCCGTTTAATTTTTCCACCCCCATGACTGCCCAAAACCCATCAGATTTTTCAAAGCAGCCTCCATCGCCATCCCCATTTACATAATCGGTTCCCCAAAACTGCCCCAAACGGGGTGTGGCCTCGCCAGGGTGATAATTTTGGTCATTCCTAATATATATACTTTACTCATTTTATTAATATATCATAATATGTAAGGGTCATTTAATAAATTTATAGTATATTCGGGGAGGGACAACCATCCCCTGAAACCGCCCAAAAAACCCGCTGGGTTTTTCAAATTAGACTCCATTCCCGTCCCCATTTACATAATCGGTTCTCCCATAGTTGTTAAAGGCTCAAGGCGCACTAAGGCGCCAAAGGCCTCCCGGAGCCTAAGCGCAAGGCGCAGTATAAGGCGCAACCTTGATCGAAGTAAGACGCGTGTAGATAATAATGCATATATTATTATATATATTCATAATCAAGCTGTAATTGCAGTTAATGTAAGTAATGGATCATAAATTTATGAATTTTGTCAAATATTTCATAAGGTTAAACAATACGGTATATGATATAGAACCTTTTAATTTAGTAGTCAATAAGAAAAAAAGAAAGTAATATGAATAAATGATTAAAAAATACAAGGCGCGCCTTTTTTGAGCCTGGAGCCTACTAAAAAGCGTGAGCCTGAGGGCTTTATGTGAGCCTGATTGAAGGGGCCTGGTCTGTAGTAGGTTGAGGCGCTCGAGATGAGCCTTGACGAGCCTTCGGCGTTTTTGGAGCTTATGCATGCCTTTAAATACTATAGGTTCTCCAAAATCGCCCCCAAATGGGATGGGCTCGGGGTGGGAATTTTTGCCATTCCTTTCTCTAGATATCATATACATGGTAGTAGAATAGTATTACAATGGTTGTTGGTTCAAAATAAATGGTTAGAATTTAATTTTAATATTTTAATAATAATAATAATAATAATAATAATAATATAACAATTCATTAATGATATTATTTGGGCCCGGATTAGATTGGGTTGTAAAAATCGGCTCGATGATGATTTTTGTTGCGTTTTGTTTTCATTTTTCTCTTGTAATAGAATATCATACCTGGACAATGCATATACCAATATTTTGGGGGGTTCTTAAAATAGAGGTGCTTATTTGGGCTTTTCTGATTATGTTATATGGAAAGAATTTTTTCTGCATGGAAACCCATTAATTGGACCACCCATTAATTTGAAAGTCTTACTCTAGCATTGGAGCTTTTACGGTGGTCTATCACCGATTGTGACCGAGAGAGTTGTTGATTCATAATTGCTCTAACAACATTAACATTGGAGCTTCTCTCTTGACTGCCAGCGGGAGCATGAATATTCTTGGTTGATGGGGGAGCTCTCATCGATCCTGACCTTGAAAATGTCTTTTTATCCCCAGAAAGAGAGATATTGTGTTTCCTCATTTGTGGTTCCGTCGTAGTAATGCTCATGAACAAATCAACATTTTCATTTCTTGTATTCTTTTTCTTCCATAATTTCAATTTTCTAAGCACTTTATCCAAACCTGCTTTGAATGAAGAAGCCATTTTGTTGCAAGAATGAACAAGGAAGAGGAAGGGAATGGTGGTATTATATAAACTGAATTCATGATTCTATTTTTGGAAAGATACTGGAATTGGAAAACTTATTCAAAGAGAAACTGCAGATTTCCAGAAGAATCAACTCTCTTCTCGGAAATAAGATTGATACCTTTTATTTATATGAGATGACCGAAGAAGCAAAAACAAAATAGAAGCAGATAATAGTGGACAAGTGATCCGAACCTGACTCCAATGGGTCAATGCAAGTTAACTCTAAATTTTTGCGAGTTGGCCACAACGACAATAAGGGCTTGTTAATTCTTACAACAAAATGGCTTTTTCATTCAAAGCAGGTTTGGATAAAACGCTTAGAAAATTGAAATTAAGGAAGAAAAAGAATACAATAGATGAAAATGTTGATGTGTTCATGAGCACTGCTATGACGGAATCAGAAATGTGGAAACACAATATCTCTCTTCCTGGGGATAGAGAGACATTTTCAAGGTCAGGATCGACGAGAGTTCCCCCATCATTCAGGAATATTCACACTCCTGCCGGCGGCCAAGAGAGAAGCTTCAATGTTAATGTTGTTGGAGTAATCATGAATCAACAACTCTTTCAGTCATAGTCGGTGATAGACCACCGTAGAAGCTCTAATGCTGGAGCAAGACTTTCAAATTAATGGGTGGTCCAATCAATTGGTTTCCATGTAGGAAATTCTTTCCAGATGAGAGAATCAGAAAAGCCCGGATAAGCGCCCCTATTTTAAGAAGAATCCAAAATATTGGTCTGTTACACGAGAAAAAAAAAACACAACAAAAATCATCATCGGGCCAGGTTTTTACAACCCGATCTAATCCGGGCCCAAATAATATCATTAATGAATTGTTATTTTGTTATTATTATGAAAATATTAAAATTAAATCCTAACCATCTATTTGATCCAACAACCATTGTACTACTAGTCTACTACCCTATATATGATACCCAGAGAAAAGAATGGAAAAAATTCGGGGGATGGTTGCCCCGCCCTATCCCGCCCCGAATATACTATAAATTTATTAAATTACCCTTACTTATTGTGATATATTAATAAAATAAGTTAAGTATATATAATAAGGATGACAAAAATTCTCATCCCAGTGAGGCCCCGCCCCGTTTGGGGTAGTTTTGGGGAACCGATTATGTAAATGGGGACGGGGATGGAGGTTGCTTTGAAAAATCCAATGGGTTTTGGGGCGGTTATGGGGGTGGAAAAATTAAACGGGAATGGGGAATGAAATCCCCGCCCCATTGCCATCCGTATGTATCATATTTGAGAGTTCCAAGATTCTAGATATTTCAGTATGGTACTTTTTGAAACGAAACTTTTTGATAGTTTTGTATTCAAACGGTAGTTAAGGGGAACCAACTGTTCTAACACCATTAAAATTCTATTATAGAACTTCATAATTTTATAAAATAATGTAGTCACAATATTTAATAATAAATGAAAATATATAATCATGCACATATGATGGATCTTGTTTCGATAATTTCAGATTTGATTTGAATGTGGTATCTGAAATGGCCAGTTTATTATGACTGGGATTAAAGTAGATGTAGTTCTCTTTTCAACAGTTGTGTAGGTTTTAAGATTACATCTTTCAATCCAGTTGTGATATAGAAGGATATGCTTGTTTCCCGTCGTACATGTCTTCTTCTATAGATTTTAAATTATGAATCTCGTGCAACTTACAATGTATTTATTTAATTGAATTACTTTAGAGCTTTTGGAAAATGATTATATCCCCTTCAATATCATTTCTTATTTGAGGGGAAAAATGAAATCCATGTGTGAAAATATATAGAACGAATAGAGATTTTTCTCCATCCAAAGTGACAAACATTTGTTCGTTTTTGAGAGAATGTATTTTATTTTTTAGGTTTGCTCCTTTTATTGTCCCTTTCTTTGTATTTCTTCGCTTTAATAATTCTCTTTCTTGTTAAAGCATAGAGAAAAAGGAGTTTATATGAGTGAATTTTAGTGCATTGTGGTTTGCTGCAGAAAAAATAAGTTGTTGACACATGTTTTAATTATTTAGAGATTGTCCTATTCTTCCCTTTATTAATGCAAATATATTTATATTTTACCATATTATATTATATTATTTTGGGTAAATTACACTGACCCTCCCCAAGAATTTCTTTGTGCTTTCACGATGGGACTGCATGCCTGACACCCTTCTACCTTTTGTCGCAAATTATTACCAGGTGCTTTTGTTTTCTGCAACTTTTGATGATGCTGTCAGGAATTTTGTATCAAAAATTGTTAAAGATCTCTTCAAGAATGATTACAATCAAATGTTTGTGAACAAAGAAGAGCTGTCCTCGGAGTCTGTGAAGCAGTGGTACAAGGTAAACTGCCCCGATGAACTTTCAAAGATAAAGGTAATTAAAGACAGAATTTTTGAATTGGGAAATAAGGTGGGGCAGAGCATTATTTTTGTTCGCACAAGAAATAGTGCGAGCATGTTGCATCAAGCACTTGTGGAACATGGCTATGAGGTGACTACCATTCAAGGTGCTCTTATGCAAGATGACAGGGACAAGATAATCAAGGAATTTAAAAATGGATTGATTCAAGTTCTTATTTCAACGGACCTCCTCGCCCGGGGTTTTGGTCAAGCAGAGGTGTTCATTTTTATCTCTTTTTACCTATTTTTTATTTTTCTTTTTATTGCACAAAATATCGACTTCATAACATGTTTTATTTCAGGTTAATCTGGTTGTCAATTATGATCTTCCTGTGAATTACGAAACTCCATCGGAGCCTGACTGTGAGGTATACTTGCATCAGATTAGCAGGGCAGGACGTTTCGGCCGCAAGGGTAAAGTCTCTCGACTTGTGGGTATCTTTTTTTTTTTTTTTCATCTGACTGTTCACTCGTACAAATACTGTTGACTCATTTGGTGAACTTTCCTCCTAGAGACATTCAGATTCATCACTGATTATAATTTCGTGTCTAAAAGCATAACATAGGTTCCTCGAGATACACCATAGACAAAGTACCATGCAATTGCTACATTAAGCTTACTGTGTTTGTATTATATAAATACGTTGGAAATTGTTATATAAAAATTTCATGCATGAAAATTTCTACTTGTGGGTAATGTTCTTTTATAGTAGCTGTAGAGGCTAGGAACTTGTTGAAGTGAGTGAAATTTTTAGTTGCATGTATAAAACCTGGTTTCTTTTTAGGGCCCATGTGTTTTGGCTTAGGATTTCAACTGAACTTGTTTGAGGGCTGCCCCCCTGTTGCTAAGAGAGAGCTAGGTGCTTAACTCGCTAAGAAACATTTATTTTGTTGGCCTTTATGTGCGAAAGTAACAATAATGAAAAGGAGTGTTACTATGTGTACAAGCAAGGGTCTTCCAGATCCTGCACAAGCTTTTTACCAATCAAGTAGTACCGTAGCTTTATCTTACTGAGGAAATTGGAATAATAAGTTTACTGAATAAGTGGCTTCAATGTGTAATTACCCTAGTTAGTAAAGTTGCGTGAGATACACGAAAGATACGCGAATTAAACGCATACCTACGAATTTTGGGAAAATACTCCCGTTTGCCGATCAGAGTTGAAAGATATGTTAAAATACGCGTTTTTTTTCATCATCCCGTATGTAACGTGTTTATTCGTTTTGGTTGCTCCGTTTAATTCGTGTTTATATATATATATATATATATATATATATATATATATATATATATATATATATTTTTAAATTTCGTTCACGTTTCTAATTGTGTATTTTTCTCAAACACACATTCTTTACACAATCTTTTGTTTGGTATAGCCCTTCTCTTTCACACCATCAAAATAATACTATTTATTGTGCAATCTCGAGAAAGGTTGTGACCACTCAGTTGTTCTATTATCACTCAATTTTTTTTTGTTATTATTGTCAATCCAATGCTTGATCTTTAATCGAAGTAATGAAACACATATATATACCTTGTGGAACACTATAATTTTGAAGAGTTATAGATTTTTACTGATGTTTGTAAACATTTATTTTTTTGTTTTGTTTTGAGATCTTTTAAATTTTTTTAGTATCTTTATTATTATTATTATTATTATTTTGGAAGTTTGTAAATCACCACATTCACCAGACGTTTTAATAGAATATAAAGATATTTTCACAAATATCACACCATATACTTATGCATTTATTATAAATATATTGGCTATCAAGGAAAAATGAAAAATAAAAAGGGGATGCATTTTGGGATCATGTTGAAACAAACTCTAACTATCATGGGAGTATTTCAGTAGTCAAATCACATTTATCCGGGGTAAAAGGTAGAGATATTGAAATTTGTTCAAGAGTATCCTAAGAGGTTCAAGCAGCTGCATTTTATTTTTAATTTAGGCAACATAGTTGATTAATTGAATTAGAATTTTTTTTCATTAATTTTGTGATGAATTGATCATATGGACCAATGGTTATTGATTAATTATATTTAGATAGTTTATTTCTGTTATGATTATTGTGATAGTGTTAATTGCAATATATTTATTTTATTATTGTTACCTATTATTCATTGTCCTTATAAATATATAATATATAAGAAAATAATAAGATGTGTATGGTCGAATTTTTGTTCCCGAATTTTTAGTGCATAAAACGTATTATATACGTACGCATCCGTATTCGTATTTTTACGTTTCTGTTTTTTTTAAACGAATTTTTTAAAAAATGGAAAAAAAAAAAAAGGGGATGCATTTTGGGATCATGTTGAACAAAACTATTACTATCAAGGAGATATTTCAATAGTTTTTTAAACGTATTTTAAAAAAAATATCGAATTATACTCGTGCATTTCCGTACCCGTATTTTACTTACTATGGTAATCACTGTTAAATATTGTTCAGTTGCTAATTTTTAAGGTGTTTGAACCTGCAGCTGTGATTGAGATTCTTCAAAATAAACTTTCTGGGCTGTGGGTGTCAATGTCATTTTTTTTTTTTTAATGGGCTGGGGTTAAATATCAAGTGTTGTGTTTTTTTAACTTCTGGGAAGTCCAGGTCTTGAATAATTTGTTTGACCGTCAGATCCTGGATTTGGAATGCTGAAATTATATTAACCTATGATTTTGCTCAGTCTTGCCTAAAAGAACTTCAGCTGAATTTTTGTTTTCCTGCATGCAATCCAGAACTTTGGGAGTATCTTTAGGTATGTGAGTTCCCTCTTTTGTGGACATTCAACGTGACCAGCCTGGCCTAACCAAAATATTGCGTGGAATTAAGGAAGAACTTCATATTGATTATCGTATTGGTTAGGATTTTTCTGTACCTAGGCTTCCTGGAGTCATGAATCTGCTTCTAGCTAACTGTCAAAGCTTCACAGGGTGACGCCAACCTTGTAGGTTGGATTTGTAGGCTTGTATATGAAATGAGGTCTTACAAAAAAAAAATGGTTCTGGTTTAAACATTTATAAACTCCAGCTAGTTGTTGGTGGCTTGTTTATTTTTTATGCTCTCCTTGTTCAAGTATAATACTATAATGTAATATTAGAAGATTTGAAGCCATTTTTTTCGTCTCAGAATGAAGTGCCAACTCCCTATTGCGCATTTGCTTCATTGTTGGTAGAGATATAGTCAAAGCCTCTAATGGAATATTAAGCAGTATTTGTTTCCTGTTTTGTATTTAATTCTACAGCAGCCGTATTCAACTTGTTGTGCTTTGATAGAGATATTATGCTAATGGAGAAGATAGAGAAGCACTTTAACACCCAAGTGGACGAGGTGAGACTCCTTTTATGACTTAAAATAATGTGGGGAGGATTATGGAATACTTTGGAATCCGAAACTAATTGTAAGAGTAGCTGTAGTAAGATTTTAAGTTGCATGTTCCTATACTTTTCTTGTAATAATACAAGTATAAATGTAGTAGTTGTAAGATGGGTATGAGAAACTTTGATATAGTTATATCACCACCTTATGTTGCTGCTATGTAACGCAGGTCCGGTCCTGGAACAGCGAGGAGGATTTTGAGGCTGCCTTAAAAAAAGCTGGTCTCTTTTAAAGATTGTGTTATTGGGAAGATTATTCTTCCAACCACATGTGGTTATTTGGTTATCTGGTAAATTATCAGTCCCCAAATCAATCACCAGTTTTTGGATGTTGGTTTTGGGTTTAAACAGAATTAGTTTTTGGATGTTGATTTTGGGTTTAAACAGATGATTGATCTTCTTGTTGTATATTGTGTGTTATTGGGAAGATTATTCTTCCAACCACATGTGGTTATTCGGTTATATGGTAAATTATCAGTCCCCAAATCAATCACCAGTTTTTGGATGTTGATTTTGGGTTTAAACAGATGATTGATCTTTTTGTTGTATAGAAATTTGAAGTCGATGTTATATAGTTTATTTGTTGACTACATTTGATCTAGTCTCTTCTATGTTTGGTTGGAATACAAGCCCATTGTAGAATTGATAGAACAGTAGTCGATGTTATATAGTTTATTTGTTGACTACATTTGATCTAGTCTCTTCTATGTTTGGTTGGAATACAAGCCCATTGTAGAATTGATAGAACAGTAGTCGATGTTATATAGTTTATTTGTTGACTACATTTGATCTAGTCCCTTCTATGTTTGGTTGGAATACAAGCCCATTGTAGAATTGATAGAACAGTTTCCCCCACATTTTTAAAAGTCATGTTTGCTATGCCACCTCCTCCCTTTATTTATTTATTATCTAATTCCATAACTGTTTTAGTGCTATATATTTTGGTTGGACAATACTTGGGTTCTCACCCTGGTTGGACTATGTACACTATCTGATTGCAGATGTGGATCAATAACAAATGAACATGATGCGAGTACTTATGTATTGTTTGGTTTGTGCACATGCTCCCTTTTCCTATAACATGTTGGTGAGGGATGATACCCCTGTACAACCATACCAAATGGCTTTATTACCCTTATAGTGATATTTAGTTATTAAAAATCAAATTTTATATACTGTTCTTCCATCTCTTTATATATATATATATTGCTATTGCTATACCAATTTAAACTACAAAATGCCGTCTTGAATTATAAATTTGTTGTAATTAAGGATAAATTTTTTACAAAAGACTGTTAAATTAACATTTCGTATTATATTTTTTTATTATCTCTTATCTAAATATTAATTATACTAAAATAGAAAAATATAAATTGATTTGAAACTACATTTTTCTAAAATTATTAATTTATTATTAAAACTTTAATTTTTATAATAAGTATACTTCGTATAAAAATTCCTTATTTTTCATGCAATATATCAATGAAAAAAATTAATAAAGTACTAAAAAAAAATGCTTTCTTTTTCGTGCAATATATTCATGAAATTAAGAAATTACTTAAGTTGTTTTAAAGTTTTTTACTTAGAATTTTTATTTAAACAATTAATATAAAAATTAAAGGTAATTAGTATATCTTTCTTCATAATTTGTTTTAATAAAAAAAAAAAAATTAAGTAAAATTTAATAAGAAAATAGTATTATGGTCATTTAATAGTAAATATGTGACGACCCGAAGTTTAAAGAATCCGGTGCGTTAGCGAGTAACTCGAATACTGATTCGATAACGAATCCCAAACACGGAAGCAAAAAAAAAGGGTAGGGTCTCTAGAGATGGATACCACATCTAAGACGCCAAAGTGACTTCTCGAGAAGTCACGAGACTTGAAAAGAAACAACGCGGAAGCAAAGTGCCACATCAACCTACATGTTTAAAGTGACCAAAAAATGTATTAACAAGGATAATATATGACGTACTAATCATATATGGACATTTGACAAGATTCTAGACCTAACGGAAAAGATGGAACAAACGACGTTTCCCCGGTTAAGAGATACCGTCACCATGTTTCACTAAAACTGTTATAACTCTCATCACGGTTGGAGTTTCTCTGTGTGGTTGGTACCATTGGAAAGCTAACTTAAAGCTCTTGAAAATGGACTCAAGAATGACCTAATTTGGACTAGAAACGAATGAGATATGGCTGTTCAAAGTCTGCGCAACAAAGCTGTCCTAGAAATTGAAAAGATGCTGAATTTCAAGGAGGTTCAGCAGGCCGAACTTGAATGTTCAGCCAGCCGAAACCCCATGTTCAGCTGGCCGAAATGGCCTATGAAGAAACAAACTCTCGGGAAATGCCTAAGAAAGGCTATCAGCCGACTGACAGAAGTTCTCAACAGATTGATGCACCAGAAAACAGCAAAAACAGGTCTACTGCAGACATGGAAAACTTGGCTCGGTCCATTTCTAATCCTATACATGCATCCCAAGTGTCCCAAAACAGATTTTAAAACATCTCAAGGTGTCATACAACCTCCCATAACATGAAAAATCAATGAAAGTGTGTGTAACATGCTTAAGTGCACAATTTAGCCAAAAAACGTGCAAATTCCAAAAAATGGTTCCAAGGCCTTAATTTAGAATTTTGTGAGTTTGTGAACATACCAACAACCATAATATACATATTGAAATGAGCTACAATGGCTTACGGCCTCATAATATGTCAAATATCCAAAATCATGTTCCAAAGGTCCATAATCACAAAACTACATCAAAATAAGCATGCTAAACATTTTGCATGCATTTAAAAGGTGTGTACATCCATGACATAAGTCCACAACAAACTAGGGATGATGTGCATCCAAGAATAACACTTCTTTACCTGGAAATACAAAATCAACTAGGGTGAGTAATTTGAATTACTCCGTAGAATGAAGCATATGTGTATAACATAAAGTTTCAAAGGCCTTTGCAAGTGTAATATAAGCAACTTCATGTGGATCATGCCTCCTAACGTTTAGGTTTCATGGTGAAACTAAGGGATCATCCTAGACTAACTTGAAGCATTTTAACTAGAATTCACAACACAAGAGTATACTAAGCCAATTCAAGGATATCAAAACCAAAACCACAAGTTACAATTATAAATTGGTTGTCAACTTGGAATTAAATTACAAAATCACATAGTGGAATATCTTGGACATCAAATCCGGTTATGCAAACACAACCAAGACTAAGTAAGTTATTTCAGGCCATTAACCAGCCGGGAGCCACCCAAGTATGCACTATACTGGAGAGAACTCGTACCTCCTGCACTAGAGCCAGACTCTAGCCATGTCAAAGTAATAATGCCCCAAGTATTTCCAAAATCAACAAGGATGTCAACTACTTATACATAAGTATACAATGCACCAATCACTTTCCATGCACAAGGAGGGCTGAAACCACATAGTCCATGTCTTAGGGTTTCAAGACTAATATGGCATGGAAATGTCAAGTTCAAATCATGGATAAGCTTACACTAAAATCATGAGTACAACAAGAATAATCAAATCGTGCAAGTATTGTAAGCCTTAACCATTTAGTCCAATAACCATATAGTATTCCACAAGCCTAAAATGATGTAAATGGCAAGGGAGAAACAAGTATACTACAACTACAATACTATGAAAATAATTGAAGTATAACAATTCACCAATCTATACAACAAGCTTTACAAAACATTAAGTACACATATGCTTTAGGTAGTACACAATTCTAAATCAAGAAAATGAATCTCATACATATACCTACACTAAAACAACATGCATACAATATATATTAACTTCAAAAACACATTAAAACACTAAGGTTATAAACATAAGACGATCGCTACCTCACTAAAGATAAGATTCTCTAGAATCCAAAGTGATACGACGTGAGTATGTGTGCAAAAACATGCACACTTTTAAAAATTGTGTTAATTGGGTATCATCTTTTAAAATTTATATAAAAGCCAATCAACCCTAATACAATGAAGTATAGTGTGTGAAGGGATCGTCCGCAGGGATTAAACACGTATTTGGAATCAACTTTGACCTTTAATGCTTAAGAGATTGCAAAAGAGAGTTGGTTTGGTGATTTAAACTAGAATTTGATTAAAACACTGTAATGTAAATTTAATGTTAAAAAGTATAGTCTAAAAGATTGAAGAGAAACTTAGGGTATAGAACTTACCACTAAGCATATTCCCTAAACCAAATGCATTCAACTAATTAGGGAAAAATCATATGTAATCTAAATATGGCTACAAATTGCAATAAAAAGCATGGACATCAATTTCAAACATGAATTGTCTACTTAATGACAAGTAAACTAAGGTGTAGTGCAATTCACTAAGTCAAAGAATGATCCATCAATTCAATTAACAATTTAAGCACATATTAATCAAGAAGATAATGCAATTTGCAATAATTAGCATGGATATCAAATACAAGTATGGATTTGTGATACCCCTCGGATCCGAGACACGGGTTGATCAGGCCCAGGCCTAAACTCGAGGGAATATCAAACAATTAAAGTATTTTAAAACGAACACAGATGACAAAAAGAACAATAAAGATAGAATAAAACTGAAAGAAACATTAATTATAAAATCCTCCATGTACAACTGAAAATTGAAACTCCAATCCTCCAAAACTTCAAGGTTACAACTTGGGAATCCACTAATGAACCCCTAACCAAAAGTTCAACTGAAACTGAAAACTGAAAATAGATAATGCTAGAAATATCGAGAAAAGTCCTACGTAATCAGATGAAGGTGAGACTGTCCTCGACAAGCACGATCAAGCTCTAAGGCTGGAACCGTCCTGTACCTAAAAAGAATAATAAAGGAGTGGGTCAAACCCACGAGCAAGTTCTAATCTAACTGCAATCCATACAGTGACCCGATACGCAGATACACCGTAGACACCTCACCATATCTATCTAGTCCATACGTATAAATATATCCACACTAAGGGACATTCACTAGTCTATAATAGGGGTCTCAACCTGAATAGAAGGCAACATGCGAATACGCACCCAAAGGTGGGCATGAGTACCTAGACCTAACAGGGTACACCTCAACCTATTATAACCAGCTACGCATACACTGCATATACGCACCCTAACCAACGAGTCTGAGACTCAAGCTCAACTCGTGGTACCATAAACATATATATAAAGTCCGTCCAAATCCAGGGTAAGCAGTTCAACTATTTATTAAACTGACATACAATAAGCCAACTAGTTAGTCACTCAACTTATTAAGTTGATATGACTTAACTACCATCCCTTAATCCAGGAAGTCATCCAACTTGGTTACAACTGGTCTGACTTAGTCACAATTAGGATTCGATATCTTTCAATCCATTCCATTAATCAATTAGGTTAGGTTTATGCGTTTTGAGCTAAACCGTCCCTAATATGTCACCGTCCCATACCGATACATACAATCCTCCATATCCATGTAAATTACAACATATATAACAGTTCAATAATTTACAGACCAAAAACCACCATCCAATACTTGCAGAAGGAATCTTAACAATCTAGCAAATAAAATCCAGTAATAATCCATGTAATTGCATCGGAGAATAAAATATTCTAACAATTAACATCCAACACATGCATAGTTCAAATTTAATAAAACAATGACCCTATCATGTATTTAAAATTAGTTCTATATTAATATTATAGTCCAATAAATCGCTAAATTAAACTAAGCGATCTAGTTCCCTCCATCCGGTAACAAAATACTAAGTCATATACTTATATTGTGTTGTAACCTTTAGCACAGAGCCCCCACTATGCCACAAGTCCAATATATTACTTTAAAAGACTTCATCGTGCATCTAAAATAAATTTAAAATCATTTTATAGCACCCTAAACCATCAGATTAAAATTAATCAACAAATCTCCTTCCAGCCGTTACCTGTACGCAAAGTTGTCAAATAGCGTACTGTTAATTCCATTTAAACTAAGGGGTAAATTTATGCAATTCAAGACCTTAGTTATAAGTTAAAATTATTATTTAACACCCAACTAAAATTTTAAAACTGATTAATAACCCAGATTGCCCAAACAGTGAACATAGTACCTAGAAAAATTTTAAAAAAACTTAAAATAAATCAAAAATAACAAGGGAGCCTGCTCCAGAATTTGGAGCAGGCTCTTTTCCAGCCTAGAGCCGGCTCTAGGACTTCTTAGAGCCGGCTCTACTTTGTTGTGGGAGCCGGCTCCCACTTCTATGGAGCTGGCTCTCACCTCCTTTGAGAGCCCCTGTCCCCGTTGCTTTGTTTCAGTCCGTCCGCTCCTTCTCTGATCAAATTCAACCACTCTGTTGGTCTCTAAAACTAATCTTAGGACTCTTAATTTAGTCTAGAAGCATTCCCCAAGATTGTTTACAATAGTTTTGCAAACAATTACAGAGTTTAATTAAGCCATTTAAACTAGCATAGTTGAAGAACAATACTGAAACTAAATTGCGACATCAGTTTTATCCCAACCCCTCTGTTCTTCCTCCAATTTCAAATTTGAAGTCTTAAATTACATCTAGTATCCAATCAGACCTCGGTTGATTTCAGTAAGATTCAAAATAAAATTAGATCAGTGAGACGTTACGCCAAAACAGAGTCAAGAAAACATACGTGCTATAATTGTTTTGTAAATAAATTTCACAGATAAAACGATCAAGTAAAACATATATAAAACATGCATGGTTCAGTTTAAGGCCAATTAATCTCCTAGAGATGTCCAGGTGCACAGAACACAAATCAAAGGGAAGGAGGAAGATAAGAACTTGCCTGTACAGTTTTATAAACAGAACCTTGTCGCCGTTGTTCTAAGTTTTCCGGCAACCACTGACTACCTTCTAGCCTCCTCTGGTTCTGATCTAATCCACCAAACACCTCCCTTGGTCCTCTCTGTTATTCTCCTTGACAAACCGTTACGATGCTCTGTTCTCTCAACTTCTCTCTTTACAGAACCAAGACTTGTTTTTCTCCAAAACCCTTAACCAACGAAATCACCATATTTATAGACGTACAACCCTAAACCCTAATCCTTGTTTAATTAGAGCCAAAGCCCTAATAGAAACCTTAGTCGGCCCATATACTAAACCTACGTCTAGAGTGTCGGCATTATAAACATACGTAAGTAAAACCTAAAACTATCATTACAAAAATAAAATAAAACAGGGAATACACAAAAACATAATATCATTAACAATTCAATTTAAAATAATTTAATAACAGAAAACAAAACAATTTAATCAATTAATTAAAACAAAAATCAAATTTAAATAACCACGGAAGAAACACACAATTAAAATAACCAATTAATAGAATAACACGCAATTAAACAATTAAATAAAAGATTAAACAATTAAATAAATGTCAGGAATATCCTTTTAAAATTAGGGGTATTACAGGATTGTCTACTTAACTATCATTAAACATGAAATTTAACTACCATTAAACATGAAATTAAACAAAGGGTGTAGTGCAATCCATCAAGTTTAAGCATAATCCATCAAATTAATTACAATTACATCTAGTAATACCATGCATAGCCATCACTAGATTCAAATAACAAAGATATCAAGTGTAGAGATTGATTTTCAATTAATCACATATAAGACAACATGAGATTAATATAGATAATCAATAGGAAGAATTTAATCATAAATACACAAGACTATAGCATCAATTACATATTTATTCCCCAAAAAGATGAAAATACAAGAATTTAGTTTACATCTTAGGGTTCATCCAAACCCTAAGGAGAAGTTTAGCCTAACATGGATAAGGAGGGAAGCATCAAGAAGCCTTCACGATCCATCTTCATGCCTTGGTTTTTCTTCATATTCTTCTTGTTCTAGAAGTGTTCTTGCCTAATCTAGAGAGAGTTTATCTTCTCACTTATCACAACAAAAAGAAATTATCTAAATAATAATAATAAAATTTGAATTCTATTCTTTCTTCTTACCTTAGTCTCTAGCTTTCTAGAGAGATAACTACAACAATATAAAATTATATCTATGTAAAATAAAGCCTATCTAATAAAATGAAATTTATCTCCTAAATGAAGTCTTGGTTCATTGCCTTTATTACAAGCCTTCGGAGGCCAAATATATCACAAAATAAGCCTAGAAGGAATTTAATCCTGCAGCCATAAGGTGATAGGTGCAAATTGGAGAGCTTGGAAAATCAATCCATTGCTGCCAGTATGCTTTGCGGGCGGACGCAGCTTTTGGCGTCCGGACGCAGTGCATTCTTTGGCACTTTTCTGATTTCTTCTGAAATTTGTCCCGATGTTCTAGCTTCACTCCAAAAAGGCTATAATGGACCATTTTTAACCCGTTTGAACTTTATTAACCTGAAATCGACAAAAACATAAATTAGTACTAAACGGAAAAATAAAGATAGATGCAAGGACTAAACTACCCTAACTTAGGTGTTAAAATGTGCAACATTTGAGCACTTATCACACCCCTAAACTTAGATATTGGTAGTCCCTAACAATGAACTATGATATAGAAAGGAAATAACAACTATACAACTAGGAACTAAAAAGCAATAAATGGATAATAATACCGTTTTCGTGGGGAACACGGTTACATTTAGCATATGCAACAAGCTTTTTAAACCCCTAGTGGACGAGTGAAGTCTCGTGAGGGTTTCCAGAAATGGTACCCATAAACATTAAAGGCTCTTTCTTACTTAAGAAGCAACGACACATATCAAACAAGTGCTAAAAGAAGACTACTTCAAGTATGCAAATTTTTGCCATTTATAAGCTATTCTCAACATTTCAACATCATGCAAGTAAAAATGGTCCTCCACACATCAAGCAAGTTAATCATGCAAATTGAATCAATTCTATCATCCATTTGAGTGAATTGACATCAAAATGTGTTGTTATCTTAGCAAATCAAAGTAAAGATCACAACCTTATCCTCAAACTAGCATACAAATATTGTACCGATCATCAAGACATTGAATGAACCTTGTTATTCAATCAAATATTATTTTTTTTATTGATTTCATTTTCTTTCTTTCTTTTCTCTTTTCTTTTGCTTTTCTTTTTGTGGGATCAAAGATAAGAGTATGGTGCAATGTAGTGATCTCTTAAGCTTTCTAAATGATTCATGTACTGAGTGTTAGGTTAATGACTTTCAAACCGGACGGCTTTAGGGCATTAGGTGTAAGGACACCCCTAAGAACTTACAAGCTCAAATCAACTAGGCTACAAATCGAAATAACTCTCATTTTTCATTTCTTTTTTTTTTTTTCTCACCTTTGGTGAGTGCTTTTATTTCTTTTCTTTGTAAGGTCATTTTATCAAGAATGAAAGCTTTCAAGTATACTAGCTCAATTGGGATATAACCAAAACAATAATCAACTAAGCATGTACCCTACAAATTTAATGCTAGTGTGCGCGTGTGCAAGTGTAGAATTCTAGAATCAACTCTCAAAACATTTTCAATAAGCATGATGATCTGGACCACAGGAACAAACATGATATCAAAAATAAAAAATTGCCTCTAAATGGCATCCCAGAGCATACAAAAAGTATTAGACTCTAACAACTTGTCTTTCAAAGGCACTATCTTTAAAAGTTCGAAATCATTGACAAATATATCTCAAATCTTAATCATGCATTTAAAGCTCAACACTTGAGTAGAATGCAACAAAGTCACCTTACCCCCAAACTTAAACCGCACATTGTCCTCAATGTGAAAAGAAAACAATGTAAAAGATGGAAAGAGTATATCGTGATGGCAAAGATTATGAAATTCGGTAATGATCCAATATGAAAGATGTCTCCCCCAAACTTAGATTCAAAAACCTATTTGAATAACTATACTAGCAAACTCATATCAAATATCAAATGGGATATAGATAAGCAAATCAAACATTCTAAGACAATATAGAACAAAATGTAAAGAGGTATGAGATTAAGCCCTTGGTTAAAGATGAAAATATGCATAACTATGCATAAAGGCACAATGATGAAACATATTTTTGAAATTTTCATTTTTTATTAAAGTATGGAAAGAAAAGGGAAATGTATATACAACCTACAAAATCTAATGATAGAAGAGACACCTTGTCTCATATGGGCTAAGTTTAACGTCTCGAGTTAAACGGAATGCTACTTTGATCTAATTTTTATTTTATGAAAGCATTGTATATCCAAAATGGAAGAAATGAAAGAAAAATAAAGAAACAAAAAATATATGAACAAATTGCAAAAGAAAAATAAAGAAGTCAAAATTAAATAAACAATATACACAATTAAAGAAAAATAAAGAAATTAACATGAAAGAAACTAAAATAAAAAATAAAAATAAAAATTATTTTATTTATTTATTTATTATTATTATTTTTAAAACACACAAAGTATGTACAAGTGAAGTAAGATGTAAAGAAATAAAAATGGAAATAAACAAAAAAATAAATAAAATGCAAATGAAAAATAAACATGCATAATAATAATAATAATAATAATAATAATATTTTTATTTTTATTTTTATTATTATTATTATTATTTTAATGATATACAGTAGCGTCCGGATGCGGGGCACCAAAGTTGTGCGTGCTGGGGGGGAGCATGGCACTTCGTGTCCGAATGCAATGATTGGCGTCCGGACACGAAAACTGCAACTTGCTATTTTTTTTAAATGGATGAATGGGGGCTGGGCAGAGCTCTAAAAATTAACTAATTACAAATTTAGACTCCCTTAGGCCCTAGACACCTATAAAAACCATTGTAATAGAAATTGGAGCTTTCACGTGAAAACGCTATTTTTAGGGTCCAAAATTTTCGTGAATTTGGATATTTTGGAGAAAATGCCCAGAATGAGCGCCAAAAATCTTGAAATTGCTAACGAGACTTTAATATCACTAGAGAAACCCATAATGACCATTGTAACATAAATCAAGATGATTCCGTAAAAGTGCAAGTTTTGGGGTCATATTTAGTTATTTTTTATCGAAGGCCCAAAATGCATGAAATTTGGAAATGAAACAGAATAGAATTATCTAGACGATGCAAGATGGTAAAGTTTTGATGAAATAAAGAGAAAATAGAGTTTTGAAACTCTATGCAGCTAGGTTTAACGTCTCTAGATGACGTGGAAATGCTTTCAATCTTCAAAGTATATTGAATCACTAAGAGGACGGCTTCCACATCTCGTTGAATAGTTTGTCCATCGATGTAAGGCTTCAACCTTTGGCCATTTACCTTAAGGATTCTCTCATCCTTTAAGCACTTAATCTCTACCGCCCCAAAATGTGATACGGAGATGATTTCATAAGGGCCATCCCATTTGGTTCGAAGCTTTCCAGGAAAGAACTTGAGTCTAGAGTTGAAAAGCCATACTTTTTGCCCAGACTCAAAGGATTTTTTCACAATATGTTTATCATGAAAAGCTTTTGTCCTAGCCTTATATATTTTTGCATTATCATATGTAACATTTCTCAATTCCTCTGACTCATTCAATTGGAGTAAACGGTTCTCACCGACCTTGTCAAGATCGAAATTTAGCCTTTTTAAGGCCCACAAAGCTTTGTGTTCTTGCTCAACCGGAAGGTCACAAGGCTTCTCATAAACAAGTCTATAAGGAAACATGCCTATTGGATTCTTATAAGCCGTCCGATAAGCCCACAAAGCATCATTCAATTTCCTTGACCAATCTTTGTGGTCCAGATTAACTGTCTTTTCAAGAATGTGTTTGACTTCCCTATTTGAAACCTCGACTTGCCCACTTGTTTGAGGACAGTAGGGAGTGGCAACTTTGTGAGTGACGGAGTATTTTAAAAAGAGTTGCTTCAAAAAGCGATTGCAAAAAATGTTTCCCTCCGTCACTTATATTTACCCTTGGCATACCAAAACGAGTAAAGATATTTGATTTCACAAATACAATGACCACGGAATAATCATTCATTTTGGTAACACAAGCCTCAACCCACTTAGAAACATAGTCTAAGGCGAGAAGAATGTATTGCAAGCCATAAGACATTGGGAATGGTTCCATGAAGTCTATGCCCCAAACATCGCAGATTTCCACAATTAAGACTGAAGTTAAGGGCATCATGTCTTTCTTTGACATTGATTCCAACTTTTGGCACTAGATACACACCTTGTAAAAGTTATAGGCATCTCGATGGATAGTGGGCCAAAAGAGCCCACTTTGAAAAACTTTTAAAGCGGTCTTCTTTCCACTAAAATGCCCACCACATGCAAGGGTATGCCAAAATACGAGAATGCTCAGAATTTCACTTTCTGGCACACATCTCCGTATTATTTGATTTGGGCAATAACGAAACAAAATTAGATCCTCCCAACAATACTTTCGGATATTAGCAAAGAATCGGTCATTTTCTTGTTTTGACCAATTAATGGGAATTTTGCCAATTGCAAGATAATTTACAATGTTGGCAAACCAAGGCAAATTCCCGTTTGAAATATGAAAGAGTTGCCCATCTGAAAAAGTTTCACGAATTGGAAGATTTGGAGAGGATTCAATTATTAATCTTGAGAGGTGGTTGGCAACGACATTGTCGGAACCTTTCTTGTCCTTGATTTCGAAATCAAACTCTTAGAGGAGTAGAATCTATCTAATCAAGCGAGGTTTGGTTTCCTTTTTCATTAACAAATGCCTTAGAGCAGCATGATCAGAAAACACAATGATCTTGGATCCTAAGAGATATGATCGAAATTTATTAAGGGTATATACTCCGACAAGTAACTCTTTCTCGGTAGTAGGGTAATTCAATTGAGCTCCCAATAAGGTTTTGCTTGCATAATATATGGCACATGGAAGCTTGCCCACCCTTTGTCCTAAAACGGCACTCATTGCAAAGTCGGAAGCATCACACATGATCTCAAGTGGTAATGACCAATTTGGAGGTTGCATGATGGGAGCAGATGAGAGGTTAGTTTAAAGTTGATGAAAATCGTCTAGGCATGATTGATAAAAAAGAAACGGTGTCTCCTTGGCAAGAAGATTGCACAAGGGTCTAGCAATTTTGCTAAAGTCTTTGATGAAACGGCGATAAAAACCGGCTTGACATGGAAATGAGCGAATTTCTCTCACCTTTGAAGGTGGAGGAAATTCAAAAATAAACTCAACTTTTGCCTTGTCTACTTCGATTCCTCTTTTAGAAATAATGTGACCAAGCACAATCTCTTCTTGAACCATGAAATGGCTCTTTTGCCAACTTAGAACAAGATTTGTCTCACAACATCTTTGAAGCACTTTTAAGAAATTTTGGAGACACGAATCAAAGGATGACCCAAAGACTGAAAAGTAATCCATGAAGACTTCTAAGTATTTCTCCACCATGCCCGAGAATATCAACATCATACACCTTTGGAATGTGGCAGGAGCATTGCATAATCGAAAAGGCATCCGTTGGTATACAAATATACCAAATGGACATATGAAGGTGGTATTTTCTTGGTCGAGAGGGTCGAGGGCACTTGATTGTACCATGAGTAGCCATTAAGAAACAATAGTATTGTTGCTCGACCAATCTTTCCAAGATTTGGTCAATGAAGGGCAACGAAAAATGATCCTTCCTAGTGGCGGAATTAAGCTTACGGTAATCAATGCATACACTCCAAGAAGTGGCAGTGCGTTTCGAAATTAGATCACCCTCAACATTCTCCACAACCATAATTCCTGACTTTTTGGGAACTACTTGTGTTAGGCTAACCCACTTGTTACCCAGTAAATGACTCTAGAGGGGGGGGGTGAATAGAGTCTAAGTAAAACGATACCAAATATTTCGATTCAAAGATTATATAAGATAGACAATAAATGAATTTATTTGAAAGCATGTCAATAGATAAGCAGTATATGTAATAATATTTGAATAATAAAGTAAAAGGGTAGAGAGAAAAAAAAACAAACTCAAAACACCAAGCTTTGGCGAGGTTCTGAAACTCCTACTCCTCGGCTGAAGATCCCTCTTAAGACTTCCCAAAAACCCAATAAGGCTTCTCCTTAAAGGTGGAGAACAAACCGGTGCAAGAAGCACACCGCTTCTAAATCTTCTTGCTAAGAGAACAATCCTCTTTTAGACTTCTGCTGGTTTACTCCAACCCTTTCAAAGATATTTTAAAATAATGGTAAGAGAAAACTCTTAGATTTGATGCGCAGATCAAGGCTCACAAACCTATGGCAAATATAGAATATAACACAAAGGTTAAAGCTCAAATGATGTGTATGAAACAATGATCTATGTAAGTTCCTTTTTCAATCACAAGGTTTTTCTCTCTGATATATATTGCACGTTTAATATGAAAACCTTTGAAGATATTATATAGAGGTTTAAAAAACATTGAATTAGGTTTCAAAACTTGACAAAAATATTGTTTCAGCAAAAAATTATCCTAAATTTTTTGCCCATCTGATCAAACATATGGTCCATCTGCGCGGTCATTTGAGGTCAAGTGATCGAACACATGCTTTATTTGTTCGGACATTTAAAGTAACTGACCGGTAAGATTGACAATGTGATCTATAGGATGAGATCATATTTCCCCGCACTTTTAAGATTTGCACCCATCTGATCGATTATATCAATGATCTGATCGATCATATAAAAACTTTCAGTTTTTCCAAACTTACTGTTTTCTCCATCTTATCGTTAATATGGAGTGATCTGTTCATTCACATGTAATCATCTGATCGGTTATATGAGCAAAGTGATTGGTTATATGATAATTTTTGAAACCTTCAAAACTCACTGTTATAAGCATCTTATTGTTAATATGAAGTGATCTGTTCGATCACTTGAGATCATCTGATCGGTTATATACCTGAAGTGATCAGTCACATCATATAAACTTTGTCATTTTAATAAGGCTATTTGATCGGTTATATTGAGCAACTGTTCGGCCAGTTTAAGTGACAAGTTAGGGTTTGTATGATGAATGAAATGCATTTCAAGCTTTAAACCAAAGTGCTATAATCTATTTGCCTTACATTTAATCTCCTCTCACCATTTCTAAGCTACCCCTGTGGATGGAAGAGAGGCTTTCCATTTGTCATCCCTTCTTTGATGAATCCAAGCCTTTGTTCTTTATTTGTGCTTGTGCTCCTTCTTAACTGCATCTCAAATAGGGATATGTTAAAAGCACTTATTATCTTTATTTGTTATCATTAAAATAATAAGAGGTGGTTTAAGGCCACATGTGCCAACAATCTCTCCCTTTTGATGATGACAAACAATAAATCAGTTTAAGCATATAAGCATGATTTAAGAATACATATATTTAATAAAAGCTCCCTCTTAATTCATGCATCACCTTTATAGCAAAAATATATATGTATTTTTCTCTCCCTTGTTTACATCATTAAAAGGGAAGATATACAATACAATATAATGGAGATAGCTTACCTGAGAGCCTTACATAATGCCAAAAGTGATTAGATAAAGAGATAAGTGTCAACCTTTTTGGCCTACATTAGAGAGATTTCTGGAAGGGAAGGGCTGGAACTTGTCAGCTATTGCTTTGAGCATATCCTTCATTTGCTCGAACTGAATGTTGTTGACTGTCGTGCACCTATCAATTAGCTCGTAGACATTGTTGGCCCTTTCCTTGACAATTTGGAGGTCAACAACTTGTTGATCATTGCTCTCTGTGATGGAAGTACCTGCTGCACCTACTCTTTGCTCAAGAGCAGTAACCCTATTTAATAGGGACTCAATAGTTGCTTGAATTTGGTCCATTCGAGCAGTGGTTTTAGTACGTTGAGATTTTAACAGTTCAATGATTAGATCAGTGGCTGGGATGGGAAGAGGGTGTTGGAGGGAGGAAAAAGATCATTATAGTTATCCATGCCAAAAGTGGCATCCTGTTGAAAGGAGAAGGATGGTTGATTTTGAGTGGAGGAAGGTGCAGGAGGGTGAGCAGAGTTCCAAATCCATTCCCCACTATCTTTGTTGGCATCCATTTTCTTTAAGAGGGTGACACTAAGACGGTCATCATCAATAACATCTCTTTTCTTAATTTCAGAATCAAGTGGCACATTGAAGTGTTTCAAAATTTAGGTAAGCATTATGCCATAAGGTAGGGAGGGAGGACTCTCGCGTATGTAATGTAATCTTGCTCCCCACTCCAACAATATATTCACACACACATTTACAGATTTACTCCGTATATATTTAGGAAGAAAAGAGATAATCTTGCTCCCGACTTAATTTAATTTAATTTAATTTTTATTTGATTACACTTAATTTAATTTTTTTTGACTTAATTTAATTTAATTTTTTTCGACTTAATTTAATTTAATTTTTATTTGATTACGCTTAATTTAATTTTTATTAAAATAAATAATAAAAAAATGCATACTAATTTTATTGCATATCCTTAACTAAAAAGTATTTGTCCTTGTCCTTGTATGGGAAGGAAAGAGATAATATTGCTCCCGACTGGAAAGAGACTCAGATTTCAAATTTGGAGTAAAGTGTTAAAATAAAAAATAAATAGTACTTGAAGTATAACATTTTATCCCAACACTAATTTTTATTAAACTGTCATAATATTCTTTCTTATTAGATTACACTTAACTTAATTTTTATTAAAATAAATAATAATAAAAAATGCATACTAATTTGATTACATATTATTTATTTGATTTGTATAAATTTATTTTTAAAATTTTAAATTAATTATTTAACTAAAAATCTCAAGTAGAAAATTTTAAATTGTTTAAGTAATTTCTTTTTTTTTTATTAATATATTGCATGAAAAAAAAAAAGTTATTTTTTAACTAAGTAATTTATTAATTCTTTAAAACAATATTTACGGGCTTGAATTTCTAGACACGGGAAGCAACTCAATCATTCCGACAACACTTACATTTGTAATATTTTAAAAAATTTTGAAAGATAATTTTTAAATATTAATAGTGAATATTTATTTAATAAAGTCTTTTTTCGATTAACTGTACTAAGATTAAATAACATGTTATCGTATATTTTTATACTAATTTTTTTTGTTAATAAACGGTTCAAGCTCTCGCTATTACCTAACTCAACCTTCGCCTTGTTTTTTGTTTCAGAATTCAGACGGATTGTGTAAAACATAAGACGTTATACATGGCACATGTCGAAATTAAAGTATGTTAGAATATCAAACCAATTAAAATCTAATTTAGAATATAAAAATATATATTTAATATTTTTTATTTTTACTCTTTCCTGCTCCACTTCACTTCAAGTTGCCACCTTATTTGTTCAAACGGACCTTGGGCAATGAGTCCAGAGCTGGTAAATATCTTGTCATGGGCCAAGGTATATACAAAAAACTAGCCCAATTAATATTCTGGACCCAAAAGATTGGGTCATTACTTGACTAATTGCTGCATAAAAGAACGTTGCGTGTTTGGTTCCAAGACATAGAATAGAATAAAGCGTTGGTTCTACTCATTTATTTATTTATTTATTTTTGTAATAACGTTCAAAAAATCTCAAATTTTAAGTCCAAAAATCGCTATCATTTCTTCCCTTCTTTCTCCACCATGCACTGTCGCTTTCACCACCTACATCATTACCACCACCATCTTCCACGAGTGTCGATTGGCTTCCCCAACCCCACCACCCACACTACCACCATTTTAAATATATATATATATATATAAAATAATATTATTAAATTTTAAATTAGTCCAACCAAATAATAATATTATAAACATCATTCAATTCTTATATTTTTGGAAATTTTGTTTTTCTTACATAGATTTATATTTATTATTAAACAAAAAAAATAAAATAAGAATTCTTCTTACATAATTTTTTTGCATGTGTGACAGTTTATTATTAACTGAGCCATGTGACAGTTAGTATTGAATGTAACAAGTGAGCTTGCTCATTTACAAAAAAATTTAAGTTAGGTGAATAGTATTGCATATCCACATATTTACCTATGTCATTTTTTATTCGAATCTGATGTGAATAGGGATGGCTAGGAGGGTGGGTGTACCCTCCCCGTCCAAAACCGCAAAAACGGGAGGACTTTCCATTCCATCCCGACCCCCATTTAACATTTTTACCGCGCGAGTAACCGGCCCGCCCCATTTAAGACCATAATTTATTTATTATTAAAATAGATTTGCTTTTTTTTTTTTTTTTTTTTTTTTTCCCCTCATCTTAAGTTCTTCACTATTGCAACTTTCCTTCTAATCAAATTCATTTGTTACTTTATTAATATATAACATACCCATATGGTTTCTAACTTACCCTTAAACACAAAAATAAATAAATAAAACATAGGGTTCTAATGGAAAATATATATACTAATGAAATAAGAGTACTTAAGTAATTTGTCTATCTAAACGGGTGGAGTGGGATGGGGTGGGGCGAGGCAACCTCCCCCGCCCCGCACCAAACCTGCATGGATTTTTATTATATCAAGCCATCCCGTCCAAAAAAGCTAAACAATTCTCCAAAATTGCAAAAAAACGGGACGGGGCAGGGTGGGTAATCGTAGGGGCAAGTCAAATTGTTATCCCAAGTTGTGAAATAAGTCTTCTCTTATAACATTTTTCTCTATTCAAATTCATGCAACGCCCTCATTCGAGTTGGACCATCCTACTTGTCGGGGTGAAAGAACGCTCCTTTAAGTTGGATGCTTGTCGTGACACTTGATTAAGTACTGTGTTGACACTTGATTAAGTACTGTGTTTATCTTTATTTCTGATACTAACCGTAACAGTAACTGTAACGATAAGCTATTGCCATTTACCCAAAAAAAAAAAAAAAAAAAAAACTTTCATTTGGGACATGTAATTTATAGTTATCCAAAGTTCGATCTCATATTTAATCGCTCAAAAATATACCATATAGGAGTATTTCGTTCAGACGATATGATCGGACAACTCAAGCCCTAATCTCTTTGTTCATACTTCACACCTGCATATAGAGATACACAAACTCTGTATATATAGCCCGTTGATTCCGGCAGCTGATCGTATGTCGGAGCCGGTCGCCGGAGAAGAAGAGGGAGGAGCGTCGGGGTGTGCGCGAGTGAATCCTCAGTCGGTAGTTGGGGTGTCGGAGGGTGGTGGGATGAGTCGGAAGGAGAAGAGGAAGGCGGCGAAGAAGGAGAAGAGGAAGCAGAAGAGGAAGGAATTGGCGGCGAAGGAGCTGGAAGAGGAGGCGGCTCGGCTGAACGATCCAGAGGAGCAGCGGAGGATTCAGTTGGAGGAGGAGAGAGAAAGCGAGAGGTTAGAGAGAGATAGGAAGGAGTTTGAGGAGCACGAGAGGCAGTTTCTCGAGGCATTAGCGAGAAAAAAAGCGGAAGAGGAGGAGGAGGGAGATCGTAGGAAGGCTTTGGAAGAAGAATTAAATCAAAATCAGGTTCATTTAGTTCAATATCAGTCTCTCTGTATTTATGCATGTTTATGGCCAATATATATATACACACGCACATACAATTGTCAATTCAATGCTAATTGAATTTAGCCGTATATTATTTTACATTTTGTGTAGCAGGTTGTGTTACATTCGTTCACTTTTTTTTTTTTTTTATCTTTCCATGAACCGCCTTTGCTTTAAAATGACATAGAATGTTGTGTTTGAGTTAGGCTATCTTGGTGCTATATAGTATGCAAAATGTGCTGAACGGCTGGTGATATGTGCCCATATACATAATTGGATGGGTACCTGTCGTATTAATTTGGCATCTATTTTACCATATATAACTAGTATGAAAAGCAAAATGGGTATTCATAGACGTTAGAGATTGTTTTTCACTGATGGTAATTTTAAGTTATTTAAGGAGGCTACTTTCTTTCTGACTCTAGACGTGGGAACTCTGTCAGCTCCGTGCTTGATAAAGCTACCACCTGGGACATCAGGAAACTTTTGCATTGTACATATATACCTAAATCATCAGTTAGATCTAACTCCATATCATAAATTAGATGCATAACCCAACAATTATTAGAAATACATGCTGCTTCCATGATAACATACTTGTAGTTTCATATGGTGCCTACATTCTGGGAAAAAAAAGCGTGGAATCAGTTATAATATGCCCTTGGCATTTAATGGCTTTCCATTCTAATTCAATGCCCTGTAGTTTGCTTTTTGTATATGGGAATGGGACCTTATAGGTGTAAACTATAAACACTATTTAAACGGCTTTGCTTACACTTCTGTAAAAATGCTTGACAGGTTGAACATCAGAATGAGTTAAAAGAAGATGAAGACTGGGAATATGTAGAAGAGCGGCCTCCTGAAATTATATGGCAAGGAAACGAGATAATTGTCAAGAAGAATAGAGTGAAGGTCAAAAAGAAAGATGTAGACCAACGGACAAAGAAAGAGGTATTTGCAGCATCATAGAAATTCCAGGCTTAGTTATTTTCTAGATTACAATAAGATGTATACCATGCTCTTTTAGTTGTGTCAAAAACATGAACTTTAAAGGTGATTTTATACTCCTGCAGGATCTGGATAGACCTACATCAAATCCTCTTCCTCCACAATCCGAAGCCTTTGCTGATTACAAAAGTGCATCCACTGTTTCGGCACAACAGTTGTTGGATAATGCCGCTCAACAAATCCCAAATTTTGGAACTGAACAGGTAAACCCTGCCTGTTATTTCCATCTCACATTATTCATTCATGGCAATGATGGTTATTGCACTTCCTGTGTTCAGCAATTGCCTGCCATTTTAACTGTGGAGGGTCGCCGTATCTGATCATTCAATTGTTTATATGGCAGGATAAAGCTCATTGTCCTTTCCACATCAAAACAGGAGCTTGTCGGTTTGGGGTGCGTTGTAGCAGAGTTCATTTTTACCCAGATAAATCTTGCACATTGCTTATCAAGAACATGTACAGTGGACCCGGCCTTGCCTGGGAGCAGGATGAGGGGCTTGAGGTCTGTAAAGAAGTCTTCATGTGATTCTAGTATCCTGATGAACATTTTGGCAATTTTATACTTTTCTAACTGAATTGGTAAAGTGATTTACATATAAAAGAAAGCAATCCATGACTAGGGTTTTTTCATACTTTGAAGGGTTCTTCTTTATGGGTTCCACATCTAGATCTTTGTTACTCCGTATAATCTTAGTTTGATGGTTTGACGAAGCTAGAGTTATAGATGTACATATCAAGACAAGCAATCAATTTATACACATACTTCTCGTTTTTACAAGTTGGTATTTTACATGTTTAAATTGTGACTCAATATTCATGTCTTTTTCTCTGTGTACTCAATATTCTCCCCCCCCCGCCCCCCCCTCTTTCTGTGTCCCAGTTGTTTTCTTCATAAACTGCTATTGTTCGGGGTTCCTGATTCATTTTTTTTTTTTCTTTTTTATTCTTAATATCATTTTACTTAAAAAAAGAAGCAAGCTATACAATATGGCATCAATTTATTGAGAAGGTTTTGTTTATATATACACAATATTATCAACTTATAAAGGGGTTAATGTTTTCTTTGTCCTTCTCAATTTTTATTTTTTTATGATTTTCTTTATAGCCGTTAATTAAAAGGACTTTTCAGTCAACAATTGAAGCAGTATTGGTTTTCATGTTCAGCCCACTATCTGGCTTGATTCTACCTATGAACCTGTGTCAGTAGTTCTCCTACTGTTGTTCACTTTAGTCGACCCTAGCCCATTGACTGGGTGAATTCGGGCTCTGCTTTGTTCTAAATATGGATTATGGTCGGCCCGCTACCCACCTTCATGATGCTTATTGATTGATAAGTAAAAGTCTTTTGTCCAATAAATAAAATAAACGAAGAGCGTGGAATATGCACTTGCCTGAAACGATTCCAAAACTAATGTTTCATACCTCTTTTATGTATCTGAAGCAGACTGGGAAAGCTAGGAACTGAAAGATCCTTCATCTAGGATATCTTTCTTAGATGTATATATATATATATAATTGTTAGGCAAGCGCACACACCAGAATATATATATTGCCTAACAATTATATATATATGTAATCTGGTGTGTGCGCTTGCCTAACAAGTTAGCCTGCTATCTCATGGTTGTGCTTATAGCACACTAAGTTACATACATCCAAATGATTTTGACTTGCTGGATTAATGTTACTTGTCTTGCCAAGAGATTGCAAAGTGCGGAACTATTTTGTACCTCTTTTACAAGCTTATTTAGAGTGAACTGTAATATTACCAATGCTGATACTTGCAATTTGATAAATTTTCTTTAGTCACAATATACTCATGTGCAGCTTGTCCATCAAATTTGTTTTGTATTCAAATGCATGTAATGTGTAATTCTATAAGATTGTATTCTGATCTGGTACATGGATAGTAAGGTTATCATTCTTTGACTTGATTTAAATCAGAATATAATCTCAATGCACTTCGACGGAGCTCCATGATTTTGGCCTTTGTTGGGTTGCAGATAAAAGAATTAGGCAATTCTGTATCCTACTTGCTGCAACTTTGGAATGGTTATCTCTATTAAATTTTCATCTGAACTTCATAATTATCATTCCATAAATAATTGTAAGTTATCACTTATTGGTAAATTTTATTCTATAGTAATTACGTTGACGAACTAATTTTTTCTAATGATATATCATCTTAACATATTTTATGATTACTTGAAATTTTGGCTGCATGTATTGAGATATATTTATTGCTGGCAGTTTTTGATTGTTATTTATTTTTTATTTTTCTTTCTTTCTTTCTTTCCTTCTTTCTTCTTTCTTCTTTCTTCTTCTGTTTAACCAAAAAATTCTACCTCCTTAACAACTACTAGTGTTTGGGCAATACATAAATCTTGGATAATTGCTGATCTCCTGCTGATAGATGTTGCTGCTTCCAAAGGTTTGAGCTTGCTAGCAACCACACCTACTTGTTTGTGGTTACATACTGCATACTACTTGCTTAAAGTAGATAAACATCAGGATATGATTGGTTATAGGTTGAAGTCGTTTATTCTTATGCGACGTGGCATCAGGAACTGTAATTTTAGGAGGCTATAGGGAGGTTGTGCTTTGGTGAGGCAAGAGAGGATTGCCTGCTAGGCGTAACTGCAGCGAGTCTTGCTATAAGCCAATAACCATGTGAAGGCACGTCTAACGATTCAACAAATGGGGTTAGGGCTGCAGATGAACCTAGCTTCATGACAGCTTAGACATGGTTGTTCATATACGAACAAGCTAAACCCGCTCTAAGTCTTGTCATTAAAGTGACCTGATTCAGAATGGACCAACCTCAACTGCCTTGTGCTCATCAAGAAGCGGGATGTTTATAGTAATCTTTCCTTTTGTATATGTATATATATAGGGAGAGAGAGAGCGAGAGAGGACATTGATTTTGTATCTATGTTTCTAGAGTTTCTTTTAACTTTTAGTATTGGATGGTAAATTATAGTTTAGTAGTCATGACTAGAAATATACATATATATTTTATTAGTTGAGTTGAGAATTTGATTACAACTCAAATAAGTGGCAAAGTGCCTCTTTTGCGTTTGAGCCAGTTTCATTGGTTCACTGTAAATATATAAAATGCCTTCCACGCATATGATTTTATTTATATATTTGTTTATTTATTTATTATGATTATTATTATATATATATGTACATCATGTGCTTGTGATCGTTATAGTATGTTTATAAAACATGATTTCATTTCCTGATACGTTTGATTATAGTCCGTAATTATAAAATTAAATAAATAAGATAACCTACAGAGACATGGAGAATTTTAGGCAATATTGGAATTGAATGCGTACAACCCTGTAATGGCGGGAGACTTTTGCATTAGTTTTTTTTTTTTTTAGTGGTGAACTAAGTTATTTAACAAAATTCTGAAGAAGAAAAAATGCCAATGAAATGGAGGAAAAATATTGCAGTACCAAATTTTAAAATGAAGATATACAAAATTGTGGAAACTATAGAGGAATTAAATTAATGATTCATATAATGAAATTATGGGTAAGAGATGGAACAAATTAAGAAAATAAAGCTCAATATCTGATAATCAGTGTGAATTTATCCCAAGTGGATCCACTATGGAGGCCATCTATTTATTTAGATAATTAGTCGAAGAGTGAAAAAAAACAAAAAGTTCTAGATATAGTTTTGATAGAGTGATAGACTTGGAGAAGAGACATGATAAAGTGCCAAGGGATGTAATTTGGTTGGATTTACAGAGAAAATATGTCCCTATAAAGCTTATAAATCTTGTTTAGGATATGTACAGTGTGATGAGGACTAGAGTTTGTATTACTGTATGCAGATAAACTAGTGATTTCTCTATAAAAGTAGGATTACACAAAGGATCAATGTTAAGTTCATATTTATTTACAGTAGTTTTAGATGAAATGTATCCAAGAAGACATTCAATTGTACATATTGTTTGCTAATGACAGAGTTCTATTGGATACTTTTATATGGAAGAGTTGGCAACAAAATTAGAAAAAATGCAAAAATGCTTTAGAAGTAAAAAGCCTAAAGATTAGGACAAACAAAATATATGGATCAAGTTAAATAGGATAATAGGGGATGACAATATAACTATAATAATTCAAGACCAACAGTTTACTTAAAATAATCATTTTTGATGCTTTGGGTCAATAATACAAAAAGATAGAGAGATGCAATAAGTATGATTGGAGCATGATGGACAAAATGGAGACAACTTAGTTGTATCCTATGTGATTAAAAAATATAAGATACGTTCGAAGAAAAATTATTAGGCCAACTATATTATATGAAGCAGAATGTTGGGTTTTAAAAAGAAACAAGAGTATCACATTCATGTAGCTGAAATGAGATGCTAAAATGGATGGTAGGAGTGATTAGGAAAAATAAGATTAATAATCAACATGTGAAGAAACTAGGAATGGTGCTAAAATAAGAAAAAGCAGACTTTGGTGGTATGGTCATATGCAATGTAGACACATGGATACACGGATAAGAAAAAGAATATTTGTTTGCATGGCAGGTAGTAGACAAAGAGAGACAAAAGCTTTCATGGGATGAATTAATTAGAAATGATTTTAATAAATTAGATATAATAGTAGACATGACTTGTAATAGAAAAGAGTTGAAAAAGAAAATTCATGTGGCTGACCCCATCCATATGGGATAAAGGGAAGGATGATGATGACTATGATGAGTCATTGTTGTAAATTTTTTTAAAACAATATAAATACTGCCATACATCCATATGATACTCATATATCCAGAGTTTGTTCTTTTTTTTTTTTTAATTATTATTTAAAAAATGCCTTACTTGTTCTTTTGTATCATAATGAAGTTTCATCCCTTTTTTATGAACTTTTTTCCGACATTCTCTCCAATACCTTCTTTGACATCTCTCTTCCATGTCACCTGCAACTTATCTATGTTATTTACAAAATGGCTTTCCATACTGAGGAGCTTCTCTGTTGCTTTATGAAACCTGATTCCAAACTTTTCACTTACACTCTACCAATATGATGCGTCAATTGCTCCTTGCAGGAAAGGAACTATCCTCAAGGTTTCTAACACACACACTAGTTAAAGTTAATCCTTGACATAAAACAACTAAAACACCTATATAGTGCTCTAGAAATTGCTTTACTTTAAACGATAGCTAGTGAACATAGTTTTCCTAACTTGCCATTGGGAAATTCTAGGTTCAGTTATTCATATACCGCATAAGTATGTTTACACATCTGGCTGCTCCAACTCAATATCAAATCTAGCTTCTATGGTCCAATCGAGTAAAATGATGTAGTGTGACCATGAGTGAGATTTTAGCCCCTTTTTATTTATATCCTTCAGCAATTATCATTGATCTTCCATGGACTAATAATGGTGTTTAAATTTGGTATGTTGAGTTTATTCAATATGTGTGACATAGGGTTATTTTGAATGGCTCTTTTGTCCATAAAATTATCTCTTTCAGCTTGCAAACTCACGTTTCGTACACGTTTCATTTATCTACCCTAGCCACACTCCAAACCTCATGTTTTACTTTATCGTCATATTTCCATTGACGACCATTTTTTGGGAATATAGTAAAGGCAATATGGAGTAATATCTCAGTTGTTGTAAAGATTTCGGCTGCCTTAGATGGTAAGGCCCATTGGTGGCAGACATGCTTTGGTTCTGATCTCCTTGTCCCTGCTTGCCTATACTATGAGAAATTAATATTGAAGTTACTGGGAGTTACCACATTATGGAGGGCATGCTACTTATTTTTAATGAGATTTAATCCCTATCAGAAGGCTTGATTAACTTGATGCATTGTCCGTGGTGACACATTGGTAACAATAAATAGAACCAGAGTTTGTGTTTTGGTTCTTTGATGTAAAAACTGACAATAAATCTCCCTATCCATTTAAATCCTCAGCTGTCTCGTGCCTTCTTGGAAGATTCTCCTGAATTCTTCCAATTTAGGCTTTCATTTATCTATGGCTGCATGCTTCTCCAACACACATTTATAACTCAATATTTATTACCCCCACACCCCCAAATTGGCTTAGGGTATCCATTTACAGCCCGTATTTATATATATATATATATATATATATATAAATTGTTGTTAAAGTTTCATGACACAACTTTCTGTTCTCTTCTTCCATAGATCTGGAGCCCAGTCAGAAATCGATTTACTTGACTGATGGCTCTAGATTATCACCATACAGACTTATTCTTCTTACAGAACTTTGGGACCTTGGCTAGTGATTTGAGTTACAGTGGAAAACTTCATTTGATTCTGGATGATTGCTTTGGAGTTTGTGTTTGTGAGCGTGGAATTGCTGATTGGTATTTATGCATTTAAAATAATTATATAGAGTAACTTGTTTTGATTGACCTTTTCATTCCTTAATGTGTTCACATTAGTGTTGTGAGCATGTAGGACTTTACTTCTTGCTCAAATTTTCTTATAACTTGCACTTATTTTTTTGACATATTGACCATGCTTTGATTTCTCTATCCTTTTCAGTATACTGATGAAGAGGTTGAACGTTGTTATGAAGAGTTTTACGAGGATGTGCATACAGAATTCTTGAAATTTGGGGAAATTGTAAATTTCAAGGTGTTAACTGCTATCTATGCTTCAATAATAGCTATTTAATCTATGGCATATGCACTCACTTAATTCTGTAATTTTCTTCCACTGCATTGTCTAATAACTTTATACAATTTCTGTTGCTTATTATATGATTTTACTTTTTCAACAATGTAAATTTTTATTAGTCTTTGAATATGAATTATGTTTCTTGTGTAACATCGAAAATATTGCTGTTTCTTGATTGCTTATAAAATCGGTCATAGTTGTATTTTATGGTTTTTATTCATAAAAGTTAATTGCTTGTTTTAATTGCTACAAGTTGTGTTTGTATTATGTATGCTATTATTTACTTCCTCTAGATATTATACTATTTATTCATGCTGTATAATTGAGACAGAAATTGAGTTTTGGGTGGAAGAAAAAAGTATGTTGCAAGGGAAATAAAACAATAATTTGTGCTTAAATCTGTTCCTATTATTGAAGAATATAAAAAACAAATTTCATGTCAGGTTTGCAGAAATGGTTCGTTCCACCTGCGGGGGAATGTGTATGTACACTACAAGTCTCTGGATTCAGCTGTGTTTGCTCATCATTCTATAAACGGTCGCTATTTTGCTGGTAAACAGGTATTTTTTTCCTTATTCAGTTTTTTATATTTTTTTATTTTTTATATATATAAAATTGATCGTGCGCTGGCAAAGTATGAATTTGTATTAGTATTCTACTCCCGCAGATATTTTAGCTCGTAGCTAAGAGTTTCTTGCACGAGAACTTGACTGTGAGACTCGTGTGCTCCTCTTGTTGTTTCATTTTCTTGTACTTTTAGTCTTTGAATACCACTTAAAAACCCATTACCTGATGTTGGTCTTCTTCACGGGGAGTGCCTGGATGGGTGGATTCTAACCTTTGGCCTTATTTTTGTGCAAACTGGCAATTCGAATTATACCATTTCACCAAGCAATGTCCCCTTCCTAGAACTCGACTTGTGGAGAAAAAGGGAAAAAAAAGAATTCGGGTCCTCATTTAGGTAGGGGCCGTTAAATGGTTCAATTGTAAAGGCTCGTGCTGCTAATCATGGTCCAATTCTGAGAACAGCTATCTAAGTGGAACTAAAACTGACTTATAATGTGAAATTAGAAACCCAATCACCTAATCTCGTTGGCTTGTTGTCCACCTTATGATGACCATACTGGTACCCTTATAAATGAGGTCATCCAATTGATTGTGCTTTGTTTTATAATCTTGCATTCTTGCTCCATCTTGGATCTGGTTTGGTAGCAAAATTGGGTGTTCTCATCCCAAACCAGCTGTCAAGAAATTTTTGTTTGAAACTTCAATGACTTGTAGATGTATTGTTTATTTTTTATTTTTAACATGTAAACTGAAGGAACTTTTATAAGTTTAGATGGGAATGACTAAAGGTGGTATACATCAGATGACTGCTACTTTGACAATGAAATGGATCGTGTATTATTCATTCATCCCTCCAATCAGATAGAGCACTTGTTTATCTTAGAATTGATAAAGAAAAGTTTTCCTCCCTTATTTATTAATATAAACTTTTGCAATCTTGTTCACATGCCACATCCAAAGTTTATTCTATCACATTATTGTTCCTTCTGCTAACAATACATCTCTTATGACTTGGATTCATTTTGTAAGGTAATGACTATATATATATATTTAAATTCTAATGGGAAGTATTATTTGTGCTACATGAATTATTTATTTGGCCATCCAGTGCTAATACCCCAAAGCAAGTTGGTTCACACAAATTATTGGGTATTATTTGTTTGAGATGTTTTTGTGATGATTTCATATCTTCATTTCAAATTAGTTGGGAAATTTTATTAGATGTCAAGTAAATAAAACAACACATCTTGTGTCAGAGTCATCAAAAGTTAGTTTCCTTGTATCTAATGGTATTTCAGTCTTATGTTTTGGTGGCAGACATTGTTTTTTTTTACCTTGGCAAGAAACTCACACACCCACTATCCCCCTATGGGGACTCGAACCCTTGACCTTCTACTTTGGAAGGCGAGGAAGTACCACTAGGCTACATCCCTTGGTTTGGTGGCAGACATTACTCTATTTGATTATTTATTTTTCCTATGTTGTCTTTGGCGTTGTATAGGATCATTTTATTTATTTTTTCCTCGTTCCTGAAAACTTTCATTAAATGTGCCATTAAATATTTGGTTTCTTATGTGGTACATGGTATTGAAGAGTCATGTCATTGGACTTGGAAAGTGGTTAAGCAAGCTTTTGAATGCCTTCTGTTTCTTCTATACATTTTGCACCTTACTTGGAAGATTATAACTTCTTAATGGTTCCTACTTGTGTTTCTATTAAATTATTATGTGCTATATTTGCATGCAACATACTTCTCTTGACAAAGCTGGTTACAAGTAAATACTTACACGCCTTGAAATCAATGTCGTAGTCTGACCAAGTCAATGAAAGATTAGCTTAGGCCTAGATCATACCCAACAAACATATCTTACCCAGAAACCAAGGTCTATGACTTAGATTCACATGGTGAAATGTTGAACTAGCTATATACAACTTAGCAAACATGATAAAATGATTAGGATCTGCTTCTTTATTTATTTATTTATTATTTTTTTTATGATTTGTTGTTGATCTTGTTACTTTCTCTGTTCATTATGGCTGTTGTTCTCCCAATGGTATGCCCTTGATGTTTCTTGTACATTATTGTTTATCTGTAAAATTTTTAATCTTACCCAGGAGAAAAAAAATTGTAAATAAGTGTTAGAATCAGAAGTAAAGAAAATTAGTGAAATAACAGTTGATCAAATATGACTATTTTTGTAATAATAATAAAAAATTGTATGTGATGCTAATCTGTTCTTGTGGTGATGGTGCATGTTTGAAGCTTAGAGGAGGGGAAAATAATATTTATAACTACCACAATTACTATCTTGAAATCACAGAGTGGCTGGTGTAGGGTCTTGTACACCCTCAAGGGCCCACTCATATTAGTATCCTCTCATAGGAAAGAGATTTTGTTAACCAGATGGGTGGGCACAGACCTGCAATAGGTTTGATCAGTGTAACTTTGTTGTGTTGCATATGAATTCCACAGAAGATGTGCTGTCATTCTCTTTTTGTTTAAATAATGGTTATCTTTGTTGATGTCATTGTTGTTGTCACTATATTTATTGTTGTTGCACTTACAATTGCTATGACTACTTCCACTAGCAATGACGACCAGGGAAAAAAAAAATGATGCTTTGAAAGTTTGTGCGTTCTTTCTGAGTAATGAAGAAATTTATTAATATAAATAAAATTCGTTTCCATCATGGGATTTTCATGGATGAGGTTTTAAAACTATATATGCTTTATTGTTCTCATGTTTGCTCCTGTAATCTCATGTAATTGATTTTAATATTGTTGAAGGATTTAAATATTAAATTACACCCTTTCTAACAGCTTAAGCTTTTAGAGTAGATGGTTGTTAACTTAGTATCAGAGCAAGCAAGGTCCTGTGTTCAAACATCACCGTCTAACTAAAATTGAAACACGTGTTGGACCAAAAGAAGGCCACACGTGAGGGGCCGTGTTGAAGGATTTAAATATTAAAGTACACCCTCTCTAATAGCTTAGCTTTTAGAGTAAATGGTTGTTAACAAATATTAATCACACTTGTGTCCAGTCGCAAGATAGGGATCTCCAGATTATGAAATATATTTTGGGTTCCCATGTTGATATTTACGAATGCTGATTTGTCTGTCTATGGGTTTATTCTCTAACACTGAATCCTGGGTGGTTGATTGCATGATTTGTGTATTGTTTCTTGCTAGGTAAAATGTGAGTTTGTTGGTGTGACCCGATGGAAAGTTGCAATATGTGGGGAGTATATGAAATCGAGGCTCAAGGTACAACTGCGATGCTAAGTTTTTATGTTTGCCATTTAGCCTGTTGATGAGCTTACCACTTACATCCTTCTTAACAGACATGTTCCCGTGGAACTGCATGCAATTTTATCCACTGTTTTCGCAATCCTGGTGGAGACTATGAATGGGCTGATTGGGATAAACCGCCCCCAAAATACTGGGTGAGAGAGATGGCTGCACTATTTGGCTATTCAGATGAAACTGGGTATGACAAACAAATGGAGCAAGAAAGTGCAGGTCAGCTGAGGGGCTCTAGCAAGGTGGTACCAGCAGACAAAGACAGGTGCGCATTTACTTAGGTGATAGGCTGATACCAAATATGCTATTGTTTTTTTCTTGGAACCTGTAATATGAATCCATATATGATGTGGTCCATTTATTAGTGCTTTTAGGAGTGCCTTAAACAAACCAGAATATGGTGCTGTTTGATAACTGAACAAATTAAGTGATTGTTAGATACTTAGATCTGGTACGGTTGGTGGAAAGAGGCCATGCTTTCCAAATTTGAACCGATGAATTTGCAATAATGTTTCTGAACCTTTCTTGGGTGCCGTTCAAAATGGAAAAAACAATCACGCTTTGAACAACTTTCCTGTCTCCTGATTTCCTTGCCACTGTTGATGAACCCATTAAGACCACTGCGCGGGTGTTTCTTTGCCAGAATTGGGTGGCTACATCGCCGAAGACTGTTTCTTATTCTCCTTCTATTCTTCTCAAAAACACTAATAATACCCATAAGCTACAACAAAAATATATCCATATATTGCATATTCAATTAGGTTGCTGCTTGGTACTTGTTAATTCATTGTGTCTATAACATCCCTCATTCTAGAACTATAGCTTTATGTTTAACGAGAAGTTAGGAGAGAAAAAGAATGCTACGTGTCCAATTCCTATATGTTATGTAATTTTGGTATTTTTATGTTTGCTTGATCAACATGATCTTGTACAATGGATTTTAGTAGTCCAACTCGGTGTGGACTTCGAATTCCCTACACTACACTTCTTTTATGTTGGATGGGTGGAATCTGTTTTGTTTCTTTCTGTATGTTTCAGTTCTTTTCTTTCTCGTGGTGTTTTTGCTGTTTTGTGAACATGTTTTTTTTTTAGCAGATATAACTCCAGAAGATCTCGACCGAGGGCAATTGATTCCTTAAATAGCAATTCTGGTGGAAGCTACCATGAGGAAAATGATATCCGAAGGAGAACACGCTGGCAGAGGCACCGAAATGATGATAGAAAGCAAATGAAAATACCTTATGAGAAAAATTGTGAAGAGGAAGCAAATTCTATAAGTAATCACCATAGCAAGAAGAGAAATTGTGATGTCAATTCTGATGTAGATGGGTGGGATAGAGACGGGGATGGAGATGAACACCATAATAGCACAAGGCGGAGGTCTAGACATCATGTCAAAGTGTTAAAATTCCAGGATGAACGTGGGGATGGGAAGAACAGATGTCGTGAAAATTGTTCTGATGGAGATTGGTCAGATGGGGATGGCGACAGTCACCATTATCGCACAAGGAGGAGCACAAGACACCAGAAGAAAACGTCTGAAATCCTGGATGATCACGGGTATGGTGAGAAACGAACTCGTACTACTGATTCCAGTGGAGATTGGTTGGATAAGAATAGAGATGGTGACATGCACTGCAGTCACAAAGAGAAAAGATCGAGACGCCAAAACGAAGTGTCTGAATCTCCAGATGAACATTGGATCAGAAATAACAGAATTCATGATAGTGATTCCAGTGGAGATTGGTCTGACAGGAATAGGGATAGACACTGTACCAAAACAAGGAAACGCCGAAGGCACAGTAACGAAGTTTTAGGATACACCGACAATCATGCAGAACCAGAAAAACTGTTGAAAGATATATTTCAGTGTAGGGAATCTCACCCAAAAAAATTTAAGCGACGGGGAGACCCCAAACGTAGCCACTCAAGCAGAAGGGGTTGTTCTGACGGAGAGGCAAGTGATGGAGATTTTGCAGATGAGGGTTTGAAGTCAGATGGGAAGCATGACACGTCTAGTTCGGGTCAATATAGTCGGAGAATAAAATCACATGGACTTGATGGAAACGTGGACGAAGTGGTTCATGAGGATCACTTTCCTGAGAAGCATCTGAAATCTAAAAGAACAGTTAGAATGGATGAGAAAGGTGAGTCCGATAGTCCAGGTCGATATGGTGAGAGAAGTAAATCACACACTGATGAAGAAATTGAAGAACAAGGCCGTTGGGATCCTGACTTTGGCCAAGAAAATGTTCCGAAAAGAAGAAAAAAAAAGACTCCATCCAGGAAAACACCACATTTCTAGAAGAAAATATAGCGGCCGTGGTTGTGAACAGTAGGAGTACTACTGTGAAAGTAGATCGAGAAGCAGTAGCTGTTCCAGCCGTGGGAAATACTCTGGATAGCTGGAAAAAGAGATGGACTCTGCTCAAGTGTGCGAAGAATCTGAAGCGAATCACAAAGAAAGCATCAGGGACGGCACCTTGAAAGACTTTTGACACTCGTATGCATGGTGCAGTCTCAGAGTAATTCGACTACAGGATTGACCTGAAATCCATATATCTGGCAATGCAGAACTGGTTGAATATTGGCAAGTTATAAGTAGCCGAAAGTGACGTATGGAATAACTATGAATCTATTTCTCAATGCTGCTGCATATAAGAATACTACTAGTTGGAAGTGGGCACTTGCAAGGCAACGCGAATAGGTAGATGAAGAGGAATCGTGTTTGATATCTGTTATTGATGTTCTCAGATTGTTTCAGCCTTTAGTTTCTAAAAGCCTACCTAGTTATAAGCCAATGTTTCTTCACTTCATTTCTTTGCTTGCTTCAACAATAATTTTTGGATTTTCGTTTAATTTCTCTTTATTTATTATAATTTTGTAAGCAAACTTGATTTCTCTTACCTTTTTTTTTTTTTTTTTTTAATAAAAATATTCGCGCTTTAGGTATTTTTTTGGTTCTGCATCAACTTTCTAGGGCTTTGAAGCTGAGTGTGTCTTTTTCTATAATTTGAGCCACGATGCATCCTCCTAACATCTTTTGATTTGCATAATTTTCGTACATGTTTAATCTTTTCGGGGTCGTGTACAAAGAAAGTGGGGATCAGTAATGGAAGAATGGGGAAATAAGATAAACGATATTAATAGCATGATTGGAATAGTTTAGACTAAATGGTGACAAATAGTTAGGGCTAAATGGAGACAGTGGTATCTTATGTAATAAAAATTTTAAAAACAAATTACCAAACACGTTAAAAGAAAAGTCTTCTTTTCTGCGGTAAATATTGTAAGGAAAATCTTATAGGATGGTCATCCAGTTATATTATATGACAAGGAGTGTTGGGTGTTAAAAAACAAACAAGAACAACATATTCACTTAAAATGAGAATGTTGAGTTTGATGACAACCGATTAATTTATGGAAGCCAAGACTTTTTTAACTAGGACAATCAAGTTTACTAGTAGATAAAGTTACTAACTAAAAAGGAGGGAAATTCTAAAAATAAAGTGGACAAAATAAGAGAAAATAAATTTATGTGGTGTACACATTAAAGCGTGACCCTTTGATACACCCCTTAAAAAGAAAAAAAAAATCCATGTGATGATGATTTGGAAAAAAAAGGAAAAAACTGACAATGGTGGTGATTGACTAATAGTTTGCACATCTCATTCTTCAAAAATTTGTCATGAAAAAAAGATAGAAATACTTGTAGCATTGATTCTGTTTGGTAGTCGTTATTTTAAGGTTATATGTATATTATATATATGTTTTTTCTGACCTAAATTTTATCATTAGAAAAAGATCAATATTTGTATGCAATACTATGACAAAAACTTAAGTTATTAATAGACAAATAAATAAATAATAAAACACTAGTTGACCTTTTGGTTGTTTTATGAAAAATGAAACCGAAAATAAACCCATTTGATAACAATTTAAGTTACTATTTAAAACAAGTTACCTTGTATAATCACTATCCTCTTCATGAGAGGGCCTTCAACAATAATTTCTGAATTTTGCTTTCAATTCCTTTTCGGTTTATTGTATTTCAACATCTTTTTTAGTTACAAATCTCGTGATTTTTTCAAAAGATAACAATTAACTTTCAATGATTATTTAGTGTGATCTCATTTAAAATCAAATGTGACCTTATTTTGATGTGCTCATAGTTGAAAACAAAAATGTAATCTACATATATCACTGCGCCTGAGTTGCAGCTTCTTCAACGATCAGCAAGCCAAATACCATTTTCAGCCCCAAGTTGAAGGAACCCAAAAAAAAAAAAAAAAAACAAATCTCTAATCCAATTGCCTAATAGGAGTAATTTCGACCAAGTTTCATATATAAAATCTCTAATACAATAGTCACAAAAATAAGAAATTCATATTAGTAATACAACAAAGTTTCATATAATTTGCGGCTGGTGAGAAGGTTGGAAGAGGCAATTATTAAGACCCTGTTTGGAGAAGAGCTAATGTTGTATGAAACCGCTCTTACTGAACTCGCGCTCTCATCATTGTTTGATTGCATGACTTTTGATGTTTAGTCACGCAATGATCAGTAATGAGGGGTGAGCTCGCTAAGACCACCCTCGTCATAAACATTACTCTTTTGGATCATTACAAAATTACAAACCACAGAAAATGACAGTAAACAAAACAAAACAAAACATTGGCCTGTTTACTAATTGCATGACTTTTGATGTCCAGTCACGCAATGATCGGTACTGAGGGGTGGGTTCACTAAGACCATTCTCATTATAAACATTACTCTTTTGGATCATTATAAAATTACAAACCACAGAAAATGACAATAAACAAAACAAAACATTGGCCTGTTATCAACGGGTCAGTGGCCTAGCGGTATCAGTCTCTTACCTCCTAAAAGGAGGTCAAGGGTTCAAGTCTTAGAAGAGACAAGTGTGTGTAAGTACCAACTAGGAAAAAAAAAAAAACTTTGGCCTGTTTACTAATTGCATGACTTTTGATGTCATGCACGCAACGATCGGTAATAAAAATTACAAATCACAGAAAAGGACAGTAAACAAAACAAAACATTGGCCTATTTACTAATTGCATGACTTTTGATGTCCACCAAGGGCGGATCCAGGGTTGCTGATTTGGATGGGCTAATTCTATATTGGGTTAATTTTGGGTGGGCTAATTTTTCTTTTTTTTTGGGTTGGGCTAATTCTATATTGTCCGCAATGATCGGTAATGAAGGGTGAGCTCACTAAGACCATCCTCATCATAAACATTACTCTTTTGGATCATTACAAAATTACAAACCAAAGAAAATGACAGTAAACAAAACAAAACAAAACATTGGCCTATTTACTAATTGCATGACTTTTGATGTCTAATCACGCAATGATCGGTAATGAGGGGTAAGCTCACTATGACCATCCTCATCATAAACATTACTCTTTTGAATCATTACAAAATTACAAACCATATAAAAGGATAGTAAATAAAATAAAACATTGACCTCTTTACTAACCGGAATAATTCTTGATTTCTACTGTCAATTCCTAAAATTGAGAATCAAAAGTAAAAATCATGTTTAATAAAATACTTTCACTTTTTTATTTTACGAAAGTACTTTCTAATTTTGTGAAGAGAAGGGAAAGTGAGAAATTTTCTACACTGTTCATGAAAATTACTCTCTACTGTAGCACTTTTTATATATATATATATATAAAAATCTATCCATCCCTCACCACCATCTCCTCACCCCATCTCCTCCACCCACCTCCCCACCATGGTCGTCACCACTGCCACCTCCTCCCACCATAGTCCTTGCCACAACCATCTCTCTCCTCTCTCATACACATCAAAACCCATCAACAACGTATCCAAATCAACTTCAACCAGTCACAAAAAAAAAAACCAATCGTCGGACTTATCGGAAAACCCAGAACCTTGTAGATCGATAGCGACGGTGTGGAGCCCTTTGAGGCCCAGATACTTGACAATTTTGTGAAAAAAGTAAGAACTACAACCCAACCCATGTACAATGAGTATGTTATTGGATTTGATGTGTCCATCTTGAATGCCAAAGACTTCAATTGGGGGGTGATTTGGGGTGGTCTGGACCTTGATGGTTCAATCGGTGGAGTAGTGGTGGCGGAGAGTGGTGGGGAGAGTGACGAACCAGGTTTTGGGGTCTAGTGGGATGAGGTGAGAGAAAGAGATGAAGAGGAGGGTGATGAGAGAGACTGAGATGGGGTTGGTGGTGAGGCGGGTTTGTGGATGAGTGGAGTTGAGTCGCTGTTTGGTTGGGGTGTTGGGTCTGGTTCTTCTCTCTGGAAAATTTTGTTTTGCAGAGTGATGATATATATATATATGTATAGAACATGATTCTTCATCTATATAAAAGGATTCATTCACTTCCTTTTTTATGTCCATGAGCACTCTCCAAGAGTAAACATAAAGGTAGAAAATAGAACTCATCAGACATATAAGATATGATTAAGTAGATGGATGATAGAACAGCTTAATACCAATCTTATAGTAATGGATAGGCAAACAGAGAATTAAATGTTCAAACTAGTCTATCCAAACATTGTCTTCCGGCTGCAACGACACAACATAGCACCCATCACAGGATTCGGAAATGACATCTGCAAGCAATCCACGAAACCTGAGAGTAAGTAATGTTCAATGAAGAAGAAGAAGAGGAAGGAAGGATACTAGCAATAATCACAACACAGCACATACAAGGTAAAGCTGACAAGAAAATAGGGTTTGTAAATTCTAGCAAAGCTGAATAGTCCCTGGTGGTTAATTCGGGAAGTGTCAGGCCCAAAACATTTTCCTTTATGCTCACGATGGCACTGAAGATGGAGGCAACAAACAAAGGTCTAGATCCTAAATAGTCTTCTCACCAAGCAACTGAGCTTTGAGTTTAGTCTATCAAAAAATATATTTTTTAATTGATAGCTTATGATAACTGTAATGTCTTTGGGAGCATAATATGACTACCACAATATGAATATTTCAACATGAATAAAAATTAAATATCATTCTGTCTAGCATTAAAATACTGTTCTACGTTTGAGTCCTAAAGATGCTGCCATGCTGGTAAAACTACGAATCTAAAAAATTCATAAAGATGGCTTATTTAATGGAATTTCTGAATATATCAACTAAAAAATATAGATTCCTCAAATTAGATTGAGGAAAAGCTGGATTCAACTCAAACAATTACTTACTTAAAATGTACCAATTATAAAATTAACTGATTACTTAAAAATACTAGGTCTAATTGAGGAAAAGCTGGATTCAACTCAAACAATGCCTCTCGGCAAACTCATTTACATATTTGATATTTGAGAGTGCTGATGTTTTTTGGATTTGAGATGAAACCTGCCGGAAATTTTTGAGTTGACACAGGGCAAAAGCTAGTTAGGCTGAATAACCTTATTCCCAAAATATTTAGGAGTACAATGAGGTGGCAAGAAGCAGCTCGAAAAAAGCTTTACCGAGTTCAATACTACAGAAAGGATTTGACCTCCAATAAGTTTTATTTATCTTTCCTCAAGTTGAAGGGAAAGGAAAAGAATCTATGATCCGTCCTTTTAATACAAAGGATATTCATATCAATAATGCTTCCATTGCTCAAGTGTTTAAGGGTAAAAAGTCCGCTCTTTTTCTTCTTTTCTCTTTTTTCTCGTTTAGGGAGGGGGTGTCAGAATATAAAAAATAAACAAGTCATTAGTAAAGCTCATACAAGAGCATGGAGGCAACTTAAAACATAATGATGATGATGTTCCAAGTTTATAAAATCCTTTATGATGTTTAGTCCGGAAATGACACGGCGGAAAGGAAAAAGGGAAATGATGTATAATCTTTCTATGGTAGTTGTTAAAGGCTCAAGGCGCCAAATTCTTCTGGAGCTTAAGCACAAGGCGCTTGTGTAATAAATCAACATACATATAGCTTTTCTACTTGCATATGAATTCAATTAATGTACAATTGCTAGAATTCAAGATATGCAACACAAATAATATAAAATTCTCTAAAAATTGTATTTTTTTTATTTTTTTATATACATTTGCTCAAAAATCCTTTCATATGCATATGCATTAACAAAATTAAATGTGATTATAAAATTTGAAAATCACACAAATTTTAAACATATATTATCATATACATTCAGAATCAAGTTATGATGCATTTTAATTTACTACTCATTAAATTAAAAAGAAAATTATATGAATAAATGAATAAAAATAAAAAGAGCGCCTTTTTTTAAGCTTGGAGCGGTACTAAAAAGCATGAGCTTAAGGGCTATATGTCAGCCTGATTGAAGGAACCTGGCTTGTAGTAGGTTGAGGCGTTCTAGCTGAGCTTTGACAAGCTTAGAGCTTTTTTGGAGCCTAGGCGCACCTTCAACAACTATTTGGGTTGCTTTGTGTGTGTGTGTGTTTTGTTTTTTTTTTTTTTTTTTTTTTTTTTTTTGGGGGGGGGGGGAGCATTTTCCACTCTTATAAAACATACATATAACATTAAAATCAGAAAACACCTCCTCCATCTTCCTTTCCTTTACAAAGAAGGGAAAGACCCCTTCCGTTCCTAAGGGTACCTTATCATCCTATTTCCAAATTGCAATCAAAATTTCTTCCTTCAGGGCGGGGTTGCTAGATCTGCTTATACTTATAGAGCGCATTCAATCTTCCTGGACGACGACTCAGTCGGAAAGAGGAAAGAGAATCTCCGGTCATGTTTGGTGGGTTCGTTCGACAAGGACGTGGGTGATCGGGTTCAAATTGCTGAGTGGGCCACGCATGCTTGGAAGGTGTCATCCGGGGTGGTGGTTTCGCATCTGTCGGATTCTCTGTTGCTTTTTCGTTTTCCCTCTCCGGCAGAGGCAGCTCGTGTGCTCAAGGAGGGACGTCGGGATTGAGGTAAGGCTTCCCTTCGACTGAATGCTTGGAGTTTCAGGGTAGGATGTTCCGAGATCTTGAAAGAGAAGGGTTCGAAGAGAGTCACGTTGTTCGGCCTTCCCCTCCATCTTTGGAGTCACTCTCTGTTTGTGACGGTCGGTGATCTTTGTGGAGGCTTCATTTGGGTGGATGCGGACAAATCTGTGGATGCAAAGAGGGTTCGCATCACAGTCTCTGTTGGTCGTGCTTGCCCTCCGTTCGTTTTTATACATGATGACCGTGTCTGCTATAAAGTAGCCGTGTGGGAGGAGAAGCATCCAGTGATGGTTCCGACAACGGACAGCTTGGAAGGTGGAGACAGATCGCACCTTTTGAAAGAGGTTGATTTGCTTCGATGGGAGGCTTTGGGGAAGAAAGGGTTGTCCGATTTTCAGAAGTGGAAAGAGTGGAGAGATAAACTCTGGGTTCGCAATTCGGAGTGTTTTAAAAGGCTTTTCAATCAGAAAAGGAGAGAGGGTGTTTTGTCCTCGATGGATCTGGGTTGTTTTGCAGGCCGACGGGTTGCTTGGAGTGACGGCCGTTTTTGTGGTTTTGGCCGTAAGCCAGGTCTATAGTTTGATGATCGGAGAAGAAACCAAGGTGTGCTTCACGCGCCTCCAGTGCGTGGATGGGGAAGAATTGGTCCTTGGACACGTGGTTGGCGTCCAAGAAATGGTCGTTGGCAAAGGGATACAGCTGTATCCACTTTTATTTCAAACAAACGGGCCGTTAAGACATTTCAGCCCTCTGTTGGGGTTGGGCCTGTGGGTGGGCTGGATAAGGTCTTGTTTGCATCAGGTTCAGCTGTTTCAGCCCAAGTTGTTAAGGATGGGTGCGTGGTGAGTTCTTTTTCTGATTTGGGTTGCGATGGGTTGAATGGGCTAGGTTCTGTTTCTGATCGCTCTGGGCTTAAAGTGGTGAATCGGTTTGGGCCCATTTCTCGTGAGGATGAATCGGATCCACAAGACGGTTTCTCTAGTTGTTTTAGACCGATGGGTTGTAGCTCATGTGCAGGGTCATCGGCTGAGAGCAAAGAAGAAGATTAGCCTGGCTGTTATTTGAAGAAGGTGGTCTCGAAAGGAGAAACAGAAATGGGTGATGCGTAAGCCTCCTGATCTCATTCCGGGTAAGCCCTCTTCTCGGCCTATATGTTCACTTCCTCACTCTTCTTCTTTTTCTACCCCTCCGAATGGGGTGTTGGGCCGTTCTTCGGGGTTGGAGGAGGGAGTCCTGTCCTCCTTGTCCAAGAGGCTGTCTCCGGTTTTTGAGGCGGCTTCTTTAGTGATCGGGGATGACAGAATTAGGGATGGGTAGAGCTGTGGTAGGGATTTTTCTCCGGTCCCTGTTTTAAATCGAGAGGGGGTCACTGTTCTTGTAGGGCGTGATGTTCAGATTAACTTGGACAAAGTCTCTGCTGCCTCTTTGATTAAGGAATTGCGAGTTCATTTGGCTTTGAATGGTCTGCAGTGTGAGCCTTTGGGCTATGCTTCGGAGGAGGTGTTTGGGACTCCGCGGGCTGGTTGCTTACCCTTCACTCCGATCCTTGAGGATTGGGAGGAAGGTCTTTGTTCTTCTGTTGAGGAGGAGCATGGTTTAGTGCAGTGGGATGGTTTAGAGCAGAATGCTGTTTTGTGTGCTCCTTTGGCTTGTGTTGGTCCGGATGGGGAGTGTTTGGGTGGTCCAGTTCCTGGTGAGGGAGGGGACGGTGCGGTGGAGGAATGGTTGAGAGAGAAAGGTGGGGAGGTGGGGTCTCTTTTGGGGGTGTCTTTTGAAGGAAAAATGGAGGCGGCGATGAATATGTTCCATGATGTTCTTCTTTCGCAAAGGTTGGAATGGGTATGCTGTAGGGGTGCTTCTCAGTCCGGGAGGGGAGCTGGGGAAGGGCGGACTTCCTCGGGAGTGGTTACTTATGAAAGAAGATTCAGGGGTTCCAGGGAGAGGGATGGTGGGAGGAGGAGGGGGGCGATTTTATCATCTGTTTCCCTATGAAGCTACAAATTTTGTCATGGAATGTCCGGGGTCTCAATGACCCGGGGAGAAGGAAAGTTGTGAAGTGCGCTATTCGAAAAGGGGGAGGTCATGTGGTTTGTCTGCAGGAAACTAAGATTGCAGTGATGACTGATTTGATTGTGCGTAGTCTTTAGGGTGGGAGATTTGTGGTGTGGTGTGCTTTGGATGCGGTTGGTTCTTCGGGCGGTATCCTTGTTATGTGGGATAACCACTGGGTTTCTTTGGTGGATTCTTGGATTGGGAGATTCTCTGTCTCTTGTGAGCTGTCGTTGGTGGAGGATGGTTTTCATTGGGTTTTTTCAGGTGTTTATGGGCCTTCAGAGGATTCGTTGCTTTTTCTTTTGTGGGAGGAGTTGGGAGATGTTAGAAGACAATGGTTTTTGCCATGGTGTATTGGTGGGAATTTCAATGTGGTGCGTTCTCCTTTTGAGAGATCGACGAGGGGTAGGTGGACGTCTGACATGGAGTCCTTTTCGGCCTTCATTGATGACTTTGGGTTGGTCGATTTGCCCTTGGAGGGAGGCCATTTTACTTGGTCTAGTGATCGGTCCCCTCCTACTCTTTCTCGGTTGGATCGGTTCCTTGTGGCAGGAGATTGGGAGGAGAGATTCTCGGATGTTGCTCAGGTTACCTTGGCTCGCCCTATTTCTGACCATGTTCCGTTGCTTCTGGGTTGTGGTCGGTTGCGTCGACGGCGTTCTCCTTTCAGATTCGAGAATATGTGGCTTCGTGCTGAGGGCTTTCTGGAGAGGGTTCGTCTCTGGTGGGATGGGTTTGGGGTGGTTGGCTCTCCTAGTCACGTGCTCGCTGGCAACTTGCGCCAGTTGAAGGAATGCCTAAAGGTTTGGAACAAAGAGGTCTTCGGGAATCTTGTTTGGCGGAAAAATCGGGTCTTTGCTGAGATAGCAGAGATTGACAAGATGGAGTGTCAGGGGCTTTTGGTGGATTCCTTGAAGACTAGGAGATTGGAGTGCCAGGCTGAATTTGCTGAGATTGCCATTTTAGAGGAGATTTCATGGAGGCAAAAATCTCGAGCTTTGTGGCTTAAGGAGGGTGACAGAAACACGAAGTTTTTCCATAGATTGGCTAACACCCATAGAAGGGGTAATCATATTGGGAGGATTCGGGTGGAGGGGCTGACTTTGTTAAAGGATGATGATATCTGTAAAGGTATTGCTGAGTTCTATGAGCATTTGTTCACTGAGACGGAGGAATGGAGACCTTTGCTTGAGGGACTCCAGTTTGACTCTATTTCTGATGAGGATTGTACAGGTCTGGAAGCGCCCTTCTCTGAGGAGGAAGTTCTGGTCGCTTTGAAGAGCTGTAATGGGGATAAAGCCCCAGGTCCAGATGGGTTCACCACGAGATTTCTTTTGGAGTGCTGGGAGGTTGTCAAAGGGGAGGTGATGGATACTTTTCACGCCTTTCATTCCCAGGGGTCTTTTGAGAAGAGCTTGAATGCCACTTTCATTGCTTTCATCCCCAAAAAAGGAGGGGCGTTGGATGTTCGGGACTTTTGCCCTATTAGTTTGGTGGGGTGCATTTACAAGTTAATTGCCAAAGTTCTTGCTTTTAGGTTGAGGAGAGTGTTGGATGGTGTGATCTCTGATTCTCAAAATGCTTTTGTGGGAGGCCATCAGATTTTGGATTCAGTTCTTATTGCTAGTGAGTGTGTGGATTCCAGGCTGAGTAGTGGGGAACCAAGGGTTTTGTGTAAGTTGGATATTGAAAAGGCGTACGACCATGTGAGTTGGAGTTCCTTCTCTATCTGATGGAGAGGATGGGTTTTGGGGAGCGATAGAGGAAATGGATTCATTTTTGCATCTCCAGTGCTTTGTCTCTGTACTTGTAAATGGTGCTCCGACAGGTTTTTTCTCTAGCTCGAGGGGCCTGAGACAGGGGGATCCGCTCTCCCCCTTTTTGTTCCTTTTTGTGATGGAGGCCTTTAGTAGGATGTTGAGGAAGCCTGTTGAGTTGGGTTTCCTGAATGGGTTCCAGGTGGGTAGGGATGTTGCCAGCCGGTTGAAGATTTCCCACTTGATGTTTGCAGATGATACGCTTGTGTTTTGTGATGCAGAGGTGTCCCAACTCAGGTAGTTGAGATGTGTTCTGATTTGGTTCCAAATCGTTTCTGGCCTCAAGGTGAATGTTGGCAAGAGTGTTTTGGTGCTAGTAGGGGAGGTGCCTGAGTTAGCTTCGCTTGCGGGCATTCTTGGTTGTCGTACTGGCTCTTTTCCTATCTCCTATTTAGGGCTCCCTCTGGGAACTCCTTCGAAGTGTGTGGGGGTTTGGGATCCTGTTGTGGACAGATTTGAGAGGAGATTGGCGGGTTGGAAGAAGCAATCTCTCTCTAAAGGAGGGCGGGTTACTCTGATTAAAAGTACCCTTTCTTGTCTTCCTACTTATTTCATCTCACTTTTTCAGATTCCTCTCTCTGTTGCCGAGAGAATTGAACAGTTGCAACGCAATTTTCTTTGGGGGGGAAGAGGGGTTTCATTTGGTTCAGTGGGAGCAAGTGTGCAAGCCGATTCGTTATGGTGGTTTGGGCCTTCGTAAATTGGTGCCTTTCAATAAAGCTCTCCTTGGAAAATGGTTGTGGAGGTTTGGGGTGGAGAGGCACTGGCTCTGGCGGAAGGTTGTTGCTAGTAGATATGGGAAAGGTAGAGGAGGGTCGTGCTCTCTTGAGGTGCGTGGCCCGAGGGGTGTGGGAGTTTGGAAGTCTATTCGGAAGGGGTGGACTGTCTTTTCCACTCATGTTCGTTTCAGACTTAGGGATGGCAGGCGGATCAGTTTTTGGGAGGATGTTTGGTGCGGGGAGGTTTCTCTTGCCCTCGCTTTCCCTCGGTTGTTTAGGATGGCTTCGGATAAACAAGCTAAGGTGGTTGACTGTTATTGTCTTGATAATGGGAGACTGGTTTGGGATGTTCGATTCAGGCGTCCTTTTCAAGATTGGGAGGCCGAGGATGTCACTCTTTTGTTGGAGGCGCTGTATCGTCAGAGCGTTATGGCTGGTGATTCTGATTGTTGGAGTTGGAAGCCAAATCCGCAAGGTCGCTTTGAGGTTCGTTCCTTCTTCAGGTGTCTTACAGCTGAGCCTGGAGGATCCTTCCCGTGGAAGTCTATTTGGCGCTCTAAGGCTCCTCTCAAGGTGGCTTTTTTTGCTTGGACCTCTGTTTTGGGTAAGATTTTGAGAAGGAGGAATCAGGTAGTGGTTAATCGGTGCTACATGTGTCTTCAGGATAATGAGACAGTGGATCATCTTCTTCTTCATTGCCCCGTGGCTAAGGAATGTTGGGACTTGATGCTTTGTTTGTTTGGGTTCTATTGGGTTATGCCTCGCTCTTCTAGACAGATGGTTGAGGCTTGGAGAGGGTTCTCTGTAGGGGCCCATGCTGGTGATGCTTGGAGGGCTACGCCTCTTTGTGTGTGGTGGTGCATCTGGCTGGAGAGGAATAAAAGATATTTTGAGGGAAAGGAGAGGCCTATTTCTTTTCTTAAGTTCTCTATTCTTTCCACTCTTTTTTGTTGGGTTTCGGGTAGAGATTTTAGATCTTCTGAGGATATTGTTGTTTTCTTGGCCTCTTTGAAGGCTTAAAGGGTTGTTTTGGCCCTATGTTTGTTCTCTTGGGATGCGTTCTCCGTTTGAACGCTTTCAATGCATTTCTTACTTATAAAAAAAAAAAAAAAAACATTAGGAGCCAAAAAAAAAAAAAACAATGAGTTGATGCCCCAAGAAGCCACCAAAAGTCTTACTTCCTTCAAGCTGCTATTTGCACATACTAGCATTTTCATTATGAATTATTAAATTTCAGCTTAAAGTAACAATTGAAGGTTTAGAAGGAAATATAAACACATAAGTGAGCGCAAAGAAAGGAAACGTAAAACATACCCCAAGATGCCCCGGCCTTGCCATGATCTAGGCGTCACCGTCAAGTTGACAAGTGAGCCTTGCCTCATAATCACTACAGGTATAGCATGGCCCTGATTAGTCTGTGCTTCAGAAGCAAGCCTTCGTGGCAAATCATTGCCAGCAACCACATTCCCAAATTTCACAATCTGATCTCCAAGTTGTAGACCATCTTCTGCTGCAGGCGAAGTATCAGCTATTTCATCGACCATTGCAAAGGGTATGCTAGCAGTTACATCCACATCCATAGCACTAATGGCATCACCCGGAAGAACATTGTTGGAAGAGGTCAATGTACCAGCATTGACAACAAGTGGGTATTGATTACTTGACCCTTCAATATTACCTTGTATATATAGAAAATATGCAGTCAATTTGTTGCATTATGAAGTCACCTAAGATACAAATTTAATATTTCAATCAACAGTTGTTTCAAAGAGCAAAAATATAACACGGGCATATAACTTCAACTTCACTGTTCAAAACAAACATCATTTTTTTCCCCTATAGAATGAAAAATCAAGCATTGCTAGACAATAGCTGTAAATGTGATAGAAGTATAAACACCCTACTTAAAAAACACTGATCAAAACAACTACGTGCTATTTCCTGAAAAACTATGTTTAAAAAATTGGCAGTAGCCGTAAATAAAAATCAGTCACCATAACAAGAGCCAAAACAAATGGAATAAAAGGCAACATATGCATGCCTAAACAGGCAAGCCTTGCCCCGCAACACACAATAAGCACATATAGGAGGAATGGCATGAGACTCATATGACAGTTTTTAAACAATCATCAGGCAAGCTTTTGGGAGCCAACTACTAACTAGTCTGTCGAGTGCTAAGAAAGAGCCAAGCCCAAGAGAAAATCCCCCAGGAATGGGAATACTGAAGGATAATACTTCTGAACTTCATGAATCTGCTGTTGTAATTCAGCTAAAATGCATCAATAATGAAGTTTATATATATAAGAGGAGTCATCGGCAATGTCCGGTTATGCTGCATAATTTTTCATGAATATTTCTGCCAGTTTTGGACATCATTCTCAAAGCTTATAAAGATACACCAACCACCATAGCTCTTGCTGATACCATATTTCTCTGGGTAAGGACTCGAAAGGAGCAGCCATCAAAACAACTAAAGTGCAAGTTGACTAAAAAACATACCATCCCCTCAAAAAACAAAGAACTGAAGCATTTTCCTCCAATTAGCAGAAGTGGTTAAATCTTTATAGATGCGTCCTAAATTATCCATTGTGCAAAAGAAGCCACAACATACAAGCCTTTTATCTTTCTCTAGCTTTTTTCTGATGAATAAACACTTAATTGAATAAATTACAGCACTAGTATTTTTCATGTTATCAGAACTACTTAACTTGCTGGGGAGAGAGAGAGAGAGCATAAAGTTGTGGAAGAAGAAGGGTGTCAGTTAACAGCTGAGATGTAATACAGAAGAACAATTTTAGGAAGATCATCATAAATAACAAATGGAAAATTTGTCAAGATCCTAAAGCATAACTAAACAAGTTTCACTGGCTCACCACCAGTTTCATCCATCAGATATTCAAAATAATAACCTCAAAGAACCATGACATGTGGATGTAAACCTGAACTGCAGCTGGAACAAGAGAAGTATATGAACCTACCCAGCTTCGTCGTGTGTGTGTGTGTGTGTGTGTGTGTGATGGGAAAGTAAGTGATGCCACAGAATCTTAGTACAAGGAATTAATGATAATACCAGCAGCATTAACTAGAGATTTCAAACATTCAAGACTAAAATATAAACTACAATATTATATCTCAATCAGATAAAATCTATTATTGCAATCAATTGATGGTAAATGCTAAACAGATCCTCCTTGCAAGAGTAAATTTCACCAACATCTTTACATAACTCTAATTATAAGATTTTCACATTTAACGACCTGGAAAAAAAGAAATTTAGTTTTACTCCCACCTGAATCTTTGAAGGGTGAAGATTTAGGAGCAAGCCTGGCCGAATGCAGCATTTGTATATTTTCATCTATTTTCCCTGTAACATCCTTGTGATCATTTCGGAGTTCTGCAGTAAGTACAAAAATGAATTAACAAATATTGGCAAAAAAATCAATAGTGACTCTTTATATATGTTGTACATATAGCAGCACCAACATTGGTAATAACAATATAGTAACTGGGTTTTAGATACTTTATTTTTGAAATAGATGGATGAGTTTCGGAAAGTCACTGAAAGGGCTACACAAGCAAAAGCTAGAGTCTATATAAAATTAGTTTTGGCAATTATTCCTCACATGAATATCATATGAATGAAAGAAGGGCAAAAACTTTCCTTTTATGCTACAAGCCAAGGAAGTCTGGAATCACTTGAAGGCATACCGATGAAGAACAATATTAAATATCCCAAAATAGTTATGCATCAGCCATATCAGTTATTAATTATCGAAAAAACAACTTGACAACCCCAAATTCTGTTATGCATTAGCCATATCAGTTATTAATTATCGAAAAAACAACTTGACCCAGAAAGATTTATTAACAGAATTGAATTCTCCAACAAAGAATGTTGTTCAACAGTATATAATTGTACAAAATAGCAATCATAAGTATAAGTTCTTAAAAAAAAAACGATCCTGCCAATTTCATTGGGGGATCAATCCTGCTTGTTTATAATTGAAATATACATTACTTAATACTAACAATTACTGGACAAGGTTCTTTCAAGACAGATAGGCTCAACATAACTGTGTACAACATTTCTTGTCATTTTAAAGCAATTACCAACAAACACATCACTTTTCATGCCACACTAAGAACAACTGTATCTGTGTGTGGTGTGATGGCAATGAGCCTCATGCAACATACCAGCAAGCCGATGCCGGTCCGCTCGGACAGTTGGGATGTCGATATCAGACCTAGGAAACCCCTGCGGAATAATGAATTCTTAAAAAAGGCCATTAAAAACAAAAATTGTCAAACTAAAGTTGTCCGGTTGGTTGCCGAGAAAATGGAATAAAATGAAATAACATAATTCACTATAATCCTATTCCTAACAGAAAGAAAATAATTGTTAAATTCAAACCCTAATATAACAAAAACCTAAAGATACGTATATATATAAGTATATTTATGCATATATAATTGAAATTGGGGAGAATAATTGCCTCGGAATCGACAAGATTGCCAGAAAGTCCGGGACCGCCAGGTTGACAGAGGCGCTCGATGATGACGTTCATCTCGGCCTCCAACGAACTCCTTTTCTCCATTAAAGACATTGTCTCTGCTTTCAAATTCGTTGCCACCATCTTCTCTTTGATAGTTATCAGTATTTCGGTCTAGGGTTTGAGAGAGCTCCAATATACACACAAAACTGTACTGAAAGTATGAAACAAGGGACTAGAGAGCAGGCTGGTCGATTTGGTAATTACAATGTGCAAGGGTGCACGCGCTAGGCACGTGACTGATTTTATTTTATTTTATTCTATTATTATTATTATTATTTTTTTATAAGACAAGAAGGGTTAAAAATTAAATCAGTAGGTGCAAAGAGTCGAAACCTGATACTCCCAAAATTCACTAGAGAAACTAACTATCGAGAGATTTGCTAAACAAGTGATAGATGGTTTTAGTCTTTTGGACGTATTTTATTTTTATTTTTATTTTAGTTCTTTTAGTGGGAAAGATTATTGAGACATAGAACATGGAACATTTCTAATAATTTCTCTAGAATATCTCGAATTTTACAATTCCATTCCATTGTGTTTACATTCAATTATATTATTGAAAACACCATATTATTACTTTTTTGTTAGGATTAAATTGTGCATAAATTTGAAGTGATGATATACAACATTTTTGGTTATTGGATGTTGACCCAAATGTGTTTAAGAAAGAAAAAATAGTTATTGAAATCAAATAATAATAGTTTGGTTTTAATTGTGGATATGTATTAATGAATGAACATTTTGTTGTGCCCCTTATATTTTTACATAGTTTGGTTTTTATTGCAGGTAATTAATTAATGAAAGAACATTTTGTGATGTCTTTCTTTTTGTTACATAATTTAAAATTTGAATTGGCTTTTATTTAGTTTTGACATAGTGATTGATGAGTTCAAATATTTAAGTTTGAACCTAATTTTTAGTTCAAATTTTAAATTAATTTGAATTGGCTTTTATTTAGTTTTGACATAGTGATTGATGAGTTCAAATATCTAAGTTTGAACCTAATTTGATAGTAATTTTTTTTTTTTTTTTTTCTTAGTAAATTAGGAAAAGGAAACTTGAACATCAACGCACCCATTTTGAGAGTTGGACCTCGAACTCCTACTATCTACTTAGAGAATTGAACCTCAAACCTCTATCATCTACTTTAAAGATGAATAGATTATATCATTAGGCTAAATTTTTGTTGGTGTATTTATCATTCATATTTATAATAAGAAATTTAAATTTTTGCCTTCTTTATTGTTTATGGAGCAATACTATGAGAAATGACAGCTTCACACACACTAAAAAAAAAAATTTGGCATGCTTCTCAACACACACTAGAAAAAAAATTTACATGCTTTTCACACACAGTAAAACAAAAATTGACATACTTCTTACATACGCTCACTAGAATAAAATTTTACCACGCAAAGCGTACTTTGAACATGATTTTGTATCCTTACCTATCCAATTGGAGGAATAAAACTCTATTTTAGTAAATAATGGTATTTCTTTTATTTAAGTTAAAATGACATGGGCATCATATTGATTTGGAAAAAAAGAAAAAAAAAAAAGAGCGAATTTCTTAATTATCTTGCTATAATTTTAGAACACTGCTGGAATTTTTTATTCCTATAATTTACATGGACAATGAAAATATAGGGCCAAATAATTTATATCAACCAAAAAGGTGTTGAAAGAAAAAAGAGAAAAGAAATAAAAATGAAACAAAGTATATATGCATGTTTCTTGCCACCCTTCAAACAAATATTTACAAGAAGCTAGACAAATTAACAATTATATATAATATGTATCTTATAATTGATATTTAGTCAATTCATAGAATCCTTTCACATTTGTATCATTTTTTCTAATACAAAAATAATAACCAAGCATAAATATCACATTTATTATTATTTTTTTCTTTAAAACATGTATTATTTAGTTCCAAAGCAAATCTCAGGGGCTTACCTTTCACGCCGCTATGAACAAGCATAAATATCATATTAGTCCGACCCGCTGTACCCAAGCATAAATATCATATTAGTCCGACCCGCTGTACCCAAGCATAAATATCGTATTAGTGTGCGTATAAGACAAAGACATAAAAAAATAAAAATAAAAATAAAAAAGGCAAAGGATAAAGGGAACATGTAGAATAATGGAAACGCAAGGCATATGCTGGTGGTGATGTCAACAAAACCATCATTCATTATCACCCCCTCATAAGAATCTTCACTATAAATACATAGAGACTCCCACACCATAAAATGGCCGCCATTGTTGTTTCTTTTACCTCCTCATTGACTAGAATCGCTTCTTCTGCTTCTTCATCTTCCTCTTCGGTTTTTACTAAGCTTCGGTCGACCCATTTGCTGCGACTTCCATTTGCAACCGTCACATCTCGTAGAGGGAAGCGCATGGCTCACTCTCTTGCTCGGGCCACTCTCGGCCTCACTCACCCTGCTCAAATCGACCCACCCAAGGTGTGTTTCTCTCTCTCTCTCTCTCTCTCTCTCTCTCTACACACACACCCTTTTCTCTATGAATCGGTTAATCTGTTTTGTACACTCTTTTAATTTTATTCAGTTTATGGGTATCTGATTTCTGTTTATGGATCTTTCGTTCTGTATGAATCTGCTTAAAATTTTCATTATCATGGTATGAACTTGTAACGATCATCTGTTCATTCAACAATTACTGAACTATAGTATGTGAAAAACTCGATCTGTGGATTATGTATATAGTTCCTTATCTGTATGTAATTGGAATACTGATATGTGCGTTATGTGTTTGTGAAAATTCGCAAAAGATATGTTTTGCTGCGAAAGAGATTGATTTAGTAGAATGGAAAGGAGACATACTTGCAGTGGGTGTGACTGAGAAAGACATGACAAAAGATGAGAGCTCAAAGTTCCAAAATGCAATATTGAAAAAGCTAGATTCCCAGTTGGGTGGATTGTTGGCTGAAGCCTCTTTGGAGGAGGATTTCACTGGAAAAGCTGGTCAGTCGACTGTTCTTAGGCTTCCGGGTCTTGGCTCGAAAAGGGTTGGCTTAATTGGGCTTGGGCAGTGCTCGTCATCTGCCGCCTATTGCAGTCTTGGTGAGGCTGTTGCAGCAGCCGCAAAGGCTGCTCAAGCAAGTGATGTTGCTATTGCCCTTGCTTCTTCTGAGGAGCTATCTGCTGAATCAAAGCTTAGCACTGCTTCAGCAATTGCTTCTGGTACTTGTTCTTTCATTTTGTTAATATTAAAATAAATTTGATATTAGATGCATGTTTGCATTGTCTTATGGGTTTAAACATGATGGTATGGATTGAATTATGATAGGGACTTTGCTGGGGACTTATGAAGATAATAGATTTAGGTCAGAATCAAAGAAGCCATCGCTTAAATCTGTGCATATTCTTGGTCTTGGAAATGGACCCGAGCTAGAGAAGAAGTTCAAGTATGCAGAAGATGTTTGTTCTGGGATAATTTTGGGCAAACAGCTCGTGAATGCACCTCCCAATGTGCTCACCCCTGGTCCGTTATCTTGCACTGTAATTTTAGTGTTCTATTCTTCCCCTCTGTATTTCTCAATTGTAAACTGCCCTTCACGTTACCCATATATGCACTTTTGCATTATATTTCATTTTAATATTTGGTGTTTTAGCAGGCCTGTATTTCTCATTGGTTTTCCCAACAGATTGAGATAGTTCTTGTTGTCTAATACCTCAGGAGTACTAGCAGAAGAGGCTTCAAAGATTGCTTCCATGTATAGCGATGTTATCTCTGCGACAATTTTGGATGTAGAACAATGCAAAGATTTGAAAATGGGGTCCTACTTGGGTGTAGCTGCAGCTTCTGCAAATCCTCCTCATTTCATCCATCTATGTTACAAGCCACCAAGTGGGCCTGTTAAAACAAAGTTGGCATTGGTGGGAAAAGGATTGACTTTTGACAGGTGATTATATATGCACTCGTATGTATGTTATGATGAGATATTTTATGTATGTATGTTATGATGAACCATTCGCTTTAGGATTTTTGTCATATGAGAACTATAGTTTGGGCCGATTAGTGGGTCAATTTTCTTTCCCTTGGTATTCATTATTGAGATTTTGGATGATATGATGTTTCTTCCGTTCTTACTCTAATTCCTTTTCCCATTACCTTTGTGTTTAATGGTTGTAATGATTATTATACAAAAATTTGTGTGCATGATTATTATTCTGATAACACCTGCTTTTGTTGGCTCTGTTTTCATGGTTATTGAATACTTGTACTTGTATTTTTGTAGTGGGGGCTACAACATCAAGACGGGACCTGGCTGTTTAATTGAGCTTATGAAATTCGACATGGGAGGCTCAGCTGCAGTTCTAGGTGCAGCAAAAGCTCTTGGTCAAATTAAACCAGCAGGAGTAGAGGTGATCCATTTGTTTTGTAGTTGCAAGGAACTATATCCTAATCAGTTCATTTGCACTCTCTCTCTCTCTCTCTCTCTCTGTGTTCGTTCTTCCTTTATTTTTGTTGTTAACTTTTCAGAGCTTGAACAACTTGAATCTAGCTAGCTATATCCATGTGATTTAATAAAATGCATTTTGCTTGCAGGTTCATTTCATTGTTGCTGCTTGTGAGAATATGATAAGTGGAACAGGTATGAGGCCTGGAGACATCGTCACTGCTTCAAATGGAAAGACGATTGAGGTAATTTCTTCAGTTTTCTGGAAAAGGAATCAGTCATTCAGCTTATGAGAAGATCTAATGACCATTGCAGGGGTGGACCTAGGGCACTTGGTTGGGGGGCCAAAACAAATGCAATAATTGTCTTGACTTTGGGTTGTCAACAGTTGATGTAGAAGAGCTTTAGGAAACTTAAACTAAGTCCTCCTATGCATTGTTTTATGGTAGGATTAGGTTAAGGAAAACTAGTAGACTCGGGGTTTTGACTAGTAGGAGGGTTGCAGACTTTGTAGATGGTCTGACTTTGAAACCGATATGTTGCAGGAAGAGAGAGAGAGAGACAGAGAGAGAGGGGGGGGAGGGAGGAGAAAACTGCCACAAAACTCCGAAAATGTGTTATCTATTAATGATTCTCATTTATTAAATAAAGTAAGAATACATTTCGATATTCAGAGACAAGTTAGATTTCATGATTCACTATCCCAATTGTTATTTCTTTGTCTATCTAGCGTACAATGACTAGAGATAGGTAATTCAAGGCCAATTGGCAGGAATCTGATCAGACTGTTCACCTTGCAGCCAAGTTTTGTCAGAGACTAGACAATGTCAGCATTCTTTTTGTTGATTTGTGCCGGACAGCTTTAATCTGTTCCTTAGTAATAAGACTGATGTAAAGAACGTTCCCATTTTGCTTTTAATGTCATACTTGACCTCTGGTTACTCACTTACTTGGAATGATTATTCTTCTTGGTTTTGATGTCATGTCATTTTAGAAGTTTGCCTTTTGTGAGGTTTATGTTACCGTCATGAATTTTCATCCCCTGGCCCATCATCTCACAAACACCATGTAGTGTAATATGTTCCTTGTTTGACTGAATACCGAAGATGATGCTAACGACCTGGATTATACAACATCTGATAAGAAGGGTTTCTAGCTCAATACAATTCACAGACAGTCGCTTACTTTCATACAAAGAAAAGAACAAAAAGAAAGAGAGAGGAGAAAATTATTAAGAGTTAAGGTGACACATTATTCATCTGAACCATTAACTTTAGTTGGATTTACTGGACATCTAGTGTTGTGCATATAAATTTTGGAGATATTGTCTTGTTTCTCATAGATAACTCAATTACTTTATGGACTTCTGTTTCGATTTTAATCTACTAAAAAAATGTTCTATTGGCTTGAATCTCTATTGCAGGTTAACAACACTGATGCTGAAGGAAGACTTACACTTGCGGATGCTTTGATATATGCTTGTAACCAAGGTGTAGAGAAGGTATTATCTAGATACAATACTGTTAATGCACTTTTGTATCTGTTTAGACTGGATTTGTGGCTAAACAGTATCTTCAGGAAACCTGTATTTTGTGGGTTGTTTTCCTTTTGATCTTCCAAGCACTAAACTTCTTATAACTAATGCACTCTCGTATTTATACTTAGCTCTTGGTTTAGGTTACAACGATACCAGATATCTTCTTCTTGTACTGTGACGTTGTTGATATGGGAAAATTTATTTTAAGAAGCTGAGGGTTTATGCCCCCACTGAGGCAGCATAGTGGGTGTGTGCTTGCTTGCTTAACGAAAAATAAATAAATAGATCCTGATAAGCTGACTCTTATTTTTCTTTTTCAAGAAAAAATAATGGAATAATAATTTGAAAACGTGCTTATATATATATATATATATATATTGAAAATTTACATTGTTCAACATGAATTATTCTTGAAATTCATTGAGGTCCTCGGTCAATGTTCAATTCAAAACACAGGAAGATGAGCATCATCACAAGTTTCCAGTCTGAAGATGAAAATGAGAATCTGATGTGGAATTTGGTTTAGCCTGGAATCAGCTGCTTTTTTTGGAATTCCTTGATTTTGTTGATCTAATCCATCTTCTGCAATTTCAGATCTTTGCTGGTCATATGACAACCATCAGAATTTGTATAGGACTGTCTAAATGCTATTTTATAATTGTGTATTTTGATTTGTAATTCTTCTTTGAAAAGTTTGCTTCTGCTTAAAAAGTTCGGTTTGGATGAAAGTTGTGCTAACACCATGTTCAATTGTGTTGCAGATTGTTGATCTGGCAACCCTAACTGGGGCCTGTATAGTAGCTCTTGGACCCTCAATTGCAGGTATGGACAATTATGATATCTTCATCATGATCATGGTGATGGATATGGATGCAAAATCCTGCTTGGATTTATCTGAGTTTTGAGAAACACAGGAAATAATTGTGTCGCATTAGGAGAGTACCAAAGATAAAATTTATATGGGAACAAAAACGATGCCCTGTTATAGGGGGGAAAAAGGTATATGGTATCATTTTTAATTGTTTAGAATGGCTTGGGACTCGATACTAGGGATTCTCGTGTAGTTTGCAAACTATGAAATGGCATGTTAACTTACACAATTCTTCTGGATTTTTTTTTGGGTGGTTTTTCCGTCACAATGTTCAAATATTGAATGCAGTTCACAATTGTTTACTTTTTAGGTGGTGAAGGTCATTAATTTGATAATACGGGGTTTTTATTTATTTTATTTTATTCTTATTAATTTTTTGCGGTCATCTGTCACAATGACGTTTCTGGAACACTGTTTGAATATTGAATTCAGTTCACAATTGGTTTAGGTGGTCAAGGACATTAATGTGATAATAGTTGACATGATGCATTCACATTCTTCTATAGAAATGCCAATTGAATCTAAAAGTTGAGTCCTTGTACAACCATCTCTTCTCTATTGAAATTATTTTGAAAAAAAAACAGGTATCTTTACACCTAGTGATGACCTGGCAAAGGAGGTACTTACAGCTTCAGAGGCCGCTGGGGAAAAACTTTGGAGGATGCCTTTGGAGGATAGTTATTGGGAGTCCATGAAATCAGGAGTTGCTGATATGGTTAATACTGGTGGTCGTCCAGGTGGTGCCATTACTGCAGCTCTCTTCTTGAAACAGGTACAGTATTCAGTCTATCAACACCATGTTATATCTTGTAGATGGACATTATGGAGTTGGTCTCCAAGTCAGCTGGGCATGGTCTATCAAAACCATATAATCCTGAACTTAGTTCCATCTTGTTAGTTGCTATATAATATTTCATGGCAAGCGACCCTTGGCAGTAATTATCTATGTTGCATAGTGGCTTACATATCAAATGTGATTCCTCCTTGTGCTAATAGAAAATTATCTTCTTCCTAAATGCAGTGTGATTAAGAAATTAAAGGTTTATTTTATTTTATTTATTTTTGGTTGGGAGAGAAGGGAGGGAGGGGTTGTGGTTAGGCAGTTGATTGCACTATTCTTTGTGGCATCTGAATTGCCATTGACCTTAACTGGTTTCTTCCAAGTTCTAATTTTGAATGTTGCGTTTCCAATAAATAGCTTTCTGATCTTCTTGGCACTCTTTAGAACTGAAACCTCGGGGCATTTATCCATCTTCCATTCAGGCTGCAATTAGCCAATGATCCAATGACCATTCTGAATTTCAAGTGTTGCTCATAGACCTTCCAGATGAAATCAATAGGACTCTGTATCCATGTTTCTGTTATCTTTTTGTTTTTCCTAGAAGATGATTTCCTGTCTGAAAGTAGTACAAGGTATGCTAACATAAGAACTTCTCTTTCGCAGTTTGTTGATGAGAAGGTCCAATGGATGCATATTGACATGGCTGGTCCTGTCTGGAATGATAAGAAGAAAACTGCAACTGGATTTGGTATTTCAACTCTGGTGGAATGGGTTCTGAAGAACTCTTCCTCCTAGTTACAGTTTAAAAGTTGCTATACAGGGACAACATGTCGACAAACAGGAGGGGTCAGGAAAGGGAATAATTTTAATGTGTGAAATCGTGATTTGTATGAATAAAATGCTTTACGATAGAAAATGAGAAGTGATGAGGTGGGGCATTAGTTGTCATTAAGCTGTTTGCAGTAAACTGTAGACTTTGATGTTCTCTTTGAACTGGAGGTTTAATCTTATAGTTTGCGCGGTTGGTTTCTCTTTCAGTGTTATCCCCTTTTCCTGTAAGTTTACTCTTGATATGTTGTCCTTCCTTGGGGGCTTGAGCCTATTTTTCTCACCATGAACTTCTAATTGGTTCTTCAATGAAGCAATGCAAATAATGTTTTGCATAGGAGTCTCAGTTATCCCTAGACAAGAGAAAATAAGAGGACTCCTCTGTTTAGACTTTAAATTTTTCATGGATTGTTGTTTATTGCAGTAAGATTCATAACCACCGCATTTATTTATATAATACTCTCCATATACTGACAAATGCTTGAGAGTACCACAAGCACCAAATAGGTCCATGGTCTTAAAATCTCCAACTTATTTTTGGTTTTTATGTTTTCCTAATTATCAACCAATCAAAGGAGGTTGTTATGTATTGACCATCCACAGAGGGGTTTCAATTTGGGTAATAATATAGCCATTTTAGCAAGGAAATTAATTTGTGATTTGATTCCTAAAATTATCCAATTCTAAAGACAACAGTGAGTAATGTCCCTCTTTGGGTACAGAAGTTTTTGTCCCTTATTTATTTGGACAAAAGACGTGGAAACAAATATAATTTACTAAAAAGTATTAAACGTACAACAATATTATCTTCTTCTTCTTTTTTTAATAAATAAAATAACATAAAACTGTAATTGCTTTTACAGAAGTAGGACATCAAATGAAATATTTTTGAAGCCCATAGAGGTAAGTTTGAGTTCATATTCATGCGAATGCCATGTGTATTTAGATATGAATTTTGATCCAGACAAGTCTAAAATGAATCTAGTTTATGTTTAAACAACACAAGAAACTAAGAAAGATGAAACTTGGTGCCAAAGAAAGATATGACTATAAATCTTTATCATCGAGTAGACGAGGAAGGGTCTCTCTCACTCGTTAGCTATAGTCCGTTTTCTTGCAGTGCCCAGAGACTAATCCGGGAATTCCGTCCCTCTATTCCCGTCGCGACACCACCCGATCCTCCTCCTTTTATTCTCTTTCCCCTCGCAAACCCTAACACAAACTGCCACCGCCGACCACGGTCCCGATCGAACTACACAGCCCACCGGTGCAAAACCCTGTCGACCCAAAACCTCCATCACCGCCTACTGCAAACACCACGGTCCTGTAGAGAGAGAAACAGAGAGATGGCAGTAGTTGAAAGAATTCGTAAAGCAGATGTTCGTGTATTCGAGTGGGACGAAAGGATTTTCAAAAACGAGGGTTCGGAATCTGAAGGAATGTTGATGATCCGTGTATCGACGGATGTTCTTGTTGGGGAAGTCAAGATTGATTTAAGAGTAAACAAGGATATTCTTCTTCCATTCCGTCTCGACAACTTATTTCCTCGAGAATCCTTAGAATCAATGTTCGATTTGCCCACCCAATCCCAGAATATTTTCTTGCTAGACACTAATGATCGTATTCTATCTGCACATTTAATTAAGTACCTTGTAAGTAATTTTCAGTTTACCACCACAGTAAACTCGTTTCCTTCCAGAAAGTCCAAAATTGTTGTCGTTGTTGATATTTTTGCGGAGAGTACTTCTGTTTTCAAAACCACTTCTTCCCAAGATTTTCGTAATGAAGAAGAAGAAGAAGAAGAAGAAGAATATGGCAACGTTGAAGATGAAGAACAAGACATGGTTTCCTCAACTGAAAATGAAGAAGATGATGAGGACATGAACTATGATTCAACGGATTTAAATGTTGAAGAAGAACATGAAGTTGACTGTGTTGATGATTTAGTAGGACAAGAATTTGAGGACGAGGAGGAGGACTTAATGGATTATAACAATAATGCTTCAGACATGGTTGATGAGGAGAGTCACTATGCGGAGGTACCAAGGAATGATCATTTGGAAATTCTAAGCACATTAAGAGACGATGAATCAATTCCTAGGGACGAGCCAATATTTCTTTTCAAAGAAATTGAGACCGCAGTGAAAGTCAACAGATTGAATGAATATCATACCTCACTATCAGTAGATAATTGTTCAATTTGTCTGCAAAGGTTCTTAACAGGGACAGAAATCGCAACCACGCCCTGTTCACATATATTTCATCATGATTGTTTGCGCACTTGGTTGCCAAAAAACAATTCTTGTCCAATGTGCCGATCACTTTGCGCTACCATTGTTCATGTATAGTTCACGTACCTTGTTTTGATATTAACTATTTTTGTTATTCAATGTATTGACAATTCTTTAAATTTAGTGATGGATTCGTATCTTTTGTGTGCCAGTTTTAGGTCATTTTTTATTTTCTTGAATTTTGGGTGTGAACATATATGTTATCTTTTATGTGTATCAAATTTAAGACGGTAATATATATAATTCATGAGTGTCTCTTGCTCTTATTATGTATTTTTTAAAAGTGAAGCAATAAAGTAAGTAATAAGTAGATGTCCCAAAGTCTGTTCATTAAACAATTGTACATGGCAAAACATGATTTTTTACTGTTACATTTGCGGCATAGATTACATAAACCGTAAATTGCTTAACTAAACTTGCTTTAATTTTGGTTGTTTAATCTTTCTCTACCTTTTTTTTGTTTTTTTGGCCTCGAAAAAGACCCAAATATGGAAACCCTGTTTTGGGTAGCAAGTATTTGATGTTTGTGTCTGAAAGAAAGTTTGTGTTCGAGGTGTTAGAAGTGAAGCCTGTTTTTGATGTCAGTGTAGTATATGTATCTCAGAGCCAACAATGTAAATGTCTCCATTCATGATGGCGGTACCCTTGTGCTGATGGGCGCCAATCGTTCGGGCAAAAGTACTTTCTTGTGCATGCTAGCTGGATTCTCTTGACCCTCAGCTGGTAAGATCCTCTGGAACGGTCACCATATAACTGAATCAGGGGTTTTCCACCAGTACAAGCTCCACCACAACTGGCTCTCCCTAAAGGATGCGATCAAAGACAAGTTCACATTTCCATACCTTGCAAAACATTTCCATACCCAAGATGCCCTGTCTGCACAACTTGAAAAGTAACGAGTTACCCACGTCAAATATCCAAGCATTTTTTGCCAAAAGAGCTAGATTAAGGGCTTCAACATTTCTGAAACTTAAACCACCCTCTTCCTTTGGCTCACACAGTTTATCCCAAGAAATCTATTTTGTTTTGTCATTCCACTAAAAGTTCATAATCTTGCTTCTCAAAAGATTGCAGAAACTCTTAAAGCACCGCACAGAGAAATTCCAAAGTGTGCAGAGAGGACTGACGTCACCAAAATTCAAAAGAGTTTATAAGGTGTACACTAGTGGGCTGAAATTTTCTGATTTTGTTCCCAACAGAAATACTGCTGCAGTTTGAAGCATTCCTTGCCGTTGCTCTTATTGATTGATGCACATCCACACGTTGTCTTGTTTGGTCTAGCTATCCTCTTGGTGATTTCACTGCATTCTGGTTTAGCTTCTGCAAATAGTAAGTCATCTTCCACTTCTATTTTGTCATCATCTTTTTGACTTGAAGTGGATAAATGTTTGTGACAGAAATTTATCTGATTCGCATGATTACAGTGAAAGGAGTTTGCAGTCCCACTTTGTTGTGTTACTAAATTAGAAAAGTTTCTATTCACTCCTTATTTAGCAATTTAGGTGAAAATGTATTGGGAAACATACATTGTCTTGTACACTGGTAAAAACTCTCAGACCAACAAGTCTCTGGTTCAAAACACTTCAAGTCTTAGAGGAGCCACTTTGTGTAAAATAACACTGGGCAATATATTTTATTTTAATTCTTTTATGTTGAATTTGTAACTAAAGCTGGCAAGAGAAAAAAAAATAGGTCACAGATAATTTCCAAGAATGCTCACAGGTAATACCATAATAGCATGTCTTACCTCATCATATAAGAAAACCTTCTTTCGTTCTTCTTCCCAATTCTTAGTGTGTGCACGGGTTTCAGTTTGCTGCTGAATTCCTGTTAGTTTAACTTTTAACTTTTTTGTTTCTAATCTTGTTTGTTTCTAATAAACTGTGTGTGTGTATACATACATATATATATATATATATTTTTGAGTCTGCGGTTCTTAAGTTTCAAATTAAACTAGACATATTCAATACATGTTCAAATCCAAATCCAAATCCAACTTGTGTTTGTGACACAATTTTTATTTATTTATATAAAACTAATTTATATGGGAACCTATTTTCAAACACTTTGAATTAAAACTAAACTACAAATTCAGTAAAAATATCCTAATATTGAACCATATCTGATCCCATGTTCAGATAACACTCTCAAATCAAAATTTATAATATTCATATCACGACTTCAAAAAATTTCAAAGAATACAAAAGTAGAGTAGTAGAAAGCAAATAACAATTGCTAAATTAAAATTTTTGGATTGAAAGTAATTTAAATGAAGAACTATTAATATTTTGAACATATTATATATTAAAATTTTGAAGATACTAAAATTCCATAATTTTTATATGGACAAAAAAAAAAAAAAAAAAAAAAAAAAAGGAGGATAAATTTAAATAAATTCGTGTCTGAACGGGGCTTTGTTTTGAATGTTGCACTTCTCGATTTCAGACATTGGTTAAAACAACTCCATCAGTGCTCTTTTTGGCGAAAGTGGCCCAATTTTTGGAGATTGCATGCTCCAATGGAATATGGGAAAAGTGAGTCCCGAGTTTAGGCTCTTTATGGAGGTCGCCAGAATGCAAGATTGGGTTGGCGATTGGGCTCATTTTTTATGGGCCCATTTTTGTTTTATTTTATTTTTTAAATTCAGGCAAGAACACTTTAAGAACCCAAAACACTATTCCTAAGGGCATGTTTGGCTAAAATAAAAACTAAAATTCAGTTTTTTTTTTTCCTCAAAATAATTGAACCAAAGAGCCGTTAAAGCAATGTTTGGCTGACACAAATAGTGCCTTAAAGGCTTTTTTTGGGCAAAAGAAAGTTTTAAAAAATTAGAAAGAAGTGATTTTTTTTCGTTTTCAAATTTTTCAATATTCTTATTGACATTATAGCCGTTTTAGGTATTGTTTGACTGACCCATTGGAATTTTGAGATTGAAAGAGATGTGAATTGATATTTTACAAAAATAAATTGAGATGAATGTAATACTGATGAAATGAACAAATAATTAAATTTTAAAAATATTAAAATTTTTGGAGAGCTAATATGTACCATTGAAATACATGTGATAGCTAAAATTTAGAGACTCTAAAATGCTGACGTGACTATGAAAAATACTTATGTGACTATTAAAAAATGCTGAAGTGGCAAATTTAGAGAGCCTAATTTTAACGAGTCTAGAGATGCTCTTAATGTTTATGGTACTACACTGCAACTATTTACCTTTGTTTTCTTTAAGCTTTGAATCAAAGCTGTCCCAACGTTGAACAAAATTGTTTCACACATGAGATCTCTACTCAGCCCTGATTCTATGAAGAAAAAAGCACGCTAAGAACAAAATAACCTGTCAAAGACTGGAATTTAGACATGAATAGGGTAGGCTGCTCATATAAATTTATGAACAAGTCAAAGACTGGAATTTAAACATGAATATGATATCAAAGTTAGCTTGTTTTATTATCCGAATCTGTGATCTGATAGCCTCCCATCTCAAATTTCTCACATGCATGAACAGCTTAAGCACGGCTACGTTAACACTCAACTCGAATTCATTTTTTAACCAAATGGGTTTGAGGCCAACTTTGTTTTATGAACTCATTCCAAAGCTGGTTCGAACCCCAAAAAACACAAGGCTCGATTTGGCAGACTTGCAGACAAAGTTCATGAACAAAATGGTCATGAACACGCCAGCTCGAGAGATTGAAATTTGTCGAACTCACTCAACTCTGATGAATATATTCGAGCCGAGCTTGGACACTAATATAGAACTCAATACCAAGCTTCAGCTAGAATAGATCAATGCTCAACTCGATTCTCAAATCTGATGCTACAAAGAGAGAGAGAGAGAGAGTTAACAACAGCATGCAATAATTCACCTCCAACATCAAAGTAATGAGATCACACAGGGACAGTATAAAAGTTGTAGCATGGATAGAGAATTGATAACAGAGAGAAGGATGACGTGCTTAGATAACTATAACTGAAAGAGTGAGACCAACACATTTTCTCATTCAAGGAGTGTCTTCACAATGGACTTGACATTGAGCTTCTTGAGGTTTGTATAAGACTGTCCAAAGCCAACAAACATGACAGGTGCTCCAGATATGTAAACCATCGACAGCGCAGCTCCAACCTATGCCATTCACCAATTCCAATTATTTCAGGTGTCGTGAACCAAGTTGGAGATAATTAAAAAAGAGCTATGATATACAAGCCCAAAATTTAGACCCACTAAAGGAAATAACCACTAGCTATACTCATATGGGGCAAACATGATGAAATGTATTCATTGTGCATTTAATTATTCATTTCATCTTTTCGTTTTGAAAAGAAGTTTCCAACTAATATATTCACTCTCTCCAGTAAAATAACATCATCTACCTTATCATCAATGGTATCATACTTGGTGAGCAGAATTCCATCAATCAGTCTTGGATTAGGAGAGGCGTGAGAGCCTAGTTATAGAGACAGAACCTGATTAAACTTCAATAATTGATCCACATCATCATTCCCAACCAGTGCCTCACCAACGAACAGGACCAGATCGGGACTGTTGAGATTGATGAGCTTTGAAAGTGCTCGCATTAATGGTTCATTATCCTGTAAAATATAGTATAACAAATCATAAAAATGCAATGGCATGCAATGAAAATTCGAAGCCCATTCCATATGGAAAATTATTCCATGCGGCTGTCACAAGGTGTGATGGCCACTCTCATTCTACCATTCACCATGTTCCATGCCTAAACCATATTGGCCGTAACATTGATGTGACAGTGGGATGATTTCTCCGTAGAATTATAAAGGAAATAGTTCAGGGTGTAACATTTGTTGCAACAAGCTTTGCTCTGGTCAACCCAGTAAGATTTATTCAATTGTGGATTATGTTCCCATAATTCCTTCAAAAGTGCACTATCACGCATATTGCATTTGATTGCAACAACATATTATCTAGGCGGTGTTTGGGGGAGCTTCCTGACGCAAAAAGTTCTTTTCACTATAAAGTGCTTAGAAAAATGACTTTACAAAAATAAATTTGAGAATAAAAAACCGTTTGGTTGACATCTTGTTGAAAAGTACTTTTATCTGCAAAAGTGATTTTACTAACATTATGTGCGTTTGGTAATCACCTAAAGTCCTGCTAATTAAATTATTAAAAATTTACAGTAATACCCTTGCATAATATTTACCTATCTTACATCAAACACAGTTTTGTCAAATAATGTGTTGAGATAGTAAAAACTTGCATGATAAACAAACCATTTTCCTAAAAACAAAATTCATGCAACCACATTACAAAAAATAGAAAAAAAATTGGTAAATTACATACAACTTCATTTCACATAATGGTGAGTAAACTAGTTGTTCTTCATCCTATATATTTGATGAGCATCAGAAGTGGTGAAGAATACAATCGTCATCAATCTTACATCCATAACAAGTCCAGGAATTCTCAAAACAGAGAACCTGGGAATTAGCATGTAAAGTTACAACACAAGGGTGGTCTTCCAAGCATACCATCCTATAATGTAAAATACACTCAGATGCAACCTGGCCAAACATTCACCTTTATTATTGTACTTATATTTTTAAGAATAAAAAAGTCTTATTAGCCCTTATTATTGAAGTTGAGAAACTAATTGTATAACACCTGTCAGCCAATGGTGCACCTGTTATACTAAACCATTGGTGAGGGCCAACTCCAAGAGGAGACTCAATAGAGCGGCCAGGCACACTTGATTTTGATAAATTGATGTATGTTATGTGGAGTGCATTAACCAACTTTAAGTTCTTTTCCTTTTCTTCTATGTCCTCTTGGATCCAACTTCCTAACAAACAATACTCAGTCACAGCTTCTTGGTCTACAATCAGGATTGTTCTAGTTTAATTCTCTCATTTTTTATTTACTTATTATTTTGGTAGATGCAATTGCCAACCTCACAAATAGAGAAAACATTTGCAAGTAGATTTAAGGAAGAATTCTTTGGTCTGAGTTACTCAAACCAAAGAGGATGGTTAACGCCTGGGTGGAGGCCAAAAAGAATGATGGAAGGTAGAATAGATTTTCAAGTCAGTCCAGCTTCCAGGATTTTGATTGTCAGTCAATAAGGACATCATGCACAGGTTGTGTCCTTATTATGTGAGTGTATTGTGCATTTGTGTCATTGCATGTATTGTGCAAGTGTGTATGTGAAGGTTCTGTTAGTGTCTGTGAGTTGTGTGCTTGCATGTGAGAGACCATGTAGTGTAAATTGTGTGCTGTGTATTTCTGTAGGATACACTCCTCCCAGTTCTGTCCTTGAGCTTCTTATGGATCTCCTGTTCCAGGGAATTGAGTAATTGTTTGCAGAGATTTAAATCCAAGCCCCGAAAAGAGTAAAAGAAATTTTACTTCTTATTATTGAAGTTGAGAGACTAATTGTATAACACATGTAAGCCGATTTTCTTGTAGATGCAATCTCCAATTTATTTTTATTTTAATATTTTATGATCATACTGTTTAATCCATGCCTAAGAAACTGGTGGTAATGAATTATAATTTAGTCCTTCCAAAAAAAAAGTAATAACACTCATTTTCTGGTGAAAATATCTGTGAGAATTAGACCACATTGCTGGAGTGGCAATCTGGAAATGCAATGGTCTAGGACCACTACATTTTTTTGTGAAGAACAGCAATCCCTCGTAGTAATTTTTAAAGGCTTTACATAAGAAAAAGAAAAAAACCGATCTTGTCGATGGCTTAATTTGGTCCACACCACCGCATATCTACTACGCTTTGTCATCCTTACTATCTCTTGAACTAAAATGACCAACTCCACACATTAATAATCTGACGCTATCCACACTTTCTTTCTACAACAGAACACTACCATCACCAGTTCCATCAACTTAATTCATCTATTACCAAAACACCACCTCCATGAACCTAAACTTTTACCCATACAACTAATACACAATTCCTTGGCACAATGGACTTGGTGTTAGTTCAGAAAGTGTGTTTAATTTATCTCAAAATAGAAGGATTTATTATTTACACGATATATTGAAGTTCATATACACTCTGCGGTTAGGCAAACAATTTTTTTTTTTTTCCCGATGGTCCTCATCATTGTGTAATGTGGACGATTTAGTACGGCACTTGTTCTGACCTAATCCAAACTGCTAATATTTTGATGGGTAACAAACTTTTGGTGTTATATCAAAAGCATGGACAGCCAAGATAATTATTCACTCTCCTGACCATCCATTCAATATACCAAGCATACTGTTCTACAGAGGATACGGACTTCAAGCTTTTAGCCCGGGGGATATGGGCACCACCCAACAAGGCCTGAAATTCTAGGCAACAATGCTATTTGGACATAAAATTCTAATAAATAGGCTAACTGAAGAGTGAAAAGGCTACTGGAAATTTGGAAGATATTATTTATTTTCCAAATGTTAATAACATAATATAAAAAAAGAGAAATTAAAGGTCTTCCGATTAAAATTGAAGACTCGTCCTCTGAATACAATGTGGTTGGATGACATTGAAACTCTTAAAACAAAATCCCGTAAATATCTCTTTCTTTTCGACTCATTCCCAACCACGTTATATTCGGAGAATGAGTCATCAATTGAGATCGGAAGACGTATCACTTCTCAAAAAATCAAGAGTAAATTGGAATAGCTTTTGAATGAGAGAGAGACAATAAAAAGTAGAACTAAAGTTTCAAAGAGCTAGAAAGCTACCTTCCTCTTTAATTACTTTACTAATTTTACATGAGGTAAATAAATAAACTAGTCGAATTCTGTATTGCACAAAGGAATCGAAAGTAGAAGAAACGGAAAAAAGTTAAAAATTACAAATAAAATTAATCATTTAAAAGAGATTAGATGGCAGTGGTTACTAATACACTTTCTTAGTGAAGAGGCTGCGCAGGCTAAACAAATTACCACCACCACGTCCAACATCGCCGGAGACACCACCTCCGCCGATGTGTCCATCACCACTACCGCCACCGGGAGCTGCAACAACCCTAACGGCACTGTTCCCATCACTTCTACAACTCAAATGGTGCCGATACCCAATACAAGTCGGATTCAAATTCAAAACTCTAGCTTTAGCCCCACCGCCACCGCCGGATATGGCAGATTTAATCTGGCGGGTTTCGTTTACTTCTCTTCTGACCCCTTTTCCGCATTTCGGATCACAGGCTAGAAGCTCCTTCCAGCCGAACCTCCTCGCCGGACCTGCTAAACTGGGCTACTCCGGCCCAAGTGGACCCCACCTTACTCGGGCTACTCGGCCACTTCCTTGACTTGGACTCACCCGCTGAGTTGCTCCGAGAACACGGCGCACTACTCACCTTCCGAGTTGCCGCCGACCCAGCCACCATTCTTGGCCTATCACCGCCGTTCCTGGCGGATGAGAAAGGCCATATATTTATATTCAGCTCCGCCAAGCTCGCTCCTCCCTTGCCACCACCAACGCTCTTCCTCTCTTTCTTCTTGTCTTTATTCTTATCATCATTGTTGTTGCTGTGTGAGTCTTTTCTATCGCTCTTCTTAAATATGTCCATCCACCGCTTCGAAGCGGTGAATGCAGTGATTGATGAGTCCGGCGTTGCAGTTGACAACTCGGGACCTGAACCAATTTCTAACTCAGGCGGTGGGTTTGAGTTGGGGGTTGTTATGGGTGGCTCGGAATGTGAATCAGGTGGGTCGTCAGTGTTGTGGCGGTGGAAGCATAATTTGCACAATTGTTGCTTCTTGTGCAAGAACTGGCGAATGCTCTATCCAAAAAGCAATGTTGTAGTTATCCGGGGAAAATGATATACTTGACGATTCCGTCTACCAGACTTTACAATCAACCTAATTAGGCAATTAATGATGGACGTAAAAATTTATGAAAGTGTTTCTATTCTTTTTGAAAGCTGACCTTGTTGGACTCTATCTTTCTTTTGGAGTCGATCACTACAAAAACTTACATGTTATCCACAACATCAAGATCACTAATGGTTCTAAGCTAAATTACACGTTATCTAGAACATCAAGATGAATAATGGTTCTAAGCAAAGAAAGGTAGTTTATCATCCCTGTTGTCACCTTTAATTTTAATTCTTTGGAGTGCAGGTGCTTGTAATATGTAAAAATAGAATAATCATTCTTGGATTCTTTGTTTCCATTAATTCGATGCATCCTATATGTAGAAATCAGTCCCAAAAGAAGCAATGCTGGCCTCAATTGATAATAAAAGCAAATGACCTCCCCAAACAAAATCCACCCACCCACATAGAGAAAAAGATAGAGATAAAGCCAAAATAGTCCCAGATTCACATCATTTAGTCATGTGAATCTAGAAATCTAAGAAGATACATTTTCTATTAACATATGCAACATAACTGGAATATTCAGAAGTCAGATTACTTCTGCATACTAATATATAAGCTAAGGGTTTCATTCTTTCTGACTTTGAAAATTCATACACCACAAAAATTTCATTAAACTGCCATGGTATTTGATTTATGAACACTAGACTCAAGTCAGGATACTAATGAAATAATTAAACAGTCCTGAACTAATACATTGAGCCAATACTGTAAAAAGTACAACACCAAGAGCATGATCATGAACCAATGCATTGAGAGTTCTATAATGTAACACAGGAGACGAGTAAAATGAAGAATGAAAGCTTATATGTCAAATTGATCAAAAAGGATATAAAAGATTCCATAAACACGCGGAATCAAGAAAAAAAAAAAATCAAAATTCAGATTGGAAAAAGCGAAAAAGGAACCCATTACCATAAATTGGAATTATTGGATGAGTTACTAACTTGTAATCTTTTCGGCGCTGCTCCTGATGAAACTGAAGCTAATCTCCCAAACACAAATCCAAATCTTATCCTTCGTCTTCGAGCATTCGAGGAGCGACAGGAGCCCTAGAACACAATTCGTTTTTTCATGATTCGAAAAACATAAGATTTCTTTACCTTAGAAAAACAAAAAAAACAAATATATATATATATATATATATATATATATATATATATATATATAAGATTTGGGTTTGTATAAACAATGATATACATAGTAAAGTTTAATCAAAACCAAACCTAGTAGAATTTTTATCTTTAATAAACACAATGATGCACATGCATATATAAATAATTATATATAAATAAAACCAAACCTAGCAGAATTTTTATCTTTAATAAACACAATGATGCACATGAATATATAAATAATATATATAAATAATTATATATAAATAAAACAGTGGGATCTATTAATTTCAAAATCATTATCAATAATTAAATTATAATCATAAACCATCAATCCATCATTTCTTTTAACCCATCCTAGACAAATAATTAATCATTTAAACAATAAATTATATTTAAATAAATATTTTATTTAATTTCATACCTAATAATAATTTTAATTATTTAAATCACATAACTCATGTATAAGCTTTGACAAATCATTCATGTCTCCACCAATATTATTTTATTAATATATATAAAATAATACATTAACTTGTAAGTATTAGATTATTCTAATTTAAGGATATCTAATTTTAATCCAATCTTTACATACAATAACCATATATTGACAACTCAATCATGCCTTATTAAGTATATATATTTATATTTTTAATTAGCAACTCATCCATACTTCCTATGTATTTGTTTTATTCATACAAATATTTAAGCCATATATTTAAGCTTTGGTAACATGTCTACAATTCAACAATTCAGTCATGTACGAACTTTAAACTTAACGATGAACTAAATCACACATAAACATTTCATAAGCATAACATTACTTTAATAACTAGCCTATCCAGATATACAAAATAAGAATAATTAATACTCTCTCTGTCCCAACAAAAAATGTCATATTTTCCTTTTTGGTCTGTCCCAAAATAGTTGTCTACTTTCCTTTTTCAAACAATATATTTTACATCTTTTCATATATGTCTTTGGAGTTTAAAATTTCAAACTTTAATATAAGGGCAAATTAGTAACTTTCCAAGGAGACAAGGCATGCCCCACATGTTTCCTTAAAAATTCCTACTCCCCAAAAGCGACATCTAAATTGGAACAAAGGGAGTATTAATCATCTTAAATGATATATATATACATACACATATATTATATATTATATAACTATGTATAATACCACCCATAATAATCTTTGATTATTTAAATCATATATATACATATATATCAATATATATATATACCCATCCCTCCATACTCATCCTAAACAATTAAACCATATATATATTCTTTTATTTTATAAGATATTATATAATTATTATTATTTATAATAATAATTATATATATACACACATTATATTTATGCATAATATTTAAATAGTAATACTATAGTGTATGGTATACTTAGACCATTTTTTGAAAGACAATCTTAAGACATAACCTGCTTATACTATAGTTTAATTATTTAAATATTGTTGTTATTTTTATTTCTGTAAATTTAATTGTGGTTTGTATATTTAATATATATTAGACGAATGGCAAGTACAAATATTACTATGCCAAATGTTCGTCAGTCATGGGGAAAAGCTAGAAAAAATTAATGAGGCGGAGTTTAAAAGGTGGCAACAGAAAATGATGTTCTACCTTACAACTCTAAATCTGAGCAAGTACCTAGCTAAAACTGCCTTAGTGCTAGAAGAGGGAGAAACTGACATTACAAAGCTTGGTGCTGTTGATGCATGGAAACATAAAGACTTTCTATGCAGGAACTACATCCTCAATGGATTGGACAACATTCTATATAATGTGTATAGTCCAATGAACACTGCTAAAAAGCTATGGGAGTCACTCGACAAGAAATATAAAATTGAGGATGCTGGCTTGAAGAAGTTTGTGGTCGGACGATTTTTGGACTTCAAAATAATAGACTCCAAAACAGTCATGAGCCAAATGCAAGAGTTTCAGCTAATCCTACATGAGATACATGCTGAGAAGATGACTTTAAGTGAATATTTTCAAGTAGCTTCAATCATTGAAAAGCTACCACCTACTTGGAAAGATTTCAAAAACTACTTGAAGCATAAGCGCAAGGAAATGGGGCTCGAAGACCTGATTGTTAGGCTGAGAATTGAAGAAGATAACCGCACATCTGAAAAGAAAGCCGGGAATTCTTCAATGGTGTCAAAGGTGAACGTAGTGGAAACTGGATAGAAGAATAAAAAGAGTGAAGTATTGAACCTCTAGCATTAATTCACAATGATATCTGTGACTTTAAATATGTGCCAACCAGAGGAGAGAAAAAATATTTCATTACTTTTATTGATGATTGCACAAGATACTGTTATGTATACTTGTTATGAAGTAAAGATGAAGCATTGGAAATGTTTAAACATTACAAGAATGAGGTTGAGAATCAACTTGGTAAGAAGATAAAGGTGGCTAGAAGTGATAGATGTGGTGAATACGAAGCACCATTCGCTGACATTTGCTTAGAACATGGTATTATTCACTAAATTACTGCTCCTTATTCACCTAAACAGAACGGTGTTGCTGAACGCAAAAACCGTACCTTAAAAGAATGATGAATGCTATGTTGATAAGTTATGGTTTAACACAGAATTTGTGGGGGGAAGTTTTGCTTACTTCTAATTATGTTCTCAACAAAATACCTCAAAAGAAAACAAATGTGACACTTTATGAATTATGAAAAGGTAAAAAATCTTCATATAAATTCTTAAAAGTGTGGGGGTGTCCAACTAAGGTTGCGGTTCCTACTCCTAAGAAAGTTAAGATAGGACCAAAAACCTTTGATTGTATTTTCATAAGCTATGTACAAAATAGCAGTGCATATCGTTTTCTTGTGCATAAATCAGACATTCCTGACATCCATGTCAATACAATTATTGAGTCAAGGAATGCTTGTTTCTTTGCGGATATATTTCTTTGTAAAAATCCTTTAAAAAGAAATCATGATATTGTTAATAGCAATATACAAGAGAATATAGACCAAGAGTCTATAGATGATGAAAATAAGGAATGATCTAGACGTAGCAAAAGAGTTAGAACGTCTAAGTCATTTGGTCATGTTTTTCTGACATATATATTAGAGAATGAGCCACAAAACTATAAGGAAGCTATGTCTTCTCTTGAAGCTCTTTTATGGAAAGAAGCCATAAATAGTGAAATTGAATCCATAATGCAAAATCATACTTGGAAGTTGATGGATCTTCTTTCTGGTACTAAACCTTTAGGGTATAAGTGGATTTTCAAGAAGAAAATGAAGCCTAATGGTTCAATAGATAAATATAAAGTTAGGCTTGTTGCTAAGGGATAGAGGCAAGAAGAAGGCTTGGATTATTTTGATACATATTCACCAGTCACAATAATAACATCCATTAGATTATTACTGGCTATTGTGGCATTGTAAAATTTAGAAATACATCAAATGGATGTTAAGACTGCATTCTTGAATGGTGAATTAGAGGAAAAAATCTATATAAAACAACCTGAAGGTTTTATTATTCCAGGAAAAGAAAAGAAAGTGTGCAAACTTGTAAAATCCTTATATGGATTAAAACAAGCACCTAAACAATGGCATGAAAAATTTGACAAAGTGATGTTATCAAATGATTTTAGAATTAATGATTGTGATGAATGTGTTTATGTGAAAAAAACTCAAAATTGATATGTCATTGTGTGCCTATATGTGGATGATATGCTAATAATGGATAATAATGATGTTATAATCAAAACTATTAAAAAGATGTTGACCAAAAATTTCGATATGAAAGATTTAAGCATAGCTGAAGTCATACTAGGAATCAAGATTTCTAAAATATTAGATGGTTTAGTATTATCTCAATTTCATTTTATTGAGAAAATATTAGAAAAGTTTAATAAATAATATAGTAGTCTTGTAAAGACTCCTATTGATGTAAATCTTCATTTATCGAAAAATATTGGTCCTAGCATATCACAACTTGAGTATTATCGCATTATAGGAAGCTTAATGTATTTGATAAATTGCACACAACCAGACATAGCATACTCAGTTAATAAATTGAGTATATATACAAGTAATCCAGGAAAGAACCATTGGACTGCAATAATCAGGATTCTAAGATATTTAAGATATACCATAAGTTATGGATTGCATTTTTTTAGATATCCAGCAGTACTTGAAGGATATAGTGATGCTAATGGATATCAGATACGGAGGATTCTAAATCCACCAGTCGCTATGTTTTTACTATTGGAGGAGGTGTCATATCTTGGAAATCTTCGAAACAAACTTGTATTGCCAAATCCACTATGGAATATGAATTTATTGCTTTGGATAAAACTGGTGAAGAAAATGAGTGGTTTCATAATTTTTTTGAAGATATTCCATACTGGCCTAAACCCGTGCCCTCTATATGTATACATTGTGATAGTCAATCAGCAATTGGAAGGGCACAAAGTAATATGTATAACGGTAAGTCTCGACATATACATCAATGACATAATACCGTTAGACAATTGCTCTTAAGTGGGATAATCTCAATAGATTATATCAGGTCAAAAGATAATTTAGCGGATCCGTTTATAAAAGGTTTGACAAGAGAGCAAGTGTATAGTTCATCGAGGGGAATGGGATTAAAGCCGAAAACTAACGAGTCATCTTAATGGAAACACAACCTAGTTGACTGGAGATCACAAAATATCTAGGTTCAAAGGGACAACAAAAATTTTGAATGGCTCACCAAAAACATTGGGAAGATTTAATCTTCAACCCATTTCTATAATAAGACAGTGCGACCTACAATGATGATTAGGATAAGATATGCTTTTAAGGACTCTTATACCTTAAAAATTCAAGTGGGGTATAGTAGGATACTCTTAATAAGATCGAAGTTACCTATATGAGTGTGAAGTGGGGCCGCTTCTATGAGAACCTCTAAGGCTAAGTTTTCGAGAGCACTCATGAAATACCAGGAGTTGTTTAGGGCCATATGAACACAACTATGAGAACCGACTTTGTGCGAGAAGGAACTGTGTGTTTGCTTTTACATCAACAGCTGAACAGTTCATGGCATCATGTTCACTAGTTAGCCAGTAAATCCGATAATAATACATTAGGAAAGGTTCAAGGCCAAAAGCTACCTATCCCGATGCAGTTACTTTCCAATAGTACTTTCTCTAGTGTCTGTATCTTCTTCATTTGCAATTTATGCAAATTTTCATTAATGTGGGGGATTGTTGGAAACAGGAACATTTAAAACATAAACTTTGGATGAGATTTTGAATAGATTTTGTTAAGAATTGTTTGCGGATCTATAAACGAGCGCGTTCCTCTCTACAAGGAGATAAACGTAGTATATTTACTTTCTTAAATCTGTTTCCGGGTGAATGAGAAATTAACTCCAAAGTAAGGTGTTTGATAAGCCTAAATGGGTTTGCAAAATGTAGGAAATGTTTATCCCACATCGAAAAAATATTAAAACCTAAAGGTACCATGAGGCCTAAACCCCCATTGGGTTCATTCCAAAGCATTCCAATTTAGAATCATTTTCTCTACTTTTGAATTCTCTCCTTCATCTCTCTTCTTCTATAATTGTCTGTGGGTACGAACCCTTATCTTTGGGTTTGAACCTTAGTCAGCCACTCCGAGTTTAAGTTTAGTCAGTCACTTCGAGTCCGAGTTATAGTCAAATAGTACTACACCTAGCCGGTTCACTTATTCCTTTGGTTTGTAGTGCTAAAAGTTGTTGTTGTATACTGAGAGATAGACGCCACTGAGTTCGTTAGCACTATAATGGGGCGAATCTGTCTTAAGGGCATAGAATCAAATTCTAACCTCGACTTATTTCCAAGTTCTTTTATTTTGTTTTATTTTATAAGATATTATATATATAGATTATTATTTTATAATAATAATTATATATATACACATATTATATTTATGTATAATATTTAAATAGTAATATTATAGTGTGTGGTATACTTAAATCATATTTTGAAAAATACCAACTCCAACAACGAAGAAACATGTTTCAGAAGCGTGAGAAAGTTTAACAATATCGATCTCAATCTTCCTTCCTCAAAAATCACCCAATCTCACCGGAAATATTGTTGTCAACACCATTCAGTAGTTATTTATTTATTTTTGTTGCAAGAAGAGAGAGAGAGAGAGAGACTGTCACTAACTCCGAAAATGTGTTATATATTAATGATTCTCATTTATTAAATAAAGTAAAAATACATTTAGATATTCAGAGATTATGATTCACTATTAGGGGTGTACACGGTTCCGGCCGGAACCGGAACAGGAACCGTTCACGACGGTTCCTTGAAAACGGAACCAGAACTGGAACCGTAAAGTATGGAACCGAACCGTAGAAACGGTTCGGTTCCGGCTCGGTTCCATGAGAACCGTTTTACCAAACAGTTAACAACTGGTTAATTAGTGACATAATTAGCAAATTAGTACCCACGAGAGATATAATCGATGAAAGAAATTGAAAGGAGCAAGGGAGATCATTAATATATCATCAATCCAGAGAGCTAGAGATTGAGATGCTGGACAGCGTAGTAATTTTCTGTTGGAGAACATGATGCAGCTAATGAACTCTGATATGGGATTGCTTCTCAAGGTTTATGAGAAGAAACTAATCGAGAAGGAAGAAATCGAATGGGTTTTTGAGGAGATGCAGTTCTTCCGGCAGTTTCTCAAGGATTTAGAGGGTATGCGTGACAATGTGAAAGAAGTTGTTGCACAAATTAGAGATATCACTTACAAAGTTAAGGATCGCATCGACTCATTGGTGTTCGTCAGTACTGTCTTGCCGATGGATGAGAACCGTAGAAGGTGATGACTGATGAGAGCCTGAGAGGTCAGAGTCGTCAAACTTCAAAGGCGAGGGTTGGCTTAGGGTTCGTCAATACTGAGAGAGTGAGAGATTTAGGGCAAAATTTATTTTTACCTTTTACGTGTCTATTGTCTAAGCCATAAGATCCAGCCAGCCTTATCTTTACTTCTTTTTTATTATAAAATTAAATACGGTTCCGTATATATATATATATATATATATATATATATATATGGTTCCAGTTCTTATCGGTTCCCACGGACTGGAACCGGAACCGGAACTGTATGTACACGATTTTTAAATTCAGAATCAGAATCGGAACCGAAATTGAAACCGTAAGAACCGAAAAAAATGGTTTGATTCTTTTGTGCACCCATATTCACTATCCCAATTGTTATTTCTCTGTCTGTCAAGCTTGCAATGACTAGAGATAGATAATTCGTGGCCAATTGGCAGGAATCTGATAGACTGTTCACCTTGCAGTCAAGTTTTGTCAGAGACTAGACAATGTCAGCATTTTTTTTGTTGATTTGTGCCGGACAGCTTTAATCTATTCCTTAGTAATAAGTAGGGCTGCAACTCGGGCGGGTTGGGCGGGCTGGAGACTTAATTCGGACTCAGCTCATGTACAAAATCTTTTGTCCAAGCCCAGCCCGAGCCCGCCTAAAGCCCAATCCCAGCCACCCAAGCCCAGCCCATAATTAACTTCTCCTGCTCAAGCCCGCCCATGAGCCCACGCCTCTGTATTCAGAATGTAAAAAATAAGAAATTTGTGCAGCTACAAGGACTCAAACAACATTCCTTTAAGAAAAATCCCAAACACACCACCAACTAAGCTATTATACACTTGTGAAATAATATAGTTCTAAAATAAATATACTCTTTTCGGGCTCGGGCTGAGTTTCGAGCTTTATATAATATCAACCCAAGCCCAACCCGAATTTAATTCGGGCTCAGAATATCTAGCCCAAACCCAGACCTAGAATAAAAAAACACTGTCCAAGCCCTAAAAATTTCTGACTGGGCTCGGGTAAATTCGGGCTGGCCCAGCCCGAGTTACAGTCCTAGTAATAAGACTGATGTAAATAACATTCCCATTTTGCTTTTAATGTCATACTTGGCCTCTGGTTACCCACTTACGTGGAATGATTATTTTTCTTGGTTTTGATGTCATGTTATTTTACACGTTTGCTTTTGGTGAGGTTTATGTTTACCGTCATGATTTTTCATCCCTTGGCCCATCATCTCACAAACACCATTGTGGAGTGAAAAAAACTCCCTCCAATCAAAAGCGCACACGTCACCACTACACATATCTACATTCCAAGGACTTATAAGGCCCATCATGCTCAAGCCCAAATGGAGGGTATTTACAGCCCAAGACCATCGTTATTTGTCCTCCAACCTCCATCAAGGCCGAATCAAGAGGTCATCAGCCCAACTTGTTAATATTTAACATCCGGTCCGTTACTCAAGCCCAGCCGGATCAAAATATGTTCAGCCCAGTTATTCAAGAATGCACAAGTCCTACCAGTTGAAGGATTTACTGTAGAAGGAAAATTCTGAGATAGGAAGTTCTGTACAAGGCAAGTAATACGTATAAAAAGTTATACAAGGGAAAAACTCTATTTGTAAAAAAACTCTGTATAGGAAGAATTGGAGGACAAGCAATGCGAGTCCTACCTTAATTCGACCACCCTTTTATGTATAAATAGGGGCTCAGACCTCCAATAAAAGGATCAAGCAATTCTACGCTTCTCTATACACTGTTCTTATTTATTCTTATTGTTTTTTGAGTGTGTTGTGTTATTTTTCTCAATCATTATTGGTTGAGCGAAATTTTGCACCTACAACCATGTAGTCTAATATGTTCCTTGTTTGTCTGAATACCGAAGATGATGCGAACGACCTGGATTATACAACATCTCTGATAAGAAGGGTTTGTAGCTCAATACAATTCACAGACAGTCGCTTACTTTCATACAAAGAAAAGCTCAAAAAGAAAAAGAGAAAGAAAATTATTTAAAGGTGACACATTATTCATCTGAACCATTAACTTTAGTTGGATTTAATGGACATCTAGCGTTGTACATATAAATTTTGGAGATATTTTCTTGTTGCTCATTTAATCTAGTAAAAAAAATGTTTTGTTGGCTTGAATCTCTATTGCAGGTAAACAACACTGATGCTGAAGGAAGACATAAACTTGCGGATGCGTTGATATATGCTTGTAACCAGGGGTGATAAAATGGGTCATGATTCACCAACCCGTCCATATAGCTCATTTAAAAATGAATTTGGGTAAACTATTTTAAAATATAGGTCAAAATGGATGACTCATATTCAATACATTTTTATAGAGAGTTAAATGGGTTGAATACGGGTCACGTATTTTAACCCATGTTTCACCTATTATATAATAAACACATTTTTACATAATTTATTTGACTCAAATTCACCTCGTCTTCCTCTTTAAAATTCTCTCACACACGATCCTAAAATTCTCTCTCATAATCCTCTCTCTCTCTCTCTAAAATTATTTGTAGTACTATAGTATTGCTATGCTACATCTACAACACATATACAATGTATTCGTGTATTATATATATAGGAATACTCAATTTATTCATTTAATTATTTATTTTATAAAAAGCTTAATAAATGATTTCATATATATATATATATATGTATATATGTATATATATCTTACCTTCATGCATGCCTAGTCATAATATAAAATAATATAAATTTAAAAAAAAAATCAAAATAAATTGAAGGATTTACAATTATGGATATATATTTTTACAAGTTTTTATCCATCTAAAAAAAAAAAAAACTATACTAATGAGATTATCCAAAATAATAATATTTCTTTTTCTTAAAATGGGTTGGTGGGTCATGACGGATTGACCTGTTTCATGTTGATCCAACCCATATTTTATTCATTACTAGCGGATTGAATAATGGTCACAACTCATATTAGACCTGCCCAAACATGACCCTGCCCAAATTTGCCACCCGTACTTGTAACCAAGGTGTAGAAAAGGTATTATCAAGATAAAATACTGTTAATGCACTTTTGTCTTTGTTTAGACTGGATTTGGGGCTAAACAGTATCTTGAGGAAACCTGGATTTTGTGGGTTGTTTTTCCTTTTGATCTTCCGAGCACTAAACTTCTTATAACTAATGCGCACTCGTATATACACTTAGCTCTTGGTTTATGTTACAACGATACCAGATATCTTCTTGTACTGTGACGTTGTTGATATGGGAAAATTGATTTTAAAAAGCTGAGGGTTTATGCCCCCACTGAGGTAGCAGCATAGTGGGTCTGTGCTTGCTTACTTTAACCAAAATAAATAAATAGATCCTGATAAGCTGACTCTTATTTTTCTCTTTCAGTGTTATCCCCTTTTCCTGTAAGTGTACTCTTGATATGTTGTCCTTCCTTGGGGGCTTGAGCTTATTTTTCTCACCATGAACTACTAATTGGTTCTTCAATGAAGCAATGCAAATAATGTTTTGTATAGGAGTTTCAGTTATCCCTAGACAAGAGAAAATAAGAGGAGTACTCTGTTTGGACTTCAAAATTTTCATGAATTGTTGTTTATTGCAGTAAGATTCATAACCACCACATTTATTTGTATAATACTCTCCATATACTGACAAATGCTTAAGAGTACCACTAGCACCAAATAGGTCCATGGTCTTAAAATCTCCAACTTATTTTTGGTTTTTATGTTTTCCTAATTATCAACCAACCAAAGGAGGTTGTTATGTATTGACCATCCAGAGAGGAGTTTCAATTCGGGCAAGAATATAGCCAAGGAAATTAATTTGTGATTTGATTCTATTAAGATTTCCAGTGAAGCTTTATGGTAAGACATTTCTCAAAATTATCTTTGCCTAAAGACAACAGTGAGTTGGGACACAAAAGTGTCCCTCTTTCGGTACAAAAGTTTTTGTCCAAAGACGTGGAAACAAATATAATTTAGTAAAAAGTAATAAATGTACAACAATATTATCTTTTTCTTCTTTTTTTTTTTTAATAAAATAACAGAAAACTGTAATTGCTTTTACAAAAGTAGGACATCAAATGAAACATTTTTGAAGCCCATAGAAGTAAGTTTGAGTTCATTGAGTTCATATTCATGTGAATGCCATGCATATTTAGAATTAAAATTAGAATTAAAATCCAAATTCAGTAAAAATGATTCTAATATTAAACCAAACCTGATCCCATGTTCAGATAACACTCTCAAATCAAAATTTATATTATTCATACCTCATGACCAGACTTCAAAAAATTTAAAAGAATATAAGAGTAGAGGAGTAGAATGCAAATAAGTATTGGTAAATTAAAATTTAGGGTAAAGTATAGCCACACCCTCTGAGGTTTGGCAAAACGACAATCAAAGTAAACTTACATATTTTTTGGATAAAGACACCTCATAAAGGTTCAAATATGGACAATGACATCCATTTACATGAAAAATTGACCAAATTACCCTTTGACAGTTTAGGAGACTTTTTTAACTTTACCATTTAATAAATTGGACCAATCTACCCTCATGAATAATTTATCCATAAAAAAAAAGTAAAAAAAAAAAACTTTATATTGTTCACTTTTTTTTTTTAACTTTATAAATGTCCCAACTTCTAAAAAATGTAAACATCTAAAATGATTTTTTGATTCAATACATATATTTCAAATAAATTATATTTTGTTATTACTTCTTTTCTTTTTTATTTTTAAATTAAAATTCTTAATTCTTTCATCTAAAAAAATTAAATCAATCTATTTTCCTTAAAAATAAAAAATATAGTACCAGTATAACTTTATGCATCTTAAATTTTATATAAAATATTATGCATTTCCCAACATAAAAGAAAATAGGTACCCGTATAACTTTACGCATGCCTTTGTTTTTTGTTTTCCCTTTGTTTTATTTTTTTTTTTTCTCTTTTATGTTGAGAAATGCATAATATTTGATATATAATTTAAGATGCATAAAATTATATTGATACCATATTTTTTATTATTAAGGAAAAGAGATTAATTTATTTATTTTAGATGAAAGAATTAAGCATCTTAATTTAAAAATAAAAAAGAAAAATAAAAGAAGTAATAACAAAATATAATTTATTTGAAATATATGTATTGGATCAAAAAAATCATTTTAGACATCTACATTTTTAAGAAGTTGGGACATTTATAAAGTAAATAACCAAAAAAAAAAAAAAAAAAGGTGAACAATATAAATTGTTCATGAGTGTAGATTAGTCCAATTTATTAAATTGTAAAATTAAAAAAACTCCTAAACAGTTAAAGGGTAATTTGATCAATTTTTCATGTAAATGGGTGTCTTTGTTCATTTTTGAACATTCAAGGGATGTCTTTGTCTAAAAAAGAGGTAAGTTTTTTCTGAGCATCCTTTTGCCAAACCTCAGGGAGTGTGGCTGTACTTTACCCTTAAATAAAGAAATATTAATATTTTGAATTTTTGAAGATACTAAAATTTCATAATTTTTATATTGACAAAAAAAAAAAAAAAAAAAAAAAAAAAATCGATAAATTTAAATAAATTCGTGTCTGCACAGGACTTTGTTTTGAACGTTGCACGTGCGAGTTAAAAACCCCATCGCTGTTCTCGGTTTTAATGTTTCTAGTACTACACTACCACTATTTACCTTTGTTTTCTTTAAGCTTTGAATCAAAGCTGTCCAACGTTGAACAAAATTGTTTCACACACGAGATCTCTACTCAGCCATGATTCTATGAAGAAAAAAGCGCCCTAAGAACAAAATAACTTTGTTCTTTGGGTCCCTCCAAAAAAGCGTCAATTGCTATATTCATCAATGATCCTTTAGACGGAGAAATAAAAATCGATTACATGTAGAGAGAGATATAGAAAATGAGTGTTTCTCTTACTGTAATGACCTTCAATCTTCTTGAAGATCAGCCAGAGGACAGTCCAGATTCATGGGAGAAAAGGAGAGATTTGTGTCTAAGCGTTATAACCAGTTATTCCCCAATGATACTCTGTACCCAACAAGGTATGTTCCTCTGTCGATCTAATTGCCTGAAGAGTTGTGCCTTCTATTCAAATTTGTGATCTGGGTGTTTTATGATTTTTGTTTTGGATATGGGTTTTGTTTCTTTTTAGATAAAGATTTGGTTCAATGATTTTTTCTCTTTGAATTTTCTATTTATTTGGCTGTAAAATATAATCTTGGTTTTCTCTTAAATGTTGACTCTGGGTTCAGTGATATAGTTTCTTAGTTTTCTTTGTTTATTACATTGTCCACATACACTTGTTTGATTTTTTTTTTTTCTCTAATATTATTTTATTTTGTTTTCATTTTTGGAATTTAGGTGTGAAGTCACAGCTAGAGTATCTTCAGCAGGGCTTGCCAGGTAAGATTTGTATTACTTTTGCTGTTCTTTGGCTATGCAAATAACCCTTTTTATTTCAAATGAAAATGTATATTAGTTCATTTCTTTGTTTTGGTTGAAACTTGGATTTCTTATTCCATTCTTAAAATTGAACCCGCATGCTTGAAACCCTAAATAAAAGAGATTTATTCATGTGTAGAGTCTATCGGTTCGTTTCTGAACTTAGCACTGGAGATGAACGCAGCTGAATGTCAATTTTAATATATGCTGTTATGCAAGGAACAAAAGGATCACACTTTCTTGTAATCAATTAGTCCAATATATATATGCTGACATGTTTATGGTAATTTTGGTTCTGATCTTACTAAAGATGCGCAATTCTAGGCTAAACAGACTTACATGCACATCTAAAACTATTTGTGTGAATAGGTTTGAGTTTAGATATTTTTCTTTTTGGTCTCAGCTAAAGAGGTTAACTTATCACCATTCTAATTGTTATTCATTTATGAATGTTGTTTGCTTATATAATCTAGTTGGGAAAGGTTGATTTTTAAGTAACAAACAGAGAGCTTATAAATTAAGAGGTTTTGTGGGGGAAAATAAAAGAAAAATAAAAACCAAAGGCCATTATCCAGTGTGGTCCTTGTTAATCAGGGGTGTTGGGAGAGGCGGACTAGTTATAAACCTAACTTTTGATATTTTTTGTACAAAGTGGCTACTGGCTTTTCACACCTGCCTATCCAAAAGAGATAAATCAATGGCTGGATTTTCCAAAAAAAAAAAAAATGACTGATTTCTAGTACTTCGATAAACATCATTAAGGTGAATGAGATAATGAAGGACTTTGCCTGTGGAATTAAGTTGGATGGATGAAGTGAATTAATGCTTTGGAGCATTATGTGGTGAACGATTACACAATTTCTTTTCCAATTTCTGTAAGGCTTGCATACTTTAGTGTTATAGAATGTTAGATTAATAGTGAATATATATATCGAGTGAGAGTGGCCATGTGAACTGAGGACGTGGAGACTGGTGAGTGGAAAGACAAGAAGTGATAAAATAAGAAATAAATGCATTCCTTAAAGGGTAGCTGGTAACAATGATTAAGGGCTAGATGAAATTCAATTGACTAAGATGTGCTCGTAAGCAATGATTGGATCATACAGTGATGATTGATTCTGTCAAAGCTGAAGATGTTAAATTGACAAGAGGAAGGTAAAAAGAAACTTGGGTTAGGGTTTTGAGAGAAGGCATGATGGCCAATCATTTAGCTAGATAAAATGTTGCAGTTTCCAGGTACTGACAAACTCACAATTTGTTGAGCTGATTCCAGATTTTTGGTAAAGACTTTATTTAGTAGAGATATAGCTATTGAGAGAACGGAAACTGTTCCAAATGGGAGTTTGCAGGGTCAAGAGAGTGTTTGTATTTTTGTATATATTATTGATACATATCATTCTATCTACATGTAAATAGAGAAAGAGATATTGAGAGACGGGAAGTGTGGGATGTGCAAAAGAAAGACGCGGACTCCATCACATCTTTTTCTTTATTCTTTTTATTTGTTTTAAATCAGAAGAAAGTTTTCAAAATTATGTCCTTTTTATTATACCAGGAACTGTTAGCTTGAAAATATCTCCTATCATCTTCAATAGGAAGTTGCAAGGTTTAAGCCCTGATGGGACATGGGTGTATCATTTGTATGTGTTATATTCCTTGAAGGATAGATATAAATCAAAACTTAATTTGAATTTGTTGTGTTTCTTACTGCATCTCTTATTGCATTGAACTCAAACATACACACATCTATTGGTATTGGACTTTGTTTAAGCTTTAGCCAGAACCATATATATATATATATCTTCAGCTTAAAGTGATCGAGGGCTTTAGGTAAATAAATTTAATGCCTCTATGATGTTGAGGATCGACATATGGTGGTCTGGCTCATACTGTGATTTATTAGTCATGCCCTCTTAACTACCTTATATCACGATGCCCTGTCTCAGTTATGTTTAGAAAATGCTGTTGATTAAACTGGTGTCCTCTTATCTCAGTGGCTCCGAAGTTCTTTGGACAACAAAGTGATGTTTGAGCTTCTGTTTGCTAACTGTGGCTAACACTTGCATCCAAGTCAAAGATACAGATTGGCTGGTGCCTAACATGGACGTTACTTTTCCAACTAATTCTTGTGGCTTGGAGATACAGCCAGATATATATTGTTCTAGCATTTAACAATGTAAATTCAAGTCTTTCATAATCCTTTGCGTGGAGTTAATTTATATTAAATCTGTAGGGTCTAATAAGCAATATTATATGTTCTTAAATTTTGTAGGCTTTATATCATCATATTTCTCAATAATGTCGCTGTTTGCTTATGATTTTATGTAATTCAGGAGCATTTGATTATTTGATGTTCTAAATCAAAGACGTCAAAAAAGTTATGCCAACTTTATGAGGATCTGTGGTTTAGCTGACAGAATTTCTTTGAATCTCATCAGTTGTTACTCACTAGTTAAATAATGATGTAGACGTTGGACCAGAACTTAATCTTCTGTAAAGTTTGATAAGGTTCAGTCTTTTCAGTCAATGAGCATTAATTTCCCATAAACCTGCATAATGTTTATTTTAGTCGCCATTCGGATGTAAAGGGTCTGCAGGGTTGTTGTTTCGGTGGAAGTATATAATTTACTCACGCAAATAGTTTGAATACTTTTAGGATAGTAGTTTATGCATTTAATTCTCATTACATTGTGCTTAGCGTCTAATCTTTTACACAGCATCTCTGAAGGTTGGAGGAAGTAGGGGGGTTATGGTAGGTAAATGGCCAATGTAGAACTTGGTGCGGTGAACCTGTGATGGTAGTATGATTGTTCCGTGACATTATGAACCTGTTGCAAATGCACCTTTGTATGATATAGAAGATCATTTGATGAATTTCATGAAATAATATCATTTTAATAATGTTTTAATTTTTGTGGTGAGATGATTCAGATGTTCTGTAGTAACTCCATTCTAATGAATGCAATTTTGTCTCTTAATGTCATGGATAACAAGTGGGATGATCTTATTACCACAGCTTGTCCAACCACTCCCTTAAAATTTTCCTTCTATAATTGAGAAACTTTACTAATGGTGGGACTTGTTCTCTTCAATCCTCTAGGTTATGATCAATTTGGAATTTCAAGAAAAGGATCTGAAGACACTTCAGATGAACATTGCACCATCTTCTATGACAAGGAGAAGGTAGCAGGTCATTTCCAATTTACCAAACGCGGTTTAATTTTTTATTTTTTCTTTCCCTAAGTAGTTTAATTGATCATCTTTAATTCGTTTCTTTTATCAAGTGAAGGTGGAATTGCTAGAAGGTGGAACATTCTGGTTGTCGGAGTCGCCTTCAGTTCCTGGAAGTATATCATGGGGGTCTGAAGTTCCATGTATTGCAACATGGGCAATATCCTTTTTACATTGATGTGCCCGCTTAATATTATGTTTCAATGGGCTGTGTTTCTGATAAGAAGATTGTCTTAATCTCTGTTTTCTTGACCAAATGTCTACACATTCCAACTTAGAGGAGTTGAACCACCAGGTTTTTCATTTCAGATAGTAAATACAAACTTGGATCAATTCAGCCCTCGTGCTCGCAGGCGAAGTGCTTTACTCACATGGCAGCACATTGCGTCCTTGCCTCCCAGCTTGGCGGTTGTATACTGTGGAGGATTTAACACTCAGAAGGAATCAACTACAGGGCGTTTTCTTCTTGGGAGATCAAGGTATCATGTGCCACATAGATATTAATATGCTAGACTTATCATGTTATTGCACTTTAGACAAATTAAAATGTGAAAATGTAGCTTCCAGTATCAACATTACCATGAGAATGGAAAACACTAAACCATTATCTATAGAAAACTAGATATGGGAAATGGATTCAGGGAACTGTTTACTGCTCTCATGTTTAGGGTATTTATACTCTTTTAAAAAATGTGAAAGCGTAGCTTTCAGTATCAACATTAACATGAAAAAGGAAAACACTAAACCATTATCTATAGAAAAGTATATCTGGGAACTGTTTACTGCTCCCATGTTTAGGGTATTTATACTCTTTTAAAAAATGTGAAAGTGTAGCTTTCAGTATCAACATTACCATGAAAAAGGAAAACACTAAACCATTATCTATAGAAAAGTAGATCTGGGAAATGGATTCAGGGAACTGTTTACTGCTCTCATGTTTAGGGTATTTATACTCTTTTATAAAAGTTTATGCTTATTCTAGGAGAATCTCCATGCAAGTGTGTTTGTTGTTTGATGCCGCATTCCAGTACATGGGCCTGCCATGCCTGCCTGTTTCATTGCATTTTATGCAAAACTTCATGTTCAATACCATTCCATGATTTGATAAACAACTCCACTGATACTAATTTCAACTAAAAAACAAAAAAATAGGAATGCATGGATGCTATTGGCTAAGCTATTATTATCATGATATTGATGCTATGCTACTCTCGCTGAATTAATGCATGAATGCTTACAGATGAGTCTCCTGCTTTCATGGAAAAAACTTCTTACAAGCACTTCCATTCTTTTTTCTTCACCCCCCACCCCCAAAACCGGGTTCAAGCACCTGCATTCATTTTAATTAGATATATATGTATATATTTCACATTCTACATTAGTAGTGGGAGTTTTCTGATATTACTTTTTGTTTATTCTTTTCCATAGTACTAGTACCTAACATAACCTTCATAATAGAACAGGGAATATATTTCATTCTTTTTCTGATAGGGGACTGACTAGATAGTCATGGTTGTGCTCACTACCCTGCCTACAGAGAGCATGGAGTTGTTGGTGATATGAGGGATGCATGGCCAAATGCTCGGGTGAGGAAAAATGTTTCTCTTATACGCACTTATCACGGCTTCAAAGGTACTGCATTTTCATTGTTTATACTGCTTTAGGGTGCATTAGAGCCTGACGAGCTAGCCTTACTCCATATGCATCTGATTCTGTTAGGTGACAAGCAGGGAGCCCTTGAATTTCTCAAGTTGATTTTCAGAGCTCTTTGCCTCTGCTGGGATCGTCAAACTCAGGATCTACATGTGGACTGGATTCTTTTTAGAGGCAGATCCTTGATTCCTGTTTCATGTGAAGTGGTCAGTGACAACATTGATGGGCATTATCCATCCTCTCACTATCCAATATTTGCTGAGTTTATGCTTCCTCGTAGCGTGAGATTGGTTGAACCACCTAATCAAGATGGAAATTGAACTCTTTATTTTGACCCCACCCCTTTTTTCCATATATTTTCTTGGTCATTAGATATTAGTTCTTCAGATCTGTCAAGCTGTTTCAAGTTTAATTGTTTCCACTTTTTCAATGATTTCTTATGAGATATATCATGGAGGCTCTCAAAATGTCGAAATGAAGGGTGTTGGTGCTTTGAAAACAGTGATTTTTCTTTTGAATGTATCAAAAATCACATAACCTATGCCGTAGTGAGTAGATTTGTGAAGTTTTCCTCCTTGCAGTTGGAAATTCAAACAACAATTCATTGGTGTGCCCCCAAAAAAAAAATATCTTTTGCATTCATGTATTTATGAAATACTTTGTTTTTTATTTGTTATTTTCGGGGTTTGGTTCTATCTTGTTGAATCTAAAGCTATTCTCATTAACTTGCCCAGTGTATGTAGATATCGTGTTTACGGCTAACCCATGGCAAAATTGGACACCCTTTAAAAAATATTTTCATGGATTTTCATATGCATCTGATTACCTATAAAGAGATCATGGAACCATCGTACGTGACATTGTCTGCAAAACATTGTTTTAGCTACACTTTTCGTACACCTTAAGCTTTTGGAGCAGTAAAATAGGATGAGTGGGCAATAGAGTGAGCTAGAATGCACACGTATGCTTGTCTGACTTATTGTGGGTTGAGACAAGGGCATGTTGATGTTATAAATAGTTATGTTACATCCTTTGCGGACATCAATATGGTGAAACCTACTTTCTTATGTTACTTTGCCTGCTCTACACTCATGCAATGTGGTTGCGCAGTTTCAGGAAAATTATTAAAGAAACCAATGTCAATTATGCTGCCCTTTTGGGGAAAGTTTCATTTTCTTTCTACAGTGAAAGTGATACTACCATTTGACTTCAGTTAGTTTTTTTTTTTTTTTGGAACTCGGCACTTCCTTGGGCAGGGCCTTTGGACCCAACCCAACCTACAAACCGACTTGGGTGGGGCCCTTTGGACCCACCCCAACCTACATACCGACGATGACAGACTTCAAAAAAACCTTGTTGCTTGATTGGTGGCTACATTAGCTGGTAATTGTTCATGTAGTAACTCAGCTTTGAAGCCTATCCGACAAAAAACAATACATTTATGCATGTAAATAACAACAATGAGTATTTTAGGTCTCATTCCACTCGTATCTGTACAGACTGGAGTATGGAGAGTTGTTAAACTCCTCAGAAAGGAATTGAAAGTTTCTGACCATGGTTGTTTAGCTTTTATTTGGTAGGAAAGAAAATCTCCAACTCTGGTTGTGATTTCTATGGCAATTTCTGGATTCTTATGTGTCGCAGACAATATCAAATAGTAAAAGAAAGAGCATCTTGCATTCTCTTACTCAATCAAAATGTTCTATCAATTGGTCCCTATTCAATCACGCCTCTCTATCTACTAAGAGTAAGAGGTGCACATGTTGATAGGAATACGCAAAGACCTTGTACATGGCAGCATTCTTGGCAATCAGACCATAATCCGTACTGCACGATAAACTGTTCAAAAAAGCCCCAAAATACTTTATATACCTACTCTTCAAAAAAGCCCCAAAATACTTTATATACCTACCAGCAACTTCAACTTCCATAGAAAACTTCTCAATCCATATGTTATTAAAAATAAAAGACTCACCCACTCCTCAAACTTCTCACCAGGTTGCTGTTACAATTGGACCTATTTATAGTAATTGGACAATAATTAAAATTTGGTTTCCAAAACTCTCCACAAAATATATATACATATATACAAACTCTCTATTCTTCTATAATCTTCTATAATTATCAATTTTTACAAACTTATTATAACAAAAGTCTTTTATATTATTAAAATGAAAACAAGAGAGGAGAAGAGAATAGAATAGAATAGAAGAGAAATAACATATCAAAATTTTTTATTATTATTTATATAAAAAGTATTAGTATTTGTATTTTTCGTTTTGGTTTTTTTAAGCCTAAATTTTTTTAATCTTTTTCTTTAAAAGTCATTTTTCAATTCGTTTAGGATTTCAAATTGGAATTGGAAAAAGAATTTGATTGTAATTAAAATGGAATTTTATTATTGTCATTTGGAATAAATTGAAATTTGAATAGGTTTTGTATTAGTATTTTAGAAACAGAGATGTGACACCTCTGAGCATATATATACAGTTACTAAAAATACTGTATATATACGTGTACGGAGATAATTAATTTTTCTTGTTTAAAAAATGATAAAAGAAAATAAGGCATAAAAAAAATCAAAAAGAAAAAATACAAATACGAATATGCTCGGATATAACATTATTTTTATATAATAAAATGAGATTTGAAATTGGAATTGAAAAAAGAAGTTGATTGTAATTAAAATGGAATTCTATTACTGCCATTTGAAATAAACTAAAATTTGATAAGAAATAGATTTTATACTATTTTAGAATAAGAGACGTGACAGTTGCAAGCCTGGTTAGTAAAATAAGGCACAAAAATAGGTGTTATAGAATTACGGATATAATTGATTTTTCTTGTTTCAAAATAGGATTAAAAAATAAATAGGCATAAAAAAAACTAAAACGAAAATACTAATACAAATTCCACTACACATGTTATTTCTCTTCTGTTATCTTGTTTTCACTTTAATAATATAAAAGACCTTTGTTGAAGAGTTTGTAAAAATTAATAAATTAGAGAAGATTATAGAATAGTAGTGGCTTTGTATATATGTGTATATATTTTTGTGGAGAGTTTTGGAAACCTTTGGAAGATTATATATAGAAGGCTATTTTATTTTAATTATTATTATTATAATATAAACATTTGGACTAACCTTTTTTTTTATTTTTTTTTATTTTAAATCCAAATCATTAAATTGGATAGTGGAAATTGAAAAAAAAAAAACCAGGAAATGGAATGTTTTTTTAACACTTGCTAAGTTTAGTTAGCCCCCAATAATTTAGAACTTGTAATCAAATCCTCCTTAATAGTTCTATAAAAACCGCTACAAGTTTTTTTCGGGTGATGAGCTGATTCAACAATTAAGCCCAAGAAGACACTACCAATTGAAAATGATTATTTAAAAACTCAATTTTGCCCCTAGAATTCTTACAAAAATATTTTGGTCCATACACTGTAATTGTAAAAGTAGAATGTTATTATTGTCATTTCAGGCAAACATGAGTATTCGGTTTTGAAAGAATGGTTTTGAAAGAACAGGACAAGTTCTCGTCATTTAGGGGTACCCAAATATATTTGTGGTGTGTCGGTGCAGTGAGCTCCCTTTCTACGATATTCGTGGTCACTCATTGGAATCTTTCTTTGATGGGATGTGAGACTGAGCTGATCAGGACCCTTCAACCGTCCAGCTCATTGCTTCATCTTAAAACTTTTACAACATTTGACTCCAGTGTTTCTCGGTTAAACCACTCTAGTATTTGTTTCATTTTAAATGTTATCTTCAAAAATCATATTTTACAAACAAGTGAATTGCAGTTTTTAAAACAGTATTTAAAGTGGGGGCGAGGGTAATACTATTTGTCAACCAAGTATCGGGATAATAATAAGATTTTGCTTAGGAATTCGAAGAACTACATTATTTAACAACCATTAAACCAACTCCACTACTAATGCTAGATTTTAAATGGATTATGATTCTTACTCCCCATCATTTCAACCGAAATTGTGGGCCAGTATAAAATATTAATTATTGTTCATAATAAATTAGAGATTGCTGCTGTTGCTTGATTTTTTTATTTTTATATTTTTAAGTCACACCCATTATTCATATTAATAATTGATTAGTACTATACAAGAAATTAGATCCTTTTGTTGGCATTTGGCACTATAGTTATGTTTACACTTGCACGTACTGGAGAGAGTAATTATACTATTATATTATTAAACCGATTTAAGGTACGACCTCATTGTCATTAGGAAAATGCTTATAAAAAATATTTAACACTTTGAAGAATGAGATATATGAATGGTATTTGCCAAATAACATTGCCTCCGACAATCCGAAACCCATACTACTATTACAATTCATGTTTCAATGTATAATTTGATTACAAATATTAGGGGATGCACAATCGAATTTGTTCAAATTAGACCTCTAAATTTTGAAATACAATAGACATAAAATTTGTGATCCGATTTGATCTCGGTGGATGGTTTATTCTGGGCAGCAAATGCCACTTACTATTTCAATGAAACAAATTTATTCATTAGCATAACTGAAGTTAAAGAGGGTACTACGGTTAAGAAATTAAAACCTAAATTTCCTAAACATAGTTATTCAATAAAAAGACTTACTTGTCATACATTGGAGAGATAGTCTAATCTCATGGTTTTTAAAATTAAAAAAAAAAAAAATTTCCTAAAGTTCGTTTGGTTAGCGTGAAGTAGGTAGAAAGGAAAAGAAACGGAAAAGAAATTTTATTTTTGGGAGTTTGGTTACTTAGAAAGAATTATAAAATTAATATGTTACTTTTGCATGACAATTTTTATCCCAGAGTTGCCATTTAATGTTTCTTAAAGGGGGCTTAAAAAAAGATATATTTAATAATTTAATAAAATACGAGTATGTTATCATAAATGAACTATATTCTACATATAAATATAAATAATTATTATTGAAAACACAAAATAAAAAAATCTGGCAACTTAAATGCAGTCCTTCTTAGTTTTTCTAATTCAAATATGAATATAAATAATAATAATAATAATAATAATAATAATAATAATTAATAATCCATTATTTTATAATAAAACATGAGTATGTTATAATAAATGAATTATATTCTACATATAAATATAAATAATTATTATTGAAAACAAAAAATAAAAAGAATCTGACAGCTAAAATGTAGTCCTCCTTACTTTGTCTAATTTAAATATAAATATAAATAATAATAATAATTATTATTAATCCATTATTTTCCTATTTAATTGCTAAAAATTAATATAAATAATTGGGTGTAAAGATGATTCATCCAACACAAAATTAATTAATTTTTTAATATTTTAAATCATGAGGGTAGTTTTGGTAAGTAAATCATTTTCTTTTCCCTTTCATGCTATCCAAACTAATAAAATAATATTTTCCCTAACTTTCTTAAAATTTTTGCTTGCTAATCAAATGTATGCAGGAAACTAAATTTTCCTTTATTTCACTTCACTTTCTTTCGCTTTCACTTTCCATCATAAATTTCCGTCTAATCAAACGGACCCTAAATGGAAATATAAGTAGATAGATACGATTGTATATATATATATATATATATATATATATATATAGTAGTGAGGGAGTATGGGACAAAAAAATAACTTCACTTAGGTTTTCAATTTTGTATAACTCTTATTTATGAATTCATTATCAAAATTGTAAAGATTGTATCACGTGTGTGTATATATTAAATTTACACATTCATTTATTTTTAGTGAAAATTTTGCAGCAACTTGATTCATACATGCTATTTTAGAAATATCACTAGACTGCAATTTTAGTACGATTCCAAATGTGTTATCAATTAAACCAGCAGTATTAAATTGCGAAGCATATTTTAAAATTTTGAAGAATGGAAGGGGTTTGAGTGCAATTGTGAAAAGTATAAATTCGTCCTTTTCTATGATGGAAATGTGTTTTAATGCAATTTATACCATAAAAATGGTGACAACTGACAACCGATACCATTTTTGATCTAATCTCAACCGTCCATCACGTCTACTTCTAAATAAATAAAAATTGGCTTTTATATATCAACTGTTGAACATTACACCTCTCCCTTGCAATCCCCAATTCATTGCAGGCTCTTCCTCGTTGGTTCCGTGCTATTAAATCCCAAAAACCAAAGATAGAGAGAGAGAGAACACAATCTCTGGATCTAGATCTCCGCTAAGGTTTTCTCTCTCCTCCTGTAAGTGCAATGGCGGTTCGAACGCCTCTCTCATTGCATCTTTGGATCTCGGTTTCTCTTCTGCTCTTCATCCATGGACACTGCTTCTACCTTCCTGGTGTTGCTCCCCAAGATTTCCATAAGGTACTTTACATACACATACACGCATACACACATACATGTGTATGTATACTCTAGAGTTTGATGTCGTTGATTTGGTGCTTTGATAGTTTCTCTGTTTTGTGGCTGCGTAATCTTGTTGCTTAGTTGATTATTTCCTTAGATCTGTGTTAGTTATGGTCTTCGGCAACTAAAGTGTTAAATGTGGTCTCTTGCTCCTCAATTCATTGCGATCCATTCACGGAGTGACTTATTTACTTCTGGATTTGATGAGTTGGTATACTGTATACATATACTTGCACATTATGTGCTAAATGTTCTTCACAGAACTTAGTATTATTGATAGATATGATATATCTGGTGTATTGAATTCTTTGTGCTTGTGGATGAGAGTGTGTGACATATCCATGTCTTATTCGAACATTGGTGCTTGTGCTGCCATGTTCCTGGATTCTGAGTAATTAACCGATAGGATATAAGTTGCTTCCGTTCGTGCTTGTAGAGGAAGTTGTGATCTAACCTACTGAGTTGATTCTCTAGTAGGAAGACCAGTAACGTTGACATTTGTATGTGGGCTCCTTGTGTTCTATAATGGGGTCAAGCTACCAGGGGGCTATTTTTGTGATTTGGATTATTTATCCTCCCTTTCAGCTGCTTTTGGGTTTATTCCGAGTCTTTACTATGAAAATTATGCACAAGATGGTGTAAAAATTTCAAGTATTTGGCTGAGTAGTGATGAATTGGTAAATCGGTTGGGTCATGCAACTTCATGATAAACAAAATAGGGAATATTATTCCTTTTACTTTTCAATTTTGTGGGTTGCAGAAAGAACATTACTGGAAGAGAGTTCTCAGACTCTACAAATTGTTATTTATTATTCCTCGAATCCGGAGAAAGCATGGATTTGCATTAGGTTATAAGACCCATCCCTGCTTAAGCAATCTTAAGTAAGGTTGTCAGGATCAGGATTCTATGTAGGATCGATGGGGGTTTGGGTTTCTAAGGATCGGGATCGGGATCGTAGGATCGGATCGATGATAGTAAGATTCTAAAAACCAGTAGAAAAACAACTCAAACTAACTTTTAAAATAAAATATCTCTAAAATAAATGAGGACAAGCTCTTAACAGCTTAGGTGGTCACTTTACAAGTTCTGTTTTCCTCCCTGATTTTTGCAATATATGTTTGGTCAAGTGGGATCTTTTTTTCTATTTTTTGGTGTTAAGTAGTAGTATGAAGAAAAGAAAGCTTTGAATCTACTTTTCATGGATAAAGAATCAAGATCCTTACCTCATGGACCTCTCCCAATAAAGAAAGAGTGAGCCCTCACTCATATTACGGGCCTGCCCAACCATGTTGCACAAGTTCATCCTCTGGGATCTCGTGAATAGATGGAGGGTGTGTGCATATATAGTGAGATCAGAGACTACCTTCGACGGAAAAGGGAAAAAACGAGCAAACATTCTCTGCATGAATTTGAAGAACATTTTACTAACTTCATTACCATGTCTGCCTCTTACTCACAATCAAGTAAAGAACAATAGTAAATATGTACAAACAATTAATGGAGATAAAGAATGGTTCCCAGGAAAGTCAGTAATTTGGCACCTGCTTTCGTAATTATGTGAATTATTTCATTCTCTCAACCTCGTTGATGGGCCAATGTTTACCCTTCCGCTTGAGCATATCATTATTTTTCCTACTAAATTTTGTTTGACTTGAATATCATCTGTTTTATTTTTATTTTAATTTTCTTGTCACTGATGTGAAATATAATGTTAATGAATTCACTACGTTGCTAAAAATGTGAAACAAAATTCTATGTGACTTGGACAATGAAAAGCTCATAGAAACTGAAAATTTTGTGTTGTGGTTATGCGGCCGAAACTAGTGTATCAACTTGAGAGTATCCTGGTCTTAGTCATGCCTGAATACTCAAGTATGCAGAATTTATGAAGTTATATATGGACAAACACACACAAAGTCATGTTGCTGTTTTAAAGCTCACAAAATTCCATGTGTGCTTTTTATTGTATTTGCACCCTCATTAGGGTGACAGGTTTTTTGTTGTTCAACCTCAGTGGTGTGTCCTATGGATGCATACTGTATTAACTATATTTCTTGTAGTCTTTTTGAGTTTGTTATCAGTTAGCATTTGAGCTATTATGAATTTATTTTTCAAAGCTATGGTAACTTTTATGTCTATTTGGTGCAGGCGGATCTTTTGAAGGTGAAAGTGAACAAACTGACTTCTACCAAAACACAGCTTCCTTACTCATACTATTCACTTAATTACTGCCGACCAGAGAGCATTGTTGATAATGCAGAAAATCTTGGGGAAGTTCTTCGTGGTGATCGTATTGAAAATTCTCCTTATACGGTTAGCATATTTTCTCAGCTGATCTTCTTCTATGCCTTTTTACTATTTCTTGTTGCTGTGTTTCTTACTGAAGTTCTCTATTTCAGTTCAAAATGCGAGTACCTCAAATGTGCAATGTTGTATGTCGTGTTACACTTAATGCAAAAACAGCCAAAGAATTTAAAGAAAAGATAAGTGACGAGTATCGGGTGAACATGTGAGGCTTCTTCTGATGGCATCTTATAATTGACTTCTAATATCCTAATATCCTTGCAGATTGTGTATTGTTTTCAAGTTTATTACAAATTTTATCTTTGTTTGTTGTGTGGCAGGATATTGGATAATCTTCCTCTGGTTGTTCCTCTACAAAGACTAGATCAGGAATCTTCCACTGTGTATCAACATGGCTTTCATGTGGGTCTCAAAGGACAGTATTCTGGTGTAAGTACCAAGCAGTTGTCTCTTTCACTCACGGTTACAAACTATTAAAAACTGTCATGTCTATGCAAGAAGAAAAGTTTTGATATATACATGTGTGTGTGTATATATATATATTATATTCTAAATCTAATTATTTGCAGAGCAAGGAGGAAAAGTATTTTATCCACAACCACTTAACTTTCACAGTCAAGTTTCACAATGACATACAAACAGACTCTGCAAGGATTGTAGGATTTGAAGTCAAACCATTCAGGTCAGACATCACATTTCCTTCTCTTATTGTGCTCTCAATTGGTGCTGATACGTCTTTTGAGTGGCTTTATGCCTGTACTTCATCTGGATTGTTTTGGTGGAATCAGTGTTAAACATGAATATGAAGGCGAATGGAGTGACAAGACCCGTTTAACAACCTGTGATCCCCACGCTAAACGCACTGTAACCAGCTCTGAATCTCCACAAGAGGTCGAAGATAAGAAGGAAATTATTTTCACATATGATGTTGAGTTCCAAGTAAGTCCCATTATCTCACAGTGGAGGAACAACTTCACTGTTGTTGTTTTCATGTTGTGCGTTATGATTTTCATGCCCCTTTATATAACCGTTGTAGGAGAGTGATGTGAAGTGGGCATCTCGATGGGATACCTACCTTCTGATGGCCGATGATCAAATTCACTGGTTCTCAATTGTCAATTCATTGATGATTGTCCTTTTTCTCTCGGGAATGGTGGCTATGATCATGTTGAGGACACTGTACCGAGACATATCCAAGTACAACCAGTTAGAGACTCAGGAAGAAGCCCAAGAGGAGACAGGGTGGAAACTGGTTCATGGGGATGTTTTCAGACCACCTACAAATTCAGATCTCCTTTGTGTTTATGTTGGGACAGGTGTGCAGTTTTTTGGGATGATATTCGTCACCATGATCTTCGCCCTCCTTGGATTCCTCTCCCCTTCAAACCGAGGTGGATTGATGACGGCCATGCTTTTACTGTGGGTCTTCATGGGCCTGTTTGCTGGATATTCTGCTGCCCGGCTCTTCAAGATGTTCAAAGGAACAGAATGGAAGAAAATCACTCTAAGAACGGCTTTCATGTTCCCTGCATCTGTCTTTGCCATTTTCTTTATCTTGAATGCTCTAATTTGGGGTGAGAAATCTTCGGGGGCAGTGCCATTTGGAACCATGTTTGCTTTGGTATTTTTATGGTTTGGCATCTCTGTTCCCCTTGTTTTTGTGGGTGGTTACTTAGGGTTTAAGAAGCCAACAATTGAGGATCCCGTGAAAACCAACAAAATTCCAAGGCAGATACCTGAGCAGGCGTGGTACATGAACCCAGTTTTCTCAATCCTCATTGGTGGTGTACTCCCATTTGGAGCTGTATTTATTGAGTTGTTTTTCATACTCACCTCCATCTGGTTGCATCAATTCTATTACATTTTTGGTTTCCTCTTCATTGTCTTCGTCATCCTATTGGTCACTTGTGCCGAGATCACAATTGTGCTTTGCTATTTCCAGTTGTGCAGTGAGGACTACCAATGGTGGTGGAGGTCATACCTGACATCAGGATCCTCAGCCCTTTACCTTTTCCTCTATGCTGCCTTCTACTTTTTCACAAAGCTTGAGATCACGAAGCCTGTGTCTGGCATGTTGTACTTCGGTTACATGCTGATTGTCTCATATGCTTTCTTCGTGCTCACTGGTACAATTGGTTTCTATGCGTGCTTCTGGTTCACAAGGCTCATCTACTCATCAGTGAAGATCGATTAAGCGATGTGATCTGAAGGTAAATGGTTGGTTTCTATCTCGATGAAGCTCAAACTCGCCTTGGATTGGATTGGAAATGTAGGTTGCCCTTGTTACTTCTTGAGACACCATTGGGGTTCAGTTTTAAATCATAAATCATAGTAATTTTTTTTATCTTTTTTATCTGTCTTCTCAATACATGTTATTTGGAAGTTGTATTTCTCCATTTTGTTTTGTTGTCTTTTTACATTTCCACTTTGCTTTGTAATGAGACAATTGAGAGGAAGCTCGAGCAATTTCTCTGCCCTCAATAGTCTATTTTTAAAATGTTGAAAGGAATTCTTGTACTAAAAGTTTATAGTTAATATATTACTTGTGCAATTCATTTATCTTGTTACTGTTAAATCTCATATTTGAAGGAGAAATAGCGGTTCTGATAGGTTGTGGGCAAAATTGGAAGAGGGAGGTTAAATATGGTGCTTCTGATGGTTTGGGTATAATACGGATCAGCATTGTCTGCACATAGAACAACTCAATATGGATCGACGTTTTGTTATACATAAATCAATACACGTTGTTCTCGAATGTGGAGCGCGTATACTGTTGCTTTTATAGTGAAGCCATGAGAGTTCATTGCCTGTCTAGGACCATTACACAAATCATTCTATCAATTGTGGAAATGTATGTGGAACATTTCGTAGCATACTAACTGGCTTAATCATTATGTTTTTGTTGGGTAGACACTTTTTTCCACGGGAAATATTAAACATGAACCGAACATGAAATTCCTAACAACTAAATAATGATGTCAAATGTCATGAAATTGTTCCGTGGTATCTAAATTTGATAGTTCTAAAGAGCTCTGTAGTTGACACAAAGCAAGATGGAAACGTAAGCTTGCACATAAAGCAATACTACTCACAACTTTGATCCATGTATTGTGTGGTACATTGTGTTGGCCCTTACGAGCAAGTAAAATCAGTAGTACAGTGATACCAAATTTTAAAGTAGTAATTAGACACAATTAATCAGCATCAGCAGTGAAATCGGGTTCTGGGGGCTTCTGTAGTTTCACCAGTTCTCTAGCACTCTTAAGATTCCGATTCCTATGAACTCCACGAAGAGCATTTGCTGCAAATCTAGACGCTAAGAAGGTGGCACCAAGGCTATATGACCCCCCACCAGAATTGTTGCTGGCCCCGGCCAATCCTTCTGCTTCTTCTTCTTCCTTTCGGCGAAGTTCCATAATCTTCCTTTTAGAATATCGGCGCCATGCCGCTTGGATAAAACAAGCAGCCCATGTCCTCCACTGCTGTGAATAAAAACGGAAGGTGTGCTGAACCTGTCGACTGTGGAGGCGCCTGAACTGACTGGCAACAAATTTCAATTCTTCAGCTATTAAGGCAAAAGCCTCCACTTCTGTCAAAGCCTTCACAGTACGAGTAGAAGATGGTAGGTTAGCACCAGATTTGGGGTCCAGTGCCCAGGTAAGAAGCTCCTCTCCACAAAAATCCCCTTCTTTCAGCAAACTGCGGTTGAAAAACCCACTTCTACCACCGTCAGTGGTTACACTCTCAAGACGACCACGTATAATGAAGAGCATCTCGTCAACTGGATCTCCTTCTCGAACTATATAAGTATTCTCCGTGTATAAACACGGTTTCAGCCGCTCACAAATGGCATCAAGCAACCTTTCATCCATATTCTCAAACAAAGGAACCTGCAAAACCACCAAGATATTGATCAACAATAGAGGAATTGATAGGACTCCAAATTTATTGATTAAAGTTGCCTGGGAAAGCCAAATGGTACGGGATCCCATGAGAGGCGGGGGAAACCATTATTCTACAGTTAAAAGAAATTAATGTATGAGAAAAGACAGATGTTAACCAGAAAATGCCAAAAACAGCACAAGGAAAAGTTTATAAATTGGATGGTCCAGAATATTCCGATTAAGTTTTCACAAGGCATGCATCTCCATGACATAATGACAGCTTTCGGATTATTTACCATTAAAAAATCAATCAGGAATAGGAGACTTAGCGACGCACTGGTCAAATGAGGAAGACTAGTTATCATAGTCTTCAGAGATGCAGAGGGCAACCAAAACTAACATGTGATGAGGTCATTAAAAATTATTTTAAAAAATTACATATCATAGGTGAAATGGCATATAATAGAAATGATTGAGGAAAGATAATTCATATGGCTAACCCCATTCATATGGGATTATAAGGCAAGGATGATAATGATGATGAAATCAATAAGAAAAAATCTAAATATATCTTGATCCAGACTGCTTTGGACAAGCAAAAATTAGGAATATTCAATAATAAATGAACATGGGAAAAGTGATCATTCCTCTCCTCCCGTGTGTTAGTGATGTCAGTAGTAAAAGTGGAGAAGTACACGTACCTTAAATAGTATGAGAATTTCGCAAATCCACCCTCTTAAGTTTCACATTATTTGTATATATTTCAAAATTTGGGTTGTACATGCTCAGATCAAAAGTTGCATATTATATTGTTTCAGCAAATATGTCAAGTTAGAACATACTAACTAGTAACCAAGAAGGTACTAAGAATAAGAAAGAAGAAGAATTACCCTCTTCACCAAGGCCAGACAAAGATGACGCTTTATGTCCCTTCTGAGATCCTTTGGCAGACTCTGAACCAAGTTCTCTTCATCCACTCCACGTGTTTCCAACCACTTGTACTGATCATATCGTCTAACCCTTTCCCGCAGATCTTGTGGCAGCAAGCGATGATGCATCCACTGCTCTGAATCCCGCCTTTTGACTCTCATCTCCTCCAGCCGAATAGTAAGAGATTGAAGATATGTCTGTCACAATAGCAAAAACGCCAAAGATGCGAGCAATAAGACTCTTGTCATTTTGATACTTAAAGTTGCTACTTTCTCCATGGAAAGAAATTAAAAAGAAACATATAATTAATGTTGTTTGCAAGGTCCACTGCCATGAGGTTCACCTTCACCATCCGCAGATAAACATAAAAAGATTCCATGGTCAAAGTTTAAGTTTGCAGTCATGTGTCTAATTCATATATTGGTTCAATTTTATTTTTATTGTTTCTTTTGGCCTTCAATCATATGCAGTTCCTTTCAGACTCTCTAAAAACAATATTCACAAGTTAACATCTTAAACCATATCAATTCAGGCTTTAGAATCCAGTAAGGGCCGAAAGTTAATGCCCGGGCTAACCACCAGCTTCATCTAATAGTCTCTCCAATATGGGGGAGGCGAAGCAGAGTTGAGGTGATGAGTAAAGATATCTGAAATTTTTAATAATTAAATTTAACAGCTGAACCATATAATAAAAAATAATAATAATAATAAATAAATAAATAAAACAACGATCATTTCAATAATTTCAGGAAGTAAAATTAATTTGCAGGTATGGACATCAGTCAGAGATTGATGTTCAAAAGGTATGAACCACCTTATGTTATGCACGCTGATGCTGCCATGAGTTTCTCATCAGCAGGGATCTATACTAAACTTGGAGGATTACTCTCCAAATACAAAAATTATAAAATAAGATGCAACTTCGCTCAAAAAGCTTTAACAACTAAACAGTCTTCAGAAGAAAGAAAGTTCTAATTTACCTGCATGTTGCCAATCAATAAAGCAAAAAGAATGAGCCCAAATATTGCTAGAGCTATGGAAAATATAGACTCTCCAGGATAGGTGCTGGTTTGAAGTCCCTGACCTAGTGTACTGCATAAGGCAAAAGAAAATATAGTTAACCGGTGATTGTTCAATATTTAAACACGTCAAACATTATAATTTTAATTATCATTGTATTCATAAATAAATCAGCTAATAATTGCTTCACAATACTACATCAATATCTGCTAGATATGAAGGTAGGAAATCTACAAAACACGGTAATTAACATTTCTATGGTTTAACAAACATTCAACACAAAAGTAAAAGCTTATATTAGCAACGATAGGTTGATGATACCACCGGGCCCAGGTGTTATACCCTCCACTCCCCAAAGGGGAGGTGAGGGTTCTAGCCCCATAGTCGATATTTGTGAGGGTGTGTGAGTATTTTAACTAACCAAAAAAAAAAAAAAAAAGGATAGGTCGATGTTTTATGCATGTTTGAGTTGATAACCTGAAATCTTACGGGTATGTTCTGAATTATTAGTAAACAACAGGTTGCAGTATGAAATGTCTTAAGTTAAGCATCCGAAAAAGACAGAAGGACTATGAAATGTCTTAGGTTAAGCAATAAAAATTGAGGGTGGATCCATCACGAATTTGAGACAGATATTGTGAAAACTATCATCATTTTTCTAATACAACATAGAAAAGGGCCATTGCTTGATGCAGTAGTCGTGCTCACATGTTCAAATCCTATGAGCAGTCCCTCACAGCACCTTGATTTACAGAAACCACATTAGGACCAACTTTCAAGCATGAAGCAGGATAGAGCATGAATTAGACACGCCCTTGTGATCCAGGCACTTGCACCTGCAACCTTAGATTATGGAGTCGTCAACACATCAATATCATATGACCGGAGTAGACTGATACCACAAGGCGAGGATCAACCAGCGCCCAACAAATTATCAAATAAAAAGAGCATTACGCAGAGACAAAATTAGACTTTGGCATTGTCTATACAGAGTAGTTGATCCCATACTCTAAGTCAAGACCTCCCACTTGCCAGTTCGACTTCTACCATTATACGAGGCAACAGTTATCAACAGATTATAGAATATTGGTACAAATATAAGAATACCCTTCTAAAGACAACTATACTAACTAAAAAAACTTGTCATTAATATCCATAGAGAGGCCATAAAGATGAAACTTAAGTTCTCAAATAAACTAAATTTTAAAAGAACCAAGCATCTAAATTATTTTGAATAATAAAAATTACATTATGAAGTGGGTAAATTACAAACACCTCTAAACTATGCCCATTTCCACTTATTTCCTACGGATTATTACCAGTGAACTAGTTCGACAAACTGAACCCCAAATTATTAGGTTGGAAGTTGGAAAACATTAATTAAAAATATTGCATGTTTTTCCTTGTGGATTTAACACGCCCTTTTCTCTCTTTGAACTCCAGAACCATCTTTCATCTAAATCAAACCAACACCACCATCATCTCCACAATTGGCACCCCTTAACCTACCTCCACCATCTAACATCATAAGTTCATAACCACCATAACCAGCCCATGCACCAACTCAGAGCCGCAAAAATATTGTCCTGCTCTTTGCAATCTGCTTCCTTTTTCTCTCATTCAACTCCCATTTTTCTAAGCTCCTGTGTTTGTTTGCCCCAAATCCAATTACCCCAAAACCAATTACCCGTATAAAAAAATATGACATGTTAGACTCATACATACAGAGAGATTAAACTAAAATCAAACAACACCCATGTCGCTAGTATTCTTAAGAGCACCAAAGAAAATATTATAAGTTCAATTCCAGTTATTTCGATCTCTACAATGGAATTTAAACCAAAAAGTTCTTACATACTTCCCCCCGCAGGGGGCAACTGAGTTGACATGCACCAGTTGAACTTAGAAGCTATTCTCCACTTACCAAATCCTTGGTTGCTTTGGTCACTAGCACAAAACATAACTCAACACAGTGCACACTCTTCCCCACCTGATACAAGAAATAAACAAATTGGGCCCCAACAGGACCACAGAACTCAACCCAAATACCATATCGTACCTCAGCCACAAGCAGAACCAGAGCTGTTTAAACCTTTCATCTATGATTCTAATGGCAAAATCATTCCAATCCCTTCATATGCATAAACAGTCACATTCAAGCCGTAGGAAAATATAGAGAATCCTCCAAATGTATGAAAACCATGTTTCTGCTTTAAAAAAACGTCTTTGCCTTAACCACAACCCACTCTGCTATTGACTGTATTGGCCAAAATGCTTCGAGGTGCAACAGAATTAAATTTAATCTCAATTGGAAAGTACAAAAAAATCAGAGACCAAAAGTTTTGGTTAAGATTGGTCAAAGAAGAATAGTGTAATAAATGAGGCTGCGGATGAAGAAGTCAAGATTGTGCTTGGTTTAAGTGTGGACAGAAATTGAGAAGAACAAGATGGGTTTGGTCTGTTATAATAGGTGGGGAAGGCAATAGTAACAGGAAGGGAGGTGGAAATCAGAGAATGAGAGAGAAACAAAGATAAGCAAGGTCTATCAAGCTTATGATTTATAGTTCAAGAAGTCAATGGAGTGTAAGTCAATAAATAAATAAAATTAAATTAAAAAAACCACTTCAATATCATGTGCAAGTCAGATGATTAACTTCTCTTACTTTTCTTAATGGCAGACTAATGGAAGTGGCACTAATGCTAAAATATTTTTTTATGATAAGTAGCACTAATGCTAAAATATTAACCTGGAAGGGATTGCAGATTTGCAGTCAGGTTTTTTATTTCAAAAATTGAACTGAAAATGTGACATAGTTCAAGAGGTGTCCTTGTACCCTTATGGTAATGGCAGCTAAACCAACACAATCCATCTTACTTTATCTTTCTTTAATTTTAAGAACATATCTTTTGTCAAGATAGTTGGATATGTATAATGTGGGTGCATTTATAATAAAAATATCGAATTTTCCTTTACAATATAGCATTAATGTATTGAATGATTGCATTTCTACAATTTGCACTTTTCTAATCAATTGTTTATATCATATTCTTCAAATCCAAAAGTAAACCTTTGACTCCTCACTTGGTCATACCAATGGTTTTTCTTTTTTTTGGGGGGTTACATACCAAACTGACTCACAAAAAGGAGGGGATAAAAATGACAAACAGAAATCAGACAAGTCACAACTCAATTGAAAGAAGACACAAAATAAACAATTGAACAAAGTCTATCAAGTAACTAGAAACCATATTTTACCTCAAATTCTGCAGCCCCCACCACAGACAATAACAATACTTAGAAAGGAACTTGCTGGATGACACAATGCCAGATGACAAAGCCTGTTTGAAGATTCCAAAATCAAATGGCGGATTATCACCTTCTACAGAGCAAGCTGAATTAAGAACTGAATCACTGATGTTGTGCCAGGCATCAAAACCTGTCATGTCCTGCTTGCCACAATACAAGAAATTTGTCTCGCATGCCGTGTTGTTATTGCAAGCTTTCTGCCAGCATGTATCATTACGTTCTGCGGATAATAGGTACCAGAAAGCCCCAACTATCTGCAAAGGATCAACCAGAAGAAAGAAATGTGTCATTTGGAAGAAGAAAAGGAAATAGCAGAACAAAACAGACCAAAGCAAGTGAAAATTTAATAGAGGACCAAAGCTATATCACGGGCATAACTTGGAGCTTTACCCCAAACCCCAAAAGAACATAATCATTTTAGACTCAAAAAATTCTAGACATCAGGGGCGAGTAATGTTCTACTGGTCATTCATGGGGCAGCTTAAAGCCTCACCCTGAACCCCCAAATTAAATCTAGACCAAACTGAAATTTTAGGTCTTAGAGGATTATAGAGCTGCTTCCTTGCTAGCACAATTAATAGAAAGGTAAAGAGGGAAGGAAAACAAACTCCAAGTGATCCGTATCAATCTGGAAAATGTACTTAATAAGATCTCTATCTATAAAAAATTGGTGGCATTTAGAAAAGAAAAGGGGTTCAAATTAATTTATCAGCATGACAAACACATGTATGGTATGACTGTTGCTAAAGTCAACTGAAAGGCAAGTCAGTTTCCAACAATTGCGGGCTCATATCAACTGTCACTACTAAGGAGATTTACGCTCCCAAGAAGGATCTGCAAAATTGTAATTGCAGACCACCAGCAACACCTACATAGAAAATTCACTACAATAACATGTCCCAATAAATTTTATTTTTGGCATATTTAATTTGACAAAAGCACAACGGAACAAGCAGTTAGAAGTCTTGCCATCTGCCTACTATAGCAAAAAAACAATAAACAAGCAGATATCATAGAATCTCTGAAATCTTCATATATTGCTACGATACCAAGGCATTTACGAAAGACACCAGTTAAAAGTTCCATCCAAGATAAGGTTAAAGGTAAGGCTCATGCACACAGCACACAAACGTATATTACTTGAGCAAGAAAGCTTAAGATAAAACAGCATCGACAAGAATTGGGGTACATGATCTCACACAGCGAAAATGGCCAACCATCTTAAACAGTAACTTACATGACTGGCCAGCATGTACAATAGCAGATAGTAGACAGCTCCAGCCCATGCAGTTTCAGCAAAGACGCCCGCAGTCCTTTTCAGTTCTGAAGTTAAAGGTAAGATTCGGACAAATCGAGGAATATACTGAAGCAAGACAATAAAAAGCAATGCTTGTTTTGTAGCCAGTACATCTGAGCCTTTCGATCTCTGTAGAAATCTCCATACGACAATCTGCACAAATTGAAAAAAAACTGAAAAACTATTCCAACACTGGCATACATCCTAAAAAATCAGCCACTAATCAGTGACAATATTAACTAAACTAAATTAACATATATTTTCGACAACATTCACCAGAGTTTGCATTGTCGAGTAGCAATTAAATAGACCCCAATATTTATCAATGAAGCAATACAACAGAACATGTATCTATCTGTTAATGTAATATTTTCTATCTAAAAATCCTTAACCAAAGCATGCAGAATTACTTCCGGTTAACTCAATTATCAGGGACCACTCTTGATAATGGCCTTTTAATTATTAGAGGGGTATGGGTATGCCTCTCTTTCCTTTGTACTATATTTATAAAATCTTGACACCATTTAGGAAAAAAATAATTATAATTGCCAACTTCATTAGGATGGTTGTGTTGTAATGCAGATAGATAGCAATCAGATATCTAAAACACCAAAATTTCTTCTGCCCCAGAGTTATTCCTGTTAAAATGTATATTGGTTCATGAAACGTTACGATATTATTTCCTGCTAAAGAAATTTAAGATTGAAGAAAAACCAATGGCACCAGTGAACACACATACAGTCAGGCCTAAAGAAAATAATAAAGGAAATGATTGATATAATTTAATTGAGAATTAGAAGCATCTACAATATAAATAAATATACTTCTTCAAACTGTCTGCCTAAACAATCATAAAGTACAATGGCGAAAGGTAATTTTTTGTTTAACAAAAATCTCTCTAATGGTCTTTTTTACTTGGTTAAAGAAAAGATGAAGCGTGTGGCCTAGCCAATACAAATTCAAGAAATCACTGGAGAAAGATGGAGCCAGGAATCAATAGGCTAATCTACACTCACACACACACACAAATATAAATATATATATATAAGGAATCTTTATAATTGCAAAAATACTAAAAGAGAATGTGATAGATATGATATTAGTATAGTCAGACGAGATATGTGCACCCTCTACATCGTGGATACCTACTTGAGGAACACACTGTAATATTTTGGGAGTGCAGGACACTAATCCCAGTACTAGTTAGATACACCCTGCATGTATCTTAAAATTCAACCATTAACAATTTGAACACATCGAGAAATGCCTAGGAAATACCTGATATGTTTTAATTTAAATACAACAAGGTCTGAAACATGTTTTAGAAAATGGGGGTTTATTGAGAAGTAATTGAAGTCATGGATGTGTGGACTGTTCAAAGTCTTCCCATCCGGCTTATTTGCATAGGAGATATCATTTACTTGAAACTGCTCGTTCTCAATGCTTGAGCGTGCGCGCGCACACACACACACACGGAGAGAGAGAGGAGGAGGAACCCCTGGCTTATACTGTATGATATTCTTTAGCAAATAAGTTGACAGCCAGCACCACTCAAGTTGCAGACGGAATATCTTATTCATGATAGCATTTCTAATGATTCTTTTGGAAAGTTGTTGGGAGATATCATGTGTACACCGACTCCACTCCCATTGGTGCTCTATACTTTATATTAAATTTTATCCATCAAAAAAAGAAAAGTACATGTGATTATTGATCATAATGATTATGAGTCTAGAAATCTTCTATAGATTGATTGAGATGTAACAATTATACTAAATTGTGGAAATATATAAAGATTTTTATTCTATTTTTTTATTGGGTGATCCAGTCATGTCATATCCTTATCTAAAATGAGTGTGATACTACACTGGATATGGCTGCTGTAGAAATTTTAAGAAAATGAAAAGCCTGCTAAAGCAGATATCATAGTTAGTGGTGTGTTAAAAACGTCTACAGACAAAAAACTGTGGATAATTGTAAAAGAAACAATAAACAAAAATTATATACAAAAAAAGCATCAAAGGAAAAGGAATATTTCATGGTTCTAGTAGTAGAAAATAGAGTTGCATGTTCCAAAATGCCAATTTTAAAAAAACAAACATCTATTTGATTGTGAGAAACATTGAAACAAGGCTCATGACGCCTGAAATAGCAACAAACAAATGAACCAAGACAAAAATACCCCAAACCTGTGGCAGGGGAAGAACAGCAAGGAAATCGATGATAAAATAGCACCGCAAGTATCGCTTAGCTATTTGCCCAGGATCTATCACAAGTTCACCTCGTCCAAAAACCCGAGATGATGGGGCAATGTAGGCCGTCCGGAATTGGAGAACCATGTGAAGAAGATAGAAAGCATCAACGATTGTCCGCAGTGTTGTTGCTATGGTTGCTAACTTCCGATCTATCCCTAGACAATTTAATGATGGATCGAAAACTGGAAGATAGAAAAACAAAGGATCCACAGATACTGCCAGAATACATGATATGACAAAAAGTTTATTCCACAGTTGAAGGAATTTGTCTTGAGGATCAAATATTTTTTTCTCTGACACTTTAAGATCTTCAGGAAATACTGCCCGAGAAACCCCAAATCCAAGTGATCGACCAATCGACTTAAGTCCTTCAGATCCTTTTCTCACTCCTCTCTTAAAAGATTTAGATGGTGTATTAGCTGCATGACTGGCATGAGTTAGGCCCTCAATATTAAATCCACATTTGGTCATTCCGGATGAAGAAGATGGTGATGATAACCTAGAGTCCAAATCGTCCAACCTAAAAAATACAGAGACCAGCATACGCAAAATTAGAAGCCATCTCCTGAAGCACCCAAGGAAAGAGCCATCTACCATTGGAACCAACCAGAGATATTAAAGAACACATACATTCTGAAGCCTCTTTTTAAGATAAAATTATTGAAAAGTGGTAAGAAAATCAGAGTAAGAAATTTTCCTGCACAAAATGTCTACTCAGATGGCTGCCCTGGAAATGTACTTACATCATCGACGAGGCTTTAATTAAGCAAAGATATTCATGTCTAATTTCACACAGAAAGTCATAGATATCATTAAAGATAAGTGATTCAATAAAATTAAAATTCAGCAGCTTGAGCACACATTCAAATCCTTTGTGGAATTAGAAAAGTTTCCTCAAGATACATTAAATTTACATACATATATACATTCACCAACACTAGTTTGTGCGTATATAATATAAATATAGAGGCCATTTACATTATGAAAAGTTTGACATAAAATAATACAAAAAATCGTCAAAATTTGATAACTCATCACTATTAATTCCTTTTTTTTTTTCTTACTTGGTAATCACTATTAATTCCTTGCAATGGAACGTGGCCCAATTTTATGCCTTTAAATATTCACCAGGCAACTACCTGCGGGATGCATTACTTTTAAACCCTAAAAGTTTTAACACAGACTGATGCCCACCACTGGGATACTTGGCATGTAATTACTTTACCACAATAGAATAACTGTTTGGATACACTAGCACAGATGCTCAGCTACTTCAGTTGATTTAAGTATGGAACTTAAAGCTTATATAACTGAATTGAGTGAGTCAAAGATACATAAAGAAAATCTTAAACTGTTTTAGAATAAAAGGCCAGCATCACGAAAACAACAACAACAACAATAATAACAACGACAAAACATTAAGAAGGATATAAATGTGTTTAAAATTTTTTTAAAATTTGAAGCATTATTCACTATACCTTAAGTTTATAGGGAAAAGAGGTCAGAGTGGGCATCTATTTTTCCTCTTCTTCTTTATTCTTTCTTTTAAGAATGAAAAGGAAAGAGAATACACAATTATTCTCAGAAAGACCATTAATTTCCATAAGTGTTTAAAAGACTAGTAAGTCCACTTTCTGTGAACTATTCAAAAGTTTTGGCTCAAAGTTAGTGCTGTTGGTGGTACTAAGCCCACCTCGTAATTTTTTTTTAATTGAATATTTGTTTAACATACTAATTTAAGCCCTCCACCAATCGTGGGTAGGTGGAAGCTAAACTAGTATGTATCTCTATATGTATATATGTTTAAATATATATGTAATGAATAAAGAAAAACTAAAATTACAAGTTGCAAGTTATAGATGAATGTAATTGAATAAGGAAGCTCTGTTTTGATTGGAGCTCAAGAATCACAAGGATGCCAATGCCGTAATTTTTTTTTTTTTTGATAAGTGATAAAAGTGTAGAAGGTTTCAATTTATTAACTTGCATGGAATATTTTTGAAAAGGTAGATATATTGGTTTCGTTCAGAAACTTGAAAGAAGTTAATTTCGAGGGAAAGTACGACTAGTCCAAAATTTTAAGAAAAACACACCTCAAACATCGAACTTAGTGTGCATGGAAGATGTTTAATCCCACTCAATCAGATAACTCATTTCAGTTCAAAGAGACAACCTTTTTGTCAAATAAGATTAAGCTATTAACCATCAGAAGTGTGTACAAATTCCATCAACTTCAATCCTCTGCTCTTTCTGATAAGTCTTCATAAATGTCCTAATACTTTTTAGCAGGTAAAGAAATCAAATGAAATATAATAATAACTTTGGCCAAAGGAGCGAAATGTGGATTCAGTCCAAAAGGTAGAGGACTTGAAGAAAGTAAATTCATTAGAAAAAGAATTGAAAACAGTACATATAATCTCGATAAAATAATAAAAATACAGTACCTTACAAACTTTTCTCGCTGGCCATCCATAAAATGTAGCTTGGAACCACAGTCGAACATTTTGTACAAATAAGTACATAAATACCAGCTGCAGTCCAGCAGAAAAGTTGAAATTAAGTAATATTTTTTATATAAATATAGTCAACTTCACGGAACATAATCTAGTATTCTAAAGACAATGACATATTTTTATCAATAAAATAATAGAAAAGCTTTGATCTCTCTCTCGTTTTCCCTTCTCTCTTCTTTGTCACCGACTCACCGATGGAACTCGCATGAAAACTTTTTCCCTGCCCCATTCCCCTAATTTGGTTTCAAAATATATGTTTTCTTATCTTCCAGAATTCTAACGTGGGTTGCATTACATACCCCTTTAGTTTTCTGCACAGATAGTTTTCTGGCCACATAATCGACATTTGGAATTGCTTTATAAATTAATTAATAATGATTCATCTAAATTTGCTTCTGATTTATCACCGTAAATGTAGAATATTGTTTTCTACTTCTATCCACTAACAATAATTGGCTGATAGACTGGGAGGGTCAGGTGGTTTGTTGAAGCAAATCCTTAAAAAGGATTCTTAAAATATGATCGCATGTTTGTTGAAATTGATATTTTTCCAAAATCCTTTTACAAGTTCAAGCTTGCATGCAAAACCAATAATTAAATCCCTTCCTGGTCTATTTATTGTTCTAAACAAAGTATTATTACTTTGCTTCTTCATCAGAAGGTGTTATTCAATAACTTCATCATCCATTGCACATTGCAAAGAATTTTTTTTTTCATAAATGACAAAAACAATAATGCAAAATACGTTCTGTAATGCATCACATAATGGTTTCACTTCAGGCAGCTGTGTACTTATCTACACTTTCAATGGGCTATTACCTAGGGTAACAGAGGCAGTCCAAAAGCTTATAACTGGAATAATGAAGAAGAGCAGCTAAAACATGTCAAATTCAGCCCTAACTCTTACAGAAGAGTCCGAAAAGTTTTAAGTTTCTCTCATTGAAAAAGTGAACCAACCACTCAAATACGGAGGAAGTCCTACATTTGGGATGTCAAAGTTAAATAAAGAATGCACTACAACTGTAATGTATATGGAGATGCACATCTCAATTAGATCCCATACTTTTCATAATTCAGTTAACCCCCAAAAATCCAAAGTTAAATCTCAAAGAGATCCAAAATTATCACTTTCACATTTGTCATTTTCATTAGATGTTGGCAATTATGCTTCTGCTAGTTTGGGTTACCCTGGAACCTTATTGCATTTTATTGCGAATCATAAATGCCACAAGGCCCAAACAGGTGGGACAATCCAGGCAGACATAATAATGAATTTTTTTTGTTGCGATTTTCATTGTATAAACTTGAAATTACTTTTTTTTCTTTTTTGTCCTTTACCACTCATAGTAATATGATTAATATCTACTACCCATTTACTAATGCCTCTGTTCTGTAGAGTCTATTTTATATGGGAATTTTTTTATTTTTAATTTGGTAACGAAGAATCAACGCACCAGCTAGCCACTTTGGATTCTCGGTTGGTTTGCAAACTCTAGATATGTGCAATCACCCGCAAACCACACATATCATTTAAACCCGAGTGTGTGTGCCTAGTGAGGAGCAAACCTAGAGTGTCCAAGTTTACACACCCCATAAGACCCCTTATTCACTGGGCCACCCGAACCCAGGTTGGGAATTGGGAGTTGCGACTACTGTAACAAAACTGTCAACACTTTGATTGCAATGGTTGAAATCTCATAAATTACTACAAGAAGCCCAATTCAATCCATTGACCCACTTATAATCAAATTCAAACTCTTCTATAATTCAGGAAAAAAGGACAAATTATCTAATCAAACTTCTAATTAAGGCATTAGCACTGAACCCATAGCTTGTCAACATCAATTTTACAGTCACTGTGTGGCGTGAATTTCAAGTAGATGAACAGAAACAGCCAGTGATTATTACAAGAAATATAGTCGGTGTAAATTAGGACTTCACCAATTCAAATCTCGAATACCATATACTCATATAGAGTACCAAAATCCAATATCTTAAAAAAAATATCATAAGCGAATCTATCACGATTAGTAACAAATTGCAAAAAGAAATCTCATCATCCTACAATCACATAGATATATGCATATATGCTCATAACAAATCTATTTCTATTATGGTATATGTACACATGAGATTGGACTGCAGAGAGAATTGAAGATCAGAGAGAACAACTTACAGTGAAATTCTTCCGATTATATCATAACTTAAAACCTTGGAGTTAAATATAGACGAGAAGTGCTTAAGCACGACTGCAGGCGAGTTCTGCGAGGAGAGAGAGAAGAAGAAGAGAGAGGTGAAGAAGAAAAAGCTGAAACGAAGTCAAAAGATAACTCCTTCCCCACTTGAAACGAAGTGAGAGAATATGTGGAAAATGACTGCCTCCTCCCTCTCTAATTTCTCCCTTTTATTTGTTTATTTATTATTATTATTATTTAATTTTTGTAGGACTTTTTTGTTTTCCATTTTGGCCTATTCTTTTGTTTTTATTTTCTTTTCTTTTTTTTATTTTTTTATTTTCTATCATTTAAAAGAAAGGTCAAAAACAAAATACAATAAAATAGAAAGAATATTCGATCATGTATTGTCTGCACGACACGATTGTCTTCGTAGACGGCTAAGTGACGAAGATACATTTTAGCTTTATTGAAATTATTTTCACAAATTACAAAATTCAATCATCATCATCAACAACAAATTTTATTAAAATTTGTGCAAAAACATGCATTCAAAAATTTTCAAGTTAAGATATTAATTTTTAAATTTTTAAATAATTTTATAAATATAACATGTTTGTTTTGAAGTTTCAATGATATATAAAAATTAGATGTGTTGATTCCAGGCATCTAATTACTCTCTTGGACTATAATTTAAAAAAATATATAAATAAATAAAATGTCATAATCCAATTAAATATAAAAAATTGTAGTTTAATGGTATTTTGTTATATTTCAAAGTAAAAGGCCTGAGTACTTTTATTTATTTATTTCATTTTTTTTTAAGGCAAGTTAGAGGATATCGTGCAAGGTTCAAACACAACATGAGTTTCTAAACACTAAACACAAAGACCACTCAAATAATACAACACTTACAAAAGGTCGAGTATATAAGTCCAAACAAAGTAAGTGTACAAGTTAAAAAAATATTTCAAACACCTAAAACAAAATAAAAAAGAAAATTTCAACTTTGGTGAAAAATATTTTAAATAATCCAGGAAAAAAATATATTTAAAATAATGCATACAAATTTGTTACAAATTTGTTTGTGGTGTTCTCATATCACTTGTCATAGCATGTGATTCGCGATTTAACTCAAAAATTTAAATTATTAGATGATATTAACACTTAACTTTATATGTCCAAAACTCTATCCTAATATCACATAAAACTACCAAATACCAGTTCCTTTTCCAATAAATCACAACATTATGTATTAAACTTGTTTATCGTTAGAATTTACAAAAGAACCCCGCGTTGGCAAATGGCATAGATTATCCACAAAAATCATGAAAACTTAGATTAATTTTGTTTGTGTGGAATTACCTAACCTTTCAAAAAAATAAATAAATAAATAAATAAATAATGTTGTGATTTATTTAGTGAATAAATGTGCTTATTTTAGGATTGACTCAACAAATTAGAGAGAGAAAAATAGATTCGGCTCAACTTGCATAGGTTCGGGAACATGCTATTTGACTCGTGTAAGATTGACTAAATCTTTATTTATTGATAAAGAAACTATTAGAATATAGTAAAAATATTAAACAAAAAATTAAAATAAAATAAAGTGTTTCATGAGAGGAGCTAAACCTGCTCATGAACAGAAGACAATATACAGACCAACAGTACCCTTTTTTTTTCTTTTTCTTTTTTTATTTATAGAAATCACATCAAATTATTTATTTAAGGACAATAGACATCTAGTTGATAGTAAAAATATACTGAATTACCGTAAAAAAATATATGCTAAAGGGGCACAGTCAATCGACATAGATTGATTCAAATTTAATTCACATCTGATATGGTACCTGTGGTTAAATAAAATTAAGAATGTATTCAAATAATTGTAATTATTAATTAGAAACGAGAATTTTTTAGGTCTTTAGAAAATTTGAACAGATCCAATCGCAACTTCGAATAATGAATTTCAATTCAAGCTATGTTACAATGTATAATGGCCCTTAACCTCATATCAAATTCCTAATTAATTTTTATTTTTTAAAATTAACAAATCATAATGAGATAAACTAATTTCATTTGGTGCAAAAACCTCCACTTTTGCGTCTGTTTTATCTTTGCGTATCGAATTATTCTATTAGTTGAACGTTGAAACTGATAATGCATAAAGTGCATGGTAGGTATTAGTCCGATAAAGAATGCCATGTTACAAATATTCCAATATATATATATATATATATATATATATATATATGTATGTATACATACATACATGACTGAATGGACATAAAGGTGGCAAAATTAATACATAAGGACAAAAGACACCACATGTATACATGTTGATTTTTATTTGTTACAAGTCATATATAGGCCATACAAAAAGGAATTATATAAACAACAAGAAGCACAGAGTATTCAAACGAATACAAGGAAATTAATGAAAAATACAAAATTGTTGAAGACAAATCTAAGTCAAAATGCACAGAGTACTATATAATATATATATATATATATAGTTGTTTGAACATGCATGAATGCATGCATTAAATCTACTTAGTTGCGAGGGTGGGTGTTCTCGGAAGTAGACATTCCGGTGGCTACTTTGGCGACGTCGATGGCGGTGGCTTCAGGCTTTTTCTTGGAGTACAAGGTAAAGTAACCAATGGTGAGCGCCATCGCGAAGCCACCCATGGCCATTCTTGCGGGGCAGTATGGTAATTTGCTCCCCTGGTGAAGTACCTCCTTGGCGTGCTCTCCCGCCGCTGGCATCTTTGGGGCCGCCTGCACTCCGGCCGCCTTCATATTTCCTGCTCCTACCATTTTTACACACTAGCTATTTTTTAATTACAATGTTATTAAGTAATCTATATTCTCTCTGTATCTCTTTTGTGTATGAATGTGTATGTGCATGAGAGTATTGTAGCGTTAAGAAGTTTTAGACAGAAGAAGAGAGGGAAACTGCGGTCCATACGAGAAATAGGGGATGGAAGGAGTCAATATATATTGAAATGTGGGATCATGAAGATTCAATAGAGCATAGCTTGACACGTGGCATATATATATATATATATATGGATATGAGGTTAATTATATAGATTGACTTTTTCTTGGAATGGCGATGGAGTCAGGGCTGGTTATATATTGATATTTCATGGCTTCCCAATCTTTAAGGCCAAGTCTGGTTGAAAGCAAATGGAACGAAACGAAAAGAAAGAAAGTGGAAGAATTGGTCTTTTTTTTTTTTTTTTTTTTTTTTTTTTTGGGGGTTGGTGTTTGGTGTAAAATTCTGGAAAGGAAAAAAATGAAAATTCTGAAAGATTTTTGATACATTAAAGTTTGATGAGTTGGTTGTGTTATCATTTCAAAAGTGGGAGGGAATGGAAGAAAAAGACTAATATTTTTAATGAAATTTTTTTAGGAAAAAAAGGGTACGGTAGTAAATTAATTTAAATAGTTTTCTTTCCATTATTTCCTCAAATATGATTACTATTATTTTTTTTCTTTTTCTTTATTAATCGACCAGCCATAATAAGTGGTTAAGACTATCATCTCTCTTTTTTTTTTTTTTTTTTTTTTTTTTTTTTTCTTTTTTCTTATAATTAATATTATCAATTTTTTTTTTTCTTTCTAAAGTTTAATTATGTTACAGCTTGGTGTTAATTTTTACTCAAAATGACTTGAAATCTTTTTTTTCTTTATTCTTTCTATTTCAACCAATGAAATTATAACAAAGCGTTCACAAGGGTAAGTGGGGTACCAATTAACCTAGGAAAAAAAAAAAAAAAAAAACAGGTTTATATAAGGGTTGTTTGGAAATTACAGTTATTTTGTACTTTGATTATTCTAAAATTTCAATTTAAATAGACATTATTACTACTCTTGTTTGTTTCCAAAAAATATGTCTCTTTTACCTTCCTTATATTTTAGTTTTTCATAACCCATTTCCTTATCTTTTTAGTTTTTCATTTATGGTTGTATCATTTTCTTCTTTTATTTTCTTTTTCTTTTTTTTCATGCTAATCGAATTTTTTCAACTTGATATAACATATTTGTATATTTATATATATATAAAAGAAGAATAATGAAATTAACTGGAGTGACAGCAATAACACCTTATATACTACTGTCAAAAAACTATTATCACAAAGGAGAGTAATGATCTGAATCCGTTTTATTTTTTATTTTTTACCACAATAAGTAGTTGTCCTAAAAAACGCATACATTTCAAAAAAATAAAAATAAAAAAATACTCACACACAACAGTTAATAAGATAGATTCTATCGCCTGCCTCTTATACTGTTCCAATGTGTTGCAATTTACCATTTAATTTTTTTGAAAAAAAGAGATCATATCAGAAGTCTAACAGGACTCTAAACGGCCCAGGCCATTGATATCACCACCATTAATTTGGAAATTATTTTTAACATACAAAAATGGAATGAATTAATTATAATATAAAACACACATAATGTTCCAAATTACCATAATGGTGATACATATGTAACTAATAATAACACTAATTTTATTACTCATAATGAGGATGAGGATGACAATAACTGACTATCTATCTAATTCAATCCCCCCAAATTATCTCAACCATTTACTTACACTGCTAAGCAAACTTATCTCTATCATCTACTAACAAACAGATAACCCCTCTCTCTCTCTCACTTTCTCTCTCTAAACCAAAGCCAACCCAACCAAACTTCCCAAGACCAGACCAAGACTTGTAGCCCTAACCATGACACCACTGTTGGGAGCAGGTGCCGGAGCATTAAATTCCGGCTCAGAGACAGCTGGCGCAGGTGCCGGAGCCTGAGAAGCCACCGGAGGAGTACCCTTCAAGCCATGCTTTGCAGACAACACCTTCACCTCCAGCTTCTGGCCTTTCTCACAGTGCCCCTCAGCTCCACTGATGAAAAAGAACGGCCCTGATCGGTCCAGTTCGATCTTGGTGTGGCCGTCGTTGTATGATTTGATGGTTTTCGCTTTGTTGCAGCTTTTGTAGTCATCCTCACTCACTTGCAGCACAGAATCAGCCTTGGCATCATACGTCAAAACTGTATATATTCAGATCAGAAATCAAGCATGATTAGTGTTTGGCAAGAGAGAAAGTGCAAGAAAACAGAAAAACCCAGATAGAAATTATAGGAAAGATGATTACTTGGCTACTAAAGATTTTGCAAGAGAAAGAAACCGTATGCATGAAAATTCTATTGAAAGTTAACGCCACTTGATGATCAAGAAAAGAGCAAAAAAAATGAAAAACCCATATAGAAAACACGGAAGAACTGAGAGAAAATGAAAAACCCAGATGGAAAATCGTGAAAGAAAAGAGAGATTAGAGAAAAAGTGGAGTAAAAGAACCAAACTTTACGAGAAATAATGGGGAATACACGAAATAAGCAAGAACATAATAACCCATATTAAAGCGCACACATATATATATATATTGTAACTGGAAGTCTGGAAATGAAAATGAAATTACCGAGAGAATCGCCGATCAAGAACCGGATTTTCCCTGCCCATTTGTTGAAATCATCGGGAGATGATGGGATTTTCCATGAGTTTTCTTTGCCACCAAGCAGAAATTCTCTGGATTCTGAGAATGTGAACAAGAACATGAAAGCAAAACATGCAAACAGAGTTCTGAAGGAAGCCATTGATGCTGCAGAAGAAACGTTTTCTTTGAGCAGAGAATACAGGAAAAGCAGAGACAAAGAGAGAGACTGTGGCTGGGTGTGTCAGAGTAGGGTTTTTGTTGGCTCTATTATATAGCCATTTGGTTTGGTTTGCTAGCCAGGCTCGGAGCTTGGTTTGGAATTACGAAGCTGCGTAGGTGTGGCACATATGGCACTTGACAGTCTTTTAAATTTGAATAAACTTAAAACTTAAATGCATAATTTAACTGATAATTGGCAAAATTAGCCGTTTCTGTTTAACAAAAAAAAAAAAATAGCCGTTTCATTCTCTTTATTTAGATAAGGATGAAAAAGAATCTCTCCCAAATGACTTAAACACCCCTAAAATATCGGCATTTTTAAAACTTTCCAAGACCAATTTAGGAATTATGTACAGTGTATACCGTAGCCCATACATGTATGTCCCATTGAAAAGAAAATGTAATTTTTTTTTTTCAGAAAAGAAAATGTATTTTCTAACAGGCTAATAAGTAATAATAACTCTCTATGTTATGTTTGAACTAAATTTTCTTTAAATTTAAAATTTAAGGCTCAGATTCTGTATTTTTGAGTCACATTAAATTTTTTATTTTATTTCATAACAATTTTAACCACATTAATGATGTGTACTGCTGGAAAAGGAAAAACTTTAATATGTAAGGTCAAAGATTGGACTTTACATAAATGTCATTTTCGTTTAAATTATCATAAGATGACATTTTGATTGTAATTTAAACGGCAAACGATTGAGATAATATTAGAGGTTTATCTTGCAGCATTCTAAAAATACCAAGTTAAAGATTTTCCATTTTCAAATTATAAAAAAAATATAAAAATAAAAAGATTGTGATAATATAGAAACTTCACTTTCTTTAATTAACAAAATAATTATTTGTTAGTTATATATTTTCCTTTTGTTGTGATTTGCAATTTCATATAAAACCAACTTCATTAATATATAAGCGGCAAATCAAGTGAGTTGTTCATAACAACTAAATATTATTTAAAATGAGACAATTCTAAACCTTGTCAAGCAGGATAGGGTAAACTAAGCTCTTAGGTTGCACATGGTCAGATTCAGCACTGTTCCAAGCTAAATCCGTAGCGATTCCAACAGATGCTAAAAAAATTGAAATCAGAACCGTTAAAACTTATAACAGAGTAGAACCAAATCAAATTGAACCGTGTGAAATATCGGTTTAGTTCGGTTTTAAATCACGTTTTTTTTTTTATAATTTTATATTTTATTTATTTATTTATTTTTTCTTCAGTAAGAAACTCACACACCTATTTGCTCTTTATAGGTAATTGAATCATCGCCATCCACTTTGGGACGAGAAATTATTTATTGCAACTGTTGCAATGAATAATTTATTCTTTGAAAATACCGTTAGATTACCGGCCCTTAGTTTTTTTATGTTATCTTCCAAAAAGTAAAAAAACTAATTTGGCTTTTCATAGTAAATACAAATTAATCAAAAGACTTTTGACCTAACTATATAACTTTCCCATTTTCAAAGAGGAGGGGAGGGGTTTGAGCTAAGCAGGGGCAAAAAGGTGTGTGTTTGTTTTTACAATTTGAAAAAATTAATAATAAATAAAAAATTAAAAAAAATTAAAAATTTGGCAGGATCCTTAATTCTGTGTAGTCTAAAAAATATATGGTTGTGTACTTGTGTTAGTATCTTTTTTTTTTCTCCTCGTGACATATGTTATATTGTTGTTTATTAATATTGTAATATAAGTTATATTATTGTTTATTAATATTGTAATAATTGTTACTTTTTAAATGACACAACTGTCCTTTCATATTTTTTCCCATTATTTCTAATTTTTAATATTTTAAGTATCTTTTGACAACACAAATAAAACAAAACAAAAATTGAATAATTTTTTTTTAAGAGACCAAAAATAAAATAAAATATTGTTATGTTGAATAAATTGCCTCTTTTGGCCGGATAAAAGAATAAAAAGTAACCATTTGAAAACTTAGCTCTTTTGATATGAAGAAAAAAAATCCCAAAAAAATATATTTATTGAATAAATTATCTCTTTTGTCGATATCTCAAAAAAATAATAATAATAAAAAGTACAAAAGGACGATGATTAAAAAAAAAAATTATCTCTATTGAATAAATTATTTCCTTTGATAAGACTTTTTATGAAATAAATTATTTCTTTTGACAAGAAACATAAAAAATTACCAAAAAATAAAGTTAGGACAAAAAGTCAATTTTGTTGAATAAATATTTCTTTTGATTGTACCAAAAAAAAAAGTCGATATGGCATCAATTATCCCTTTTGACTGCCAAAAATAAAATTATTAGTATAAAATAAATTATATTCTTTGAGAGGACCTTTGGAAAAAAACAAAAAGAAAAAAAAAAATAGTAAAGAAACAAAAAGAAAAAAAAAATAGTAAAGAAAGTAAAAAAGGTCAAAAAAAAAAAAAAAATTTGTATAAAAGAATTTTACGACATTATAAAGTAAGGAATTATACATTAACGAAAGGAATTATACATTAACGAATTTAAGGACTTTCCTTTAAAAGAAAATGATAAATGTAATGTAATCAGAAAAAATGTAATGTAATCAGAAAAAATGTAATGTAATCAGAAAAAAACAAAGTGTCTATTAATATTTTAATACATATCCATTTCATTTAGTTTGATTCTATTGCATCTGAACCTGAAACGTACCCTGATTTAACACTTTCTTATTTTGGAACCAGACGGAACTAAAATTGAACTGAAGCGGCAGTTTAGTGCGTTACCTACCGGCTTCAAAATTCTAACGATTTTTTGCGCACCCTTGTGCCTAAGTTTATGAACAAATTCATTAACATAGACTTATGTGAAGTTATATAAAGGGAAAAAAAAATGCAAGTTATGAATATTATAAGTTCCTGAACGTAGGCCGAACTCTAAATTTATGAACGAGTCAAAGACTGGAATTTAAACATGAATATGATATCAAAGTGGACTTGCTTTATTATCCGAATCTGTGATCTGATAGTCACCCATCTCAAATTTCTCACATGCATTAACAGCTTAAGCAAGGCTACATTAACACTCAGCTCGAATTCATTTTTTAACCAAATGTTTTATGAACTCATTCCAAAGCTGGTTCGAACCCCAAAATACACAAGGTTCGATTTGGCAGACTTGCAAACAAAGTTCATAAACAAAATGTTCACGAACATGCCAGCTTGAGAGCTTGAAATTTGTCTCACTCAACTCTGATGAGTATATTCGAGCTCGAACACTAATATAGATCTCAATACCAAGCTTGAGCTAGAATGGATCAATGCTCAACTCAATTCTCAAATCTGATGCTTCACACAGAGAGAGAGAGAGATTTAACAACAGCATGCAATAATTCACCTCCAACATCAAAGTAATGAGATCACACAGGGACAGTATACAAGTTGCAGCATGGATAGAGAATTGATAACACAGAGAAGGATGGCGTGCTTAGATAAACTATAACTGAAAGGGTGAGACCAACACATTTTCTCATTTAAGGAGTGTCTTCACAATGGACTTGACATTGAGCTTCTTGAGGTCTGTATAAGACTGTCCACAGCCAACAAACATGACAGGTGCTCCAGATATGTAAACCATCGACAGCGCTGCTCCAACCTACGCCATTCACCAATTCCAATTATTCCAGGTGTCATAAACCAAGTTGGAGATCATTAAAAAGAGCTATGATATACAAGCCCAAAATTTAGACCCACTAAAGGAAATAACCACTAGCTATACTCATATGGGGCAAACATGATGAAATGTATTCATTGTGCATTTAATTATTCATTTCATCTTTTCGTTTTGAAAAGAAGTTTCCAACAAATATATGCATTCTCTTCAGTTAAATAACATCATCTACCTTATCATCAATGGTATCAAACTTGGTGAGCAGAATTCCATCAATCAGTCTGGGATTAGGAGAGGCTGAGAGATCAGCTAATTTCTGCACAAGTACACACCAAATGCCACTAAACAAAATGCATGAAATCATATAGTACGACAAATAAATAAATATGGACCCAAAGAGAGAGGGAGAGAGATAATGAGAAGGAAAGGTGAGAGCCTAGTTATAGAGACTGAACCTGATTAAACTTCGATAATTGATCCACAGCATCATTCCCAACCAGTGCCTCACCAACGAACAGGACCAGATCAGGACTGTTGAGATTGATGAGCTTTGAAAGTGCTCGCATTAATGGTTCATTATCCTGTAAAATATAGTATAACAAATCATAAAAATGCAATGGCATGCAATGAAAATTCGAAGTCCATTCCATATGGAAAATTATTCCATGCGGCTGTCACAAGGTGTGATGGCCACTCTCATTCTACCATTCACCATGTTCCATGCCTAAACCGTATCGGCCGTAGCATTGATGTGACAGTGGGATGATTTCTCCGTATAATTATAAAGGACATAGTTCAGGGTGTAACATTTGTCGCAACAAGCTTTGCTCTGGTCAACCCAGTAAGATTTATTCAATTGTGGATTATGTTCCCATAATTCCTTCAAAAGTGCACTATCACGCATATTGCATTTGATTGCAACAACAGATTATCTAGGTGATGTTTGGGGGAGCTTCCTGACAAAGAAAGTCCTTTTCACTATAAAGGGCTTAGAAAAATGACTTTACAAAAATAAATTTGAAAATAAAAAACCGTTCGGTTAACATCTTGTTGAAAAGGACTTTTATCTGCAAAAGTGATTTTACTAACATTAGCAAAAGTGATTTTACTAACATTACGTGCGTTTGGTAACAACATAACTAGTGAGGATCTACACCATTCTCACTAGTAATGTGAACCAATAATAAACATACATATCATCTTTCATTACTAAATTTATGGTGTGTAAATAATCACTTACCAAATCACAGAGATGGTGATTTATTATTGGTCCACATCACTAGTGAGGATGGTGTAAATCCTCACCAGTGAGGACCTAAGTATTGTTCTTTGATTTATAAACACTAGACTAATACAGAAGACCAGTACAGTAAAAAGTAAAAAGTAAAAAGTACAACACCAAAAGCATGATCATGAACCAATGCATTGAGCTAATACAGAAAAAAGTACAACACCAAAAGCATGATCATGAACCAATGCATTGAGAGGTTAACACAGGAGACCAGTAAAATGAAGAATGAAAGGTTAGATGTCAATTGATCCCTTGAGAGTGGTAGGTTACTGGGATCAAAATCACTAGCATTTTATTTCATAGCAATGGTAGAGGGAATATGAGATGATAAGGAGAACTTCATATATAACTCACTATTTATTGATCTCACAAGGAGTCGCAGACATCTAACAGTATAATTAGTCTATAGGGCTCTTTTGATGATTTTTAAACTTACTATTTAAGCTTGTATGAATCTATTAATGTACTAAATGTTTATGGGCTTGCTCTGCAAATTGCCCTGTACTATGATATATTTTCAATTAAATCAAAGGGAGAAACTCTATTCACTTTTCTTTATCAATTTGAATTCATATTACATGTTATTACATTCAATTTAAGCACTACACCAAGAAAGAAGATGAAGAGAAAAGGAAACAGTTATTTACGTAATGTCACTAAGTCATAGAATTCCAAGATATATCTTGGCATTGAGTTATATTGACAAGGAGCTAAAAAGCCTAATGCTCTAGGTTTGGGAGCACCGATGAATTTGGGATTGGAGAAAATTTAGCTCAAAGTTTTAACTTAGTTCCTTCCAATTCCAAATCCAATGCACAGATTATGTGCTCCCAAACGCAACATAAGATCATTTGGTCTTTGGTTTTAATTGACATAAAAACAGCCAAGAGTATATCCATAAAAGCAACAATACAAGCAGCAAAACATGCCTACATAGATAAAAATAAAAAAGTGAAGGAAGGAGTATGATAGGAAAGGGAACACAGTAAACAACAATACCCGCATCATAAATTAGAATAAAAAGTAGGAACTGCAAAGCTCATCAACAAAATAAGAAATTAAGATAAATTGGTACAATGCCAATTTGAGTATAATCTCACTAAAATATCATTTGTCTAACTTGAGTTGTAAGAGAACAAAAAAAAAATGAGAGAGCTACGACAAGTGCAGAGATTTATTGCTTTTGCAAGTTAGATTGATTGAGAAAAACAAGAATGTATATAGAGGTTTTTATTTTAGAGAATTAAAAACTACAATGTTATTAAAGGAACACACAAAATCTTACCACCAAAAAAAATCAATATCAACATATCATACATCAGTATAAAGAGCATGAATGGGCTTTACAAAAAGTGTAGAGAAATAGCAGGTTTTTTTTTTTTTTTTTTTTTTTGATTAGTAGTAGAGAAATAGCAGGTGTTAGGAAATTTAATCTGGGTTTTAAAAGTTGAATTGAGTGTAGGAAAACGAAATAAATATAGCTGTGGTGTATAGAGAATTAGAATCCCTTTAAAATTGTAATTGCTAGACTTCTGTTGAATAGGAATGCTAGTCTTAACTTTCACTATTTAGTGAATTTCTACGATACAAATCTCTTCATTGGTCCACGAAATTCAAGAGAGAGAGAGGAACATACCCAAAACAATGATTCAGGCTTCAACTATATGGCGGAGGCAAATAGGTTAAGTGTTGGAATCAGATGAAGAATAATACCATGAATAGGAGTGTAGCAACTCTCAATTTCATTCTATTAAACTACAAATCCTTATTAATGTATGGAATTGGAGGATAGCACTTGAGTGTATCCTCTATGTGCTTCTCCCCCAATTTCACATATAAATATGTTGATCGATCTTCAAAACCCTAACTTTGCATATATTTAGCAAGACTTGGTTTTTCTGCAAGCCTTGTAATTTTCTGCAAGACTTCATAAGGAATTGTTTCAAAATTGGAATTTGAAAGGAGTGGAAGAGTTCTCTGCAACTATTTCGCTCTTCCTGTGTAGCATCGTTCTTCTTGCGAACCCTAGTTTCAGGAAATAAAAGAGGGCAAAATCATCTATGCAATTTTTTACTTAAAATGAGTTCCTGGCTTCCCGAAAAGTGAGTTTAGAAAGCAAGTTTCCTAGGCTTCTTTGGAACTGGCTTTTAATGACTTCCACTTCCATTGAAAGTCCGTTTCAAATATTTTGACAAACACTCAAAATTTTCAAAAGTGGGCTTTTTGGACTTGGAAGCCCGTTTGAAGCCCTCAAAAAGCCCTGCCAAACACAACCCTAACCAGTTACAACACATAAATCCTTTGAAACATGATATTAAATAATACCTGCATTCGACCTGCTGTATCAACAAGAACCACGTCAGAGCCATTTCGAGTGGCTTCCTGAATCGCTTCCTTTGCAACAATTGCCGGATCTTTCTCATAGCCCTTCTCAAATATAGGTATCTGCCAAGGGTGGTTAGTTACAAGTCAGTTATCACAGTTATACTCTGAAGGACTCCATCTTGGGTATCATTGCTTGTTACCGTAGAAATTCAAGATCAAAAGAGAGAGATATGCCATCAAAACTATACCTGGAGTCTACGTGCATGAGTCCGTAACTGCTCAACGGCTCCGGATCGAAACGTATCACATGCAGCCATCATGACATTGACCTTATGCTGCTGAAGCCAGTAAGCAACCTGCAGAATGACATTTGAGAATAGCCTGTCAAGTGAGAAGCTAAACGTTTAAATATATATTCTACAAAAATATACTAATATAAATTAAGCTTAACCTTAGCAAGATTAGTAGATTTTCCAACTCCATTAACTCCGACAAAAACCACAACATATGGTTTCCTCTGCTCCTTGGCAGCATGCACATCCCTCAATATGTCAATGGATCGTCTAGGAGTTAAAATACGAACAAGAGCCTCTTCCATTGCTGCCTGCAGTCGGAAAATTCAATTAATAATACTAATATTTTGCAATCAGAAGCAGTAAAAGAGATGATGCAGAAGTAGGCGACGAATAAAGAAAAAATGATGAAGGTTACACACCTGGACGGTTGAAGATATTCTTGTAAATGAAGCAAGCTTTTTACCCTCGAGACTTGCTGCTACCGATTCACAGAGTTTTTCAGCTATCTCCTCAGCCTGGGAGTGCCACAACATGAAATTTCCATAAGTGGAGTTCGTAAAATTGAGAGTACTGAACAAATAAGAATGCATGTGGAAGCACAGAGAAAAGTTATAAAGTACTGAAGAACTGGAAAAACAAAGAAAAGATAGAAATAATACCACATTCTTGGTCATGAGTCTATCTTTGAGGGCTTTCAAAGCAGGGGTCAGGTCTGTCTTCTCCAAATTTGCCTTCCCAGCAATACTGAGCACACAACATTGTGAGAAAAATGATGCATGTAACAACTTCAATGGCAAGGAAATGGAAATGAAGTGCAATGCAATAGACAAAAAATAACATCCTTTAAAAAGGCACAAAATATTTCTAATTTCTGGTATAGAAACACTGAAACCAACACTATATGAAAACAAAATAAGACCCAACATTCAATTCATTGAAAATTTGACATGCACTTCTCTTAATATCACTTTCACTTCAGTAACATGTCATCTTATCACTCACCCTATATATTAATCAACTAATCTTCACTTCAGAATTTTTTAAAATAAAGAATAATTTCATTTTCTATAAACTAACATTTTCCTCTAACATACAGAATAGTTATTTTCAAAATGAATTGCTTCAATCATATATCATAATAATAAAAACAGGGTCACTTTCCATAAATTTTTTAACTTTAGAGATGGTTCTATTTTCCAAATTTCTTTAGCATTTCCTTCCCTGGTATTGGACAGTCAGGAAATGCCACATTGATTCACCGAAAGAGGAGGGAAAAATGATCTCAGTAGCCTTACCATTCATCTGCAGTTCCACTTCTCTCATTTTCCAAACTTCTACTAGTTTAGTTCTTACACATCAATCCAATAAGGAATGAATCACAACAAAATCAAAACTGACATCATATCAAATACACTTCACTCAAGCTTAAACACATTCCATTAACAAAATTTTGGTTACTAACCTCATTTTTACAGCTCATTAATCTCAATTTTGTTTCTGATACAGTTCACAAATTTCAAATTGTTTAGTTCTTGTTTCATGTGCTTAATATTTCAGATATTCTTACTTAATTCTCTACATTTGTCCTCAAATTCTTCTAAATTATTCCCTTTCCCCATTACAATTCCTATATCTAAAAACAATACTACTAATTATTTTTGTCTTGTAAATCGTACAGTTCTTCGTACTACCCAATGGGTCAATCCCAAATGCTCCATTCTGATCCAGTAATAATCCTCATTTAGACAAACATGGCAATCCTACACTACAAAGTTAGGCTGAAACACTACAGATGCACCAACTCCAACTTATACCACACCAAGATTACTATATGCAACATATAAAAATATGGAAAGGGTGTAAAATGAACAAAATATTAAAAAATTTAAATCAAGAGCTTTTTGACCCTAGGAATCAATCTGATTGATAATGAACAGAGTGAAAACTAATCAAGGAATGAAAATAATAAATTTACCTCTGGAACATTGATGAAAACCACCCTTTCTTTGTCGAGTTTGTTTTACCATCCTTCTCTGCTTCCTCCTCTTCTTCAGTTTCACTTTCACTACTGATAATTTCTTCTTTATCCATCATACTCTCGCCATGGTCCGTTGCCACAACCACTATATTCTCGTCCAAGTTCTCACTCATCGGATCTGTATAATCCAATTTTGACTCTGGAGGTGAGTCATCCCAAACTCTGTTTTTCTTCGTTGCCTTCTTTTTTGGCTCTGCCTTGGGTACCTTGTTGACAAGTGTATCAGTTTTTTTTCCCCCTTTAGCTCTTAGCTTATGTAGCTTATTTACATCAAAAGCTCCAGAATTTGAACTTTCATTCTCTTTACCACTAACAGCACCCATTACAGGAGACTTCTCAATCCCTGCATGATTCCCATTTGAATGCCCATTATCCATTTTACGACCTTTTGATTTTTCAGAATCCCCACCATCATTCCCCGATTCACCACCACTCTTTTTTTTATTACCCCCATCAAGGCCAGCCTTTTGCATCTGGCCTTGTTTCCTACCCAAGCTATTATTTGTAGGTTTACCGAACTGCTTTGATTTCTTTATTTCTTCTGCCCGTGCTTCTGCCTCTTTCCTAAGCTGCCTATATATATCGTCAAAATCATCATATACAGTCCGTTTTGGATCATATAAATCTGAAAACTCTCGCTTCACCATTGCAAGCAAATCATCCACATATAGAAGATGGAGGATCCGCTGATACACTGCAACAAATACGATGCCCAGTTCGTTGTGAAACGTCCATTTCAGAGTGTATGAAGCACCAGGAGCATCATAGTTATATGATGAGGCACCTGATCGTTCCTCCAAAAGGCAGGAACGGATCAAGGTGTCAATGGGCGAGCCTCTAAGAGCATTCCCAAGCTCCTTACAGGTCCAGAGGATCAATCCCCCTCTAGTAAATATTAGTAGTTGTTCTAGCATCTTACAATCCTATACTAACCGAATCCTGCAATGAAATCAAGGAAAAAAGAAAATCAATTTCAAAAGTACACAATTCAAACATGAAGGATTCACAACAAATTAAAAAGTTAATTAATGGAATCAGATCTTATCAAATATCGGGACTGGCATATTTGGTTGCTCAGAACGAAAATCAGAAGAAAGAAAACTATAACTTAATTAAGGAAAAAAATACCTATAATTTGGGCACACAGCCCAAAATATAAATTAAACAACAATCAATTCAAAAAAGAAGGGTACTTTCAATAAACAAAATAAGATTTATTCACAATATAAGGTGAGGATTGCTCCGTTTGTTTCAATGTAAAATATTTTTCTTGTAAAATATTTTTTGTGTAAAACTTTTCACAGTAAAATATTTTCATTTTTTTCATTTTCTGGTATTGGCAGAAATCTTGAAAAACATTTCTGGAATTTTTTTTTTTTCGGGTGTGTGGCTTTTAAAAAATGTTTTCCAAGCAAAAATGAAAACTCTCCCTACCTCTAGACCTATTTTGTAGTTCACTTTAACGCAGTTATCATGAATGTAAATTGTTTCGATTGAAAAAGAATAACGATTGAGAAATTGTGAGACATACTAGAAAACATAACAAAGGAAACAAGTGTAGCCAGTTATGATCATGGATCTCTTTATTCTTTTGGACTAGCCTTTATCCCTTTTGAAACCATACATGACTGGCATTAAGAGATCATTCGATGAAACTACCACCATGCATAATTATGAGCCAGCAAACCTAGTATTTTTTATTTCTAATCATACACTAGATTCAGGCACATGAAGGACGTATTTTAAAAAAAAATTAGAACTCTGAATAAAATAAAATAAAATCAGAGAAAATGTGAGAAGACATAGCCTATTCCACAATAGCCAGGCCTCACACTTGAAGAACCATAAGCAATCATCACCAGAAACTGGCACTCGTCATCAGAAGGATCTTAATCTGTCACCATAACTAACTATGACCCAGAAAAAAGGAAATACATTGAAAGCTCAAAGCTGATGAGAAAATTCAAATTTGAACGAGTGTTCTTGATACTTTCAACAAAATTTTAGGAATACCAATCAAATATGTAATGTTCAAATGATAAAGATAAGAGTTGAGACGAGCAAAATTTAAAAGATAATTTCAAAATTTTCAAATTACAAATAAACCAAAGTTTCTATCTCCCACCATCAAATGTGCTTACTTTTGAAAATTTTCATGCCAAATCTTTTGAAGTTATCATTCTTGACAAGAAATACAACCTAAAGTAATGCAAACGCAAAAAAAAAAAAAATAATGAATAAATAAAATACTAAACCACGTTCGGATCAGCAGCAACAATTGAAATACAAAAGCATCCAACACTGCCAAATTACTACACAATGTGCTGTGCTTATTCATGATAACAGGCACCAGCTTCTGGAGCTTAAGACTCACAAGTGCTTATTCAACAAAGATAACATACTCAACAAACAAGTGCTTACATAAAATACCAGGAAGGTGGAATTAATTCAAAGATATTAATCATGATAATTTAACAAGCTTGTTACCAACATTGTTTTCAACAGAGAACATATTATTGCAAGGCACAACAAAATACATACAACATGAGAAAATACAACAACTCCCAAGTACTCCAACATGGGTACAAAGGAAAAAAAATGAACCTTTGGGTGGGTAGTGAAATAAAAAATAATATATATTGCCCAACTCCATAGCTTATATTAGAAAATTAGCAAAATAACAAATACATCACATTAAACAATAAAATAAATTTCTGGATAAACTTTTTTATGTCTATATTCAAATAAATAGATAGCTAGAAGCTATCTCTTTAAAAGAGATAAAGCATGGACATCCCATATTTAATTAAGTTAAAGAGGGGCCTCCCTAACTCAAGAAGACTCGACTTCTCTGAATCTAATGATGAAAGCCAAAATTGAAATCGAATTGAAGACTGAAAAATACATATACACACGCATGGAAATCAAATCAACCCAAAACATACGGACAGATAAATAGAGAGAGATTGGTAATTGTTCCCAGAAGAGAAGAGTATTCTGAATTCAGACCTCTCTCCCCGCCTAAATATATATATATATTTTTTTCAAAGTCCCGCCTAAACATTTGATTAGGTGGGTTCTGATATTAGCCTGTTTTACCTTTTTGTTATCGGAAGTTCTATTCCTTTATTGCTCGAGCTTTCTAAATTGAAGAAAAAAGTCAAATCAAATACAATATGCCTCCGGCCCGTCACTTGGATTATTTGAAGAAGGGGTAGCTTGCAAAGTGTTTTAGATAGGTCTTGGGGCAAAAGAATTAGGCATTAAGGCCTGCTGGAACTTACTTCACGCCATAGACAGGTTCAGGTCTGAGCTTGACTTCATAAGTCAAGGTATTAAGAACTTGAATTCAATGGAAATCTGGATCCCAAATACAAAGCCATGCCGGATTTTATAATGAAATTGAAATTTTTTAAATCAGATATATATGTAAATATATAGAGCTCATACCTGTTGCTTTCTTCTAGGGTTTCACAGCGACGGAGGAGATGCGATGGTGTAAGAGAATTGACTATGGTTTGAGGAGAGTCTGTGGTGGAGTAGAGAGGTGGAGTAGAGAGATGGAGTCGTTTGTGAAGAGAGAGGGTGTGTCGCCTATGTCGTCATGAAGAGAGAGAGAGAGAGAGAGAGAGAGAGAGAGAGAGAGAGAGAGAGAGAGAGAGGAGGGCAGGCTCTATCACTCAAAATGCTGACTACTTGACCCTTGAACGAACCTGAACACTGAGTGGTAGAAGGAAGCTGAACCAGGACTGGTGGAGGCAGAGACAAAGGATTGCGAGATCATGATCGGGAGGATTGATCCGTAAGTTTGTTTTAGCTAGGTTTTGGAGAAAAAAATATTCCTTCGTAAAAGATATTCCTTGATTTTGGGAAAACCAAAATCAGAAAACACAAATTATTTTCATATATATAACAACCCTTTCTCAGTTTTCTCTGCAAAATCATTTAAGTCCAAGGCAAGGTTCAATCAACGTTCATTGAAAAGAAAGAATTAATATAAATGAAGCCAGAATGATTGCCTTGTAACCTGCATGATTTCAAGCAATACACTATGTTAAATAACAAGTGGTCAGCTATAATTCCACCTTGATTATCCAATTTATCCTGCCTTTTTTGTTCTAAGCCTCTAAGGTAAGGGGTAAATCTTCTATTGCAAGTGTCCCATAAATTTTCAAATTTCAATAATCAACCAGACCAATGAAATTAGATTCAAATTGATCAAAAAGATATAAAAGATTCCATAAACACGCGGAATCAAGAAAAAAGAGATCAATTCCAGATTGGAAAAAGCGAAAAAGGAACCCAGATTGGAACTATTGGATGAGTTAATTACTTGTAATCTTTTCGGCACTGCTCCTGATGAAACTGAAGCTAATCTCCCAAACACAAACCTAAATCTTATCCTCCGACTTCGAGCCTTCAAGGAGCGACAGGAGCCCTAGAACACAATTCGTTTTTTCATTTATTTTCTTGATTCGAAAAACATAAAAATGGGTAAAGAAATTCAGTGGCTAAAAGACGGCCAAACTGAACAAAATTGGGCCCATAAACGCAAACGTTTTATTTCTATTATGGACTGGTGGAGGCAGAGAGAAAGGATTGCGGGATCGAGATCGGGATCGGGATGCGATGGGGGCGAATGATTGATCCATAAGTTGTTTTAGCTAGGTTTTGGAGGAAAAAAAATTTCGTTATAAAAGATTTTCCCTGATTTTGGGACAACCAAAATCAGAAAACACAAATTATTTTCCCACAAATATTTCATGGCCAAACAAACGGAGCCTAAGTCCGTTTGATTGCTCGGAAATTGAAGGAAAATAAGTACAAAAAAGAAAAAAAAAAAAAAAATTTGGGGAAGATCGCACGACAGTGATCTCCAATCCAACCCCGAAGCTTCAAATCTTGAGCACCAGAAAGATCGCGAATTTCTAAAACACGCGTGAATATAAAATCCTAACATTTAACAAATCTATATTGAATGAACCTTATTTGCATATAATTCAATTAACTACAAATTTATTTACGCTGAAAGAGAGGTACAGATCATCGAATCAAAAAGTTGTGATCGGAGATGAGAATATACCTCTTGTATCGCAATACAATCCTGAGAGCGCCTGAAAAAAAAAACAAAAAAAAAAACAGAAACGGAAAAATAGAGAGAGGGAGAGAGAGAAAGGGAGAGAGGGAATTATAGAGAGAGAATTAAATATTGCACTATATATGTGGGAAGTCAAATTTAATACGGAGTATTTAGGTGGCAAAGTAGTGTTTGGTCGACTCAATTCCTTGGTCGGCCATGGTGTGCGAATTCGCGTACGTTAACGTCCCAAATATCCGATAATAATTCAGCGAAAATTCTACATTAATTACTAATAATTAATTATTATTATTATAATATAAACATTTGGACTAACTTTTCTTTAATTTTAAATTCAAATCACTAATTTGGCTAGTGGAAATTAAAAAAAATTAAAAAATAAAAAAGGAGGAAATGGAAATGGAAATGGAAATTTTTGAATCAGTTCGTTTTCGCTTACTTTTTTTATAATTCAATCTAATATATCAATCTAATATATATAAAAGGCAAAAAAATAAAATCTAATATATATATGAAATTAAAAATATATATGATACATAATATAATTTTCTATTACAATTTATTTATTATTATATATTATGATATATAATTGATTGATTAAAAGGCTAATTTTATTATTTTATGTTTTTGAAGCTTGGACCGAACTGATCCTACCAATTGCCTGTCTCAATATCAACAAGAGAGGTTTGGTTTGTGCACTCCTAAACCCCGTAACTCAATATTACATGGGACAAGCTCTCTCTCCCATGAGGGGTCTTGGTGGGAGTAAAATATGATTGTGTGTTTTTTGTTTTATCATTTAAAAAAAAAAAATTGATAATTTTTGATAATTTTCTTGAAAAAAATTAGGAAAAATTACCTAATAATCCTGCATTAGACCTTTAAAACAATAAAGGGCTACAAAATTTTTGTCATGACAAAGAGGTCCTACTTTAAAATTTTATTTCTATGAAAGTTCAATAAAAAAATTAAAATACCTCTGGTGTGTTTGATTGGTTAGATCTTTTCTATATTTTTCTTAATTGTTGAATAAGCTCATCACTGTAAAACTAGTAGCGGTGAGTTCTGAGATTTCATAGAAATGCTCTCCCAATTTCACTCCGGTATCGGCAGTGGCTGTAAAGCTCCTGGTGACCTCTAATGATCAATCTTGACCATCTGGCAAGTACTACATTATGAGACAAAAAGAGCAATGTCCCTCTTCATACTTGCCGACTAAAACCGCCGCTTCATATCCTGATACATCTTGTCGCCCCCTGGATGAATAGAAAACTCAAAATGGTGAATCTCAGTCATCACATCTTTCCTCAAATCATCAGCAGAAGGTACCACCAACCGGCCCTTGTATCTCAAACCTCCATCAGCCCCAACATAGTAAAATGGGATTTCACCGGAAGCTATTTCTGTAACTTTGTCAATGCACTACTGATCCGTGAGTTGTGCCTTCAAAACCTTGTGAATGATAGGAAGTGTAACTACCATGCAAGCCATGAAAGTATCTGACAGCTCCTTAGGATCATAAAATGAATAACCTTTTGTACCCTTTGGGTAGCCCACAAAAAGACAAACATCTGATATTGGTCCCATCTTCTCAAGTTTTCCTCTCCGCACAAGTGCAGGACACCCCCATATACATAAATCTTGTAAAATAGGCTTATGCCCGTTCCACAATTCCTTAGGAGTGTTAGGAACTGCTTTAGATGGAGCTAAGTTCAGAATATAAATCGTCGTTTCTAGAGCATATCCCCAAAAGAATACTGGTAGACTTGAATAACTGATCATCGATCTTACCATGTCAAGTAAGGTTCTATTCCTAATTTCAGCAACACCATTTTGTTGTGGTGTGCCTGGTACAGATGTTTGGGATATAATCCCATTTTCTCGTAAATGATCTTCAAATCCACTAGAGAGGTATTCCCCTCCTCGATCTGATCGAAGAGTTTTTAGGCTTTTACCCGTCTGTCTTTCACTTTCTGCCTGAAACTCTTTGAATTTATCAAAAGCTTCAGACTTGTGATGCATAAGATAAACATAGCCATACCTAGAGTAGTCATCTGTGAAAGTGATGAAATACTCATATCCTCTTCTAGCCCTAATGTTCATAGGACCACATACATCTGTATGCACCAACTCTAGTACCTCGTTAGCTCTATGTCCCTTGGCCGTAAATGGCCTTTTGGCCATTTTACCCTCCAAATAGGATTCGTAAATTGAAAATGGTTTGAACGCTAAAAAGCCTAAAGGCCTATCCTTAACCAGTCTTTGGATCCTATTTAGATTAACATTACCTAACCTCAAATGCCAAAGATATGTAGAATTATTTAAAGGAATCTTCTTTTTTGTGGTAAGACACTCTATGTATCAATCATTTCAGTATCATACAAGGAGTGAGGTGTAGGAGTAATTAGATATAGACCGTCCACCAATGTACCAGAGCATATAAACTTTCCATTTTCCTTTATCAAAACTTTTGAATCAAATAGTACTGACAAACCAAATTTTGAAATAGCCGAAATAGAAATCAAGTTTCTTCTTCTTTCTGGTATATAAAGGCAATCTTCAAATAATAAACTCTTGCCATTTATTTTTAAAATAACCACTCCTACTGATACTGCTGTTTCCCTTGCTTGTGAAGCAAGTTGAAGATAAATCTCCCCATCACTTAGTTTTCTAGTTTCTTAGAACCTTTGCAATGAATTGAAAATATGGTTAGTGGCTCCAAAATCTACACACCAGGTATCTGTAGATCCTACCGCATAACATGTCTCAGCAACAAGTGAATGAAAAATATCTTCAGAGTGCTTCTTAGCAAAATATACCAAACAATTCATTTTCTTATGTCCCTCCTTGCCACAATGGAAACAACTCCCTTTGGGCTTATCCTGCTTATTGTCCTTAAACTTGACAACCCCAGCACTAGAATCAATTTCTTTGTAATCCTGGATGTCATTAAGGCTAAGCTCAGGAGGGTACTTTTGAGTGAGCACAGTGTGAAGATTTCTCTTCCAGTTAACATAGTTCGACCTAGTTAATTTGTTATCCTTAATTAAGTATGGAAGCAAGCGGATTGAAAATATTCGACATCTGAAATATAAACATTCATGTATAAATAAAAAGGCATACATTCAGAAACAATAATTAAACTTTAGTTTTCATATAGTCTCTCAGTGGGCCTCTATAAACCTCTGATGTAATGAAAATATCGGTAATCATAATCCATGTAGGTATTCACTCGTTTCTCTCAAGGGATAATAAGAACATGCCACTACTAAGAGATCATGTCAGTACCTTGATTAGACGGAAACAATTTTCACTATATCCCATTGTCTAGGCATCTTATGCCAAATGAAATATGGAACCGATTTATCCTTGGCCTCTAAGTGAAAATACCCCTTGAGGTGGAGCGAACTCCCACTTAGTTAAGTGCATACCATTGTCTAGAAGTAGTGCAATTGAATGAGGACCGTCTCTTAATGGTGATCGTCCCCATCCGCCTGCCGCTAGTTCTATCATGCGAGATCTATATCTAGTAACCAGTGAAACAAATACCCTATGGAGGAGCACCCAAGATTGGTGGCGAGGTATTTGTTCCACCTTACAATAGATCGACAATGGAAGGCTGTGAAATTTAAGATTAAATCCCGCTCTCACTTAACTTTTGAAATTAGAGAGTTTTAAATTTTATACATCCTATGCATAATGTCATCATATTAAAATATTAATTTTAATCTAAATAATATTGGAATCTATTTTAAAATTTCTTTTAGGCTTAATGAGTCTAATTCATTTAGGTTAATTTAGCTCAATTTCTTGAACTTAACTATGGGATAATTCTACACTTTCCACAAAATTTAATTTAAAATGAAATATTTGATTTTCAGAAAATCAAAATTTTTAAAATATTTTGGAAAGTGCTAATTTTCCCAAAACAACCCAAATAAAAAAATTTCAATTTTATTTTGTTTAAAATTAACTAAAACAAAACTAGAGCAATTCATGATTTAAGCATATAACCATCACATGAATACAAGCATGCAAATAAAAATTATGTTGCACCATAAATAGTGCTAATCCCCTCTCATGGCCGGTTAAATATCATCTCATGATCACCTTATGCTTCCAAATTCCTCCATTGGAAGCCTTTGACTTTTATCTTGTTTGAATCCTTTCTTGAACTCTTCAAGAATTTCAAACCTAAATTTAATAAGTATAGTACAAGTCTTTGTCCTATACCCAATTTAGGGCCAACAAAAATTATAAACAAGATAAAATAAAATAAACTTATTCGGCTAGGAAAAACCAATCCTTATTAGATTAGCCCTTTAAAACGCCGCCTCTAATTAATTAATTACATCACATATAATTGAATAATAAATTAAAAAACACAACCGGGCCATGAGAGAGATTAAATAATTAATCTACCTGCAATCAAACTTTAATATGCATACAAATACATGTATATGTGCTTTAAAGCAGAATAATAAAAATTGATTGCATCCAAGAAACAACCTAGTAACTGAAATGTACAGTATGTGAAAATAATCATGCCACTGATGACAAAGGACAAAAAATGCCACTGATGACAAAGGACAAAAAATGCCACTGATCATCTTCAAACTTCAAACAAATGCAATACTAAATATATAATATTATATTTATTAAAGTCAACTATACCATCACATGGGTGTTACTGACAATCACTAAACCATATAAATATATATATATAAATTTAATGAATTCCAATATAATGAATAGCCCATCACATGGGCGAAAACAGATCACAAGCGATTTTCTATGCAAGCCGCTGCAAACAGGTATATTATTATTTTATTTTTATTCACTGTGATTTGAGTTCTATCTCATAGATTAACAGATCAAACAAATAAAATAATAATAATAAATAAAATACATATTCATGAAACACACAAAAAGAATTCATGAATATAAATCTATACGTGCATAGATAATAATCAGGTATTCAAATCATCACTGTGATTTGATGAAAAGCATGTAGGTTGCTCTGATACCAATTGAAGGCACAACGGAAGCATTTAAAAAATTTCAAGAGCGTAACCACGTGATTTTTCATCAAATCAAGAAGTACTGTAAAGGGATCTCATACCTTTGGACGATTGAATAATCATTGTATTCGAAAACAATATTCATTTTCTTCTTTGGCCTTGAAAACTAAAGAGTCTTCATCTCTATGACACCAATGGTAGGTTTGTGGAACCCTAACCTTTTCTCTCTCTTTCTGTATATTATATCGTGTAATAGAATGATCTTGTATCGCAGTGTTACCGAATATATGACTTGAAAGAGTCGGTTAAAAGTCTGGGGCGCCACTACCGAATATCCATAAGTAGCCCTAGAAAAATATATATCGTCCCACCTAAGGCTTACTTATATTTTATAGTCCTTGAGTAACCAACTTAATCCTTATGATCACTAAAATAAATTCTTTTATAAAAAGATCTTTCAAAATAAATATTTTTCTAAATAAATAATTTAGTAAACATTTTACTAAAATGCCCTGGCTAGGTTCCAGTGATCAAACTTATTAAATTACATGAATGGGATATTCTAACTTTTATAAAGAGTATGGAATCCATGTTGAGCATTTGTGTTTCCAGAGCTCCAACATTAGCCACCCAAGATACCGTTGTATTGACCTTTAAAAGATCTCACACATTGGTAAGTCAAAGTGACTAGTACTGAAACTTAAGTTCACTAAATCTCTCAGGATTTAGAGCATATGAATTTAGTAGATAAGAAACATGCTTAATTTTCTTATCTTCCCCTTCCCAAGTCAATCCCAAAAGCTTGCTCTCCTCTTCTATACAGCTCGAAAACCAGTCCTCATTCTCCCCCTCCAGTAGCACCAGGTTCTGATCTTCTCTATCCACTGCCAATAGTGTATGGACTCTTACCCACTCCTCACCCCTTCTTCTCCTTCCAAAAGATCTGCCTGTATGTTAAAAAAATTGTATTCGGATAAATTTTTCGTGCTATCACATGTACCCATCTATGTGTTTTCACCAACCCCAGTCACACCAGAAGTAATTGTGTCATTAGAATAATTATTTCCCATCTCCCCCTTAGTTCAGAACGAAGCATCTCCGCACCTTCCCCATCAATGATAATCTTAATGTTCCCATACACAATAAAGAGCTTCCATCCACGTTAAAATTCGACAACAGTTTAACAATCTCACTATGATCCACCTTAAAGCTGGGGTTCTCCCGTACTGAATTACCCAAAGAATAGGACCCTAGGTGATCCCAATCAGATTTTTCCACCGACGTTATTTCCCTATCCCCTTCAGGCACTGGTGAAAATCATATGTATTTAGATTCTTAATTGTTTATGACCAAACCTAGATTAAAAACGGATCTCTAAGTCTTGTTCATGTAAAGAGCATGACGTTACAAGTATTAATTCGTTCAAAAAGTGAATCAGAAGGCAATACAAATATTAGTTGTAGTTACATTTCTTATCCATTATTGAAGTGCTAATGTTATTTATTTATTTCGATAAGTAAAGATGTATAAAAAGCACTCAAAGGGGGAGCACACCGCATATAAACAAAGGGGAACCAAATAGGGTCAAAAAAGAGAATTGATGATATGAATTTTAGTTCTCCAATAGAAGTCTCCTTCTCATCGAAGGATCTCCTATTCTTTTCCTTCCACAAGCACCACGAAACGCACAAAGACGCTACCCTCTAAAAGACATGGCCTTGAGAACCAACTGTACACCCTCCCCAAGCCTCCATTAAGCTAAATGTGGACTGGGGCATAACCCATTGAACTCCAAATAAGGACAAAAGCATCGCCGAACAGTACCTAGCCACAGGGCAATTCAATAAAAGGTGATCCACTGTCTCTTCATTCCTCTTGCACATACAACATAAGTTCACAACAACCTTACTCCTCCTTCTCAGATTGTAGTGTCAGAATCCCCCCCCCCCCCCCCCATAGCAGTTGTCTAAGAAGAAGGCCGTCTTGAGGGGGGCGGCCTTCGTGCACCAAATTACCTAACATAATTTAACTTTAAAATAGAAACCTAATTAGAATAGGAATTTAAGACACAATTTCCAACAATCTCCACCTTGGCTTAAATTCCATCCAGCCAATCATCGCTTCCAGGACATTGATCAACACAATTCTTTAGCAGCTTCAATCTTGATGATATTCTAACTCTGATTGTCTACATTATACATTACTCGATTAGTCGACCCTCCAAGGCTCCACCTTGACAACTCGAGCTCCATGCCATGTAATGAAGTAGATTGACTGTACCTACAACTAAAGCTCGTTGCAGCACATGCTGAGACTTCTTATGTTTTCTAGATCTCCTTCACCTTTGACTCTGATACCAATTTGTTGGTGGCAGCGGAAGATATACATGGTTTAACCAAAACTAGACTACATCCACGGATGAGAAGTGATACCATTATCATTCGTAGAGATATTACAACAATAGAGTACCAACACCACATACATGTCTTTTTACCATGTACCACTCCATGAGCCTATCTCCTCGCTACCAGTTAGGGTCATTTCTAATACAAGCACAACATGTTTAGTTAAATAGTCATTTTTAACACAGACACAACACGTTTATAAAAGGGCCATTTTTTCTACGAACATGAGATATTTAATTAAATGGGTTAATCATGTTCTAAATGGGGTGGCAAGTTAAACACGAACACGACACATTTAATGTGATACCCCCTAATTTCGGAGCACGGGTTGATCAAATCCGCGCACAAAATTAAGGGATATCAAAACAATTAAAGTATTTAAACAAACACAGAATACAAAGATGAATAATAAAAAATAAAAAGTTTGCTGAAGAAAACTAATAAATAAATATTAATTAATAATTCTATAACAATTACAATTCGGGAATCCATTAACCCAAGAACCCCTTAAAACATTAACCAATAATCCAATATTACTTAAAAGTACACAAGATGAATAGATGAATGACAGTCTCCCAGCTGCGGATCCTCAACCTCGAGACTGGAACCTTTAATAACCTGAAAAATAAATCGTGGGTTAAACCTTTCGAGCAAGTTCTCTCTACCAGACCTCTGAAAACCAATAAGTAGATCATTTCTGATCAAAACCACACCTAATAAAGTTTTAACTTTAATATACCATGATATATATATGTATAAAAGTAAATACAGTATAACAATAACATCCATAACTAGGTGCATTAATTCCAAAACCATTATCAATGATTAGATAATAATCATACCTAGTTCAATCCATAATTTCTTTCTTTTTTTTTTTCTTTTTTTTTTCTTTTTTTTTTTTTTTTTTTTTTTACAGAAACTCCTCTAACCTTAATTACATCTTAGACATCAATGTAATGTTAAACAATAAAATATAATTAAAAGAACATTATATTTAATTCCAAAACTAATAATGATTTTAAGTATTTAAATCACACAGCCAATATTTAGGCTTTGACAAATCATCTATGTCACCAGTATTATTTTATTAATATGTATAAAATAATACACTAACCTGTAAGTATTAGACTATTCTGATTTAAGAATATCTAATCCTAGTCCAACTTATACATACAATAACCATAGATGATACATTTTAATCATGTAACATATAGCAATATAATTACACTTTGACAAATCAACCATGCCATTATAAATATATTTATTTATATATTGGCAATTCAACTATGTCTCCTTTAAGTATATTTATTTATATATTGGCAATTCAAACATGCCTCCACAAGTACATTTATCTATACATTGGCAATTCAACCATACTTCTACAAGTATATATATTTATACTAATAAACTAGCAACTTATCCATGCTTCCTATGTATGTATTTTATTCATACAAACACTTAGGCAATATATTTGTTGGGGCACAGCGGAAGCAAAAGAAAGAAAGAAAACAATAATTCAAACCACAACACAAGATATATACGTGGTTCACCCAAAATCAGGGTTACATCCACGAATGAGAAGAGATTTATTATATATGTATAGATATTACAATAGTAGAGAATTTCAACACCGGATCATGTACATAAACTCTTGACCGAGTTCTCTGTGTATGCCACGAGACTCCCTCTCGCCATCAATGTTCACTCTACCAAACCCGTAACTCACCCCTACCGTCATCGTACTCCCTCATGAGGCTACATCTCTCTCAACTCATAACTCTCAACAATAGCCTAAGTGTCTATTTATAGAGTCACATACCCAATTCCTTGGTGGACAAGGATTACAATTTCTTAGAGCCCAATACATGTCTCTACAAGAAATTACCATAAAAAAATACACTCTAAAAATAGAAACTAATAATAATGAGACTTTAAGACATAATTCCTAACAATCTCCACCTTGGCTCAAATTCCATTACGTCAATCATCGCTTCTCATGGCAATTAAATCTGGACAATTCTCTGCGACTTCAATCTTCTCGATCTTGTTGCAGAACTTAGATTATCCCCACTATATGTTGCTCAATCAGTCAAAACCCCAAGGCTCCACCTTGACTATTCGAGCTCCATGCCATGTAACCAAGCCGATTGACTCCACCTATAACTGAAGCCTGTTGTAGCACATGTTAATATTTCTTGTGTTTTCTAGATCTCCTTCACATTTGGCTCTGATGCCAGTTGTTGGGAGAGAAGACAATAATTCAAATCACAACACAAGATATATACGTGGTTCACCCAAAATCAAGGTTACATCTACGGATGAGAAGAGATTCACTATATATGCTTGCATATAGGGAGAAGAATTATTCCGCTGCATTTGTTTATTGTCATCTCTCCCAACAAAGTGGTATTGCTCTTTCTACCACAAAGGAAGAGTTTATTGCAGCAACGGAAGTGACTAAAGAGTTGCTATGGGCAAAGAAGTTCTTGAGAGAACTTGGTTTCAAGAAGCAGAGGTATGTGTTGTTTTGTGATAGCCAAAGTGCTATTCATCTTGCTAAGAATTCAAGTTTCCATGCAAGATCTACGCACATTGATGTACGATACCATTGGATCAGAGATGCGTTGAACAATAAGTTACTTGAACTTGAGAAGGTTCACACTGATGATAATGGTTCTGATATGTTGATAAAGACCCAACCAAGAGAGAAGCTTGAAGTTTGTTGTTCGCTCGCCGGGATGGCGATTGCCTCCACATAGTGGAAAGGGGGAGATTTGTTGGGCTTATTTCCTTCTATATGGAGGAAAGCCTAAGCGGGTTTTATTAAAGCCCAAAGCCCAGCTCTTTAAGGTGAATAACCCTAAGGAAGTCAGAATAAAAAGAGAGGAAGATTAGCCGTAGCTTTCACAAGAAAGAGAGAAGAAAAAACCCAGGTTTTTCTATTCTGCCAAGATTTCATCAAACGTTCGATCCCACTTCGTCTGCGATCCGATCGAGCTGAAATTTGGAGGAGAGGTTCATGACTCACTGAGTTAAAATATGAATGGTGGAGATCGGATTTTGAGCTCAAGAAAAGTGATTCGTACCCATGAACAGTAACCGGGTTTTGGTTTTTTTTTTTTTTTTTTTTTTTTTTTTTTTTTTTTTTTTCCTATTCTGCCCAGATTTTATCAAACGTTCGATCCCCCTTCGTCCGTGGTCCGATCGAGCTGAAATTTGGAGGAAAGGTTCACGACTCAATGAGTTAAAATTTGAACGGTGAAGATTGGATTTTGATCCCGAGAACAGTGATTCGTACCTGTGAACAGTAACCTGGTTTTGGTATTTTCTCTCCAATTCTCTTTGGTTTTTGCCAAGATTGTTGTTATCTTGATGAGATGTTTTGTAGCCTCTAATTGCGATTAGAGAAGACTTTGTGTACCCATTATTTGGTTGATAGTGGAGATTTTAACTGTATTAGGTCCCGTGGTTTCTCTTCCTCACACCGGGGAAGTTGTCCACGTAAAAAATTGCTTGTATTCTTATGACTTTGTGTGATTGATTGTTTCTCTATTATTTTCAGCACATATAAAAGTAGAGGTATTACAATAGTAGAGAATTTCAACATCGGACCATGCACACAAACTCTTAACCGAGTTCTCTGTGTACGCCACGAGACTCCCTCTCGCCATCAGTGTTCACTCTACTAAACCCATAACTCACCCCTACCATCATCGTACTCCCTCATGAGGCTACATCTCTCTCAACTCATAACTCTCAACAATAGCCTAAGGCTCTATTTACAGAGTCACATACCCAATTCCTTGGTGGACAATGATTACAATTTCTTAGAGCCCAATACATGTCTCTACAAGAAATTACCATAAAAAAATACACGCTAAAATAGAAACTAGTAATAATGGGAATTTGAGACATAATTCCTAACAATATTTACGCCTATGACAACTCATCCATGTACAAATTGTAGGCTTAACGATAACTAATTTATGCATAGATATCTTATACAAATTCTAAGCATATCCCTAATTTAATAACCAGTCTATTCAAATATATCAAATAATAATAATAATAATAATATTAATCATCTTAAATGATATATATATACCTACATATATTATATAATATATAAATATGTATAATACAATCCATAATAATATTTGATTATTTAAATCATATATATACATATATATCTATATATATATATACACACACATCCCTCCATACTTATCCTAAACAATTAAACCATATATACGTATATATAAATAATTATATATATACATATATATACTTCCTTTTATAACAATAAATTAAATTAATTATATTTACGCAATTTAAATGCTACTAAACATCGTCAGAAATAGTTTCCCCTAAATACTCCATCTCAGTTCAAATAATTTTTTGCCACCATCTCATTAAAACATAAATATATCATAGAATGATGGGAATCTGATAATGAAATTAGTACCATTGGAAAAAGGACGAAAAATTCTTAAATTTGAGCTCAAGAATGACCTAATTTGGACTTAAGATGACTAAGTTATGATCATTTAAATTTCAAGTAATAAAAGAAGCAAAATAATAGGCTGAGCTCAATCGCTACTGTGAGCTCAACCGCACCGGATTATTTATCCTCCATAAATGCTCTAGATCTGTGGGCGCACCAATTCTCCATGGTCTGCGCTACACTAGATCAATCCACCTATGACCAAACCCCATCCACAGTTCTGATTCCCATGCACACCATAATTACATACGCCTCGAAGCACCAGATCATTCTACTGAAATTTATACTAATCTAATGTTCTTAATTGGCATGTGTACCATCATTCCATGCGCCGCAATGCATCGGATCAATCCAAATAAGATTAAATAATCTAATGCCCAGATTAGCATGTGTACCACCATTCCATGTATCGTCCTACACCGGATTATTACCCTGTTGTTGAGCACACCTTACAGACGCCTCCAGTGTTCTAAATATATATATTAACCATCTATATAATTTTTGCAAAATAATATAGAAAATAATTCTGGAATAATTCCAAAAAATATAAAACACATTCTAAAATTTATCTAAAAATTCCAGAAAATTACAGATAAATTCTAGAAAATATAGAAACCCTGTTTAATCCTCCTGGGTCACAAATCCACCTATACATTGATTTAAAAATATATATACAACACCTAATATATATCAATTTAAAATCCAAAATTTCAAAAGATTAATTATAATAATTTATGCTTTTAATTAATCCGATCTAACCATGATTTAAAATAATAATTTAATTAAAACTTTGATACTCAAGGTGAAATCCTTATGGGTTCTAAGAGGAAAGTTAGAGAAGAACTAGCCTGAAGGTTTCGAAACAAAACCGATGCTTCAAGCCTTGATTGTCTCTTCCAATTCCGGCATCCTCTTTCTCAGATCCGGCATCCTCCTTGTCAGCCCTCTCTTCTTCTCTCTCTACCTCTCGTATTTTTCTAACGTAACAAACTTTTATCGATAAAACCTTAAGTGTATATTTATACACACTAATACATAATCCTATTCCGATAATGACTACTAAATAAAAGGAAACTAATAATCATTAACGAATATATATATCTAGGCACACATATTATATATAATATATATATGCAAATTACCTTCCATAATTAATTAAATCATATATACACACATATATATCCATAAATATATATATATATTATTCTATAACACTTATTAATTAATTATATTTATATATAATTAAATATATATTTATAATTATACAAAAATGATTATTGAAATAATCACAAAATCATGGGCTATATTAATTAACCTAATAAGGTTTCATTCAAGCCCAAGACCATATCCTTTGGTCCAACATTCCTTAAGCCTAACCCAATTAATTTAAATAAATAAAATAATTAAATACCCACTTAAATTAAAATAACTAATTACATAAAGCACATAAACAAATAAAAATTTATAACTAAATCATACCATACCAATAAAATCAACACGCCAACAATTTAATTAATAATTAAGCACACACACAACAATCATCATATCAATAATTCACGAAATTAAATAAAACAATTAATCTAAGCACTCAATAAAAAACATCAATTAAAACTTAAAATAAACGCAATTAATTCAAATTAAATCAAATAAATCATGTAAAAATAAAATAAAAGTAATTAATCTCAATTTAATAAATCATTTAAAATATCGGGGTATTACATTCTTCCCCCCTAACAAAAGGAATTTCGTCCTCAAAATTCACGAATTCATGAAATAAAAAACTTTGATTATTTAATTTCAAATTTTCATGTTCCCTTTATCCGTGTAGAAATTAACCCATCCACACATACTCATAATTAGTAGACATGTATCGTAATTTATTAAGAATATACTAAGCTAACCTATGCTTGTTGCATTTTTTTTTTTTATAACTTAATCTCACCAATTTATATGTATTGGTAAACGTCCCCATTGTGTATTTTCTTGTAGCAAAACGAATAAAAACCTCATTTTTCTACACATGGCGCAAAATACATATTTATATCCTTACCAACTATAAGCTATTGCCTAATAAATAAAACACAAATCGTTATATAGTGATGTGATAACCTCATTTCCTTTCTAATCAACATTACTTTCCCTATGGGAGATAATTTGAGTAAAGACCCAATTGCCTATATTATCTAGGATTCCTTTTTGCTGCATGTACTTGCTAAAACGAATAAATCACCTTGTCATCTAACTAGTGACGAGCCCAATGGAAATAAACTTCCCTCACAACATGGGTATTCCCATAATATTATTCGCAGAAATATCTCCCCTCAGCCACTTTAATATGGAAAGTGGCTGCACAACACTAATGATCTCTATTGATCACACCTAATAACGAATATACCATATACTTTGGAAGTAATGATAGCTATTGTGTGATATCCCTCGGATCCGAGACACGGGTTGATCAGGCCTAGACCCAAACCAGAGGGAAATATCAAACAATTAATATTTAAATGAACACACAATACAAACTGAAATAATAAGAAATAAATAATAAATGGCTGAAACGAATTCTAATTGAAAATCCTCAAAACATAATGATTAAAATCTAAGCTCTAAAATAACTTCATAAAGTTAACAACTCGGGAATCCCTCAAATGGACCCTTAATAATAAATCTCAAACTAGAAAAAAAATAACTGTAATCCAAATCCAAAGCTAAATAAGATAGTAGTCCTACGTAGTAGGAGGAATGGAAGTTCGTATTTACTCTGCACGATCAAACTCTACCCCTGGAACTGATGAGCACCTGAAAAATAAGAGAGTGGGTCAGGCCCACATGCAAGTCCTATTCTACTACGATCCAAACAGGAATCCGATACGCAGATGCATCCTAAATAGACTCAACAATATCTAGAGTAGTCCATAGATGTATAAGTACACACTATAGGACACTCACTAGTCTAATAGGTCTGTCTCAGCCTGAGTAGAGATACTATGCAAATTATACATAATGTGGTCATGTGTACCTAGACCTACCAGGGAACAACACCTCTGTCCAGCTATCCATCCTAGGCAATATACGCACCCTAACCATGGTCATGAGACTCAAGCTCATACTACGACATCATATCATAAGTATATAAAGTCTGTGTCCTCCTAATACAAAATATCACCCATCTGGTATAGTGGCTTGATATATGTAACAATCTCTCCCAGAAACCAAATTATGTCATTCAGTTATTTATAGACCTGACATCAATAGGAGTCGGACTTAAACTTTATGGTTAATTCGCACCTTAATCCATTTTAGGTAGGACTTAGTGTTGAACTAATCCATACCTAGTATGCCACCGTCCCATACCGGTGCATACCATCCTCCAACTAACATAGTTGACCAAACAGTATAAATATTTATCAACCATATCCCCAGATAAGCATAAATACAGTTTAACATGTGTATAACTAAATTATGCATCCAATAAAAGATTTAGAATCCCAATTCTAGTCCTTTAAATTGATAAAGTAAGATTACGCAATTTACTTCTCCAAACAGTACCATAACTGATGCAATATATAGCAGATTTAAAACATCAGTTAATTCCATCTAAGCATACACTTATTTAAACTACTATATGCTTATATCACAGCTGAAAACATGATTCACAATTTAAAATCATGTAGAGAAACCAAATTGCTAAAACAGTAGGCAATCTAAGTTAATTATCCAATCTTTCACATACGGGTTCTTTGTTCAACCTATTGTTAATTCAGTCTTCAATACTTTAATATAAATATGCTTTCCAACACTTTTATGAGTCTCTAGCAATGAATTACACCATCTAGTAGCTTTTAAATAGCTTTAAAAAATCCAGTCTCAGCCCAAACAGACCCCGAAAACTGATTTTAGTGCGTTTAAGGAGAGAGCAGGCTCTCAAAACTTGAGAGCCTGCTCTTAGGCAAGGAGAGCCGGCTCCCCACCCATAGGAGCCAGCACTAGGCTATTGAGAGCCGGCTTTCAACCCTAGAGAGCCGGCTCTAGCTTTGTGGGAGCAGGCTCCCTCCCTTGTTGGAGCCTGTTCTCACCCCTAAGAGCCGTAGTCCGTTCTCAGTCGTCTTCCTCGCCTCCGGCAGTACTTGCAGTCTCTATAGTAATTTTTATTACATGTTTTAAGGTCCAACCTAGTTCCAGATTGATCATAAGACAATAATATACAACCAAGACTTGAATTAAAATACAAGTTTTTAATGAACGGCAGCAAGATTCAAATTGAATATCTAAAGCAACTCAGAACAGATTAATTCCATGGAATTACATAACGATTAAACATGCATAAAAGAGGTATTTAAGCTTTAGTTTAATCCCTGGAGTCTCCCTAGGCTTGCACAGAACACAAATTAAAAAGAAAGAGTAGAACAGAGACTTGCCTTGAGTTTCAGTTTTGAAACTCTAATCCACCGTCTCTGAATTTTCCGACGAAATCCCTGACGGCTGTTCCACCTCTGTTGCTCCTAGTTCAACCCATAAGCACATGCCAAGCTCCCCTCCTTGATTCAGTCCTAGCCTAAGGCAAAACCCTAGACTTCCTTCATTGATCTCTCTCTGTATTTCTCTGTATCTCACTGTCTCTCTGTTTTACAGACTCATGCTTACGTTTCTAAAACCCTAAACCACCGTAATGTGATATTTATAAGCTCAGAACAATAAAACCTAATCCCTTTATAACTATAGAACCTAGCTACAATTTTAGTCGGCCCATCCGTGAAACCTAAAACCCTAAATAATTAAACAGTTATAACAAACCAATTAAAGACACCTATTAAAACAATTTAAAACCATTAATTTTAATTAATCCAAATAGTCCAACAATTACATATTATTAAGGCAATTAATTTAAATAATTCAAATAACACAAATAATATAATTAATTCAAATAATACAAATAATTCAATAATTCAAACCATAAAACAACAATTCAATAATAGAGCAATTTTAAAAACAATAATTCAATAATTAAGCAAATAACCATTTTAAATAAGCAAATAAATAAAATGCAATTTAAATAACTAGATAAATACCAGGATTATCCTTTTAAGAATTAGGGGTATTACATATTGCCACTATTATTCGTGTCTTCCATCTTGACATTCTATATTCTGATACGCCTTACCCTGTAGTCTACATACATTAATATTTGTATATCTCTAATTAGCAAATTCCATAATCATGTAATTGATAAATATAAGTACACATTTGTGATACCCCTCGGATCCGAGACACGGGTTGATCAGCCCCAGGCCCAAACCTGAGGGAAATATCAAACAATTAAAGTATTTTAAAGCGAACACAGAATATCAAATGAAATAAGAAATAGAGTAAAGCTAACAAAAATATCCAATATCAAATCCTCCAAACTATAATAAATAAAGTGCATCCAAATCTCCAAAACCTCTAAGAGTATAACTCGGGAATCCATCTAGTGGACCCCTAAATAAAATCCCAACTGAACTGAAATAACTGAAAGTAAATTAAACTAAAATATCGAAAGAAGTCTTACTTAATCTGAAGAATGGGAAACTGTCCTCGAACAACACAATCAAGTTCTAAGGCTGGAACCGTCCTGTACCTGAAAAGAATAAAAGAGTGGGTCAGGCCCACGAATAAGTTCTAATCTAACTGCAATCCATACAGTGACCCGATACACAGATACACCCTAGATACCTCACAATATCTATTTAGTCTATACATATATATATCCACAGTAAAGGACATTCACTGGACTATAATAGACGTTTCAACCTGAATAGAAGACAACATGCGAAAACACACCCAAAGGTGGGCATGAGTACCCAGACCTAACAGGGTACACCTACCTACTATATCCAGCTACACATCCACTGCATATACGCACCCTAACCAATGAGCCTGAGACTTAAGCTCATCTCGTGGTACCATAAACATATATTTAAAGTTCGTCCGAAACCAGAGTATGTCATTCATTGAGGAGACATACAAAACACAGTCCAGATAATCACTCAACTTATTCAGCTGATATGACCTAACTACAACCAACTAATCCAGGAAGTCATTTAACTTAGCCAGTTGATTTGACTTAAACACAAATATGATTCAATATTTTACAATCCATTATTTTAATCTGGTAGGTTAGGTTTTAGCGTTTTGAGCTAAACCGTTCCTAGTATGCCACCGTCCCATACTGGTGCATACAATCCTCCATATCCATGTAAATTACAACACATAAACAAAAGTTTAGCAATTTACAGTCCAAACCATTATCCAAATAATTGCAGAAAAGATATTTACTATTATAGCAATTAAAATCCAAACGATAATCCATATAATTGCAAAAAGGATTTAATATTTCAACAATTAGCCTCCAAAGCATGCATAGATCAAATTCAATACCTCACTGACCGTATAATGCATTTAGAATAAGTTTTATAATCATGCTGTTTCCCATTGAATTGCTGAATTTTAGTTTAAGCAATTAATCCCTTCCATCCGGTAACAGTTTAACATAATTACCCTAATCTGATACTGTTTGTCCCATTTACTTAGAACTGAATTTCAATCAATTTAAGGTCCTAATGATACCCAAAACCATCTACTTAAGTCCTCTGTGAAGACCCAAAACCATCAGAATAGTTCCAACCTCGCACAGTTCAAAACAATGCGTCAAAAAAAACATCAGAAACCAATTTTGAGAGAGAGCCTGGTCCAAGTCTTTGGGAGCAGGCTCTAAATAGCCTGGAGCCTTCTCTTTTAAAACAAAGAGCCCTCTCTTTTGGTTTGGAGCCTTCTCTTTCTAAATCCAGAGCCTTTTCTTCTTAATTCTAGAGCCTTTTCTTTTCCCTACTACGCGTCTTCTGCTTCATCTTCGGCAACATCCGACCTTACTGTTCTTCATCTAAATTAAACTTGATGGTCTTAAATTACATCTAGTATTAATTCAGACCTTGATTTATTACAGTAAGATTCAAAACAAAAATTAAAACAGTGGGATGTTTTATGCCAAAACAGAGACGATACAAAACCATACTAGAAAAAATGATTTCAAACAAATTTAACCGATAACAGATAATCAAGTATAACATATAATGACCATGCATTGTTCAATTAATGTCCAACAAATCTCCTAGAGACTATCTAGGTGCACAGAACACAAGCCAACAGGAAAGAGGAAGAAAAGAACTTGCCTGTGATTTCAGTTATGAAATCTTGGCGTCGTGTCTACTGTTCCGGCAACACTGACCTACTGTCAAGCCTCCTAGTGCTCCGGGATAATCCACCACAACCCCACCTTGGTCCTCTCGGTTCTTCTTCTTGACAACCCTTACGGTGCTCTGTTCTTTCTACCCTCTGTTTTTGTTTTACAGAACTCAGTTTATGTCTATGTGCTATGTGTTATGCTCGTAACCGTAGTCTAAAATATAATGGTGTATTTATAAGCTTAACCCTAAAACCCTAATCCTTGTAATATTAGAGCCAAAGCCCTAATGAAACATTCCAGTCGGCCCGTAGAGCAACCTAAGTTTTAGTATACGTCGGCTACCTATGCATGAATTGTAATCCAGAGCTATAACCGTAACTTTAAATATACTAACCTAATTTTAACATTACAAGTATTAAAATAATTAGTAACCTAATCTTAAAACCGTCAATTACAAATAATACAATTACCCAGTAAAGAAAATAGCACACATTAAATAAATAATGTCAATAATTCAAATAATCCACATAAACAAACATATCCAGTTAATTCAAATATCATTAATAAAAAGGTAAATAATTAATTAAACAAACAAAATTAACACATAAATAAATAAAAATGCAATAAAAGAAAAATTAAAATACCGAGACTATCCTTTTAAAATTAGGGTATTACATTCTTTCCCCCTAACAAAAGTAATTCCGTCCTCGGAATTCGCTCTTACCTTCTTATAATATTTTAGGAAACTGCGAGCGAATGATATCCTCCCGTTCCCAAGTAGACTCAGCCTCATTGTGATGACTCCACTGAACATGCACCAAAGGAATAACCTTATTACGAAGGATTTGATCCCGACGTTCAACAATACGACACAGTGGCTCCAAATAAGTCACATCCGGCTGTAACTCAATCTCCCTAACATCGATATGTTGACACCGATCCTCATCTCGCAGAAATTTTCGTAACATGGAAACATGAAACACGTTGTGTACGCGATCTAAATTATTCGGGAGTGCCAACCGATAAGCGACAACTCCAACTCGATTCGTAATCATGAATGGACCGACAAACCACGGAGACAACTTCCCTTTCTTTCCAAAGCGCAGTTCTCCCTTTATAGGCGACACTTTGAGTATAACCTGATCTCCAACCTGAAACTCCAAAGCACGTGTACGACGATCGGCATAACTCTTCTGCCGACTTTGCGCAGTGCGCATATGATCCCTAATAAGAGCTATCTTTTTAGAAGTATCCTTAATGAACTTAGGACCCAAGAATCTACTCTCTCCAACCTCCATCCAACAAACAGGCGATCGACACGATTGGCCGTATAACGCCTCAAATGGTGCCATCCCAACAGTCTTCTGGAAACTATTGTTATAAGCAAACTCCACAAGTGGTAAGTAATCCTCCCAGTGGCCCTTGAAATCAAGAACACACGACCGAAGCATATCCTCCATAATCTGATTAACCCTTTCAGTCTGTCCGTCAGTATGAGGATGATAAGCAGTGCTAAGATGTAACTCTGTACCCAAAGCCTGCTGAAAACTCTTCCAGAATCCCGATACAAAGCTCGAATCCTTGTCCGATATAATAGACAATGGAATTCCATGCAGCTTTACAATCTCTGTAATGTAAAGTCTCGCCAACTGCTCCGAAGTGAAGTCAATGCGAATAGGCAAGAAATGAGCTAATTTCGTCAATCTGTCCACGATGACCCAAATGGAATTGTGATCCTTGAAGGAATTAGGCAATCCTTTCACAAAATCCATTGAAATGCTCTCCTATTTCCACTCCGGTATCAACAGTGGCTGGAGAGCTCCTGGCGGCCTTTGATGATCAATCTTGACCATCTGACAAGTACTACACTGCAAAATAAAAAAAGCAATGTCTCTCTTCATACCTGCCCACCAAAACTGCCGCTTTATATCCTGATACATCTTGTCTCCTTCTGAATGAACAGAAAACTCAGAATGGTGAGTTTCTGTCATCACATCCTTCCTCAAATCATTCGCAGAAGGTACCACTAACCGTCTGTTGTACCTCAAACCTCCATCAGCCCCAACATAGTTAAATAGGACCTCACCGGAAGCTATCTCTACAACTTTGTCAATACACTGCTGATCCGTGAGTTGTGCCATCAAAACCTTGTGAATGATAGAAGGTGTAACTACTATGCAAGCCATGAAGGCATCCAATAACTCATCCACTGTCCTCAAAGCGTTCTACTCAGTAGTGAATAGAGCAGAAAGATTACCAACAGGTCGGCGACTGAGTGCATCCGCCACCACATTCGATTTCCCTGGATGATACTGTATAGAGAAGTGAAGTCTTTTACAAACTCCAACCACCTGCACTATCTCATATTCAGCTCCCGCTGAGTGAACAAGCACTGCAGGCTCTTGTGATCGCTAAATAATCTGAAGGACTCACCCAACAGATAATGCCTCAAAATGCGTAAGGCAAAGACCACAGCTGCCAACTCCAAATCATGCGTTGGATAATTAAGCTCATGAGGCTTAAACTTTCGAGATCCATATGAGATCGGTCGCTCCTCCCGCATCAAAACACATCCCAGACCCTACAAAGAAGCATCTGTGTAGACAAGATACTCTATCTCGCTCTGTGGGGTAGACAAAATCAGTATAAAAGTCAACTTAGTCTTCAGCTCATCAAAACCTTTTTGATAATGTTCATCCCATACCAACTGTACACCCTTCATAGTCAGATGAGTGAGTGGTCTCGCTATTTTTGAGAACCAGTGGATAAACCTCTTGTAATATCTTGTCAAACCGAGGAAACTCCGAATCTCGGTAGGTGAAGTGGGTTATCCCCACTCAACCACAGCTGAAACCTTGGCCGGATCCACCGCTATTCCCCTTTCTGACACCACGTGACCCAAAAATTTCTCCTCCTACTTCCAAAACTCACATTTCTCGAACTTGGTATATAACTGGTGCTCACGAAGCGTCTGCAAGACTATCCGAAGATATCTAACATGATCGCCTCTGACCTCGAGTAAATCAAAATGTCATCTATGAAGATAATAACAAATTAATCCAAGTAAACCCTGAAGACTCTGTTCATTAAATCCATGAAGACCGCTGGTGCATTAGTTAACCCAAATGGCATCACATGAAACTTATAAGATCCATATCTAGTAAGAAACGCCGTCCTCGGGACATCCTGGTCACGAACTCGAAGTTGATGATATCCAGACCACAGATCAATCTTAGAGAAATAGGTAACTCCCTTTAATTGATCAAAAAGATCATCAATCCTGGGTAAAGGGTACTTGTTATGAATTGTGACCTTGTTCAACTCCCTATAATCTATATACAGGCGAAGTGAACCATCATTCTTCTTCACAAACAGAACTGGTGCTCTTTAGGGTGAAGTACTCCTGCGAATGAAACCCTGGCTGAGTAGCTGCAGAATCTGATCCCTCAGCACTCGCATCTCCACTGGTGCCATCCTATACGGTGCCCTAGCAATAGGCGTAGTGCTTGGAGCTAAGTCAATCACAAAGTCGATCTCGCGACTCGGCAGAAACCAAGGAATCTCTTGAAATACATCTGGGAAATCCTGTATAATTAGCATGTTATCCAATGATACAGTAATTCCCTCATCCCTTTCCTTCTATATATGGAACAAATAGGTGTTAGTGACCCCGCTAGAATGTGGCATAGCGACGATGTACATATCCTGACCAGGTATGGTGAACACAATTGTGATACCCCCAGATTTCCGGATGCGGGTTGGCTAGGCCCACGCCTGATTACCCGAGGATATCAAACCAATTAGCAATAAACGAACACAGAATATAGTTACAATAAACAAGAATAAATAAAACTACTGAAACGGAACTAGAATGATAATCCAAAACTGAAAACCTCAGAATAAAATTTTATAAATAAATAATTAATCTTATACATCCAACTTCTCCAATTCGAATACAACTCGGGAATCCATCTCTAATGGACCCCTAATAATAATCCAAACTGAATTGAAAGTTACTTAAAGAACATCCAGAGTAAACCATGGAGAAAAGTCCTACGTCGTCGGAAGAGTAAGTAGTATTCTATGTTCAGCACGATCAAGTCTAAGTTCGGAACTGACGAGTACCTAAAAAATAGAGGTGGGTCAGGCCTACGAATAAGTTCTAACCTACTACAATCCAAGCAGAGACTCGATACGCATATACATTCTAACCAACTCAACAATAGCTAATAGTCCGTACGTATGTATATTCACACTACAGGGACCTCATTGAACTATGGAGAGGGTTTCAACCTGAATAGAAGGCAACATGCGAAAACGGACCCATAGGTGGGCATGAGTACCTAGACCTAACAGGGTATACCTCAACCTTTCATATCCAGCTCGCATCCTACTACATATATGCACCCTAACCAACGAGTCTGAGACTCAAGCTCATCTCATGGTACCATAAAAATTTATTTAAAATCCTTTCATATCCATCCATAGGAAATCCAATAAATCATTTAGCTTATTCAACCGCACAAACTTATATAAGAGATCCAATAAGTCGTTCAGCTTATTCAACCGCACAGACTTAAATATAAGGAGAATTATGTTTTTATAATTCGTACCCTTATTTCAAAATTGGTAGGACTGAGTATTTTGAATCAGTCTGTCCCTAGTATGCCACCGCCCCATACCGGTGCATACAATCCACAAAATCCATATAATTGATAGAACAGGTAAAGCTATTCACCAATTAAAATCCATAAGGTAGGAATTAGCGTTTTGAGCTAAACCATACCTAGTATGTCACTGTCCCATACCGGTACATACAATCCTCCATATCTATGTAAATTACAACATATAAATAATAAGCAAGAAATTTATAGTCCAAAACCAAATATCCATGCAGAAAAGTGATTAAAGTTTCAACAATTTAAATCCAAGATTTAAACCATGTAATTGCAAGAAATGGTTTAATAGTTCAACAACCAGCATCCAGAGCATGCATAGATCAGTTTTAATAAATCAACAACTCTATTATGCATTTAAATAAGTTTTATAATCATGTTATAGTCCAAACAATTGCTAAATTTATTTAAGTAATTTAGTTCTTACCATCCGGCAACATGGTTCTCCAATAAGGTTAAAATACAAAGAACAGGTATAATCCATTCTGTAATTTATTATAACATTATCAGAATTAACATGCTCATTTTAAACTATTCCAAGATATTCAGTAAGTTTATAAGACACAATACTGTATATTTAGCAACTAGGTTCCCATTAAGCATAACAGAGTAACTAAGTTCCAGTAATTGATCATACATGTCATATATATAAACATCAATTTAACTCCAAGATAGCACAACAGAATATACCAATCACATGCTTCCTTTTATGCCAAACCAATACTAACTGAAATAAGTTAAATTCTATACGTTAGTTAATCCGTAGCTAGCAGTAATTAAAGCTTAAGCATACTTGTTCCTACCACAGTTCCATGATTAACATGGTGTAAACATCCATAGTAATCTGCTAAATTAGTTTTTTAATCAATTAAACTATTGATCTCTAATGACAGTAACCAGATTTTCATATACCGACTTATGTTTTGTATTACCCTAAACAATGGTGTTTTAATACACATTAATCAACTCTTAGAAGTTATAATATGGAGTTAGATCATCTCAAAACACCTAAATATAGCTCCAACCAGAACTTAAAAATCCTAAAATCCGAGCACCACAGCCCAAATCGTTGCCCAAAAACCTAAAAAACTGAAGAATTGAAGAGAGGCTGCTCCAAACAAGTTAGAGCCGCCTCCAACCAAGATGGAGCCGGCTCCAAATGACTTTGAGCTGGCTCTAAAACATTTTGGAGCCGCCTCCTTCCTCCTCTCCCTTTATCTGCTTCTTCTCTTCAACTATGTCTTCTCCGGTGATGTCTAGTTTGATCGGTCCTCAACTCTAATGATTTTACTGAATAAAACTAAGTTCCAATGTCCCAGATATTGTAAAAACCATAAATCCTAGATCCACTCTAATTAGAACAGAGTTCTACAAGAAAGAATTTAAAATAAACAAAAACGAACATATAAACATATACCGTTACAGACGAACCTAAACATGCAAACCAGATTAATTTCTTCCAGTATTACAAGCTAATTTAACTCTGTTTATATCAATTCACATGCATTATACATCCAATTCTGTGAATTAGTATATGAGTTAAACACAAAAGATCATAAAACAAGCAGTATACTCATGGCTATCTTCAGTGGAAAATAACAAAGACATATAATCTAGTTTAAGTTTGATTCTTATTTAATCCTGGAGATGAATTAGACATGCAAAGAACACAAGTCAACGGGATAAAGTTAGGATTAGAACTTGCCTGTGAGTTTTCAGTTCAAAACCTCAGCATTGCCTTCCTAAGTTTCTCCGGCAAACTAGGAAATCCTCCTCTGTTCTTTCCCTGCCTCCACTGTCGTGAATAGGGTTCTAAAACCCTAGGCAGAACTTAATACCCATATTTATAGGTTTACACAAGACCTAGGTTCAATTCAAACCCTACACTAAATCATAGTCGGCCCATTAAAAACCCTATTTAAAATCTACGTCGGCCAACATACGTGACTTCTCAAAGAACCCTAAGTACTGAACGTATTTTTAAAAAACTCATTTAACTTAATTACCTAATTCCTTACAACAGTGAGATCAAAATAAAACAAATGAACAAGTAAGCCAATTAAATACAAATTAAACATATAATTAAATTAAACTAACCAGTCAATTCACACATCACGTAATTCAAATTTCACACATAGCCACATTAGCACCTAAAAAATAATAAAATAAATACTGAAAACAATAAAATAAATAATAAAATTCCGATTATATCCCTTTCAAAACTAGGGGTATTACATTCTTCCCCCTTAACAAACGAAATTCCGTCCTCAGAATTCACGAAATTCTGAATTATTTTTGTTAAAATTCATTTCCTTTCCATTGTGGATGCTGCCGCTATGCAGGAGCTCCACTAAATTCCAGATCCTTCAAGGAAACTTATGAGTTTCATATCAATGAAATATAAAAATTATGCAACACGTAAATTGTATTGAGCAACTTCTTATCCTTAACCAAATTGTTTAAACAGGGTACAAATCCACATTCCTCCAGGGTACATAGCATAAATGTGTAAAACTTCTATGCATCTCATCTTAACGTTGTAAATCACGAATTGATAGGCTACCGCCTAAATGGAGAAACACCCTCCATGAACGTCAAAGTAATGTATAAAAACTGACCTTCCTCAGTAACACACCTTACTTCTGATATAGAAGACATCCCCAAATCAACAGTTTCCCACTCCTATTTTGATTTTGGCAGTGACAAAAATCTCCTAATGAGCTCCGGTTATCCATTATGCACCTTTCAAATAAGTGTTACTCGTATAGATAGTTATATACATGTCTCTTCCCAAACCTGATCCCTAGAACTGACAGTTGATGTCTTGATGTGCCTGATAACCATCCGAGTACATGGAAAAGAAGTGTCGATTGTGAAATCGCATTCATTCTGACAGCACTAACAAAACTACAAATCGCTCGTCAGTACCTTAAGCTCTAACTGAGTAAGGTACACCTCCATGAAGATCAACCCCAATATGTGCAGTTGACTTCCTTATTTTGTAATACCCCTAGTTTTGAAAGGGATATAATGGGAATTTTATTATTTTTTTTTTATTTTTTTCAGTATTTATTTTATTATTTATAAGTGCTTATATGGCTATGTGTGAATTTTGAATTACGTGATGTGTGAATTTACTGGTTGGTTTAATTTAATTATATGTTTAATTTGTATTTATTTGGCTTACTTGTTTATTTGTTTTATTTTAATCTCACTATTGTAAGGAATTGTTTAATTAGGTAATTAAGTTAAGTGAGTTTTTTTAAAAATACGTTCAGTACTTAGGGTTCTTTGAGAAGTCACGCATGTTAGCCGACGTAGATTTTAATTAGGGTTTTCTATGGGCCGACTAGGGTTTAGTGTAGGGTTTGGATTGAACTTAGGTCTTGTGTAAACCTATAAATATAGGTGTTAAGTTCTGCCTAGGGTTTTAGAACCCTATTCACGACAGTGGAGGCAGAGAAGGAACAGAGGAGGATTTCCTAGTTCGCCGGAGAAACTTAAGAAGACGACGCTGAGGTTTTGAATTGAAAACTCACAGGCAAGTTCTAATCCTAACTCTATCCCGTTGACTTGTGTTCTTTGCATGTCTAATTCAACTCTAGGATTAAATAAGAATCAAACTTAAACTGGATTACATGTCTCTGTTATTTTCCACTGAAGGTAGCCATGAGTTATACTGCTTGTTTTTTGGTTTTTCGTATATAAACACATAAAATAATTCACGTACCGGGATGTATAATGCATGTTAATTGGTATACAAGGAATTAAATTAGCTTTTAACATTGGAAAGTATTAATTTTAAACTGGTTTGCATGTTTAGGATGTATACATTTTTCATGTTTCGTATTGGCTCGTTTTACTTCTTTCTTGAAATTTTTTATTCTAATTAGAATGGATTTAAGATTAAAGGTTTTAAAATATCTGGGGCATTGGAACTTAATTTTTAATCAGTAGAAATCATTAGAGTTAAGGACTGATTAAATAAAACGTCACCGGAGAAGACATAGTTGAAGAGATGAAGCAGAGAGGAGGGGAAAAGGTTGGAGGTGGCTCCAAAATGTTTTGGAGCCGGCTCAAAGTGACTTGGAGGCGGCTCCAAGTGGTTTGGAGCCGGCTCCATCTAGGTTGGAGGCGGCTCCAACTTGTTTGGAGCAGCTTCTTTTCAGTTCTTCAGTTTTCTGAGTTTTTGGGCGACTGTTTGGGCTGTGGTGCTCGGATTTTGGGATTTTTAAGTTCTAGAAGGAGCTATATTGAGGTGTTTTGAGATGATCTAAGTTCATATTATAACTTTCAAGAGTTGATTACTATGTATTAAAACACCATTGTTCAGGGTGATATAGAACATAAGTCGGTATATAAAAATCCGGATACTGTCATTGGAGATGAAGAGTTTAATCGCTTAAAAACTAATTTATCAGATTACTATGGATGGTTATAACATGTTAATGATGGAACAGTGGTAGGAACAAGTATGCTTAAGCTTTAATTACTGCTAGCTACGAATTACCTGACGTATAGAATTTAACTTGTTTCAGTTAGTGTTGGTTTGGTATAAAAGGAAATATGTGAATTGGAATATTCTGTTGTGCTATTTTGGAAATTAAATTGATGTTTATATGTATGACATGTATGATCAATTACTGGAACTTAGTTACTCTGTTATGCTTAATGGGAACCTAGTTGTTAAATATACAGTATTGTGTCTTATAAACTTACTGAATATCTGGAATGGTTTAAAGTGAGCATGATAATTCTGATAATATTATTATTATGCTCATAGTGAATTACAGAATGGATTATACCTATTCTCTGTGTTTTTTATCTTATTGGAGAGTCATGTATTGGTATAACAGAACAAACATGTTATACACATATACTGGTAATACATGTGATGGACTCTTGTTATTTTTGTTATGGATTAGTTGGTATATATATATATATTTGTATTATCATCAACTGGATGGATGGATTGTACGCACCGGTATGGGACGGTGGCATAGTAGGGATGGATTAGTAAAACACTAAATCCTACCTAATTTGGAATAAGTTGGATTAACTATAGAAAGTTAAGTCCTACTTATATGGATGCTTATGCACCGGTATGGGACGGTGGCATACTAGGGACGGCTTAGTTCAAAACACTGAGACCTACCTATATTGGGGATGGATTAGTTCAAACACTAAGTCATACCTATATTGAAATTGGATCAACTACAAAAGTTAAGTCCTACTTATAACTAGGTGTCAGGTCAATAAACTTTTTGAATGACACACTTGGAACGGACTTTATATATTTATGTTATGGTGTCGCAATATAAGCTTGAGTCTTAGAGTCGATGGTTAGGACGCGTATATCGCATAGGATGGATAACTGGACATAGGTGTTGTTCCCTGGTAGGTCTAGGTACTCATGCCCACCTTAGGGTGCGTCTTTGCATGTTGCCTTCTATTCAGGCTGAGACAGACCTACTGGACTAGCGAGCGTCCTATAGTGTGTACTATATACATATATGGATTATTTAGTTATTGTTGAGTTGGTTAGAATGTATATGCGTATCGAGTCTCTACTTGGATTGTAGTAGGTTAGAACTTGTTCGTGGGCCTGACCCACCTCTATTTTTCAGGTACTCGTCAGTTCCAGACTTAGACTTGATCGTGCTGAGCAGAGACTACTACTCACTCTTCCGACGACGTAGGACTTTTCTTCATGGTTTACTCTGGATGTTCTTTAAGTAGCTTTCAATTCAGTTTAGATTATTATTAGGGGTCCATTAGAGAGGGATTCCCGAGTTGTATTAGAATTGGAGAAGTTGGATGTATCGGATTAATTATTTATTTATAAAATTTTATCCCGAGGTTTTCAGTTTTGGATTATCATTCTAGTTCTGTTTCAGCAGTTTTATTTATTCTTGTTTATTGTAACTGTATTCTGTGTTCGTTAATTGCTAATTGATTTGATATTCCCGGGTAATCGGGCGTGGGCCTGGCCAACCCGTATTCGAAAATCCGGGGGTATCACATATTTTCTGTGATAACAGCCCGTGTCGCTGTTATACAAGCGAAATTGCCATTGTGAAATCAACAATGAATCGCAGGATATGAATATCCGATCGGTTGTTGAGAGCATCCACCTCCCAATTCCTTTCCCCCAGACAGAACTTGATGCAAAATGTGAATCACCACATTGAGGCATCTAAGTCGTCTTGTAATCCCCTCTATTCATACGAACTGATAACCCACCAATTCGTAATAAACTAGAATTTAGTTGATTTAATAAAGAAACGAACCAACATCCCAACCAAATCCTGACCCTTTGTACAAGTTTGCAACCCCTCATCCAAATCCGTGAAAAAGGTCTATCAGTTGAACATAGAAAAATGTCTACAAGGGTCTCGTAATGTCGAATGGTCCATCTCGATCATATTAGAAATGGTATTCCAAATCACCACGTCCCTCTGCTTGCTGATCCTCCATACAACTGCTTCATACCATGAAGCATTTTATGTTGCACCGGGCTGAATAAAGAACTAAGAGATGTGAATCTCAGTCCTTATATCCTCCTTCTCATTTGTCTACAGAAAGTACCAACTGGTTTGGTACCACCAGGTTCTGTATGCACCCATTGCTTACATCGAAGCATTGTCAAAAGCTAACCCTGCAACGATATCTATGCATCACTAGTTTGTGATAAACTTACCGATAATAAAATTAACCGGTAATTCCATTTATCGAAGGTCAACTCATTATGACTTTTTTACACACCATACACCACTTCCTTATATAGGTGTTCGATCTCACCTTCTTGTCCTTAACACACCTAATTCTCTATTATAGGTAAGTGTCAAGTTAACTCATTTTCTCGTTTCAATGGAATATGAAAATTTTCCCATCCTCCATATAGTCATCAACGTCAGAGCAACAGCTAATTGTTACGAAGTATAACCCTAAAAAAAAAATTTCCACATTTTATACAGTGTAGAAACTTTGGTTTCTCCTCCAAATGCAACACCAGCAACTCCTCCAAATGACACCTTTGTAAAATCGTGTCTTGATTACGAATAGACTGATAAAGCTTCTAATCAGCCCACTATGCTCTCCCAGCGTCATTCTAATAAGTACCTACCAGCACAAAATCCTCTATCTGAACTATAATGGCATTACAGTGATCTTTACCTACCATAACCTTACGAATCTCTAAAACATTAACAACCAGCATTTTTTTATAGCGTTGTACTAACGAATCCCTACCTAGCATAAAGCATATGAATCTAATCAATGTAGATTATTTGACTCGTGTTAATAGTTTAACTATCCCTTCCCAAGTAGCATACCATAGGGATGCATATCCAGGTCCGATAGATTGGCTAGGCATTTATATGTCTACCCAATCCTATGTCTATACATTCCCAAATCCTAGCGCACATAGCGCTATTTCTCTATGTCATTAAAATAATAATTGGTTGATCACATACTTGTGTCCCCAACCAATCCATACTCTCAATCCGGACTAATTAACACAAAATAAAATACGTAATAACAAAACTGAAACACATAACAATCAAAGATGAAACACGTGGAGACACACAATACACAAAACAACCAAAATAAAATTCTACAAAAAACATACTCCATTCCAGAGAAGAAAACCTCCTTTGAACTCAAGTTGCCAAATTAGGTCACAAAAGTTCATTTCGTAGTTTCGTTGGTAATCATCCAACCTTGAAACCTTTCCATTAACCATAGCTTAACTGCACAACCGTTTGCCTAAGCAAATATCCAAAGTCTTAACCATCATACTCCTTATATGCGGAATGTAAACCATCTAACATGGCTTTACAAAGCAACTTAGAATGTCACAACCTAATCCCCATACTCTCCGGAATGTGATATAAAGTCACGTCTTCGTTCTGATAAGAACTCCATCAATTCCAACCCTCTAGAAGAGCACTTCTCAAATAACTCCTGGAGAGACGATACGAAAACTTTAACTATATGTAGATTGGTTCACCCCAACCCTATTAGTATCATTCACTATATTACTGGTGAATAAGAACATACTCGTGCGATCCTTCATCCTCAAACTTCAATATCCTTTTTCTTGGATACGCTGAAATCTCCTCCCTTAGGATCCTTTTCAGAATCCTATTCCTCGTTTGTCTCCTTTTTGAGAACAACTGAAGTTGTGTTGGCCCCGATATGTGGTGACCTAACACCTATACCTTACTCCTTCCTTGGCTTATACTTTCTAAGTAGTGCTAACTCCGGAACTAAACCTTCAATCCCCAAGTTCTGTTTCTGGCAAAGAACTCGACAACATACTCCTTTACTCCGTTAGGTCCATATCACCTTCGTCGTGGACCCCATCCTGCTCCAAGTGTCAACCATTCTATAACTATGGAATATAATTGACATCCACTCCTCCTAACGTAAAGAGAGTACAACGAATCCTAATATGGCTCTAAGGTTTTAAGAGACGCAATGCGGAAGTCTTATAATGAAAACATTCCTAAGGACACTGGAACCTGGAGTGCTCTGATACCAACTGTGATACCCCCAGATTTCTGGATGCGGGTTGGCCAGGCCCATGCCCGATTACCCGAGGATATCAAACCAATTAGCAATAAACAAACACAGAATACAGTTATGATAAACAAGAATAAATAAAACTGCTGAAACATAACTAGAATGATAATCCAAAATCGAAAACCTCGGGATAAAATTTTATAAATAAATAATTAATCTGATACATCCAACTTCTCCAATTCTAATACAACTCGGGAATCCATCTCTAATGGACCCCTAATAATAATCCAAACTGAATTAAAAGCTACTTAAAGAACATCCAGAGTAAACCATGAAGAAAAGTCCTACGTCGTCGGAAGAGTGAGTAATAGTCTCTACTCAGCGCGATCAAGTCTAAGTCTGGAACTGACGAGTACCTGAAAAATAGAGGTGGGTCAAGCCCACGAACAAGTTCTAACCTACTACAATCCAAGCAGAGACTCAATACGTATATACACTCTAACCAACTCAACAATAGCTAATAGTCCGTACGTATGTATATTCACACTACAGGACTCTCACTGAACTATGGAGAGATTCTCAACCTGAATAGAAGGCAACATGCGAAAATGCACCCATAGGTGGGCATGAGTACCTTGACCTAACATGGTACACCTCAACCTCTAATATCCAGCTACACATCTTACTGCATATACGCACCCTAACTAACGAGTCTGAGACTCAAGCTCATCTCGTGGTACCATAAAAATATATTTAAAATCCTTTCACATCCATTCATAGGAAATCCAATAAATTGTTCAGCTTATTCAACCGCACAGACTTATATAAGAGTTCCAATAAGTCGTTCAGCTTATTTAACCGCACAGACTTAAATATAAGGAGAATTATGTTTTTATAATTCGTACCCTTATTCCAGAATAGGTAGGACTGAGTATTTTGAATCAGTCTATCCCTAGTATGCCACCGCCCTATACCGGTGCATACAATCCACAAAATCTATATAATTGATAGAACAGGTAAAGTTGTTCACCAATTAAAATCCATAAGGTAGGAATTAGCGTTTTGAGCTAAACCATACCTAGTATGTCACCGTCCCATACCGGTACATACAATTCTCCATATCCATGTAAATTACAACATATAAATAATAAGCAAGAAATTTACAGTCCAAAACCAAATATCCATATCATTGCAGAAAAGTGATTAAAGTTTCAGCAATTTAAATCCAAGATCTAAACCATGTAATTACAAGAAATGGTTTAATAGTTCAACAACTAGCATCCAGAGCATGCATAGATTAGTTTTAATAAATCGACAACTCTATCATGTATTTAAATAAGTTTTATAATCATGTTATAGTCCAAACAATTGCTAAATTTATTTAAGCAATTTAGTTCTTACCATCCGGTAACATGGTTCTCCAATAAGGTTAAAATACAGAGAACAGGTATAATCCATTCTGTAATTCATTATAACATTATCAGAATTAACATGCTCACTTTAAACTATTCCAAGATATTCAGTAAGTTTATAAGACACAATACTGTATATTTAGCAACTAGGTTCCCATTAAGCATAACAGAGTAACTAAGTTTCAGTAATTGATCATACATGTCATACATATAAACATCAATTTAACTCCAAGATAGCATAACAGAATATACCAATTCACATGCTTCCTCTTATGCCAAACCAACACTAACCGAAACGAGTTAAATTCTATACGTTAGTTAATCCGTAGCTAGCAGTAATTAAAGCTTAAGCATACTTGTTCCTACCACAGTTCCATGATTAACATGGTGTAAACATCCATAGTAATCTACTAAATTAGTTTTTTAAGCAATTAAACTATTGATCTCCAATGACAGTAACCAGATTTTCATATACCGACTTATGTTTTGTATTACCCTGAACAATGGTGTCTTAATACACATTAATCAACTCTTAGAAGTTATAATATGGAGTTAGATCATCTCAAAACATCTCAATACAGCTCCTACTAGAACTTAAAAATCCCAAAATCCAAGCACCATAGCCCAAACCGTCGCCCAAAAACCTAGAAAACTGAAGAATTGAAGAGACGTTGCTCCAAACAAGTTGGAGCCGCCTCCAACCAAGTTTGAGCCGCCTCCAACCAAGATGGATGATCAGTTGTCAATTATACATCAACCTTTGCAATAGCACAAATCATTGTAAAATAGGGTTATTGGTCGGGTAAGTCGAACCACTGGGACTGCTAGTTTATGGCAACATAAGTAACTAGAATCATCTTTTAGAATGATAAAGGGGTTTATAGAGGATTTGTTGGATTGTCACTAAAAGTAGGAATTAAAATGTGCATAAATTGAGAATGTAAGGGAGTACGAGATAAAGACAATAAAAAATAAGAGTTAGGGAGGTGAATCCACTACATATCAATAAACATGCTAGGGCATGATTTACTTTGGGGAAATAACATATATAAATGACCATAGAATATAACAACATAAAGTAGCTATATTACCTTTAAGAAAATTTTGAAATCAATAGGTAAGCATAACCTATCAAAGCATTACATGTTTTAGTTACCTAAACTAAGATGCAACCTTAAACATGCTTACTAACTCAAAGATTATCAAGCTCTTAATTTCATAATAAAAGCACATGAAATAGAAATCAAGAATAACCTATCAAAGGAAGAATGTAAGCAATAGATTATCAAACTTCCTAAATATCATGCCAATAAAACCATTTCCATGAACTCATCTCCATTGTCACTATGAAAATGTAGCAATATAATCATGAGAGAAAAATAATCTAAAACAAGATAGTTAACCCAAAATGATCATTTATAAGCATTGGAGTTCTTTACATAACATAAATTACTCTAGTTCATGGAAAGATCACACATATACATTAATCCCCAAATATAAATCAAAATAGAGCAATGCTTACAAGATGGAGCTTCATCACCTCCCTAAATAGGGAGTTAGTTACCCATAATTACAAAGTATGAAGAAGAAAAGGAAGAACCACTCTCCATTTTCACACCCTAAACTAAAGAACACTTCTTTCCCTCTCTAGCACTTAGCCTCCTTTAAAACTTGAGATATGAGATCCAACATGTGAGTTTTCCCTTTATTCCCAACCAAAACCTACTCACTATACCCCAAATCCCGAGCTCCCCCCTCTGCATCAAGCTAAACCACACAAAATGAAGATAATGAGACAAAAATGCTAAAAAACAGGAGCAGCTGAACAGCCTTCTGCAGGTTGGCGGGCGCCCGCGGTGGCTCGCGAAAGCAAAGAGGGCACTGGCATGTCTGGTGGGCGCCGGCCCGCGGTGGCTCGAGGGGGCTCAGCAAGGCCCAGCTAAATGGGGCAGAGAGATAAGGGAATTGGCTGGCGCCCGTGGTGGCACGACGGTCGCCCGCGGAGGCTTGCCATTCCAGCTTTAAACCAAGGCTTTTCGTAAGCCTTTCCTAGCCGGAGCACTAATGCGGCTTCCACTGTGAACACTAAGCCATGAACTTCACAAAAACGGCGACTGAAAAGGTTAGGTCCCAAAGATGACTCCCCGACACGGCGCACGTAGTTCAACAGAAAGTTGTCAAAACCACTTCTTTGATCATTCTTGGTAAAAATGCCTGAAATTTGAAAGAAATACACAACTGAATTAAAATTATACATTATCCTCTAATAATAGACTTAACTAATGCAAGAAATGGCGCTTGAATATGTAATATTCAGTGCTTATCAATGGAGCTGGCTCCAAACCACTTAGAGCCGCCTCCAAGGCACTTTGAGCCAGCTCCAAAACATTTTGGAGCCGCCTCATTCTTCCTCTCCCCCTATCTGCTTCTTCTCTTCAACTATATCTTCTCCGGTGACGTCTAGTTCGATCAGTCCTCAACTCTAATGATTTTCCTGAATAAAACTAAGTTCCAATGTCCTAAATATTGTAAAAACTATAAATCCTAGATCCACTCTAATTAGAACAGAGTTCTACAAGAAAGAATTTAAAATAAACAAAAACGAACATATAAACATATACCGTTACAGACGAACCTAAACATGCAAACCAGATTAATATCTTTTAGTATTACAAGCTAATTTAACTCTGTTTATATCAATTCACATGCATTATACATCCAGTTCTGTGAATTAGTTTATGAGTTAAACACGAAAGATCATAAAGCAAGCAGTATACTCATGGCTATCTTCAGTGGAAAATAACAAATACATATAATTTAGTTTAACTTTGATTCTTATTTAATCCTGGAGTTGAATTAGACATGCAAAGAACACAAGTCAACGGGATAGAGTTAGGATTAGAACTTGCTTGTGAGTTTTCAGTTCAAAACCTCAGCGTTGCCTTTCTAAGTTTCTCCAGCGAACTAGGAAATTCTCCTATGTTCCTTCCCTGCCTCCACTGTCGTGAATAGGGTTCTAAAACCCTAGGAAGAACTTAATAACCATATTTATAGGTTTACACAAGACCTAGGTTTAATTCAAACCCAACACTAAATCCTAGTCGACCCATAGAAAACCCTATTTAAAATCTACGTCGGCCAACATACGTGACTTCTCAAAGAACTCTAAGTACTGAACGTATTTTTAAAAAACTCATTTAACTTAATTACCTAATTAAATAATTCCTTACAATACTGAGATCAAAATAAAACAAATAAACAAGTAAGCCAATTAAATACAAATTAAACATATAATTAAATTAAACCAACCAGTTAATTCACACATCACGTAATTCAAATTTCACACATAGCCACATAAGCACCTAAAAAATAATAATATAAATACTGAAAACAATAAAATAAATAATAAAATTTCGATTATATCCCTTTCAAAACTAGGGGTATTACATTCTTCTCCCCTAACAAACGAAATTCTGTCCTCGGAATTCACGAAACTCTGAATTATTTTTGTTAAAATTCATTTCCATTCCATTGTGGATGCTGCTGCTATGCAGGAGCTCCACTGAATTCCAAATCCTCCAAGGAAACTTATGAGTTCCATATCAATGAAACATAAAAATTATGCAACACGTAAATTTTATTGAGCAACTTCTTATCCTTACCCAAATTGTTTAAACAGGGTACAGATCCACATTCCTCCAAGGTACATAGCATAAATGGGTAAAACTTCTATGCGTCTCATCCTAACGTTGTAAATCACGAATTGATAGGCTACCGCCTAAATGGAGAAACACCCTTCATGAACGTCAATGTAATGTATAAAATCTGACCTTCCTCAGTAACGCACCTTGCTTCTGATATAGAAGACATCCCCAAATCAACTATTTCCCACTCCCATTTTGATTTAGGCAGTGGCAAAAATCTCCTAATGAACTCTGGTTATCCATTGTCCACCTTTTAAACAAGTGTTACTCGTATAGACAGTTATATACATGTCTCTTCCCAAACCTAATCCCTAGAACTGACAGTTGATGTCTTGATGTGCCTGATAACCATCTAAGTGCATGGGGAAGAAGTATCGATTGTGAAATCGCATTCATTTTGACAGCACTAACAAAACTACAAATTGCTCATCAGTACCTTAAGCTCTAACTGAGTAAGGTACACCTCCATGAAGATCAACCCCAATATGTGCAATTAACTTCTTTATTTCCCGTGATAACAACCCGAGTCGCTATTATACAAGCGAAACTGCCACTGTGAACTCAATAATAAATCGCAGGATATGAATATTCGATCGGTTGTTGAGAGCATCCACCTCCCTATTCCTTTCCCCCAGACAGAACTTAATGCAAAATGTGAATTACCACATTGAGGCATCTAAGTCGTCTTGTAATCCCCTCTATTCATACGAACTGATGACCAACCAATTCGTAATAAACCAGAATTTAGCTGATTTAATAAAGAAACAAACCAGCATCCCAACCAAATCTGGACCCTTTGTACAAGTTAGCAACCTCTCATCCAAATCCATGAAAAAAGGTCTATCAGTTGAACATAGAAAAATGTCTACAAAGGTCTCGTAATCTAAAATGGTCCATCTCGATCATATTAGAAATGGTATTCCAAATCACCACGTCCCTCTGCTTGCCGATCCTCCATACAACTATTTCATACCATGAAGCATTTTATGTTGCACCGGGCTGAATAAAGAACTAAGAGATGTGAATCTCAGTCCTTATATCCTCCTTCCCGCTTTTCTACAGAAAGTACCAACTAGTCTGGTACCACCAGGTTCCGTATGCACCCATTGCTTACATCGAAGCATTGTCAAAAGCTAACCCTGCAACGGTATCTATGCATCACCAGTTAGTGATAAACTTACCGATAATAAAATTAACCAGTAATTCCATTTATCGAAGGTCAACTTATTTTGACTTTTTCAAACACCATACACCGCTTCCTTATATAGGTGTTCGGTCTCACCTTCCTGTCCTTAACACACCTTAATTCTCTATTATAGGTAAGTGTCAAGTTAACTCATTGTCTCGCTTCAATGGAATATGAAACCTTTCCCATCCTCCATATAGTCATCAACGTCAGAGCAACAGCTAATTGTTACGAAGTATAACCCTAAAAAAAAATTTCCACATTTTATACAGTGTAGAAACATTGGTTCCTCCTCCAAGTGCAACACCTGCAACTCCTCCAAATGACACCTTTGTAAAATCGTGTCTTGATTACGAATAGACCAATAAAGCTTCTAATCAGCCCACTATCTTCTCCCGGCGTCATTCTAATAAGTACCTACCAGCACAAAATCCTCTATCCGAACCATAATGGCATTACAGTGATCTTTACCAACCACAACCTCACGAATCTCTAAAACATTAACAACCACCATTTTTTTATAGCGTTGTACTAACGAATCCTTACTTAGCATAAAGCATATGAATCTAATGATTGTAAATTATTTGACTCGTGTTGATAGTTTAACTATCCCTTCCCAAGTAGCATACCATAGGGATGCATATCCAGGTCCGATAGATTGGCTAGGCGTTTATATGTTTATCCAATCCTATGTCCATACATTCCAAAATCCTAGCGCACATAGCGCTATTTCTTTATGTCATTAAAATAATAGTTGATTGATCACATACTTGTGTCCCCAACCAATCCATTCTCCCAATCCAGACTAATTAACACAAAATAAAATACGTAATAACAAAACCGAAACATATAACAATCAAAGATGAAACACGTGGATACACACAATACACAAAACGACCAAAATATAATTCTACTTAAAACATCCTCCATTCCAGAGAAGAAAACCTCCTTTGAACTCAAGTTGCCAAATTAGGTCACAAAAGTTCATTTCGTAGTTTCGTTGGTAACCATCCAACCTTGAAACCTTTCCATTAACCATAGCTTAACTGCACAACCGTTTGTCTAAACAAATATCCAAAGTCTTAACCATTATACTCCTTGTACGCGGAATGCAAACCATCTAACGTGGCTTTACAAAGCAACTTAGCATGTCACAACCTAATCCCCATACTCTCCAGAATGTGATATAAAATCACGTCTTCGTTCTGATAAGAACTCTATCAATTTCGACCCTCTAGAAGAGCACTTCTCAAATAACTCCCGGAGAGACGATACGAAAACTTTAACTATATGTAGATTGGTTCACCCCAACCCTATTAATGTCATTCACTATACTACTGGTGAATAAGAACAAACTCGTGCGATCCTTCATCCTCAAACTTCAATATCCTTTTTCTTGGATACGTCGAAATCTCCTCCTTTAGGATCCTTTTCGGAATCCTATTCCTCACCTGTCTCCTTTTTGAGAACAATTGAAATTATGTTAGCCCTGATATGTGGTGACCTAACACCTACACCTTATTCCTTCCTTGGCTTATACTTTCTAAGTAGTGCCAACTCTGGAACTATACCTTTAATCCCCAAGTTCTGTTTCTGGCAAAGAACTCGACAACATACTCATTTACTCCGTTAAGTCCATATCACTTTCGTTGTGGACCCCATCCTGCTCCAAGTGTCAACCATTCCATAACTATGAAATATAATTGACATCCGTTCTCCTAACGAACCGTAAAGAGAGTACAATGAATCCTAATATGGCTCTAAGTTTTTAAGAGACGCAATGCGGAAGTCTTATAACGAAAACACTCATAAGGATACTAGAACCTGGAGTGCTCTGATACCAACTGTGATACCCCCAGATTTCCGGATGCGGGTTGGCCAGGCCTACGCCTGATTACCCGAGGATATCAAACCAATTAGCAATAAACGAACACAAAATACAGTTGCGATAAACAAGAATAAATAAAACTGCTGAAGTGGAAGTAGAATGATAATCCAAAACTGAAAACCTCAGAATAAAATTTTATATATAAATAATTAATCTGATACATCCAACTTTTCCAATTCTAATACAACTAGGGAATCCATCTCTAATGGACCCCTAATAATAATCCAAACTGAATTGAAAGCTACTTAAAGAACATCCAGAGTAAACCATGGAGAAAAGTCCAACGTCGTCGGAAGAGTGAGTAGTAGTCTCTGCTCAGCACGATCAAGTCTAAGTCTGGAACTGACGAGTACCTGAAAAATAGAGGTGGGTCAGGCCCACGAACAAGTTCTAATCTACTACAATTCAAGTAGAAACTCGATACGTATCCAAGATTTAAACCATGTAATTGCAAGAAATGGTTTAATAGTTCAACAACCAGCATCCAGAGCATGTATAGATCAGTTTTAATAAATCAACAACTCTATCATGCATTTAAATAAGTTTTATAATCATGTTATAGTCCAAACAATTGCTAAATTTATTAAGCAATTTAGTTCTTACCATCCGGTAACATGGTTCTCCAATAAGGTTAAAATACAGAGAACAGGTATAATCCATTCTGTAATTCATTATAACAATATCAGAATTAACATGCTCACTTTAAACTATTCCAAGATATTTAGTAAGTTTATAAAACACAATACTGTATATTTAGCAACTAGGTTCCCATTAAGCATAACAGAGTAATTAAGTTCCAGTAATTGATCATACATGTCATACATATAAACATCAATTTAACTCCAAGATAGCACAATAGAATATACCAATTCACATGCTTCCTTTTATGCTAAACTAACATTAACTGAAACAAGTTAAATTATATACGTCAGTTAATCTGTAGCTAGCAGTATTTAAAGCTTAAGCATACTTGTTCCTACCATAATTCCATGATTAACATGGTGTAAACATCCATAGTAACATGCTAAATTAGTTTTTTAAGCAATTAAACTATTGATCTCCAATGACAGTAACCAGATTTTCATATACCGACTTATGTTTTGTATTACCCTGAACAATGGTGTTTTAATACACATTAATCAACTCTTAGAAGTTATAATATGGAGTTAGATCATCTTAAAACACCTCAATACAGCTCTTACCAGAACTTAAAAATTCCAAAATCCGAGCACCACAGCCCAAACCGTTGCCCAAAAACCTAGAAAACTGAAGAATTGAAGAGAGGCTGCTCCAAACAAGTTGGAGCCGCCTCCAACCAAGATGGAGCCGACTCCAAACCACTTAGAGCCACCTTTAAGGCACTTTGAGCCGGCTCCAAAACATTTTGGAGCCGCCTCCTTCCTCCTCTCCCCATATCTACTTCTTCTCTTCAACTATGTTTTCTCCGGTAACGTCTAGTTTGATCAGTCCTCAACTCTAATTATTTTACTGAATAAAACTAAGTTCCAATGTCCCAGATATTGTAAAAACCATAAATCCCAGATCCACTCTAATTAGAACAGAGTTCTTCGAGAAAGAATTTAAAATAAACAAAAACGAACATATAAACATATACCGTTACAGACGAACCTAAATATGCAAACCAGATTAATATCTTCTAGTATTACAAGCTAATTTAACTCTGTTTATATCAATTCACTTGGATTATACATCCAGTTCTGTGAATTAGTTTATGAGTTAAACACGAAAGATCATAAAACAAGCAGTATACTCATGGCTATCTTCAGTGGAAAATAACAAAGACATATAATCCAGTTTAAGTTTGATTCTTATTTAATCCTGGAGTTGAATTAGACATGCAAAGAACACAAGTCAATGGGATAGACTTAGATTAGAACTTGCCTGTGAGTTTTCAGTTCAAAACCTCAGCGTTGTCTTCCTAAGTTTCTCCGGCGAACTAGGAAATCCTCTTCTATTCCTTCCTTGCCTCCACTATCGTGAATAGGGTTCTAAAACCCTAGGCAAAACTTAATACCCATATTTATAGGTTTACACAAGACCTAGATTTAATTCAAACCCTACACTAAATCCTAGTCGGCCCATACCCTATTTAAAATCTACGTCGGCCAAC